>NC_086319.1:212142593-212874260 GCF_036172605.1 Pelobates fuscus
TGTGGTTGCTGCTGCACGCAATGTTGATGGTGAACAGATCAAAACACTGACAGAATCCATGGATGGCAGACTTTTGAGTGTCCTTGCAAAGAAAGGTGGCTATATAGGTCACTGATTTGTTTTTGTTATGTTTTTGAATGTCAGAAATGTATATTTGTGAATGTTGAGATGTTATATTGGTTTCACTGGTAAAAATAAATAATTGAAATGGGTATATATTAGTTTTTTGTTAAGTTGCCTAATAATTATGCACAGTAATAGTCACCTGCACACACAGATATCCCCCTAAAATAGCTATAACTAAAAACAAACTAAAAACTACTTCCAAAAATATTCAGCTTTGATATTAATGAGTTTTTTGGGTTCATTGAGAACATGGTTGTTGTTCAATAATAAAATTAATCCTCAAAAATACAACTTGCCTAATAATTCTGCACTCCCTGTAGAGTTCCTGTTTTAACCATCAAAGTGAAGTGTCGTCTCATTATTGAGGGAGGATTTATTGTATGCTGTTGCAGTTTGACTGCTAGGAGTGTAAACCTATTCGCATGTTTTTTCCTATTCGGCTGTATACAGCATTCATATGCTTGAGAGAATTTATAGGTTTCTTCGGTTCGGTGATTGTGGTGTCTGCCAAAGTGCTTGGAGTCCTCAGGAAACGCTAGGAGCATCCTTAAACGGAGGGACCCAGTCGGGGTGCCAGGCGATCCGTTACACAGTATATATTTAATACATGTATTTTTAGGGCGATTTGCTAAAATGAGAATTCAAAATCAATTTCAAATCGAACAGGTGGCGTAGCTGATTTAGATAATGTTTCCAGTTCAGCTTCTTTTACATTGAATTTTAAAATTCACTTTGAATTCTCCCTTTATTGAATAACCCAATTCATATTTAATATGGTGCTCAAAGCTGTTACATAACAATAAACCATAAACAGACTAAAATCTTAAATTTGTTTAATGGATAATCTGACACCATTAAAAAAACATCCATAACTTGTGTTATCTATTTTGTTACATTTATAACAATGATAGCCAGGATGTAAAGATGGAGGTGCTCAGTTCCAGGATAAATTAAAAAACAGGGGGAGAAATCTCGGAAGCAGCTCTCCTGTCCTCCCGCGAGCAATCTGTGTGGAGTGTTGCCGCGCGTTACCATGGCAACGCTCCACACAGCATTGCGCGGAAGGACAGGAGAGCTGCTTTCCTATCACATACTTACCACCACTGGACCACCCCGGATGAAGATTTAATGTACTTTTTTTCTCATTTATTTTTTTATGTATCTCTCCCCCCACCCACACACAGCACCCTTACCCCCCACACACCTCACCCTACCCCCACACCCCACATACAGCACCCCCCCACACACAGCACCCATATCCCCCCCACACAGCACCCATACCCACCACATACAGCACCCTACCCCCACACATAGCACCTCCACCCTCACACACAGCACCACTACCCCCCACACACAGCACACACCCCCCACACACAGCACCCAGGACCGTCTTTAATATCACTAGGGCCCTGGGCAAAGCAATTTCTTGAGCCCCCTAGGCCCCCCACACTCCCTGGTATGCAATTGCACCTTTTACATACATATTTACACAGACATATACACGGACATACATACTGACACGTACACACACCGACATACTGACACACAGACATACACTGACACACACATATATACTGAGACATGCTGACACAGACAGACATACTGACACACCCAGACACAAACACACCGACAGACATACTGACACACACAAACACAAACACACTGACACATACACAGACACATGCCCTGACAGACATACTGACACAGAGACACACACTGACAGACATACTGACACACACACATACTCTGACAGGCATACTGACACACAGACATACACTGACAGACATACTGACACACAGACACACACACACACAAAGACATACACTGACAGACATGCTGACATACCCATTGACAGGCATACTGACATACCCATTGACAGGCATACTGACACACAGACAGACACAGACACATACACTGACACACACACATACTGACAGACAACCTACTTACACACACATATACCGTCAGACATACTGAGACACACAGACATACACTGACAGACACACACACACACAGACTGACATACTGACAGACACACACACACACACACACAGACATACTCGCACATTCACACTTTTTAAAATCTACTCCCCATTTCCTACCTTAAAGGATTGCTTTCCTGGTGTCCAGAGTGGTGGCTGAGGCTGTTGGGGGTTGCCTGGAAATCCGGACCAGTCCCCCTCCTCTCTGCTTCCCTGGTGTGGTCTCTCTCCCGCGCGGCTCTCCCTGTTTGCCCTGAGTTAAATACTGCCCTGACAGCACCCACACACACAGCACCCCAACCCCACACACAGCACCCCTATCCCCCACACACAACACCCCCCCACACACAGCACCCCTCACACACACAGCACTCCACACCCTTACACACAAACACATACCCCCCACACACAGCACCCTACACCCCACACACAGCACCCCTACCCCCTCACACAGCACCCCTACCCCCCCACACACAGCACCCCTACCCCCACACACAGCACTACCCCCCACACACAGCACCCCTACCCCCCCACACACAGCACCCTTACCCCCAAACACAGCACTACCCCACACACATCACCCACCCACAAACACAGCACCCCTACCCCCCACACACAGCACCTCCACCCACACACACAGCAGCCACACACACAGCACCCCTACCCCCACACACAGCACCTTACCCCCACACACAGCACCCCCACCCCCACACACAACACCCCCACACACAACACCCCTCACACACAGCACTCCACACACTCCACACCCTTACACACAAACACATACCCCCCACACACAGCACACTAGCCCCCCACACAGCACCCCTACCCCCACACACAGCACTACCCCCCCACACACAGCACCCCTACCCCCACACACAGCACCCACCCACAAACACAGCACCCCTACCCCCACACACAGCACCTCCACCCACACACACAGCACACACACACACACAGCACCCCTACCCCCACACACAGCACCTTACCTCCACCCCCACACACACAACACCCCCCACAGCACCCCTACCCCCCACACACAGCACCCCCCGACACACACTGTGCCCCTACCCCCCACACAGCACCCCTACCCCCCACACACCGCACCCCTACCCCCACACACAGCACCTCCACCCACACACACAGCACCCCTACTCCCCACACACAGCACCCCTACCCCCACACACAGCACCTTACCCCCACCTCCCCACCTCCCCACACACAACACCCCCCACACACAGCACCCCTACCCCCCACACACAGCACCTCACAGACCCCTCACACACAGCACTCCACATACTCGACAACCTTACACACAAACACATACACTGCACCCCTCAATGCAGTATGTGTGTGTGTGTATTCAGCAGTCTTTATGTATTCAGCAGTGTGTGTGTACTCAGCAGTCTGTCTGTGTATTCAGCAGACTGTGTGTGTGTGTGTATTTAGCAGTCTGTGTCGGTGTGTGAATGTGCTCAGCAGTCTGTGTGTATGTATGCATTTGTTTGAGATACTAATAAATACAAGCTTAATTTTATCTATTTATATCATTTTTTAAAATTTGTATCATTAAACTCTCTGTTGTTGTGTTCTTTTAAAACAAAAGTTGTTAATTAGTTTGGACAACTGTACGAGTTGTTTTTTCTAAACTTTACCCTCAGTATTCAGGTTTAATTGCCGTGTTGGCACTTTGAGGAAAAAAAAGTTGGTATGTATTACGGTTTGGGCACTCGGGCTCAAAAAGGTTCACCCTCACTGCCCTATGTTAATCCAGCCCTGTGTGTACGTACACCTAAGTGTAGCCATACAGGAAATGATGTACTGTGTTCACTTGTATTATTAGCACACACTCCCTGGGTACAGGCGCTAAATGTATTGCCATAGCCTATTAATCCTGCAATGACAGCACCAGCCGGCAGGTGGCGATCTCACAGTTCACACGAACGATCCACACACCCACTTGGCCACACGTCAAAGTCGTTCAAAATGTAACCTTCCGCCATCACCTTTCATGATTCCCACTTCGCCTACAGAGCGCTGGCAGACCATATAAAAGCCAGTAAATAATTATTAGAAAATCAAGTTCGGCCACAGGTGGATTAATAAAACTGACAGAGTCCTAGTGATAGGAATTCGTTTTTGGCTCCTCCCCCTGAGAACAGAATGGTTTGTTCCGCACCCGGAAGTGTTGAGGAAGAAGTTCTTTCAAAGTGGAGTTTTGCCTTTTCTTCCGCCCTAAGCTGTGAATGGCTTTCGCCTGTTGCGCGCGAGCTCATGAATATGCAGATGTGAGTGGGCGGGGCTGTCCGCGAGGCTGTGTGAGAGTGGGGCAGGGCTGCAGGGTGCTGAACCGGGTCACGGACACCTTCACCGCCCGGGAGCACGAGCACTAACCCGGGGTCACCGAGTCCCAGCAGCAGGAAGTGTCCGGTGCGCGGGCTGCCATACCGCACTGCTGTGTGCTAGCCGGGCCTGGGGTGAGCGGGCGGCATGGATCCACCGGCCGGGGGAGGGGGCCCTATGGGACCCACCAAAAGCACCAAGGAAAAGAAAAAGCCGAAGAGCCAGGAAGAAGGAGGGGATGGAAAGTCCAAAAAATTTGTAAGTGTGATGGTGTGTGAGTGCCTGTCACTTGCGGTGACACATGCTGCTCCAGCAATGGATAGACATGTTCCCCCTGTACTAGCCATACTGCCCCCAGGATAGACATGTTGCCCCTGTACTAGCCATACTGCCCCCCGGATAGACGTGTTGCCCCTGTACTAGCCATACTGCCCCCCGGATAGACGTGTTGCCCCTGTACTAGCCATACTGCCCCCCGGATAGACGTGTTGCCCCTGTACTATCCATACTGCCCACAGGATAGACGTATTGCCCCTGTACTATCCATACTGCCTCCAGGATAGACGTGTTGCCCCTTTCCTAGCTAAACTGCCCCCTGGATAGACGTGTTGCCCTTGTTGTAGCCATACTGCCCCTGGATAGACGTGTTGCCCTTGTTGTAGCCATACTGCCCCCTGGATAGACGTGTTGCCCTTGTTGTAGCCATACTGCCCCCTGGATTGACGTGTTGCCCTTGTTGTAGCCATACTGCCCCCTGGATAGACGTGTTGCCCCTGTTGTAGCCATACTGCCCCCGGGATAGACGTGTTGCCCCTGTTGTAGCCATACTGCCCCCGGGATAGACGTGTTGCCCCTGTTGTAGCCATACTGCCCCCGGGATAGACGTGTTGCCCCTGTTGTAGCCATACTGCCCCCGGGATAGACGTGTTGCCCCTGTTGTAGCCATACTGCCCCCGGGATAGACGTGTTGCCCCTGTTGTAGCCATACTGCCCCCGGGATAGACGTGTTGCCCCTGTTGTAGCCATACTGCCCCCGGGATAGACGTGTTGCCCCTGTTGTAGCCATACTGCCCCCGGGATAGACGTGTTGCCCCTGTTGTAGCCATACTGCCCCCGGGATAGACGTGTTGCCCCTGTTGTAGCCATACTGCCCCCGGGATAGACGTGTTGCCCCTGTTGTAGCCATACTGCCCCCGGGATAGACGTGTTGCCCCTGTTGTAGCCATACTGCCCCCGGGATAGACGTGTTGCCCCTGTTGTAGCCATACTGCCCCCGGGATAGACGTGTTGCCCCTGTTGTAGCCATACTGCCCCCGGGATAGACGTGTTGCCCCTGTTGTAGCCATACTGCCCCCCGGATAGACGTGTTGCCCCTGTTGTAGCCATACTGCCCCCGGGATAGACGTGTTGCCCCTGTTGTAGCCATACTGCCCCCGGGATAGACGTGTTGCCCCTGTTGTAGCCATACTGCCCCCGGGATAGACGTGTTGCCCCTGTTGTAGCCATACTGCCCCCGGGATAGACGTGTTGCCCCTGTTGTAGCCATACTGCCCCCGGGATAGACGTGTTCCCCCTGTACTAGCCATACTGCCCCCAGGATAGACATGTTCCCCCTGTACTAGCCATACTGCCCCCAGGATAGACATGTTGCCCCTGTACTAGCCATACTGCCCCCCGGATAGACGTGTTGCCCCTGTACTAGCCATACTGCCCCCCGGATAGACGTGTTGCCCCTGTACTAGCCATACTGCCCCCCGGATAGACGTGTTGCCCCTGTACTATCCATACTGCCCACAGGATAGACGTATTGCCCCTGTACTATCCATACTGCCTCCAGGATAGACGTGTTGCCCCTTTCCTAGCTAAACTGCCCCCTGGATAGACGTGTTGCCCTTGTTGTAGCCATACTGCCCCCTGGATAGACGTGTTGCCCTTGTTGTAGCCATACTGCCCCCTGGATTGACGTGTTGCCCTTGTTGTAGCCATACTGCCCCCTGGATAGACGTGTTGCCCTTGTTGTAGCCATACTGCCCCCTGGATAGACGTGTTGCCCCTGTTGTAGCCATACTGCCCCCGGGATAGACGTGTTGCCCCTGTTGTAGCCATACTGCCCCCGGGATAGACGTGTTGCCCCTGTTGTAGCCATACTGCCCCCGGGATAGACGTGTTGCCCCTGTTGTAGCCATACTGCCCCCGGGATAGACGTGTTGCCCCTGTTGTAGCCATACTGCCCCCGGGATAGACGTGTTGCCCCTGTTGTAGCCATACTGCCCCCGGGATAGACGTGTTGCCCCTGTTGTAGCCATACTGCCCCCGGGATAGACGTGTTGCCCCTGTTGTAGCCATACTGCCCCCGGGATAGACGTGTTGCCCCTGTTGTAGCCATACTGCCCTCCGGATAGACGTGTTGCCCCTGTTGTAGCCATACTGCCCCCCGGATAGACGTGTTGCCTCTGTACAATCCATACTGCCCCCCGGATAGACGTGTTGCCTCTGTACAAGCCATACTGCCCCCCGGATAGACGTGTTGCCTCTGTACAAGCCATACTGCCCCCCGGATAGACGTGTTGCCTCTGTACAAGCCATGCTGCCCCCCGGATAGACGTGTTGCCTCTGTACAAGCCATGCTACCCCCCGGATAGACGTGTTGCCTCTGTACAAGCCATACTGCCCCCCGGATAGACGTGTTGCCTCTGTACAAGCCATACTGCCCCCCGGATAGACGTGTTGCCTCTGTACAAGCCATACTGCCCCTGGATAGACGTGTTGCCTCTGTACTAGCCATACTGCCCCCAGGATATACGTGTTGCCTCTGTACTAGCCATACTGCCCCCAGGATATACGTGTTGCCTCTGTACTAGCCATACTGCCCCCAGGATATACGTGTTGCCTCTGTACTAGCCATACTGCCCCCAGGATATACGTGTTGCCTCTGTACTAGCCATACTGCCCCCAGGATATACGTGTTGCCTCTGTACTAGCCATACTGCCCCCAGGATATACGTGTTGCCTCTGTACTAGCCATACTGCCCCCAGGATATACGTGTTGCCTCTGTACTAGCCATACTGCCCCCAGGATATACGTGTTGCCTCTGTACTAGCCATACTGCCCCCAGGATATACGTGTTGCCTCTGTACTAGCCATACTGCCCCCAGGATATACGTGTTGCCTCTGTACTAGCCATACTGCCCCCAGGATATACGTGTTGCCTCTGTACTAGCCATACTGCCCCCAGGATGGACATGCCTCTGCAGTTGCCTTACCACCTCTTGAATAGACATGTTGCTCCCTGCCCTTGCTATATTGCCAAAGGATAGATGCACGTTGCCCCTTCACTTCTCATACTGCTAGAATGGCCATGCTGCTCCTGTACTTGACATGCTGCCCCTTTATGATACTGATTTTAGGATATATATTTTGCCTTGGTGCATGCCCTACTGCCCTTTGACTAGACATGTTGCCCAGTATTTGTCATGCTTCTCCTTGAATATACACGCTGCTCCTGCACTTGACATGTTGCCCTTTGAATAGATATCTTGTCCCTGTGCTTACATTACTACTCCTAGGCTGGACGTGTTGCACATGCATTACTTGCTCTTGGATAGATGCATTGCCCCTGCGCTTGTCATGCTGCCACTTGGATTGAAACGTTGCCCCTGCACTTCTCATACCGCAACTTGGCTAGACATGTTGCATATTCGCTTGTCATACTGCCCCTAGGATGAACACGTTGTTCCTTTGCTTGTCATAGTGCCCTAGGATATACATACTGCCCGAAGGATCTATATTTTGCCTCTGTACAAGCCATACTGTTTTTTTTTTGTTGTTTTTTTTTTGGGGTAGACATGTTGCCCCTATTGTCTTACTGCCCTTTGAATGGACACGAAATAAAAAAATAAAAAAATAATTTGAGAGTATGTGAGAAAATGTTTGTGTGTGTCTGAGAGGATCTGTCAGGGAGTATGCGTGTGTCTGTTTAGGTTATCAACCCCCTCTGATCTGATTGGTAAAGGTGTTTTTACTCACCTTTTTTTCCCAATGCTGCGCCCTGCCTCCATGGCTGAGATCGTCAATCCTGATGATCTTAGGAAAGCATAGGGAGGCTGTTGCACCTTCTTAAAGTCAGTGCATCTCAATTGGGAACATTCAGCCCTTCCATGCATAGCATGGTGCAGCACTAGACTTGGAATAACCTATAGTGACTGTCTGAGTGACAGTCACTAGAAGTGTTACTAGGCAGCAATGTAAACACTGCCTTTCCACTGAAAAGGCTGTGGATACATTGTAAAGCATGCAGGGAAAGGATATAGGCACCAGAACCATTACATTAAGCCGTAGTGGTTCTTGTGTCACTTTACGAATTGTATTGTCTTTTAAAATTAAGCTTTGTTAAAAAAAAGTTGGCTCCTAGGTCTCTTGAACTAGGCTATTTAATAATACAGGTTGTTGTACATTTGGATATTTGTCTGAAAAAGATCGTTGGCTTCGAAACAAATACTGAACAGGTACTTAAATGTTGGTGTTCAGTAAATGATTGTCATGCCTGAATAGGTAGATGTTTTTGAGTAGTTTAGCATTTAATGTAGCTTGCGTAATGAAATGGTTTCACACCTGTATGAGATCAAAACTTAATATTGACATATGAGGTAATCATTGCCATCCTCTGTAAGCCGCCCCCCCCCCCCCCCCCCCAAAAAGGGCCATGTTTTATGAAGGATAAAATAAACATTAGCTTTACTTCTGCTTCTAAAAAAGCAAAACTAAAAAGTTTAGGAATTAAAATTACGTGTCATTTCAAATAGCTGTGCTTCAAAACTTTCAAAAGCAGAATGAACCTTTCCTGTTTTTACATTAATAAAATAATTGTTCTATTCCCTGTCTAGGTCACCCGCATGCTTACTTGGGTATCTATTTATTGATTTTGTAGAAAGCCAGAGCCCTGAGATCTCACTATCTTAATGTTTCAGGCAATAACACCTTCAGATTATTCAGCAGCTCTCAAGTTCCTGCAATACTACCAATTTTATATCAGACTGGCATTGTGCTTTAATATTTGCTTGTACTAAAGAAGGAAACATGTAAATTGATAATTCAAAACACCATATTTACTTTTTTAAATTGAATGCTATTGATTTTTTTTTTTGTGCTCAGCTCAATACTACGAGCTGTAGGCGAGCAGGACCCCTGGTTTTGGTCAAACCACTTAAATGGTTTTGAACCAGAGGATGGCACTCTCTGCCAAATCCATAACCACTACAACAGCATATTGTGGTTATGGTGCTTCGGCTGTATATTTTACAAAAACAAAACATTACAGTTGTCAGAATGTTTCCTAATCCCACTGCTTACTTATATATAGTGTTCATCACTTCCAGATCTCAACTCCTGCGTCCTGAAAGGTTTTTTTTTTTTTAAATGCATAGTTGTTATCTTCCTAATGTGTGACATGAAACAGGGCTTGCATCTCAACGCTACTCACTCCTATGAACTAAATTTTCAAAGTGCAGTTATGAATGTACTATGCATGTGTTGATTGACTGTGTAGGAAATGTTAGAGAAAAGGGAACCGGAAACCATGAAGTAAAGGACAACCATGCTAAATATTTATTTTCATAAAAGCTGTTTGTATCCTATGCAGAGTACACTAATCTCTTGGTTGAAAACCCTAAATTATCATATTTATACATGGCACAGCCTAAACTATTTGCGTGTGTTTCATGGCTCTCTACTTTCAAATCTCACTTGGTATTGTAAAGGCATCTAATTTTGGCTTAAGTAACATTTGACACGGCATGCATTTTAGGTTTCAGTCTATCTCAAAGTTTGTTTACATGTCATAGATTGATTCCCTAGCAGCCACATACTTTCATACGGCATGTCCAAACACGAGTGGATGGTGCAGCTCAAAAGTGCCCAATGATCTGGATCATGTGCTTTCAAAAATTTTTTTTTTATTTAATTCAGTACCAGAAATGCTTTCATGCTGTTCAATTGCTGCTTCTAACATTTGTTTTTTAAACTGCCAGTTAGCTCTGTAGTGCTATGAATAGAAAATCCTATACTGCTTGACTGTAAAACTTGAGCAGAAAGTCCCGAAAGCCCTCTTTTTGAGAGCTTGAAATCTCTAAGGATTATCTCATTATAAATATTAAATCATTAAAAACGCTTGTCTTTTGCAAAATTTGGCACATTTTCCAATACTCTAACTGTTTTATGACAAGGTTCAAAAGTGACTTATTTTGTTGGCTACAATGTATTTCTCCAGAACTGGTTTAGTGTTTTGGTTGTGTGTACACTAGAAACTTGTTCTTCTGGTTTCTCACGATTCCTCTGAAGATTCTAACAATGTAATTGAATGTTGCCAGGGCTGTTTGGCCTTTTCATATTATTCCCGAAAAGCTTTTGGCCATCACACTTCTTGAGTGAGATTTGTGTATTTATTTCTATTTTTCATTAATACTTTTGCTTTTGCAGATTGTATGTCTGCTTCTCATATCATCAATGATCAGGATTTTAGTATTTTATTTCCCATTGCATTCTTTATACTTTTGCTGTTGCAGCTTGCTTCTCAAATAATTCCTAAAATAATATTTTTAGGTTAATTCTATGTGTATAGTCCTAGCCACTATGTTGATGATTTCCACCATTGTTTCATAGGAATCTGCAGTCTGTAAGTAGGAAAGTTTGTCTTAATTATTATTGAATACATTCAGAATCCAAAAGATCATGAAGTATGGAAGAGGTTAGGATCCACTTGAGAAAATTGTTGGGGAGTATGTCCTTGATTTTAATATTTTTTACATACGCTTTCTAAATAACTTTTTTTTTATATTTTTGGATAAGCCTTAAAAACTATAAAATTCTAAAGATCCCAATTGTCTTCAGAGAAAAAGCAGTGTTTACACAAATTCTTAGTAACACCTCTAGAGGTGCTCACTGGGTCAGTTCTGCTCAGTATCTTCATGCTCTGCATGGAGACGCTGAACGTTCCCCTTAGAGATGTATTGTTTTTCATGGGAAAGCATTGGATTGGCTGAGATCATCAAGTTTGATGATCTCTGCCAGAGAGGGAATGAGGTGGGGTCATCCGCGGTGTGAGCAGCGGCGCGTGGGAGAAAAGGTGAGTAAATTACCTTTTCAAATGTAGGCAAGGAGGGCCGGAAAGTCTAACCAGTGGTTTTACCACTGTCGTGTTAGGAATAAATGTTTGTTTTCATGACACTATAGTGTTCATTTAAAGGCTTAATACTTGTGCAACTTGTTTTGTCATATTTTCCCTTATTTCAGAGGTGTGTGTGTGTGTGTGCTTTTAAAGCATCTTCATCTACAAAATTAATTTATAGTAATTCTCATCTACCGAAAACCACTTCATTGTGGATGGTGTAATACAAGTCTAAACCATTTTTTCTTCTTATTGTTTTGTAATCCATTTTGATGATTATTGTTATTTTATATATTTAAAAAGTGTCAACGTAATATTGCACAGTGTTTTAAAATTGATTAAATGCAGACTGTACAGTATTGTGTGTGTGTATATATCTGTACAAAAATAACAGAGAACTCGCATGTTTTCCATTTGTTGCATTTTTAAACAAAACACGTTGGAAGTTGGCTCTTACAATCTATTAGGGCCTGAGCAAAACAATCCAGTACTTTGTTTGAAACGTTGAATCTGCTACTAACCTACAGGGGGTAAACAGAACCAAGCATTGTCATGTACGTTGCCCTTTACATGGATCATGGGCTTCAATGGTTTACCCAGTTGGAATCAACATGGTTTTTGGATGTGTATTATAAGAAATGTTTTTGTCTCTAATTAATAAAGTAGCAGTTAACCGACCTAGTTAAAAGTTCCCACAATGGCGTAGGAACTTAAAATTGATTTTTTTTTTTTTTTTGATACTTTCATAAGATACATTAGTAGTATCTGGAAGATTTTTGAAAGCTCTTGAGTTTGTCAAGCATGTCCTGGTGGATTTGTAAACAAAACTGAGAAATATGAACAACCATAAAACATAGTGTTCTTGGTTTTATTGCGTGCACACATCTTGTCTGAATGTTTTCACATTTCATTTTCCGGCAAAGTAGAAAATAATATCTTTTGTGAGAATTTTGAGCTTTTGGCTGTAATATTCGTGGTAACAACCACTTGTTATATTAAGGGATAGCATTGTAATTATCCATTGCGTCATACATGTGTAGGTGCATTAGAACTACACGAATTTACTTTTGTTCGTCTAACATATATGTATATATAAAAAAACAAACCAAACAATAGAATGGAATATTCATTCGATTAGTGTACATATGTTTGTGTGGGCGTTTTATCTGTGCTATCACTTGTGTCTTACATGAAAAGGTATATTTACTAAAGTGTAAATTTTCTATGATTGAAAGTGCGTTTTAGATTTTATGTCAAATGTCAGCTATGTTTTCAGTTCAGGTATCTTTGTTAAAGGAGCACTATAGTGTCAGGAATACAGACCTGTTTTCCTGACACTATAGTGCTGGAATCGATGTTTAGGTGTCTAGCCCCCCTCTCCTTGGAGATTAAGGTTTAAACCTTACCTTTTCTTCCATGTCGTGCCTGGTCCGCCTCCTTGGCTGAGATCACCAGTCTTGATTTATCTTAACCAATCCAGTGATTTCTCATGCGCATGCGTAGTGAATCAATGCATAAATCAATTAATCTTTATGGGGAGCATTCAGTGACTCCATGCAAAGTGTGAAGATGCTGAACGCCTATGCAGCACTGGATTAGGAAGCACCTCTAGTGGCCATTGGAGTGACTGTCTCTAGAGGTGTTATTAGCCAGCAATGTAAACACTGTCTTAGCACTGTAAACCATGCTTTCCCCTTCGTATAGTGGCAGTACTTACAAGTGGGATGTTCCTTAGGATTCTGGACAAGAAGCTCCCCCTTCTTTAGAATTTAAATGCTGTGCTCCGCCTGCTGCCTCCATATAAGCTGTAACCCAGAGACACTCACCAGTTCTTCTTGTCCCGGCAACGGGACGGACAGGTTCCCCCACAGTGCAGGTGGAGATTTGGTGCGTTCAGCACAGGTTGCTGACCGGGAGGTGAGTGCCCGATAGTTTCCCGGGCGGGAACTGAGCGGCAACAGTACTTCCGGGTTCGCGTTACGGAACGCGACCGGGTACTGTCTTTTGTGTTTTTTTTCTGACGGAGTTCCCAGGTGGTCCTCCTTCATTGCTCATTACGCATGCGCACAGTGGTGGAACGCACGCCCGGGAGGCTTTGCGTTCCACCAAACACAGAATCGCGCTACTGAGCATGCGCAAAATGGTGTTTGGCGCCAAATTTAAAATTTGGATACATGGCTGTGAAGGACCTTCCTGACCCCAAGGGTGGGTGTACAGTTCTGGTTCTCCGTGTCACCTGCCCTCCTACACGGATCTTAGGTGATTTAAGGTGAGATTTAACCATTTGAACTCTCCTTTTTTCACCTTTCTTTATGTATGCTCCTAGAATAAGTCCTATGTATCCAGATAAAACAGATATAGACAGGATGTCAACTTCTGTTCCGTAAACCACAAGTAAATCTAAGCACTTATGTTGTCTGGAATGTGCGGTACCTCTACCTGACGGATGTCGCATGCGCAACGGATCGGCTAGAAAAAGCCGAGCAGCTGATATGGCATCCTTCCTGGGCTGGTTTCAGGAAAATTTGCCCAGACATTTGAAGCTTAAAAAGATGCTGTGAATAAAGAACCTGCTATTCGGGAGTAACTGCCCACACAGCGTAGGAGGAATAGATCTCCTTCTGTGTCTGACGTCTCTTCACCTTCGGATATTTCCAGCCTGGCTTCAAGTGTGGAGGAGGGTTTTCCACCAGAAAAGCTGAAGAAATTTATTAAAGAAGTGACGACGGCGGTACAAGAAACTGAACCTACCAAGGGTAAGGTTAAAGGTTTCCCAATGTCTCCATAAATCTTGGATCTCCATCATAGAGAATGAAAGAATCCTGAAAGACGTACGTTCATTTCAAAACATTTTTGAACTGCTGTTCAAGCTACAGTCTGGAGAAAAATGGGAAGATCTTCCTAAGTGGATGTTCAGATTGCCCAGCTATCAAAGAAAACCACTATACCCATTGGCGAAGTCTCAGGGCTTAAAGACCCAATGGACGAACGGGCCGAAACTTCGTGTAGTAGAATATTCCAGGCCGCAGAATATCAGTGCAGAGCTGAATTTGCAGGTTCAGCGGTTCTCAGAGCGTTTGGCTACAAGCCCTGGAAGATTCCCTTATGGGAAATCTGATACAGATCCTTCCCATCTCTTGTTCCTACTGAAAGATGAGTTTTCTTCGTTTATCAGCGAAGATTATAGGTTTGTCGTCAGTAGCCAGAAGAGCTCTTTGGCTACGAACATGGACAGCTGACTCTGCGTCTAAGGCATCCTTATGTGAATTACCCTTTGAAAGGAACAAATTTTTTTGGCACTCCTTTGGAAGACATTATTAGACAGATGTCTGATTCGAAGAAAGCCCTGCCTCTGGAATAAAGAACCCTGGGATATTAAAGTTTTCAGTACAAGGGTCAGAGGTCCTTTCGTTACCAGGGCGGTTTTGCAGGTTTCAAAAACATGGTGGCCTATGGCCATACCAGCCTGAAAATCCCTGATCTCGTCAGATCTCAGAAGCCATCCAGACTCGGGCCTGGTTAGTACTTGTATGGGAGACCAACTAGGTACCTCAAATAAACAACCAGTGGTCTAGACAGGTATCCAACAGGCATGACAAAAGAGGAAGTTTTTGATCCCTTAAGAGTGGGAGGACGCCTTCAGTTCTTCGCCCATGACTGGGAAAGAGTGCTTCAAATAGGTGGTTTACAAGAACCATTTCAGAAGGTTACAGAATAAAGTTTCATCGAAACCACGTCCATCCTTCCTACTATCAAGCTATCCATCAAGAGTAAAACAAATTCTCTTCTTCTTTAAGAGATGTGGTAGAGAGGTACCCAAACGTTGGGAATTTCAGGGAGTTTACTCACGCCTTTTTTCTGGTTCAAAAACCAGATGGATCTTTCCGGCCGTTCCTAGACCTGAAACTAGTAAACACCTGCTTACCATAACAGAAGTTCCGTATGGAACGTATTTTGTCTTTTGACACACATTTTACAAAGGGAGATTACATGGCAGAGTTGGTTTTTAAATATTCTTATCTCCATGTACCGGTTTCAGAATCTTCCCGGAAGTTTCTCAGGTTTACGGTTCTAGCAAGAAAGCAAAGGATTCTCCATTTACAATTCAACTCTTCCCTTTGGCCTGTCCTCAGCTCTTCGAGCTTTTACGAAAATCCTGGCACCCATAGCGGCGGTTTTACGTCTGAAAGGTATCTCGATTGTTCCATACCTGGACGTTTGGTTCCTGAAGGCCCAATAAAGACAACTGCTAAATCTTCATCTCAAGATTACAATGAAGGTTTTAAGAGATCACGGTTGGATCCTGATCCTGGAAAAATCCAAGCTGACTGCGTCACGAAGTCTAGAGTTCTTGGGTCTTAGAGGAAATTCACAGTCCCTCTCTCTTTTTCTACCATTAGTGAAACAAATGAGGATTTTAAAAGCCGTATCAAAGCTGCATAAAAACCTAAGTTCATTCAGAGATGCTATGAGGTTCTAGGCCTCCTCGCTTCTGCAACCCCAGCAGTGGCCTGGGCAAAGGCAGAAGCAAAAACAATGCAATGGGACATCCATTCCCAATGGACACGAAAACAGGAAGATCTAGACTCTCCCTTCCACCTATCCAGAGGGGTGAAAAGACTCCTGAACTGGTGGAAACACAGAAGCAAAATCTCAAAGGGCCTATCGTTTGCTCAGAAACAATGGTTTATGAGATCCACAGATGCCTCCCAGATGGGTTGGGGCGCCCATCTAGCTTCTCAGTTCCGTCAGGTCTTGGAACAGAGTGGAGGCAGGCGCTTCCTGGAGTTTCAGGGATTAAATGCGGTTTGGAAGGCACTGGTTTCCTTCCTTTCAGCCGTCACCAATCAGTCAATGAGGATTCAGTCGGACAACGCCACTACAGTGGCTTTTTGAATCACCAGGGAGGCACGAAGGTAAAAGCTCTACAAGAGCTCTGCTACCACATATGTCTTGGGCTCAAGCGAATCTTCTCGCTATATCAGCTACCCATATCAGAGGGTCTCTAAACGTTATTGCAGACGGCCTCTGCAGAAGCCTTTCGTCTCAGGCAGACTGGGCACTGTCAAGCCAAGTTTTTTTTTTTTGGGAGCTGGGTTCACGCTTCGGCAGGCCGGAGATAGACCTATTTGCCACAAGGAGAAACAGGAAAGTCCAATGATTTGCTTCCCTCCATCAGGAGATTGCCCAGTTGTTCTAGACGGTCTATCAATACCTTGGAACTTCGACATGGCTTATGTTTTCCCTCCTGTCGCTCTTATACCACGGATTGTTCACAAGTAAGTTGGAGAAGGCAAGTAATTTGGCAGTCCTGCCCTCCTGGCTGAACAGGAGTTGGTTTCGGAAGTGGAAAACATGACAATCTCACGTTGGCATCTCCCAGTCTCCTCTCAAATATTGGAGAATGTGACTCTCCCCGTGGAAACTGGAGATATTTCACCTGACGGCAGGGTTGCTGCAAGGGTGATCCTTCAAGGCCATGGTCTTTCTGACCTTATGTGAGGTGTTGCTGTCTTCTGTCCGCTGGTCCACTTCGAAAATCTATTTCAGAGTTAGGATTAAGTTCAGAACCTGGTGTTCACTTCGTGGTTTGGATCCGGCCAAAGCCTCTATCCCGGAAATTCTTTCATTTTTGCAAGATAGGTTTGAAGCCGGCCTGGGAGTATCTACGCTCAAAGGCCAGATTTCAGCTCTAAATCGCTTCCTCGTTCGTGACATTGCCTCAAACCTGCTTATTCGAAGATTTCTTGAGTCATAAGGCTGAAGGGGCCTCCTAAGTTAAGTACCTTTCCCTACTTGGGATCTGTCTCTGGTGCTTCGAGCCCTTTGTGAACCACCGTTTGAACCATTACTGGAGGTTCCTATCAGGTTTCTTACCTTCAAGACGGTTCTCCTGGTGACTCACCTCTGCTAGATGAGTAGGTGTGATCCGAGCTCTCTCTTTCTCTCCGGAATTCACCATGTTTTCATCAAGACAAGGTGGTCCTGCACACCAAGCCTTCTTTTTTGCCTAAGGTTATTTCTAGTGCTGCGATTAACCAATCTATTGTCCTACCGTTTTTTTGTCGATCTCCTACATCGGATCTGGAAAGAAAGTGACATCTCCTAGATGTTAGAAGTTCCCTGAAAATCTGTCTTCAGAAGTCTCAGGGATTAGATCCTTAGATCATCTATTGTATTCTTTCAGGGCACGAACAGGGGTTTGGGCTGTCTTAGGACCCGCTTTGCCCAGATGGCTAACGTATACAATCAGGTTGGCTTATCAATCCAAAGGGATTCCCCTTAGTTTCCCTTTAAAGGCTCGTTCCGCTAGAGCTATGGCGACCTCCTGGGCTGAAAAAGCAGCCGCCTCACCTGAAGACATCTGCAAAGCTGCTGCTTGGTCTTCCTTACATACTTTTATCAAGCATTGTAGGCTGGACGTATTCTCATCATCTGGAGCTGCTTTGGGCGTAAGGTGCTACAAGCTGTGGCCTGCTGAGTTCCCACCCTTTGTTTTATGCAGGGGTCTTGCTATATCCCACTTGTAAGTACTGCCACTATACGAAGGGAAAAACAGTAATTTTACTTACCGTAAATTCCTTTTTTCTTAGTATAGTGGCAGTACTGGCTTTCCCTCCGCTTTCAAATAGATTAAATTCTATGCATCATTCGGTCTCCGTTTGGTTCTTTTGTATTACTGGTGAGTGTCTCTCGGTTACAGCTTATATGGAGGCAGCAGGCGGAGCACAGCATTTAAATTCTAAAGAAGGGGGAGCTTCTTGTCCAGAATCCTAAGGAACATCCCACTTGTAAGTACTGCCACTATACTAAGAAAAAAGGAATTTACGGTAAGTAAAATTACTGTTTTTTCAGAGATAAGATCTCTGGGACATGCAATAGATACCAGAATCAATATGTTAAGCTGTGACTTGGTGATGGTAGTGTCCCTTTTTAAATGGGTTTTAAAACTGAACTCCTCTTCTGCGCCATAATGAGCATGGTTAAGTCTATGTGTGAGCAGAACTTTGGATTCTTAGTGAATTTGTAAAGTTTTTAGTCTTGAATGGAATGCTCTGTACAGCAGGGCTTGACAAATTTGTTTGGAATCTAGGAGCCAGGTAAAAAAGTTAGGAGACAGGTGTGTTTTTTTTATTTATTTTTTTATATATATTATAAAGTGGCACTATAGTCACCAGAACCACTACAGTTTAATGTATTGGTTCTGGAGCCTATAGCCTGTCCCTGTAGCCTTTTCAATGTAAACGCTGCATTTTCGGAGAAATGGCAGTGTTTACATTGCTGCCTACTAAGACCTCTAGTTGCTGTCACTCAGATGGCCACTAAAGAGTCCTGTGTCAGTGCTCTGCATGGACGTGCAGAATGTTACCCATACAGAACATGCGCAATATCCTCCCAATGCTTTCCTATGGGAAAGCATTGGCTTAGCTGATATCATAAAGATTGATGAACTCTGCAATGGAGACGGGACAAGCCACGGCAAAACCTGCACAGCGTGGGGGAAAAATAGGGTGAGTAAAAACACTGATCGTGATCGCAGGTACCTAAACAGACATACACACGCACACACTGACCGACATACACACTGACCGACATACACACGCACACACTGACCGACATACACACGCACACACTGACCGACATACACACGCACACACTGACCGACATACACACGCACACACTGACCGACATACACACGCACACACTGACCGACATACAAAAACAAATGTGCAAACTCTGGTGTGCCTTGGGTTTATTTTCTATTTCCTGCAGCTTTATAAAATCACATGTTAACTCGTGAAACAATATTGTGTAGCCGCGTAATGTAGCAGGATCATCAGATACGCAGCAGTTTAAGTACCCATGTGACTAGTAGCGTGTAAAGATTTGAGCATTTTCTGTTTTAATACAGTTAGTAGAAGTTCTGACAGTTTAATAGTTCATCGTAATGGTGAAATCATTTATTTTTCCATAATTTACTTGCACTATAGCATTATCAACCATAAACCTCTAAGGACCCTTTTGGAGACCAAAATTCATACAGGGATATTACCTACATGGGATTTTGTCTGAATGGACAAAATAAATCGGCGTATAGGATTTGGAATATGTAAAGCACCAATTTTTAAAATCAGTGGTTCCGAATGCATACATTCTCAAATTATTGTTCCCTTGCTTACTATTTGACTGTTGACCGTGCTAGCATCTAGTGGAAAAAATAAAAAAGCAAAAAAACAATGGGGCAGTAGGGGTTAATAATATGGTTAATTATCAATACCGGTAGGGGTGATTAAGAAAACAAACTAAACATTTTGGAGGCCGGGGAGGCGCGCGATGTGGCTGCCTCCTAATATCCCTGTGTGCCCCCATCCACAGTCAGCATGTTGGAGTTACTGATTAAACATATGGGGACTTAGCGCTTCAGCCCCCACCCATAGGTGGTAGGCAGGGGGCTACTAATATAACATAGTGAAACACTGCACATAGACTTCAATTGCCATGAACACTTCAAATCACTAAAGTGGCCATCGTGCTTGGAGCCATCCTTTAATGAATTAATTGCTACTAAAAAGATTTATTAGATCAAAGTGCAGTTTTTTTTGTTTTGTTTTTTGCCCAGGGCATCTTTCTTGCAAAGACTTCTCATTGAGCTACACTGGGAGGTATATAATGACTTGACAAAAGAGACTGTAGCTTTTGCAAGCTGTATTTAGATATACCCCCTGTGGCAAAACTAGCCACTTATTTGTATACAAGACTGGGTTAGTTTGACTATTTGGGGTTCCCGAACAGACTAAAGACATATTGTTCATCAGTCGAACCAACTACCGAACCGTGAGACCACCCAGAAGCATCGTGTGCCTCCAATCGACTATATTCACACCAAGAAACCGCAAGATTCTAAATGGTCGGATGGGTGGCAGCCGTTCGTATGACTGAACACGTGGCGGCGGCCATCTTTGCTCACAAACATACAGCAGAGTTTGGTCATCGAACGCGTGGAGTTCTGACTATTATAATAGGAGTTAAGATGGATTGAAATATTATTTATTTTTCTGTACTGGTGAGATAATCTAATTAAAGAATTGTCCCTTACTCAATTATCCTCCACGTACAGAAATGTGTCTTTGTTCCCTATTCCGAACAAGGTCCACCAGGGGAAAACACCTGGAATTTAATTAAACACCTTGCATGGGTAATTGTATAAAAGCCAGCTGTGGCTCAATAAAAAACAGTTGACTCCCAAAGCGGTGTATCTTCCGGTTATTGGGGAATTTGTTCAGGATTGCCGAGCTATGCTTCTCTTGGATATTATACAGGTCTACCAGCGTAGATATTGATGTGAATGTTGCAACTCCGCTACACCCCATATTAAAAATGCATGTTTTCATGGGGGGTATACCCACTAAGCAGTAGTATTTTATGTATTTTTTTTAATCTGCTTGGGCATTGGAGTGTCACTTTAATGCATTGTAAAGTGACATTTCTAGAATGCACATTTCACAAAGATTTCAGTGCATGTGTTTTTTTTTTTTTTAACATGTATTTTTTTTGTTTGTTTCTTTATGATGCACAGTAAATCTCCGCAAACCATCCTTTGCAAATCTAGATGGGAAACTTGTTTGAATATCTGGAGTGACACTCTAATGCATTTTGAAGTGACTTTTCTAAAATGCACATTTCACAAAGATTTCAGTGCATGTGTTTTTTTTTTCTTTGTTTGTTTTTTAAATGTATTTTTTTATTGTTTCTTTATGATGCACAGTAAATCTCAGCAAACCATCCTTTGCAAATCTAGATGGGAAACTTGTTTGAATATCTTTTCTGTAAGTAGATTATTTTCACTGCTTAACTAATTGGCTGGTTTTTCAGGTATGACATAAGAAGCTTTAGTTGATCAGGTGTGTGTTATTTGCTATGTATTTTTAGGTTGTAATCGGGAACATAAGCTGTACTGTTTGAATTTTTTTAACTATTTATTGGAAACCCAATTTTTGCGCATTTCATTTGTTAGCAGGCTATTTTTTATTTTCTTCAATTATTAAAAATTAAATCTGTGCAGATTCTTAATGAATATACTTTGTATTGGATTTAGATGAAATGTCAAGTTTAAAAATACAGGTATTCTGTTTCCCCCTCCCCTGTATTTGGCTATCGTTCGCACTTTTTAAATTTATTTACAAACATGTATTCCTGACCCTATAGTGTTAAAACCACCATCTAGCCCCCCTGGCCCCCTCATGCCTCCATAAATATAGCAAAATCTTACTGTATTCAAGCCTGAAGCTGTAGATCTGCATGCTGTTTGCCTCAAAAAAACAAGCAGTCTGCTGACATCATCAGAAGTGGTAGCCTGATCCAATCACAGCGCTTCCCCATATGATTGGCTGAGCCTGACAAAGAGGCAGATCAGGGACAGAGCCAGCTTGATTCAAACACCGCCCTGGCCAATCAGCATCTCCTCATAGAGATGAATTGAATCAATGCATCTCTGAGGAAAGTACAGTGTTTGCATGCAGGAGGAGGAGATACTGAATGTTTGGATGCATTTTAGGCAGCCATGACCCAGGAAGGATCTCTAACAGCCAGCTGAGGAGTGGCCAATGAACTTATTACTAGGCTGTAATGTAAACACTGATTTTTCTCGGAAAAGACCGTGTTTACAGCAAAAAGCCTGAAGGTAATGATTCTACTCACCAGAACAAATTCAATAAGCTGTAGTTGTTCTGGTGACTATAGTGTCCCTTTTTAATTTATTTTTTCATTTCTGAAACTTCTCCCTAAACAGCTGTTCTATTTATTTATTATTTTTTTTTTAATAAGTCACGTGAACAGGGAATGTTATGAAAAAGTAAGTAGTTTTTGAAAATGTTCATATTGCTGCAAATCTTAACAGATTGTGCTTGCACAACTGAACAAGGGTGTAAAATAATGTGAAATATGGTCACAAGTTCACATATGCAATATGCGTAAAGTATATGTGCATGAAAAAAATTGCAAGATGAGCATGCCCACTTCCTCTTTCTTCCAGTGGAGGTGTGTTTACCTATGCAGCAAATTTCACCCCAAGAAACACTAATGTGTAAACAAAACTAATATAGGAACTGGACAGTTCCTCTGTAAGACTAAGAACTTTTACTAAAGATCTGTTTGCTTTATATTCTCCATTATCTCTGACTCTGAATTAAATCTCGCAAATTTGCTGTATTATCTGTGAATAAAGCTAAATTCAATATTAACTGCTGAAACCATTGGGAATGTTTATGCATGAAAATTGTGTGCGGACAAGTGGTCCAAGTACCAAGAGTGCAACCTTTGCTTTGGAAAGCAGTGAAACCATCAGGGTTGTTCAATTAATGACTCTGCCTCATTTGCACTTTACTTAAAATACCTGGTGTATCTTTTTACATTTCATTCTTGTCTGATATGTTTGTTTTCTTCTTTGGTATGCTATGCTGTCACTATATACTTGATGCTGGGGTTTTTGCCGTGTTATGCCATAATTATTAGACCATTATTTTTACAGTTTGGGGAATGTGTCTGAATACACTGATGAACCACAACATTTAAACCACCTAACTAATGTCCAATAAGATCAACTGATTCATTAAGGCCATGGTCTCTATGATTTTAAACATGTCCTGTGGACAGTTGTCGTCATGACCACTCTTACCAGTCTGTGGCTACGCATCCCCATACTCCCTGCAATACACTGTTCTGACTCCTTTTTATCATGGCCGCCATTAAGTTTTTCAGAAATTTAAGCTACAGTAGCTATTCTAGATTATTAAACCAGATGGGCTAGTCTTCGCTCCCATGACCCTAACGGTGGTTCATCAGTTGTCCTTCCTTGCACCACTTTTAAGGGAATACTCTACAAGACTTGCCCTTTTGGAGATGCTCTGACACATTTGTCTTGTCTTTGTCAAAGTCACTGAGATGTTTTTCCCATGTTTTTTTGCTTCCAACACACTTACTTATAGAACTGTCTATTCACTTGCTGCCCAATATATCCCACCCTTTGACAGGTGCCAATGTAACAATATGTCATTCACTTCCCTTATAACCGACATCTCAAGTCTCCTGGTAGTTCCGGGAGACTCCCGCATGTTGAATGCGGCTCTCTGACACCCGCAGATCATACACAATATCCCCGAAATCTCACACACAATCTGATGTGTGTGATTTCCATTATATTGTGTATGATTTGCGCCCCCTAATACCTCCATATTAATTACCCACTAATCAGGGGCCCGGTCGTATGCCGGCTTTTTAAGAACCATGCGAGCCCCTGTGATATCAGCCAACAGGGTGGAAGTGACCGCCACTTCCTCCCTGCTTCACAGAGAGCTGCCAGGGTGGACTGGAGGGAGGAGGCAGCAGAGGAGAAGAGAGCAGCTTGGTACAGGTGGGGCTGAAGTGAGCTGCTGCATCCCATCAGCCTCAGCCCGCACCATAACTTCAAGCACAAAAGGTAAGCTTAACAGGAGGGTGACTGCAAATCTATAAAGTGTGATGTGTGTGTGTCAGATTGTGTGCTGTCAAAATGTGTATGCTTCATTATGTACCTGAGTGTGTGTGCCTGTGTGTATATCTGAGTGTGTGTACCTGTGTGTATGTGGCAGTGTGTATGTGCTAGAGTGTGGATATGCGCCAGTACGTGTATCTGTGTGTAATTTGCACCAATATTTCCGAATCTTTGCAGATCTGGCCTCTGAAACTTCTAACAATCTGGCCCATTTTTGTTAATTTTTTTTTTGTGCTGAGCATTGCTTAATCACAATTTTTTTTATGACAAATCAGTAAGGATAAAACTTTGTTTCATAGCTTCTTGTCGAATTGGGTGGTTTTATGATTTATAAATTCGTGGAAAACCATTCATACTATAGGGCTGTTTTTAAGTTTTTGTAGTGATCTTTAAAATGGTGACTTGCTATGAAAAGCTAATGTGGACTACATTTTTACCAAGCTCTACAAGTCACTTAATAAGGTTGGAGTTTACATTCCACACAATGTTTAGCAAGTGGCTCCCTCCCTGTACCATTTAATCAACTATCTATATTAACTCTTACCAGCTTCAGAAATGAGCATATTAGGAAATGAAGTCCAACAGGGGAAGACAACTTCCTGCCCTTATTTTGACGACACACAGATTTCAAACAGTGTGGCTTGTTTTTATTTATTTTAACCTCTGACCTACGACAGAGATCAAAAACCAAAACTGATGATTTTTTTTTTTTTCTTCTTCTTCTTCTTTAATCAAGGGGTTTGAAAAGTTGCTACATGAGAGCTGGACAGCAACTGGGTGTAGCTACCAGTCATTGGCAGCCTGCCCAATGTGTCTGTGGTGAGCATGCTGACTTAAAACTGATATTGCCAGCCAGGAAGAGATTATTGCAGATTGCTGGTTGACCATCCATGAAGGTGGTCCTACATACAACCCCCCCCACCCAAATATCTCTCCAGAAGGTGAAGTGAATGTTGTGTTTAACATAACCCATTAACCCCTTAAGGACCAAACTTCTGGAATAAAAGGGAATCATGACATGTCACACATGTCATGTGTCCTTAAGGGGTTAAACCAGGTTTTGACAAATCCCAGATGCTAGGGTGCCATGGTGACTAAGAATTTTATCCTGGCGACTGGGATTTGTCAGCGCATCCCTCCTCCTCCTGTCTCTCTCTCTCTGTGCTCCAGGAGGAAGTGAAGGGAACTGTAACTTCTTCTTCCTGGCGCAGGGGAATGACAAACTGCCAGGGAATAAGGTAAAGACTGCTCTGCTCACCGCCTGCCCCATTCCTCTGCGCTACCTCAGTGCCGAGAGGTAGTAGTTACAGTTTCCTTCACTTCCTCTTTGCACAAAGATAACTGAATGGGGTTAGAGAGACAGGAGGGGAAGTCTAGTCCAGCGGCAGCTCACTCCCATCAGCCCACTGTAACATGCTGCCTAGTACCACTGGACCCCAGGAAAGCCACCCTCCTACACCCACAAGGTAAGTAACAAGAGGGTGACTTAAAGGACCACTATAAGCACCCAGACCGCTTCAGCTCAATTAAGTGGTCTGGGTGCCAGCCCCCCCCCCCCCCCTATTTTAACCAGAGAAACTGCTATGTTTACACTGCAGGGTTAATCCAGCTTCTAGGTGCTGTCTCCCCATAAGAACGCATTGGTAAGCTATTGAGCATGCTTGGTAAAATGCTGCACCAATCAGCATCTCCTCATTGAAATGCATTAAATCAATGCATCTCTATGGGCAATGTTCAGAGCCTCCATGCAGAGAGGGGAGATGCTGAATGAAGGTGTAGCACAGTGTGTAACACTGAGATAGGAAACACCTTAGTGGCCGTTTGAGTGACTGCCACTAGAGGTGTTACTAGGCAGTAATGTAAACACTGCCTTTTCCCTGAAAAGGCAGTGTTTACATTCCCCCGCCCCCTTGGTGGCATCATCAAAATTGCTGATTTCTAGCCAATCAATGCTTTCTCATGGGTAAAGCATTGGATTGGCTAAAACCGTCAAGGGGGCGGGGTCAAATGCCGTTTTGGCCAAAAAGCACCTCCTCGTAGAGATGCATTGAATCAGTGCATCTCTGTGAGGAAAATTCAGCATCCCCATGCAGAGCGTGGGGACGCTGAACGGCAGGGCTGCTTACTGTGCAGCCCTGAGTCAGTAAGCTCCTCCAGTGGCCACTTGGAGGTGTCCCTGAAGAAAATGACTGAAGGGAGCTATTATACTCACCAGAACAACTACATTAAGCTGTAGTAATTCTGGTGACTATAGTGTCCCTTTTAAAGCAAATGTGTAAGCCCTGCAGTAAACTGTAGAACTCAAATAGTACTTCAATTAAATTGTTTGATCTTCTCTTGGGAAGCAAAGTCTATTGGTATCTTTACCAAATTACTTATCTTGTTTGGAGTTGAAATTTACCAAATTACTTTTGTCTAGTTTGGAGTGGAAATTGGTAAGCATGCTTTAGAATTTAGCCAGACTTTAACACAAACATTTGGAATCATAAATATGCTAAATTTGCCTTAAAAACCTGATGATCCGAGTTCCTTGACGAGCAGCTATCATCTTCACTTCATAGAATTCCTTCAACTTTCTTACTGCCTTTGAATCTATTATATAAACACTCCAGAGCCATTAAAACCCTTTTATGTATAACAAAAATGTCTCCTACATTTTACAGCAGCACTGAACCAGTCATTCTTAAATAATTTATCAGGGATTTAGTATAGCCAAACACATAAATGACTATTGTTTTGTTTTAATTTGTGTTTATATGCCAAGATAAATAAGTGTTGTGCTTCGCTTAATTATGACTAATAGCTTGGTATTCTGGGAGTACATATAATTAGCTGCCGATTCACCCTCTCTCTGTGCAGTCTATCTTGTCTCACCAGAAATAGTTAACAATCATATGACCACACCAGACTCTTTATTTATATCCTAATGAATAAATTAAGACAAAAGATTTAATTCATGGGGCGTTGATACTATATTTCCTTGTTTTTTGTCTTGGAAAAGAAAAAAGCCTAATGCCTGTATTGGTATAAAAGAACAGGATTTAGATCTGTGCTGTTAAAATGTTTCTCTTTTTCCTTTCTGGAACACTATTTCATGTCTGTCATTTTCCTATCTATTGTCTTTGTGTCAGTCTATACTTTTCCTTATATTTTCCCTTTGATATTTCTTTTGGAATATGTGTATATTTTTCCATTCTTAACGTAATTTCTTTCTGCCCATCTGCGTTTTATGTGCATAATGCCATATTTTATATTAAAAAAATTTAATCAGAACTACTTTGATGGCTTAAGACCTACTTCTATCAGAAATGTGATGCACACCTCTTTTTTTTTTATTTTTCCTCTTTCTTTATGATATAGTATTTGATAGTATTACATTGATATGTTAAGGAGCCAAATATGTTAATGTCAGCATTTCTAATTTAAAATACACGATCAACACTAGATTAATATAGTAGTTAGTGGTGCATTGAATTGGTATTTAGGCGAACTTCACAAAACTTTGTGTTTGATTATGCAGTGAGATTGCAAGGCTCTTGTGAATAGCAATCCTCACTTTCCTTAGCGGCATCTCTAATTTTGCATGCTGGAATTTTTTTTAGAGTGCTAAAGGTCGCTCTCCTAAGAAATGGCTGTAGAAACTGTTTTGTGCTGGAATTTCTCTTGCAATAAATCATGCACACGTTATCTCAAGTTTAAGACGTATAAAATAACAGATGAAATTAGTATCTCGTAATGCCTTTTTTATTGGAATAACAGAATTTTGTAATTACAAGCTTTCGGGAGAACCTTCCTTTCTCAAGTTATCTCAACACCTTGTCATTTCAAAATTGTGTTAACAATAAAAAAAAAAAGTATTACAAGATACAAATTTTCATTACTTTCTGTTAAGCAACCCCATTCGATAATTGTAAAGCACTGCAGAACATGTTGATATTTTATAAATGCTAATAATACTGCTTACTGTAGTAGTAAAAACGAGCATCAATGCTTTAAAAAAAAATATTTATTTATGGCATTGCCCTGATATTAGGTAGCTCCATTCAGAGTACACTTTCACATGTGTGATAGTACAACACTGGTGTCCATTGAGGATCCTGCGAGACCAAGGGAGCATCCATAGATTTTGTTTTGTGATCAGCAAGACAAAGCCTTTTTCCTGCAACCTATGATGTAGATGAATGAAAAAACTTGACGGCAGTAGCTCTGCCTCTTGTGAGGTTGTGTCACGCGAGCATCGCACACAGCCAGCGAGCATCGCACACAGCCAGCGAGCATCGCACACAGCCAGCGGGCATCGCACACAGCCAGCGGGCATCGCACACAGCCAGCGGGCATCGCACACAGCCAGCGGGCATCGCACACAGCCAGCGGGCATCGCACACAGCCAGCGGGCATCGCACACAGCCAGCAGGCATCGCACACAGCCAGCAGGCATCGCACAAAGCCAGCAGGCATCGCACAAAGCCAGCAGGCATCACACATACTATGGGGCAGAGGGAGAGACGGGGAGGGGGGAAGAGGGAGGGGAGAGTAGCAATGGTAAAACACTTAGGGTTATTTTCTAAACTCAGAATTTTCACAAATTAAATCTGAAGGGGAAACAACTGAGGCCAAAGCTTGTTACTATAGTTATGGGGGGAATCTTATATTGAGAGTACAGCAGTGCATTCTAAGCAAACTAAAAAGTGGTCTTAGTAAGTGCATTTTAGAATAAACTTTCTATTGTTACAATTATTGAAGGTTCAGACAAGATATTTTCAGGGATCTATTATATTAGCAATCAATTTGTGATTTTTAAGAATTGTAAATCTTAGCTTGCACATTATGCCAATGGCAGATACACTAAGTTATATTTTATAATCTAAATTCTACTTTCTTGTTTCAAACAGTATTTGTTTAACCCCATAAGGACACATGACATGTGTGACATGTCATGATTCCCTTTTATTCCAGAAGTTTGGTCCTTAAGGGGTTAAAGATCAGCAAAACATACCTGGGGAAATCTATCAATCCAGAACATGAAAAGTTGCAATGCATATTCTAAATGAATGCCTGAAGCACTGGTTGAATGCATTATTTTAGGAATGAACTTCCATGGGAGCAAAGTTTTACCTTGAATTAAAGTGTTCTTTTGTACAAAACCGACATTGTAATATTCAGACTGAACATATAGCTGTCAGTTTCCAATATATAATTATGCCTAAAGTGAACCTGCTACCCTCCTATTGCGTGGATGACAACTTAACCTTTTCGTAGCGATATATATATAAAAGATCACTCCAGCTTGCTGAAGTACTTTATATGTGAACACTTCATAAAAGTGAAGAGTTCAATAGAACTTGGCACTTTTACGATTCTCACCAGTTATATCTTCCTGTCTGTCAATTAGACAGGAGTTTTTTTCTTCAGCTAAAGTTCGTGCTTGCTCTGTGCATGGCTGTATTGGATAGAACAGACTCGTGCATACACAATTGGTCCACCAGGCTTATTGAAAAGCCTCTGATTGGCCATTTTGGGTGGCAAAGATAAGAAAGTTTGTGTTGTGGCAAAAAGGGGAGGGCTTGCTCCGATTATAAGATCTGCAGTTATTGTAAGTTAAGTTTTGATTACTTAAAAAAAAAAAAAAAAAAAAAAAAAAAAATATTATATATATATATATATATATATATATATATATATATATAATTAGTATTGCATGCATGTTTTCTTGGGATTTATATCTACTAAACTGTTTAAAAAAAAAACAAAAAAAACATAAGACTACAAAGTTATTTTCAGACTTCCTCTTCAACTTTGACAACATACATCTTGGAATGCATTGGAGGCATCCCTTAATATTCCACCATGTAGTGCAGACAGACAGTTGTCATTTGCTTGTACAATATGTAGGTATCATTATAATTACGGTGTCATGTTTTGTTTTGCTTTTTCTATAAGAAGAGCATTCTCATAGGGAAACGATAGGGAGTATATGATGATTTTGGTCTGTGGGGTTTATTCTTACCTCATATCCTTTGTGCACACAGACCTAAGTTATGCATACATCTTGCGCACACTGCACGAGCTGATCAACATTTACATCGAGCAGACGGAACAGTGTTCCTGCTGTCTTGTTAACTGATTTATTTGTGGGGTTGTCTTTGAACTGCAGAGTGTCTTTACTTTTTTAATGTATGTATGTATTTATTTTACAAAATATACTTTTAATTATGCAGAGTTGCGATGGTACTCTGACCTTCTAAATTCAGGCTTTAAAGATTTACATTACTACTGGATTTAAAAGAGCACTCGTGTGGAGTAGGAAACTCCTACAAGGATCTTCTATTAACTCCACTGTGCTAAGCCCTGCAGTACAGAGCCGGGTCACTGGTTACGATTGTCAACTGAGCACTTTTGGCCACTGAGCAAGCCCTGCAATGCTGGGCTTACCTCAATACAGAGAGTTTCCGACAGCACAGCAGTAGGTAACGGACCTCGGGTATGTTGCCAAACCCAGTCTTAAACGGTTTGACCATTACCCTGTGAGGGCACCAGGACACTACTGGCATCATAGTGCTTTTTTTGCTTGGAGTTTTCTTTCATGTATGCTTCATGTAGTGGTTCTGGAATCTGTCAAGTGTCTTGCGCTTTCTCTGTGAATGTAGACAGAGTGACAAATGCCAATCCATTCTTGGGGAAAATTTGTCCCGCTTGATGAAATGTTCCTCAGCAGGGTCAGTTGCCCTGAAGGGAAAAATGGATGTAGACAATGTAAAATTGGTGGGTGTTGCATTAGTGCCCCGGTTCCCAACCCGTGGTACGCGTACCCCAAGAAGTACAATTCAGTGCCCCCGGAGGGTACGCAAAAGATTTTGGGTAATGGCTGCGGTGCTGGCCGCCGCACAGGCTGGAAACCGCTGCCTGAGTGTATCGGGTAGCCCATGCACTTTGGGCCACCCGATACACATGTGCCTTCAGGGGTCCCTGTGTTCCTGCAGCCAGAGCTAGGAGGAAGTAAAAACTTGTAACTACTTCCTACCAGCTCACACGCCGTGCGGGAAAGGAGAGTGCGGGACAGGCGTTGTGGACCGGGAGAGCAGCAGAATGCCAACTCCCACCAGAGCCAGTCAGCCAAAAGGTAGGATTTGTGTGTGTGTGTGTGTGTGTCTGTGAGTCTGTGTCAGTGTATCTGCATGTGTGTATCTGTGTCACAATGTGTCAGTGTATCTGCATGTCTGTGTATCTGCATGTGTCAGTGTATGTATGTCAGTGTTCATGTCTGTGTGTCACTGTATGTGTGTGTGTGTGTGTGTGTGTGTATGTGTATATCAGGGCTCAACAAATCCCAGGTCACCATGGCGACTAGGAATTTTGTCTTGTGAGTAGAATATGTCGGCCCCAAGCGGCAAGGGAGAGCAGAGGGAGCCGGCTAGCCGTGGGAGAGCGCATGTGCGTCTTGAGGGAGGGCAGAGACAGACCAGCAGGCGCTGTGTGGAATAGACCTGGGGGGCGTGGGGGAGTGAGCTGTCATCTCCCTGCTCTGCTCCCTGCAAAGATGCCGGGAGCCAGAATATGACATCATTCCGGCCCCTGGCATACTAAACTAAACAGTGCGCGACAGGGAGCAGAGCAGGGAGATGACAGCAGCCCCACTGGAAGTAAGCAGCAATGTAAACACTGTCTTTTATCTGAAAAGGCAGTGTTTACATTATAAAAACGCCTGAAGGGACAAGCTATAGACACCAGAACCACTATATTAAGCTGCAGTGGTTCTGGTGTCTATAGTGTCCCTTTAAGAATTCTATTTTTGTCGCTGAAAATTAAGCTTTGTTAGTTAAAAAAAAAATACTGGCTCCTAACTTTTTAAGCTGGCTTCTAGATTACAAGAAAATTTGTATGTGTGTCAGGGTATGTATCTGTGTGTCAGTATGTGTATCTGTATTTGTGTCATGGTATATATCTATGTGTCTGTGTCATGGTATATATCTATGTGTCTGTGTCAGGGTATGTATCTATATGTGTGTGTGTCTGTGTGTGTCAGGATGTGTATCTGTGTCGGTGTGTGTATATGTATGTGTGTCAGGGTATGAATCCTTAAGTGTGTCAGTGTGTGTGTGTGTCTGTGCATCAGGGTGTGAATCTTTGTATGTCTTTGTATCTGCATGATTTCAATGTGTGTATCTCTGTCAGTGTGTTTGTGTGTCAGGGTATGTGTCTTTATTTGTGTCATTTTATGTATCTGCATGTGTGTCAGGGTGTCTGTAAAGGTATGTATCCTTAAGTGTGTCCGTGTATGTATCTAGGTGTGTATGTATCTGTGGGTCAGGGTATGTAACAGTATGTCTGTATCTGCATGTGTGTGTCACTTTATCTGTGTGTTAGTGTCTGTATCTGTATGTCAGTGTGGGTATATTTTGTCTGTATGTGTGTCAGTGTATGATTGTGTGTGTCTGTCTGTATCTATGTATCTGCATGTGTGGTAGTGGATATATCTTAGTGTCAGGGTATATATGTGTGCCAGGGACTGAATCCTTAAGTGTGTCAGTGTATATGTATGTGTCTGTGTATCTGCGTGTTTGTCAATGTGTGTGTCTGTGTATCTGCATGTGTGTCAGTGTTTTTCTCTGTGTATCTGCGTGTTTGTCAATGTGTGTGTCAGGATATGTGGCGGTATGTGTGTCAGGGTGTGTATCCTTAAGTGTGTCAGGGTAATTATCTGTGTGTCAGGGAATGTGTATATATGTGTCTGTGTATCTGCATGTTTGTCAGTATATGTGTCTGTGTCAGGGTATGTATCTGCATGTGTGTCACTGTATCTGTGTGTCGGTGTTCGTATATGTATGTCAGTGTGGTTATCTTTGTATGTGTGTCTGTATGTATCTGTGTGTCAGGGTATGTATCATTGTATCTGTATCTGTGTCAGTGTGCATATCTGTATCTATGTGTGTCAGTGTTTGTTTCTGTGTGTCTGCATGTGTGACAGTTTGAGTCTGGGGCGGAGAAGAAGCAGGGAGGGTCTGGGGTGGAGGAGAGGCACAGAGGGGAAGCAGGGGGAGCCTAGTGCAGAGAAAAAGGGGAGATTGAACAGAGAAAAAATTATGACTTTGAAATAAATGCTACAACATTTTGTTCATGTAAGGGGTACAATTTATGGCAATGGACTGCCAATGGGTACTCAAGTAAAAAAAGGTTGGGAACCACTGCATTAGTGCAACACACGGACTGCAGGATGTGACACTGAAAGCATCTCTGAGAAGATGTGGATGTTAATTTAGAATTATGATTTTGGTGGCCTAATGCAATTTTGAGCTGGAGCTGTTGTTGAGAAAGGGGACAAGATGCTGGCAAGTGTTTTGCTTTCCTCAGGCCTCACATTAACCCCTGCTTAGTACACATAATTGGACATGAGAAGAGTTTGATCCCTGTCCTAATACTGTTGTGTCCATCCATTTAAACTATAAACCTGACTGATTAGGTCAGACTTACCCAGCCCGTAAATGCCTTTTTAAATATTCAGTACATAATTACTCGACCAGTTCTTATTTGTTTTTCAACTTCCAAAATGTCATTATATTGCAGGCATTTTAGTTATCTGTCTAGGGATATTATCTGATAAATACCCCCAGGTATAAATTATTTATGTAGACAATACTAAGGTGTTGCTGAAGCTGGATTTGTTTAACACAGTTAGGCCATACTTGGCAAGTTTAATAATTTTTGTATTGTTAACTGAATATTGTTGGTGTAGCTGTACTTCTGTAGTAGGGCTGACTGTATTTGTTTTCTGTTTGAAACCTTTCCATGTTGCTCAGTGTGTTTGCCTTGTTAATAAAGGCCTGTCTGGATTATTGAGACAGCCATGTTGCAGAACCTCCTTAATGGTTACATAGAAAAAAAATTTTTTTACTCTGTATTTTTGCTTCCCTTGTCTGATTTACTTCCCATTAGCTGTAATTACACCTCACTTAAGTAAATATTGAAGTGTCTGTATCCTTGTGATGCGTAGAATGCACTATTATCTTTTAATTGTGTTAATTACAGTCGGTTTACTCTGCAGCACTTGTGTCTCTTCACCTTTGGGGTCTTTATATATTTTGCAAAGGCCTTGTGGGGGACGGTGTCACTCCAACTGAATTTGGAGTGATTGTTTGTGATCTATGGTTATTCTTACGGGAAGCTGTCCTTTGTGGGCACGATTATCTGTCTATCTTCTGCTATTCATGCGTTATCTGCCAGGAGCCCACGTCGGTGCTGTTGTCTTGCACATTGGTGAGACTAAAACACTGCGGTCTACGTAGGATCCTGCGAGACTGGGAGCCTCAATAGATCGTGTCTTGTGATGAGCTAGAGAAGACCTTTGAGAACTGACAAACTTTAATTTTGAAGCCATGCCTTTTGTTAAGTTTTCTGTTCTATCTTTTCACTGTGTGGCACTTCTCTGTGCTGGACAGTTGATTCCTTAAAACATGGCTCTTCTAGCCCTAGCTATACCATGCATATCCACACTTTTACACAAAATCCACAGATTACTTTTATGACCAGAAATAGTGTCATTTAAACCTTCAGAGGCGTTTGTAGGAATCTAAAAGTACCATGTGAATGACAGGCCAATTGAAATACTGTGAACTGCTGAATAAATGCTGCAATGATTACAAGTTTATTGTTTTTGCAGCCTTTTCAGAAAGAACACGATTGCATCTATTTGATAACTGAAATCAAATGATAATTTTAGTCCTATTCTGCCTTGTTTAAGGCATGTTGGAAAACAAAACAAAAATTCTATATATATTACACTGACATTTCAAGGAACCCTCCACTTTACAGCACATAACTTTCTAATGTTTCCAAGAGCAACAGGGTTATTTGTTATCAAGCACGATTAACCGAGTGTACTGTAAAAGCCTTTAGTCACTGGTTCATGCAATCTGTCATGCATGTTTACAAGTTCACAGAAACAGTTTTTCGCAAATAGCACTGGAATTGGATCTTCTATGATATTATTATAAATTGTGAAATATGGTATTTATAGCTTTTTCTTTTTTAGATCTAAATATAAAAATAAACGGTTGTATAAAAGCATGAATCTCTGCCCTCTGTGCAACAAATAGTTGTTGTTTTTTTTTTTTCTCAATATCCATTTTTTAAAATTTATTTTATTTTTAAAAAAAAAAAAAATATTTTTGTTGTGCCGGAGAGTACAGGGTATCCTCGATAAGCCACAAAAGCGTACAACCTAACATCATACATGCTAAACAGTTGCATGAATAGTGGCACATTTTATGTTATATGAACCAGCTTAAACACAAGTTAGAGTAATGTCTGAGCCTGACCTAAACAGATTGGGCTAAATAGTAAGCAGCGACTTTGTTATATAATGCACATAGTATTAAAGATCAGACTAGGACATGTAGCAAAACTGAGTTATATAGCAGACCATTCCCATATAAGCTAGGCAATCATTTCAAACGTACATTTTTAAGAAGATGGTGTCATAATGCTTTCCTATGTGGAAGCTTTAAATTGACTGAAATGATCTACAAAGAGGCAGAGCTTCCCAGATCTTATTATTCACACTTCTCAAAATTATTATTAGTTTATTTTTAAATTCAATACACAAGATAGATTACAAAAAATCCACTTAACATAAAACAGCTGTCACTAATAAACACTTTGTGATATTTCAAATCACTTTGTGATTGTTTAAAATTCTGACTGCATTGAAATTTCATTAAAATTCCAAAGCAATCAAAAATATGAGACGAAGTTTGTCACGTAGGCAGGGTGGACGTCATCTTCTTGTGCGTTGTCTTGTGGGATTTCCAGACTGCACTCTTGTGCATGAGAGCACAGCAGTGATACATACCCCTGGGCTAAAGAAAGATTGCCATTTGTCACCTTCTCAAGTCTTTGCGCATTGATCAGAGCTGCTTAAAGGCAACCCCACACACACCATAACCACTACAAACTACAGCTCTCCTGCTAAGTGCTTCAGTTGGCTTTTCAACTTGACCAAATAATTTGAGAGGGGAGAGAGTTTGTGCGTTGAACGCACGCGCATGGATGCGCACGAACACCCAGTAAAGCTTGGCGAACAAAACAAGCGACTAGAACCCTGCATTCGCAGCTAACTTGTCGAACGCCTGGGGCTGGGAAAAACCGCCAAATGGGGTGAAGACCTGCGCAAAGCATGGGAAAGGGGGGGCCCCGCAGAGGACAAAACCGGGACCCGAAATAGGCAGGGTCCCCCAAAGAAACGGGCAGGCAAAGGGGTCAGCAGGAGAGCACCAAGGACCCCAAAAACAGAAAGGGAGATACCGGAGGTGAAATAGGTAGGGATAGGAAAGACCTCAGAAGGGAGGTGATTGTAGCCAACCGAGAATGGTCAAAAAAAGAAATAAAGGTAATAAACGGCAATATTCTAAAGACAAATAAGAAAAGGAGAAAACAAAGGTTGAGTAAAGGACAGAGAGGATAACCAAATATGTATGTTGTTATTGACATTTATAAAGGGTCAACTTATTCTGCAGCGCGTAACAATATTATAAAGGGGGAAATTTAACAATAAAATGATACAATTAAAATAATGTGAAAGGAACAATATGTTAATGAGGACCCTGTTCCAACTAGCGTGCAATCTTTTTATTTATTTTTGTTATTTTGTGTTGTGCATTTATATAACATGACATCTTGTTCAATAATGCGGTAAAGAAGAATACAGGATTATGAGTGCCAATATTACAAAGACTGCACAATATTGTGGATTCTGTTCAGGCCATAGAAACAGTGCCACGATGATATAACTAAGAGAGTGTTATGGTATACTGCAGGAAGCACTGGTTGCATAACACCCATTGTACAGCGCTACGGAATCTGATGGCGCTATATAAATAATAATAAAAAAGAAAGCAGTAGTAAAATATAATAATACCATTCTTGCATTGCATTAATGTAAGGCCATTGGGATCCATTGAGAATTGGGGTGAATTATAGAGCGATAAAACCCCAAGATTGTGGTATAGTGTCCCAAAGGATGTTCTCCTGCCCCTCGCTGCTTTCAGCTGATACGCTGTACTGGTAAGGCAGGTACCTCCCAAGTAAATGGAGGCAGAAGACCTTCAGGACTTTAACCCTTTGGCGAGATTTCATTTCCCAGCATTACAGTGACGAAGAGATTGGCCGCCTCCAAAAGCCTCCGCCACCAGGTAGACTGCAAGTAGGCCGCCGGAGTGTCCACTGTGCCTCCCCGCTACTATACAGGCGGGAAAGGCTTCCCCCACAAGCAATAACAATCCTGTGGCAACTTCATGCAGGAAAATCGCAAGCAAGGAGTCCGCAAAGTAGGTCAAATAGAAGATTCTACAATTTGCATTGCCTATATTTTACAGCAGAATAGCAAAATTGCTACTTGTAGATTTTCTTGAGGGGAAAGCCCAGAGGAGATATCCTGTCACTGCAAATTATTGTAATCAAACAGCTGCCTAGTCTGATTAAAACTAACTGGAAGTCAAATAACACACTACTGAGAATATGGCCTCGCTTTCTATTCTTTTATAGCCTACCTTTGATGGAGAATTTAAGAGTATCTGACAACCATATGCTTTGTGTTTTTTTTTTTTTTAGTGCTAAACATAGCCATATGTAGTGCTAAATGTCATATCGTTGGTTTTTATTTTTTTCAACCTTTACATAATAATGCATTTGTTAATGTAATTTGTTTTAAATATAAGGTGGTGTTGTGTTTACAATTTTGTATTTTTTTTGTTTAGTACATCACTGGGCATTGACACAGCATTCATTTTTAAAGGGCACAGGTCTCTAAAATCTAACTTCTTGTTTATTTTTAAACATTTATTATATTTAATAAAACTTGGGGAACACTATGTCAGGAATACAAAGATGTATTCCAGACACTATAGTGCTGGTATGGCTGTTTAGGTGACCAGCCCCACTCTGATCGCACAGAAAAGATGATATTATCCCACGCCGTGCTTGTCTTGTCGCAGATGGCTCCGCATCCATAGCCGATATCATGTATCTTGATGGTCTCCACCAATCCAATGCTTTCCCATAGAAAACCAGAGAGGTTATTACACATGCGCGACAAAACATTTTTCTGCATTAACTTAATGCATCTCTGTGGTGAGCATTCAGTGCATCCATGCAGAGCATGGAGACGCTGAAGAGAGTTAAAAGCAGTGTTTGCATTGAAAAGCATTTAGAGACATGCTATCGATACCAGTACCACTACATTAAGCAATAGTGCTTCTGGTGACTATAGTGTCTATTTAAAGGGTTACACAAAAACAAAGCAGTGTTTTACGTTTTTGTTCAGAGTAACCCTTTCTATATATTTTTATATAAATAGCAGCTCAGACTCCAGGCATCATGACCACTTCAGATCAATGAACTTATGTATCTCCAGGCCAGAAAATTTCAGTATATGTGGTTGAGCACATGGTGTATCAGATTCTTCTGTTTTTGACTAAATGTTCCTTAAAGGGACACTATAGTCACCCAGACCACTTCAGCTCAATTAAGTGGTCTGGGTGCCAGGTCCCTCTAGGGTTAACCCTGCCTGCTGTAAACATAGAAGCTTCAGAGAAACTGCTATGTTTACATTAGGGGTTAAGCCAGCCTCTAGTGGCTGTCTTCCGGTCAGCCACTAGAAGCGCATCTGCAACGCTGTAAGCATATTATGCCTCCATCACGCAGAGCATCCATAGGAAAGCATTGTGAAATGCTTTCCTATGGACACTTTGAATGCGCGCGCGGCACTGCTGCGCATGCGCATTCCGCTCCGCTGATGTCAGACGGGGGAGCTGACGTTGGCGGGGGAGGAGAGGTAAGGGAGCCCTGTGGTGGAATAAGGTGAGCTTTAACCCCTTCAGCACCACGGGAGGGGGACCCTGAGGGGGGGGGGGGGGCACCCTCAGGGTACTATAGTGTCAGGAAAACAGAATTTTTTCTTTTTTTTTTTTTTTCTTGACACTGTAGTGATCCTTTAACATAACTTGCCAGATGCTGCACATTTATACAGAACGGTTACAGCAGCAACCAAGTTAAGTGAGCAGCAGTTTATCAGAGAACTGTAGATTCTGACCCAACATGGCTGCTCAGTCAGATATACAAAACTTTCTCCCAAAAAAATCAATCAGTTTCACACTTTAGTTTTCTGACGCCTTAAAGCATTTCTATTCTCTATTCTTTTTTTTTCTTTTGTGTGTGTGTGTGTGTGTGTGTGTGTGTGTGTGTGTGTGTACATAGGGTCTATGCTGTGTGTAGGTGGGTGAGATGTGAAAATTTAACTTAGTGTCTCCCCCACGTTGGTGGTCCAGTGGTGAGATGTTCTCTTTAGCCTGCAGCTCCACCAGCTGCAGGCGGACTCTCCTGTCCTCCTGCGAGCAGAGCACTATATCGGAATGTTGCCATGGTAACTGCGGCTACGCTCCGAACAGCCTGCTCCCAGGCCCTTCCGAACAGCCTGCTCCCAGGCCCTTCCGAACAGCCTGCTCCCAGGCCCTTCCGAACAGCCTGCTCCCAGGCCCTTCCGAACAGCCTGCTCCCAGGCCCTTCCGAACAGCCTGCTCCCAGGCCCTTCCGAACAGCCTGCTCCCAGGCCCTTCCGAACAGCCTGCTCCCAGGCCCTTCCGAACAACCTGCTCCCAGGCCTCTCCCGAACAGCCTGCTCCCAGGCCCTTCCGAACAGCCTGCTCCCAGGCCCTTCCGAACAGCCTGCTCCCAGGCCCTTCCGAACAGCCTGCTCCCAGGCCCTTTCCTCCCTCTGCTGGAATGAAGTGCCAGTGGGCATGTGAGGGAGGTCTTTGATCTCCTCAGCAGCCCGATAGAGCTTACAGCAAGGCTGGCTCTGCATGGCATTTTCTGCAGAACCCACCACTGCCCCCTTGAAATCCCAGACCGGCGGTATGGACCAGATTGACTACCCCTGCCTTAAAGAAACACTATAGGGTCAGAAACACAAACATGTATTCCTGACCTTTTTAACGACCAGCTAGCCCCCTTAAATGTTGCAAAATCGTACCTTTACACCAGTCTGCTGCTGCTGGCTCTGCCCCTAATCTGCCTGCTTGTCTAACCTAATCAGAAGTGATGTTCTAAGGCTAAGCCAATCACAATGCTTTCACATTGGAAAGCATTGGATTGGCTGAGGCTGTTCAGGCATATCGGGGCTGAGCCAGAACAAGCCAAACAGGCCAAGCCAATCAGCATCTCCTCATATAGATGAATGTAATCAATGCCTCTCTATGAGGGAAGTTCAGTGTCTCCATGCAGAGGGTACACCCCTAGCCGCCATCTGAGGAGTGGTCAGGTAAGGTATCCCTAGGCCATAATGTACACATTACATTTTCTATGAAAAGACAGTGTTTGCCGCAAAAAAAAGCCTGAGGGGAATGATTCTCCTCACCAGAACAAATACAATAGGCTGTAGTTGTTCTTGTGACTATAGTGTCCCTTTAAGCTCATAGGACTGTTGTTGCATTTCCTGCTGTGGGTATCATATATTGTCATAAGGCAAATGGAAGCATCCTGATATATTATCAGGCCTGCATTGTTTCCTGGTTTCCTCAGTTAGGTCAATGTGGGTTTTCTTGCCCGGTTTTCTGAATGCATTAAGTTTATCTTCAGTTTTCATTTATGAGAATTCTTTAATATTAATTTTTTGTCTACCATAAAATTACTCTGAAAAGTGTTAGTCAAGAAATGATGGTTTGCTAGGTTGCTGGAGTTGAAGATTATAGGCCTACCTATGGGATTTTATTAATTGAAAACATAGACACTATTTTTATAATATTGTAATTCATATAAAGAGCTTGTTACATTGTAGATTAACAATTCAAGTATCACATTTCAGTGACCTGCGTGGATACTCTGAAGATATTCTCAGATGATATTCAGGTATCCCAATTCTTGTACAGTATGTAGATTCCTTACTTGTGCAATTCCTTTAAGACTGCAATGGCTATGAGAAGTTTTTTCATGAATGTTCTTTCTTCACATGTAGTATCTTAAAATTTTTCGAGTACTTTGGAAAGTGTTGCCAAAAAAATTGATATCCAAGTTCTAGAAACTCTCCCTCACAGTTCTTAATATCCATATTCCATTTGTCATGTTTCTCCTTTTTCTATTTGATTTAGAATCCCTGTCACTCTCTCTGTATCAGCATCATAGCAACTCATCCAATTTTCTACCAAGTCTTTCTAGTTTTTCATTTAGTCATTGAACCATTCCCTCCACTGATTCGATTGTCAACGCAGAAGCACCTCTAGTGGCTGTGTATATGGAAGATGGCCACTGGAGGTGTGTTAACCCTGCAATGGAAGTATTGCAGTTTCTATAAATATTTTAGCACTAAATATTTTTCATCCACTTGCTTTTCATTTTAAGACTGGACATTTCTACCCATTATCACAGACGTCAGCAAACGTTCATTGTTTTACATTGTTGGCTGTGACTGATGCTTACAACTTGTAACACTTTTTTTTTTTTTTTATGATAAAAACCACAACTCCTCACCAACTGCAATAGTTTCCTGTGTAGCTGCAGGAAATGCACAGTAGCCCTAGGGTGTGTCAGAATGAAAAGTGTGTGTAATGATTGCTACTTGAGAGGCTGGCTTGTTTTGTGCAGTTTCCAGGGTTACCAGTAAACAGCATTCCTCTATTTGCGATTAGATTTAGAAAGATAAAGTATGGATTGGCTTGTCACTTCCAGATAAAAGGAAAACTGTGATATTTATATTCTTTATTAATGTAACAGGTATGCAAAATTTCATTAAATTGGCCACTTAGACACCATCAAATGCTGTGTGTGTGTGTGTGTGTGTGTGTGTGTGTGTGTGTGTGTGTGTGTGTGTGTGTGTGTATATAGATTTTGTTTTATTTATTTTTTTCAGTTTTTTTTTTTTTTTTTAACAATACCTAATCTAGGCAAATATAATGGGGGTTTAGTTACAGCATACAATCATACATTGCATAAGCCTGCCAGAACATCAATGTACCCCATCTTTGGCAGGTCCTACCTACATGAACAGCCTGATTAACTCACTTACTTGGGAAAAAAATTCAATCTGGGGCTCTCTGCAGTACAAAGCTAAAGATGGGGTACATTGACTTTTTGGCAAGCTTATGCATTGTATGATCATGTACGGTAACGAAACCCACATTATTTTTGCCTAGATTAGGTATTTAAAAAAAAAAAAAAAAACCCATCAGTGAGCTTTGAAGTTGCTGTCTAGTGGATGAGTGAGTGCACTGGTTCTTGTGTATTGTATAAATTGGCCCCAGCAGCGCACCCCATTTATGCATGTTCAGGTGAGGGCAGCCCCCTGGATATAGATGTGTGTGTGTGTGTGTGTGTGTGTGTGTATATATATAGTCTTTATTTGAAAAGAGATGGTCACTGCTTTTAGTCTTTGGTGTTTAGTCTCTAGAGATTCATACTCATGTACACACATGTGTTGCTTGGTTGGGAGTAATGATTTTTATGCAATGTCAGGCTGGCAGCTGGGTTGATGGAATGCTGGGAACATGCATTGCAACACAGTACCTTATTTCCATCGTTTCCATACAGTATTTTTTTTACTTTTCAAGTTGTACTTTAAAGTGAACCTCTCATGACAAATCCACTTTAACAGAGATATTCACCATAACTAATGAATATAAAATGTATCACCGAGATCAACTATGTCTTTAGAGTAAAATGTTCAAAATGTACTCTCCTCAGCTCCAGCCCATATCTTCATCTTTGTAGAAGTCACACTATAGTAGCATCAGGGATGTGGAATTTATATCACTTGATGCCCAGGGCATGTAGTTCTGGGCAAACAGTTTTTCTATTCTTTTATTCCTGTTGGGAATTGCAAAGTGCTAATGGCTTCTGGGATACAGCTGGTCATATTCTAGCATCCAACATTCTCTGCATGGAGGAAAGAGAAGTGTAGGGGGCAACCTGCAGACAAAAGGGCTGGACCATGAAAGCTGCTGGGAATGTGAAAGAGGCAATGGAACTGTATTTGGCTCAGATGTAGAGTGCGTGTAAGAGGATAGTGTGTGTCATTTTGTCTGTGTGAGTATGGTGTGTATGTATGTTGCTGTGTGTGTGTTGGCAAACTTTTATATAAAAAAAATAAAAAAAATTTATACCTAATTATTGAGTTTTATGCATACATACATATACCCCACGTATGTTTTTACATTCAATTAGCACACACCACAAACGCATGACAAAGAAAGGGCCTATAAGAGGGGGAAGGGAAGGTCAGACTCTACGGGTAACTCACAAAACTCTGAGTGGCGCCGCTGATTGGCTGAGAACTGTCAGCTGATGCTCTCAGCCAATCAGTGACTCCCCATTCACAAAACTGGCATGAAAAAATATGAAACTTTTTCAAGAGTTTTGTAAATGGGGAGTCATTGGCTGACAGCATCAGCTAATCGTTCTCAGGCTATCAGCAACATTACTCCCCACTTCCTGAAACTTAAATTTCAGAAACTGGATGCCACCTGGGTGGAGTTAAGATTGGCGCTGAATGCAACTTTGGGGTTAAACCGTTCGAGAACTCTCAAGCATACCTAAGGTTGCCATTTCTCTTTACAATGGTGTCCTTTGTTTTGCCTTGTCTGAATAAAGAACATGATGTAATTTTCATAAATTTTTAATATAGATTTAAAAGAACATCTCCTTTAAAAACAAAACCGTATCCCTTGTCCGTACAGCCAACTAGAAAGTGGAGAGAACGGCGCCCTTTCCCGGTCTTATCCCGGGCAATCTGATGACTGAGAGTTATGGGTGAGGTATCCCCTAATACACCAAGGTTTCCTCTTCCCTAATAATGCACAATATATCAGCAAGCTAACTGGGATGATCTTGTGAATATCGATACCAAACACAGAGCTCTCTTAGAACATGTCTGCTAAACTCCACAGTCTGAATTCATCCCCTAATAAATAACCATTTTAAATAAAATAAATACATCCTGGATATTTATCCACCCTTGTTCAGACGTCAGCATGCTGATATAAAGCATCCCCAAACAGGGCAAATCAATGAAGAGGCCAGACGGAGTGCAGGCAGATCGGATGTGGGTGTTACATAAAGTGTAATAGCCACAAAGATGAGGACATGGCCGCACCAGATTGGTGGTATCGTGAATAGACGTTAAAATTTGACAATGCTTTTGGGGGAATTGAGGTTAATTTTATTTACTTTTATTTTTTTGGGGAATATTATGTCTTGTTATATCTAAGAAAAAAACAAAACATGCCACTAAAGAATGCAACTTCTTTAAACCTCAATTAATATTATTAGATTGTCCTTCAAGGCAATTTGAAACTAAATCCGGGAAATGGCATGCAAAAATTACTTCCCTATGAGCATCTTTCTTCTTATTCAACTTCTTCTTTTTTCTTGATATATAATAAAATAATATGGCACTCACAACTGATCTTATTTCAACACTAATTACTTGTTTCAATAATTAAATATGCATCGGAAATAACTTTAGTTCTTGGTCACACTTCTCACTTTCTTGCAGCCTGTCACCTGTTATCCATAAATTAAATTGAACAGCTTTTGGATACTGTCTGCTCTTGTTCGTCAGTGGTTGTTACCTGTAATTTGATCTGTTGTCCACTACATGTACATCAAGCCGTTGGTAAGACAGGTTTTATATGTAAATCTAAAACCTTGTTAATGGGATACTGTAGGCACCTAGACCACTTCATCTTATTGAAGTGATCTGTTTGCAGTGTCCTTGTCCCCCTTAGCCTTGCAATGTAAAACGTTGCGGTTTTAGAGACACAGTGGTGGTGTTTCCACAGTTTCCCAGAGTTTGATTCAGTGAATCGATGCTGTCAAGCAAAACCTCATAGGAAAGCACTGATCCAATGCTTTCCTATGTGGACGCCTAATGTGCGCGCGGCAGGTACCCACCCGTCGGCTAATGCTGGCGGAGGAGGAGCACGACCCAGCGAGACTGGGATTCTCCATCGAAAGAACCTTTTTCACCAGTGACGCCTGGGGAAATGACAAGCTTGACAAAAGTTAGCTTCACCTTTATGTCTTTCTCATTAGGGTATTTTGGAAGGAATTGGAAGATATCTGGAGGATATTGGAATGTAAGTTTTTGAAAGGTAACCCATTTGGAGAGCCCCCCGCCACCCCCTCATTTATTGTTTTTATAAAGCTCACCTTTGCTTATGAGCCTCTTGAACATCTCTTTTGCAAGGATTCTAACTTCCCTTATGAGTGAAATATGCCTGTGCTAGAAAACACAAGCCTGATTTCTCTCACTCTTATATAACATATGAATTGAGTAGTAACTTTTTACTGTTGCTTGCTATTTGCTAGAAACTTATAAAAGCTGACAACTAGTATTCATTTGATGCCATTGTGAATCATCAATGTTTATCTATTATCCAGTGATCTGTGGAGCACCGGATTGCAAGAAAGCCATGTTTGCAGCTAAATTATATCAGTGTTCCCTATGGCAAATTTCCTGATGCTAGTTCCAAGCTTCTGGAATTTAGCTATTTATCTCTTTAAAGAACACTTTAAACACCATAACCACTTCAGGCTCCTGTAGCAGTTATGACACTATGATGACCCTAGTACCTTTGCAGAGTAAGTGGCAAAACTGTTTAAGGATGGTTTCACATTTTATCTGGGGTCCACTGGGTTCCTGTTTCAGTTTTCCCTACTGTGCTAAGTTATGCAATGCAGAGCTAGCTCATTGGCAAGCTGGGCTTAGCTCGGTGGCAGATCTTCTGGCGGCGGGTGCATGGTTAAACCCTAGTTAAGTTGTCAGAGCTTTGCAAACTTGTTGACTACTTACTGTGGAAGGGAGCCAGGGGCACTACTGCTACCGTTAGTACTGCAGCAGGCTGTAGAGTCTATGGTGATTGGAGTGTTATTTTAATAATGTCAGAGAAGAGTCCTGAATAGTGACAAACACCACAAGTTTATGGGAGGGATTATTGGTAAAGTTTTCAGGAAGAACAGACAAATCTGATCAAAGGGATTCTCCAGTGCCAGGAAAACATTTGTTTTTCTGACACTGCAAGACCCTCTAGTGCGCCTCTACCTCCCACCCCCATCCCAAGTTTCTGAAGGGGTTAAATCCCCTTCAGTGACTTACCGGAGTCCAGTGCCGTTATCCCTCGGTGCTGGATCAGGCTCCACCTACGCTCCTCCCCCGCCGATGTCAGCCGGCGGGGGAGACCTAATGCGCATGCGCGGCCGTCGCTGGGGAGACCTAATGCGCATGCGCGGCAATGGCCGCGCATGCTCATTAGACCTCCACATAGGAAAGCATTATAAAATTCTTTCCTATGGGGGATTTAGGCGACGCTGGAGGCCCTCAAATAGCGTGAGGACGTCCAGCGTTGTTTTAAAACAGTTTTCGTTTTATATGAACACGGAAGTCTCCTCTAATGGCTGTCTAGTACAGAGTCAGTAGAGGAGGATTTAACCCTGCAATGTAAATATTGCAGTTTATGATAATTACACTTACAAGGTTAAGGGTAGTGGGAGTTGGTACCCAGACCACTGCAATGGGCAGAAGTGGTCTGGGTGCCTGGAGTATCCCTTTAATGTTCTAATCTATAAAATAACATATACATACAAAAAAGCAGTACTTTTTTATTTTATTTTTTAAACTTTTTTTCTTCTAAATTTGAATACTGATTTTGTTAAATGTGACAGATCTGCTTTCAGTCTAGTTTAAATTCACTGTGGATTATTGGAATTTACTGCTTGGGAAACCTAGCTATAAGTAGGTCTGGGAATTTTCACAGCCATTTTGTGCCTTCTGATCCTTTTGTGGTCATGACCTACTCTCTTGCCTAACTATGACTTTGTATCCTTAAACTTTCTCATGACTGGATTAAGTAAGCAAGGCATTAAAATGTATTTTGGGCAAATCCATTCCAGAGTGGCTACTTAAAATAACTCCTCATTATTCCTTCTCAAACAGGAAAAACAAGTCTCACAGGCACGGTATGGAAAGTCAGACTTAGAATGTTTTTTTTATTTCTGGCTAATGTATTCATCTTCAGTTAGAATTAGATGACAGAGGAGCTGGGCTAGGGAAATCGAGACTGCATTGTCTACACCTTTAATGTGTTAAACTTATATTCATATTTCAAACAATACCTTTTACGTGATGTGTATATTTCTTTTCAGTTTGATAACCGCTGGCACTGTATACCCTAAGTGCTGGGCATTCCAATTGACTTCAGGGTCATAGAAGCCATATGCAATATTGCAAATGTACATTTGTTTAAATAATGTCTTTACCATGTGTTTCTATTAAAAACCAAAGGGCTTGGGAGAGCATGCTTGTAACACTTTAGTATGTATTTTTTTTTTTCTTTCATACCTTGTTGATTAATGTATGTATCCAATATATCAGTGCAGCCAGCCAAGAGTGATGGGAGTTGTGTGTGCTTATGTAGAGTTACTTGAAGGTTATTTTTTTGAATAAATATATATATCTTAAAATTTATCTTGTCCAACATAGAGATCTCCATCCCAGTTTGCTTACTCTATCATAAAGCCGTCATTGTTTAGTCCAGTTAAACACCGTGGTCTGTGGGGCACCATAGTGTTGATTCCCTATCTTTTTTTGGTGAGTGCCATTCCTTAAGACATTATATTCATGAAGACTGTAATGAGCCAGTATTGTGCACTGGTTGGGCCAGGTAAGGCCTTTGGGCCATAGGTTGCTGACCTCTGCCTTAAAGGACCACTATAGGCACCCAAACTACTTCAGCTTAATGAAGTGGTCTGGGTGCCAGGTCCATCTAGGGTTCACCCTGCCTGCTGTAAACATAGCAGTTTCAGAGAAACCTCTAGTAGCTGTCTCATTGACAGCTGCTAGAGGCGCTTTCGCGCTTCTCACTGTGATATTCACAGTGAGAAGACGCCAGCGTCCATAGGAAAGCATTGAGAAATGCTTTCCTATGGACTGACTGAGCGCACGGCTCTTGCCTCGCATGCGCATTCAGCCGATGACGGAAGGAGGAGGAGAGTCCCGGCGCTGGAGAAAGGTAAGATTTTAACCCCTTCCTCCCACTTCAGCCCGGCAGGAGGGGGGTCAGGAGGGTGGGGGGGACCCATTAACACTATAGTGCCAGGAAAAGGAGTTTGTTTTCCTGGCACTATAGTGGTCCTTTAAAGGGACGCTATAGTCACCAGAACAACTACAGCTTAATGAAGTTGTTCTGGAGCAGGCACATTATTCTGTTAGTATATACATACAAAGTATAGATCGTGCTCTACAGGTGTGGATTAATGCATGCAGCCATGAAAGTGCCTGGTGCTTAATGAGTAAGAAATAACCTGTTCCCATCCAGGGCACATACAAAGCACACCATGTAGTATTGCACAGAAAAATAATTATTCCAAACAGAAGCTATCATACACCCACAATATAAATTGCACATATGCAGAGAATAAACCATGTAAACAGCCACATGAACCCAGGCACTAAAGTGCTCACTATAAATCCAGAGTTTATAAGCATAAAGGGTGTACTAACTCAGAGCTAGAGACTCGCTCGCTTTTAGATGTAATACATGTAAAAATGAGAAACTCCTAGTATACTTCTTGTATATGACAGGATCCTTCTGCCGTATACATACACCTTGGGTCAGGCAGTGTATGATAAACAGTAAATCTTTATGTAAAAATCTATACCCTTTTTAATACTTGAAAAAAGTGCGCACAGAACACCAGAAATTGGAAACCATTCTTGATGTAATTTAATTTACTTACAATTGCAGTTGTAGAAGATGTAAAATTCTTACTTCAGGTCAAATCATACCCTGTGGCTGCCTTGGTTGTGCAGCTTGTGTTTCTGCATTCCTGGGGATGGGGGAAGATATAATCATGCTACACAGACATGTTAACAATAAAAGAAAATTGCAAGTGTATGTGGATGTTGAAAAGCTACACATTTAAAAAAAAAACAAAAAAACAAAAAACATTTTTATAATCCCTCTTTTTTGGTGCATAGTCCCCCCAAAATTGACATGTTATAATGAAGGCATATCCGTGTTAGATCACTTCTTGTCTTATAGCTTTTTGCAATGTAAAATTTAAATCATTCAGTGCTTTATATGTCTGCAGGTCTAAAACGCTGGAGTGTACATTTAACATAGAAATTGCAGCTGGTCATCAGATGCTCACAGGCACATCTAGAAATCTGAAACCTCTGTGGAAGAAAAATAAAATAAAAATAAATTGTATATATATATATATATTTTTTTTTTTCTGTTCGACTTTAACATGGTAGTTATTCTCTTCAAATGTGTGTTTTTACGGAATATATTTACCATGCAGTGAGCTATAGGGAATTGTCAAATTATTTAAAGTAACACTATAGGGTCAGGTACACAAATATGTATTCCTGACACTATAGTGTTAAAACCACCATCTAGGTGGCTTGCCCCCCCCAAGCCCCCTTAAAAGGAATCAAAACGTACCTTATTTCCAGCACCGCACAGGTCTGCTGGCCTTGCCACCGCCCCGATATACCTCCCATAGAGAAAGCATTGGATAGGCTAAACTGGCAAAGAGGCAGGATGGGGCCGGGACCAAACACCATAGAGATGCATTGAATCAATAGAAAACAAGAAAAAGAAAATATAACGAGCCTATTATAGAGACACCTTAAGGTAGTATGCAAAAAAATGGGGGATAACCACTAAATGGTGAATTTAGGAATTCTGAAAACAAGAAAAAAAAATCTACCTATAAGTGTGCCAACTCTGAGTGAGAGGAATGTAAAATGTAACTTTTATTGGACTATTAAAATATGTAAAGGGGATAAAAAAAAAAAAAAATGGGGTAAGATCAATCTAAAAGAACAGTCCTTACTGTTATGCCACAGATTGCAGCAATATGAATAAATGCTGTAATGGTAGAATGCAGTATTATTATCTCAGTATAGAGCTACTGTACTAGTGGCAGTAAGCTACATTCAGCAGAACAATTATACTTTTTTCACCTTTACATATTTTAACAGTCCAATAAAAGTAACATTTTATATTCCTCTCACTCAGAATCGGCACACTTATAGGCAGATGTTTTTGTTTTCTTGTTTTCTGTATTTCTGCATTAAATCAATGCATCTCTGAGGAAAATTCAGCATCTCCATGCAGAGCGTAGAGACGTTGAATGACAGTGCTGTCTACTGTGCAGCTTTGCCCCAGGAATGCTTTTCTATGGGGAACTCCTAATGCTAACGCGACCACTGCCGCGCATGTGCATTAGGTCAACCCGACACGGCTGATGTTTCATACTTCATATGGTGCTCAGCTATGTTGTCTGAGTACAGCAATACTCCCGTATGTACCTTTACCAGGTATTTGTGGATGTTGAAGGGACACATTTGAGGCACACCTATTCAGTTTTTGTCAAACTTTGAAATGGAACATGGACACAGCATAAAACTTCAGAGTAGTTTTAGCTGGTTGGTTATTCAAACTTCCCCACAAACACATACCGGAAAATTTCCGTCAAGCGTCGTTAAGGGATTAAACATATCTATCAAAATATTTGGATAGCAATGATATGTTGTGAGTATTTATTTATTATTGGCATTTATATAGCGCCAACAAATTACATAGCGCTTTACAATATTATAGGAGGCAGAGATTTAACAATAAATGAGACAATTACAAAAGATTACAAGAACAATTGGATGCAGAGGACCCTGCTCAAACGCGCTTACAGTCTAGAGGTATGTGCCTTGATCTACTTCTCAAATTACCCGCTCAGACCTACCAACTAAAAAAAAATACCCCCACCGATTCTTGCAAAAAACCAAAACATTACAATCCTTATTGGGACTATTGCGTGTATCTTCGTATATTTAATAAACTTAAAACACCTACAGCACAATAGGTTTAAATATCCAGGTCTTTACCTTGATGGCTTGCACTGAATCCACACTCTCATTGATACACACACTGTCACGTCAGCTCACATATATAAGAATGATAAAAACCTGGGTACAGGTCGAAACGTTGCGGATCCATTAAAACAGCTTTGAACATATCACAGTGAGTGCCTGAGATTTTTTTCTTCTATGTAGATTATATGGGGTATGCTGACCCATGCTCAGTTTAGCACCCTGTGTGTGTTTTTGTGATTGAGTGCAACCCTTTTCTTTATTTTTGATACTAGCTTACATATAGTCACAATTTATTTACATAAACACACACAGTTTACATACACACAAAATAATTTTCCTGCTGAAGCAGACCTGTGCAATCTATGTGTGCTTCATATCCCTGGTGTCCAGGGAGGGCAGGAGAGCCATGCACTGTGATGCACAGGCTCTTTCCTGTGCTCTTTGGATAACGTCTGGTTAATGGGCAGGGAGCAGCCCAGATACCAGGCCTGGCATCCACTGCATACAATATGCTGCATTTGTTTGGGGGCTGGGGCTAAATTACAGTAACTCCATGCAACCAGAAGCGGACAGTCTGCATTGGGCAGCGTATTTTTAACGGTGGCTGTTCAGAACAAAATGAGAAGGATCCAGGAGCAGTAGTGCTGTGCTAAAGGGTGGCTGAGTAGCTACTCACCTAGCACAGTAAAAGGGCCGCCAACACTCCTCTATGGCCCCTCTCACCACCGGTCTGCCACAGCTCTACTCACCCTTTTCAATTTTTTTTTTTTGTTAAGCCATAGCAGTCGCCAGTGGCCTCCAGATACTCTGGCTCACCCGTAATTAGAGAGCTGGCCACAATCTTACGAGCATTGTATTTGAGATCAACTGGTAGATCATGATCAACCTATTGGGCACCCCTGGGGCAAAGTATATTCCACAATTTTTTATTGGACACATTATTAATGGTATTTTGTATATAATGAAATGTCAGGTATTTTAATATTACTCCTGATGAATGTATATAAATTGCTATATGTTTCTTGTATTTAAAAAAAAAAAAAAGGAATAAATCCAACACTGCATAACCGTTGCCTAATTTGCAGACCAATCCTAACAACTGTGGGTTCCTGCGCTGCCCCATAAAATATTTCAAAGTGTGGAATCAAGCACTGTTCAGCCCACATTAACAAGAATACTAATGTTTATTTTGGACTTCATGTAGACAAAACCTCTGACTCTTACTTTGTGAGTTATTTGTTTCATTTTCTTTCAGCACTTCAGTTTTTGTTTTCTACAACAAATTGCCTTGTGTTTTTTTTTTCTTTTCTTTCTTCTATGTAAGGTTTTATACAGCTTTCTGTGTATAAATGAATGACTGTGTCTGCAAGTGGCATAGAACATGTTCATGAAGATGAGCCAGTCATTTTATTCTGGTTTCCTCTCCATATAAGTAGGACAACATTTTTATCAGCTGACTCTTTAATTGGTGAAGGAACGCACAGTCTGAATGCCGCATTGTACTCTAATTGGCTAACTCTCCTAACCAGCTGAATTAGAACTTTCAGGCTTTGAGTGCACAGAATCGGCTCTACTCATTTTAATTTTCTCACTGTTTCACCATAAAATATGGTTGCGGATGAGGCTAACATTTTAAGGCTGGTTCACATAATTGAGCTATGTCATTCTTTTTGTGTGTGTATTGTAGCACACATTGCAATGTTTTTGCCTTACGCATATTTTGGCCCCCCATAATCTGTACTCTAAGTATGTCACATCAGTTTACTTAGTCCTGAATTGACGGATTGTTAGAAATGCATGAATTGCCAAAGCAAAAAAGGAATGGCAATTTCAAGCAAGCTTTTCTTTTGGCATTTGGCGCCCGTTTGATTTTTACACTGCTTTCTTTTCATGAAATTTAAAAGTACTGTGAATTTATACCAATGATTCTTCACTTTTATTCCAGTATTTATTTTTAATTCGTATTACTCATGTCTGCTTAGTCACACGACTATTTGTGTTGGCTACTTAACTAGTAGAGCTCAAGTAACAAGTTGTGTGTGACTTGTGACATTATGAAATATACTAAATGAAATGTAATCTATAAAACCATCATAAAGCAATTTTAATTTTAGGTTACTGTCATACATAATATTTGTTTACAATTATTTGGAAATGTTTCCCCCTCCCCCACCAAAAATATAGACAAAATATTAAGGATTAATATGTGGCCGCAGTTAAAAAAAATATATATAAAATAAAATGCAACAAAGAGGTAAGTTTAGACCTGGAAGAGAAGGGTGTGTGAAAGGGTGAAATTAGTTGTGGGTAGAGATGAGAAGGCCCCTCACCATCTGGTTTTATTAAAGTGCGTTCTCACGAAATAGGCACTTAAATAAATCCTGAGTAAAGGGGGGCATTTTAAATACCCCTAAAGCACTTCAGCAAGCAAGTCCTTTAGGGGTCTGGGGTGTCTCTTTAATGGAAATGAGTGCTGTTTAATAATATGAATCAGCAGGGGGATTAGAGTAGACAAAATAATGACTTGAATAATGAAGTTAGTTTAGTTTATTATTTACTGAATAAGCTTTACTCATCGCCAGTGACATGTTCTCTGTGAGACCATCTGCTTGATTAACGAAGTTTGACTCATAAGTCATGGAGGCGGAAGCGTCTGTAGTGGCTCAGAAAGACCGCTACTAGTGGTCCGTTTAATCATTGCTGTTATTACAAAACTGCGATGTTTTACATGGAAGGCTTACAAAGACCGCACCATTGCACACAAACCACTTCATTGAGATTAATTGATCTGGGTGATTTTAGTGCTCCTTTAATAGTCTCTATGTTGTCCTTGTAAATACAACAAGTTGTTTGTTTTGTTTATAAGAAGTTCTCCACATGGAAGAAATGCCTCACAATTTTTATTTGGTATCTTTAAAGGGACTCTCCAGTGCCAGGAAAACAATCGGTTTTCCTGGCACTGCAGGTCCCTTCTCCCTCCCATCCCCGGTTGCTGAATGGGTCAAAACCCCTTCAGTGACTTACCAGAGGCAGCGACAATGTCCCTCGTGCTGCTTCTTGGTCTGCCCACACTCCTCCCCGTCACCACGTCAGCAGGCCCGGGGAGACCCAATAGCAATAATTACACTTGCAGGGTTAAGAGTAGTGGGAGTTGGCACCCACACCACTCCAATGGACAGAAGTGGTCTGGGTGCCTGGAGTGTCCCTTTAATTTTTAAACTTTGTAGGCAGCCTAAAATGTATAACCCTAGCCGTTGTGGAGCTAGAGCTTTCTTTTTTACACATAATGGGAAAGGTAGTTCCATATAATGTGAGTATGTTGTTGCTATATCAGAGTGTTGATTCTGTTGTTGTTGTTTTTTTTTTTTTTTTTTTGTAGTATCTAATTTCAGGTGTGTTTTTTTTTTTTTGTGTGTTTTTTTTTTATTCTTGTACTCTTTATTAATTAAACATGTTATGTCACAAACTTTGTTTCATCTTTACTGGTCTGTAGCCATAGCATTCACTCCTAGATTTTGTATATGTATCTAAAATACTTTATTACTTCCTCTGTAAAGGTAGTTTACTGGTCTTGAACACACCCGGCTGCCCTGCCAAAAGTGATATCCGAGCTTGATTCAGAGTTCCACCCTGCTGAATCAGAGCTAATGTTCTCTGCCCATTGCCTTTTCTACTTTGGGTGGGGAGAAAATTAAACCTTTTCTACTTTTGATTTTGATGGGTAGGACCACATCCAGTACGGCTTTAACTCTTGAGGACAAATCATCTATTGTAAGCAACACTTGGAAAATGTGTGCAAGATTTTGCTAACACACAAATGAACTTTCTTGCACTTGTTGGGGTAACTTTTCTCTCTTACAACTTTATTCAGTGAAGGTGTTTGTATGTTTCTTTTTGTTTCCCTTTGAACCTGGAGTATCCCTTTTAAACATTATTTACACATCAAGGAAATAGTATTCTTGGAAATGTTAAGTGACTGCTTTTCCTCTTGCAAAAGAGATTTTATTTTACCATTTTTACTGTAATAAACTTCCTGTTTCACTTTTGCCTCCACACCCTTTTATGTCATCACACAAATATCTGAGCTCTGAATCTATCAGCCTGCTTTGAAAATAAGTGTGTATTTCTCATTCCTGACCATTTGAACAGGAAAGGAGAACTTCTTCACGCTTATTTATTCAATATCTGTACTTACTACTGTTATTAGTAACTTTCTCCTAGAGAGGAGAAACTGCAAAAACACATATACACACTGTATGGGTGTGTGTGTGTGTGTATATATATATATATATGTATATATATATATGTATGTATGTATGTATATATATATATATATATATATATATATATATCTATATATATCTATATATATATGTGTATGTATGTATATGTACAGTGAGGGGTAAAAAGTATTTGATCCCCTGCTGATTTTGAACGTTTGTCCACTGACAGAAATGATCAGTCTATAATTTTAATGGTAGGTGTATTTTAAGTGAGAGACAGAATAACAAAACAAAATCTAGAAAAACGCATGTCAAAGTTCTAAATTGATTTGCATGTCAATGAGTGAAATAAGTAATTGATCCCCTATAAATATGCAAGATTTCTGGCTCCCAGGTGTCTTTTATACAGGTAACGAGCGAAGATTAGGAGCACTCTCTTAAAGGGAGTGCTCCTAATCTCAGCTCGTTACCTGTATAAAAGACACATGTCCACAGAAGCAATCAATCAGATTCCAAACTCTCCACCATGGCCGAGACCAAAGAGCTGTCGAAGGATGTCAGGGACAAGATTGACTTGGGAGAGAATCTGCAAAGAGGAGTGAGACAAAATCCCTCCTGAGATGTGTGCAAACTTGGTGGCCAACTACAAGAAACGTCTGACCTCTGTGATTGCCAACAAGGGTTTTGCCATGAAGTACCAAGTCGAAGGGGTAAAATACTTATTCACTCACTGCTCATTTTCAAATCAACTCCAATAAATTCCTTACTTTTTTGACATGTGTTTTTCTGGATTTTTTTGTTTTGTTTTGTTTTTTTGTTATTCAGTCTCTCACGGTTAAAATACACCTGCCATTAAAATTATAGACTGATCATTTCTTTGTCAGTGGGCAAATGTTCAAAATCAGCAGGAGATCAAATACTTTTTCCCCTCACTGTATATATGTATGTTTATTGGACCTGCATCAATTATTTCAAGCATATGCATGGAACGTACACTGCTGGACTTGCAGGTCCCAGATTCAAGAAGTGCGGTGGTCTTGAAAAACCCTATATTCATTTTCCATAGCTAGATGAGATGGGACTTGCAGATCCCTAAAATGAAGAATAAGAATAGCGTTTCTAGTCAATTTGCATTCACCAGATACCTCCCAGCCTTCCTGCAGTTCAAACCTTCCAAATATTACAGGAGCAATAAACTAGACTAAGCCTTAACAATTAAGAAAGGGTTAGTGAAGAGGGGGAATGAACAAAGCACATTGGATTGTCCGAGGGGGGAGGGTACCCAGATCCCTGGGCCTAGTTCAAGTGACCTCCTCATTGGTGTTTACATTGCTGGAGCAAAAGCTGGCCCCTAGATAGAGTTGTTAAGTTACCAATGGGACCACATTAGGGATCGATATAGGTTTTACCGATATAATCGGCCAATATTCGGTATTTTCAGCAATATTGGTATCGGCCAATTCAGATACCGATATTGCCGATAATACCTCCTAGGACCGCCAGGCTAATTACAAGCCGGGGGGGGGGGGAGGGGGGGGTGGTGGGCAGCAAGCATTTACTCACCTCCAGCTCCCCAGTGTAAGTCTCGCGATACCCGCGGCCGTCAGAGCGTTGCAACATTGGCCGCGAGACTTACACTGGGGAGCTGGAGGAGCTGCTGGGAGGTGAGTAAATGCTTGCTGGGACCACCAGGGATTGCTATATCCCCCCCTCCCTGGCCAGGTAACAAGCAGGAAGGGGGGACAACAAAAATAAATAATTTAAATATAAAACAATATACAAACACACTGCATTATATACACACACACTATACAAACACACTGCATTATATACACACACACTATACAAACACACTGCATTATATACACACACACTATACAAACACACTGCATTATATACACACACTATACAAACACTGCATTATATACACACACACACTATACAAACACTGCATTATATACACACACACACTATACAAACACACTGCATTATATACACACACACTATACAAACACACTGCATTATATACACACACACTATACAAACACACTGCATTATATACACACACACTATACAAACACACTGCATTATATACACACACACTATACAAACACACTGCATTATATACACACACACTATACAAACACACTGCATTATATACACACACACTATACAAACACACTGCATTATATACACACACACACACTATACAAACACACCGTGTATATAATGCAGTGTGTTTGTGTAGTGTGTTTACATTGTGTAGTGTGTTTACATAATGCAGTGTGTGTTTGTGTAGTGTTTACATAATGCAGTGTGTTTGTGTAGTGTTTATATAATGCAGTGTGTGTAGTGTGTGTGTATATAATGCAGTGTGTTTGCATAGTGTGTGTGTGTATATAATGCACACTACACAAACATGATGCATTATATACACAAACACACACACTCTGCATTCATTATATACACATGTAGTAGATTCTTTTATGCAAACCAATAAGTTTGAATGACTATCTGTTCCTGTCCAAATTAAAAATAATAAAGTTGCGTGCACGCAGAAGTAAATTCACACTGAGACACAAGGTTCAGGTTAATGAAAGAACTTGAGAAAATTTAATGGCAAGAGCATGAAAAGAGGGTGCGCAGACCCTTATGAAGGCATTATTACATCACTGGAGAATTCAAGATAACATAGAATTATAAATCAGTAATTGGTTAAGTGTTAAGTGGTTCATTCAAATGCCCTCCCTACTGGGTGTGCAATCTTATGTCATTACTGTCGTCATGAAGTTCTCCCCCGGATTCACACTACACAAACACACACACTTTGCATTTAGTATATACAGCATTCACTTCACACACACTAGCCACACACTCTGCTTTCACTATATACACACAACACTAATACACACTGCATCCACAACACACACTACACACACTGCATCCACTACACGTGGCATGTATATTTTGTGCATTTACCTTTAGAAATAGTTTTTATTTTCCAAAATGGTAAATGTACAGAATATCGGAAAATTATATCGGCTATCGGCCTGAAAGTTCACAGAATATCGGTATCGGCTCCAAAAAATCAATATCGGTCGATCCCTAGACCACATGTCCAGATATTTCTATCCAAGGCTTTAAATATGAGCTTCTTTATGGAGCAGTATTACTCCATCTTAGTGAACCACAAGTTCAATGAGGGGATACTTTCTGTTCAGAAAAGGGGTTCAATTAATTACATTCAGGATATGGCTAGTGAGTGAGTTCTTATGAAAGGTAAGTGTTTTAGTGTGATGACAGAACATAGGTGCCAGCTTCAGATGCAGCGGGAGTTGGAACATTAATGAGCATTGTGTGGATACTGGTCCAAAATAAACATATAAGCACTCCCACCCTATATGCAGGATAGTGCCAAGCGCTGCTAGGCATCCCAACACTTTCCATTGTCTGAGGCAGGAATTGGGAGTGTGGTACCACAGTAACAGCAGTTTATATGTGTTCTACTGTGGTTTCCCTGATATCGAGCAGTGGTGAGTTAAAGGACCACTCTAGTGCCAGGAAAACATACTCGTTTTCCTGGCACTAGAGTACCCTGAGGGTGCCCCCACCCTCAGGGACCCCCTCCCGCCGGGCTCTGGAGAGAGGAAGGGGTTAAACTTACCTCTTTTTCCAGCGCCGGGCGGGGAGCTTTCCTCCTCCTCTCCATCTTGATCGCGACGTCATCGGCTGAATGCGCATGCGCGGCAGAAGCCGCGCTCGCATTCAGCCGGTCGCATAGGAAAGCATTTACAATGCTTTCCTATGGACGCTTGCGTGCTCTCACTGTGATTTTCACAGTGAGAAGCACGCAAGCGCCTCTAGCGGCTGTCAATGAGACAGCCACTAGAGGATTTGGAGGCTGGATTAACCCTCATTATAAACATAGCAGTTTCTCTGAAACTGCTATGTTTATAAAAAAAAGGGTTAATCCTAGAGGTACCTGGCACCCAGACCACTTCATTAAGCTGAAGTGGTCTGGGTGCCTAGAGTGGTCCTTTAAGTAAAAAAAAAACAAAACACTTTTTTAAGTGATTCTCACAGAGGATAGTCTCCTATTTCCCAGTATAAGAATGGGTGGGGCCACTGGAGGGTATTGGATCAAAGCATAAATGTCACCTGGCCTATATAGTCTTATAGTGAATATGTGAGATGTGGTGAAGCTTCCATGTGATGTGCAAACCAAAATAGTCTCTTGAAACCACCCACTGTACTCCACTGATTAGTGATTCTTTAAAGAAAATCTTTTGTTGAGTGGATCTACAAATGTATTGCCTAGCAGTAGGCCATCAGTGGTCTCTAAAGGGACATCTAAATACAATAACTCTCATGGAGTAAGGATTTTTGAGTTATGAGACATTGGGCACCCATACCCCAATGACTCTCCAGCCGCATTGACAATGCAAAAAATTGTACTGTCGAGTTCCGGTCCAACATTGGATAACAATAATAACCGTGTTCTTGGGTGGGTTAGTTATTGTGAGATGTCATACAAAATAACAATCCCCATAATTTAGTGAATATGTGAGCATGTTGAATATGTAAGCTTACTTTTTCCTGGTGATTTATTTGACAGGTTGTGCCAAATTATAGAAATGGCTGACATGACCCTTGTGAGTGCCTCCCAGAAAACTCACTGTAGTTGGGGTTTAAATATAGCCAAGTAAAATGAACTGCAGCAAAAGGTATTAAATAGGGGACATTTTCAAATTTCTTGAGAAAATCATTGAGAAATGTCAGCTGAACCTTAGTCAAAATATGTAATATATAAAACATTTTTTTTTATTAAGTACTTTGTGCAAGCTTATGTGTTTCTTCATTGATCCATGCTAATAATATGTGCTGAATGCCATCTTGTGGTAAACATTATATATTACAAGTAAAAAAAAAAAGACATGCTATAAAATGTTCATTGTAATAATTGGATTGCATATATTTTATAATAAAATAGACTATGACCCACCAGTTGAACTATGTGACCGTTCCACTTTCCAGTTGCTGTAAAGCTAGGAATTGGTTACCTTGAGTACTGAAGAACTATATATTGTTACTTTTTGTACATAATTGGAGCTGATAAAAAGTAACTTGATGGCTACTGCCTTCCCTTTAGTATTGTGTATATCCTTCACTTTCTGAGTGAACAAAATGCAATCATATTACCAACTACTTAAACCTGGACTTGTAATGTGTTGCTATAACAATGTGATTTCTAACTGTTTAAAATAATCGTATATCATTTCATTTGAAGTAGATTTTACCCTGTATTGCTCTACTAAATAATTACAAGGAAATAGAACATGCTTCTGTGAAAGCATGCAACCATGGCTCCATGTGTGCTCATATTATGGCAGCACAGTCTGTTCTAGTTTACCTGATCACACTTAAAATGTTATTTGTACATAGTTTTAGTGATGAAATAGGCACTTTCCAGCTGCTCCTGTTGAATTGCAACCACATGATTTCTGTGATGGGGTATAATTGGCCACATGCTGGCTCTGATTTATGGGATTTGTATCACAGAAATGGCTTTGGTGCTACAGTTTGAAAATTACAGACTACTTTTTTAAAAAATAAATGTAAATTGCACTGTAAGTTAATGTTTACAGGAGATATTCAGTAAAGTTGCTTCTTAATTGGTGCAATCTGACTGGTTTCTTGGTTTCTGCTATCCAACAAATCTCCTTACTTTTTTTCTCGCCTGTCTTTTTTTCTTCCCCTTAATTTGAAATATACAAGACTTTTAAGCGGCTCATGGTAGATGAGGTAAGAACATGATGTATATTTTTTAATTTGCTTAGCTTTTTATTTCTGCTGCATCTTTCTCACTTGGCAATTGCATGTAATACTTATTCAGTGGTTGAATTATAATGTTAAAATGTCTGGATAAGAAGATAGAAGCTAAAAATAAATAAATAGACAACCTCCAGTACCAAACAACAAGAAAAACTTCAAAAATGTCCCTCCCCTCAATTTCAGTTTAAGTATGTTTTTAGTACATACAGTATGCAGTTCAACCACTGGATCTGTTTGTTTTGTGAATGCAATTTCTGCTTTGATTACTACTTTTTAATACAAGGTATATTTGCTTGAATAATATCCTGCGCAAAGCACCAATTAAACATTCCTTTATATGTTTGAATATAGAACACTGGCAGACATTGCACTTCCAGTAAATTAAGATTTGTATACATAACACCTACACTGTAACAAAGATTAATTGTTAAATATATAACCAAATTAAACCTGAGCACATAGACCATCAATACTAATTACATTATAAAGGATATGCTAGCTATGCATATTTCATGCAATCTTTGTTAAATAAATGTATATAAATACTAATTTGCGTGTGATTTAAAAATGATTTAGTCAGTATGTTATACATATTTAGGCTTCTCTTTTTAAGAGCAGAGTTGAGGTCAGTAACACCTGAAGCAAAACCTGCATAACTCTTTCCTTTTGCTGGAATGTTCTTCCTTCAGTAACCCTAGCACAGACCCCTCTATGAAGAGCCCCACCTCAAATAACATCAGATGGAATAATAATGCAGTGTGCATGGCAAATAGTTAACATAGGATTTCTCTATAGAGATTGGTTTATATGCACACGTAACAAACACAATTCTTTAATCTGTCAATAAATATATATTTGTCCATATATTAAAATTAAAGTATTGCATACCATTTTCTTACTCAATATTGTGCGTATACTAACATGTGCTTTACTATACGTTGAATATTTGTCTTGTGCTTCATAAGTTGGTGGATCAAAGAAAGTCACAACTAACTATACTAATTATAAATGTTTGTTCTTAGTAGTGTATTTGTATGTATCTTTTTTGTGTTTTTTGGATAGCACTTGCAAACTGTACATCTGGGTCTGGTTGATTTAAAATTACATATTGTGCATTTATTTTAGAACTGTACCAGAAAGTACATAAGTCATACACAGGAGATAAGAAAGCAATCATTTCATTCACTAAAATAATACATGCTTAGAGAAAAGTAACTTGGTTCAATAACTGAAAATAGGCAAGAGTGAACACTATCTACATTGTTTCCTTTTGTTAAATATACTATAAATTCACTTTCATGGGAAGCTATTGTATACTAGAATGATAATGGCTAACCTTGATAAAAACATCTGCTTATGAACTACATTTACCAAGGCTCAGCCAAAACTAATCAGTCCCATCTACAAGTACATAAAGCTTTAAGGGCCGCTTCATACGAATAGTTCAGTTTATATGTATTTGTGCTACTATGCTCAGTTTCCTCATTGACTTCAATAGTCAGGTCTCTTTGCTGTTTTTCACCCATAATTTTAATTTTTCCACTTGCTATTCCTTCACATTCTAATTGCAGTTTATGCTCTTCTACTCCAGTCCCCTGACCCCTCTATTTTGCTGACTTCTCTTCATTTATCATTCCTGAACCTCAACATTATTTCTGGTTCTCTATTCACTTTTGTTCCTTCGTCACCCACCCCGCTACCTACCATCCATGCTCTCTCCAATCTAATTGAAAGCCCAGTTTCTTTTCTTTCTATTTTATCCCCTCTTTTATTGCCTCAGTCACCTTCTCCTTCCCACCAGTCTCCCGTCTGTGTTGTATCCCACTGCATTATCCACCTCTTATTATTGTTTGTTCTGTTTCCTCACTACTCTTCATTAGTCTCATGCTTACCACTTCTTAGCAATGTCTATAAATACTTATTGCTATCATCTACTTATATATTTCCCCCCTCCAATTGCCCTACCTGCTATTCCATTCTCTTTTCATTGCAAAAGCTCCCCCATTCCCTTTTCTTTTTACCCCCCAGTTCTTTTATCTCTCCCACTGTTTTCTATTCTATTTTGTTTGTCCTTCCCTTTGCTATCCCATTATTCATTCTCAGTTTTTACTTATACCCTATTTTTGTTCCCTCCCTTTGCTACCCTGTCTACAACCATCTACGTTTCCTCAGTAGCCATTTCAATCTCCCTACCATTGCACTACTTCATTCTGTTATGCTTTTCTTATTTCATTGCCTACAACCACATTGTTTGTTTATATATCCCTCCACTATTTTTTTCCCATCCCCTTTATTGCTTCTATTTATAAAGTACAATCTCACTTCCTAACTACACACTGACTCAATACACTACAGATGAGTGCAAGCAGAGCAGAAGAGCTGCCATTTCCACTGGTAAATACATATAACAATTGCTCATTTTGCATTGTTGAGCTAAATAATCGTTACAGAAGTGCAGCCAATTGAGTGGTCATTTGGTGGAGAAATTCATATCTGCCCAGTTAGCCATGCCATGATGCACATCATCTAGGATTCATGGCCACACGAGTTACTAACTAGCAGAGGCACAAAGGTCTGGAATCGATTCCTAAAGGTTTTTATGTTTCACATACTGTGCTTAAAGACTGGCAAAGTGTTAAAGATAAATGTAATTCACAAGTATTTGAGGTCCAGGATTAGCCAACATTTGAGTAGAATTCCAATTGATACATTGGATTTACTAAATGTATTACTATGGAATCCTGATTCTAACAAAATAAGTGTTCTTCATTAATTATATTGCCGGAAAAAAAAAAAAGAAATTGATAACATTGACACTTTTTAAAAAACATATATATATATATATATATATATATATATATATCTGCTATAAAAAAGAAAAAGAAAAAATATTACTGTAGCTTTTAATAAAGCTTTTTCCTTTTACACTAAAGTTTTGTGTAATTTTGTATATTTTTCAGCTGGAGCGATTCACAAGTATGAGGATGAAGAAGGAAAAAGACAAGCCGCATATCTCACACCGAAACTCTGCTAATTACTCAGATGCTGCCGGTCCCCTTCAGACTCTACAAGAGCTTCCAGATGACACCATTTTACAACTATTTGAACAAATGCTGGTATGCTGTGAGAATTTTTTTTGATGTGCTTAATACTTTGAGATGCCCAAAAAGGTAGATTATGTTTTAGAATGACAACTTCTATGATGCTTTGATATTGCAAAGCCTGGCAAAGCATTATGGGAGTTGTTCTACAATATCTGGCATCTGCTTTTGGGGCCCTGTTCCAGAGCAGATTGGGGGGGCAGATATGTAGTCATTAGGAGAAGTAAGATTGCAGGAAATAGGCTACAAATAACCTGCTCTTTGTGTTCCGAAAATTCCTCTTTGCAAAGAAGTGTAGTACAATACTGTTTCATCATTTTGTTTTTGACCCATTTCAATATTGACTCTTGTGACATAGGACTCCGGAGTAAGTCTTGTCACTTTGTCAATTATGTTGTCAAACCACCACTTCAAAAATAGCTAGCATGCCAAGTTCTCAGGTGACCGTTGATAATTTGTTGTACTTTATTGTAAGAAAGTAGAAGACTCTTCCTCATTCTTTTCCAAAAAATATCTATTCGCTGTCCCTGAATAAGATACATAATAGATCATGGCTCATGGATTTGAAGCTGAATCCCAAACTCAGATTTTAATAATCTACAATCTAAGAGCATATTGATAATATTTATGTGCAATTAACTAAATAGTGCAATACAACATGTAATGTCATGATTTTACAAGCTGTTACTTACCCTCCTAATCTATAAAATAAGCATAAATAAATGCAGGCATTTAATTGTCTGTTATATTAATCAAATCGTTTGTGCAGGCATGTGTTTATTGGTTACAGGACTTTAGTCATACAAATGTCTCAATCCATTGCTTTTTTTTCTGTTTGTTTTCCTGTCATGACTGTGTGGTGTTACACATTGTCACTTTGTTACACGTTGTTACTGCCAAGTAAAACCCTTCTATCAGTGGTCAGCTGATAAACTTGGCAGGAAAGTACTGACTAAGTGGCTACTAAAAAAAGACTAAACATACCCCACGTTCAATACCTTGGGTTGTCTACTTTTTCAAATGGTATGCCATTATGGAAGTAATTCTCATTCCTGGGCTACCACACAGTCTCAAAGGTAACATTACTAATCTGGCAAATTTCAATTTGAAAATGGAACGTTCTATATTTGATCCTGTAACTTTCCAAAACACCATAAAACCTGTTAATGGGGGGTACTGTTGTACTCGTGAGACATCGCTGATTACAAATATGTGCATTTTTTTTCTCAGTAAAACCTAACAGTATTATGACATTTACAGCTAAAATGTGAGGCGGAACTACAATTTTTTTTAAAAATTCAAATTTCTCAGTTTTTTATTTTATTTTATTCATTATAAATTATGTTTCATATATAAATATTTGATATGAAATGAAAGCCCTGTTTCTCCTGAACAAAATGATATATAATAAGTGTGGGTGCATTTAATATGAAAGAGGTGAATTACGGTTGAACAGACATATAGCGCAAATTCCAGTTTTTGTTTACGTTTTGTTTTGATCAGAACGTGTACTATTGACTCCGTCCTGAAGGGGTTAAAATAAAATAAAATAAACCCGAGCACAAAAAAAAAGATGAAAAAGAAAAAACCAGAGCGCAAAAAAAAAATCCTTCTTCATGAAGGGCTCTGCGCAGACTGAGCTCTGCAGGGCGGGGAAAGCCTTGCCCCGCCCTGCAATTAGGCTAAGAACACTCTGATTGGTTGGTTTAAGCCATTCAGAGTGCTCTTTGTCATTTTACACAGTGTGGGAAAATTCCAAAGAACTTTCCCACGCTCTGTAAAATGACACAGAGCACTCTGATTGGTGGGCTTGGAATCTAACCATTTAGAGTGCTCTGTGTCATTTTACACAGCGTAGGAAAGTTCTTTGTCTTAGGGCCCCCACCCATTGTAATTTATGTCCCCCACCCACCGCGCAGGTAGGTCCCCCCCCCTCATTATCTTTATGGCCCCCACCCACCGTTTAGGGGTGGGGGGCGGGGGGCGGGGGGAAGGAGGACAATAGTTCCTCCCCTCCACCCTTATTTTTATTTAGGGCACCCACCCGCCGCGCAGGGTTGGGGGCCGGATAGTAAGTTTTTTTTTTTTTTTTTTTTTTTTTTTTTAATAGTGCGCTCACTGTTTAGTAGACTTGCCCCTATTCGCGGTATAGCGAGTAGGGGCATTCGGGAAATTTTAATCTCCCTTATGCTATTATGGGGGTCATATTGACCCCCATAGAGTGAGAGAGGACCTTGGGGGGCTAAGGAAGTTGCGGTAGCTCCCTCCTTGTAATAAACTGAACGAACAAACAAACTCTGATATTCAGTGTTTGTTTGTTCATCTGAATTTTCCATTCATTCATTCGTCTTTCTGACTAATGAATGAATAGATGAAATTCCCGTTCGCATGTCCAAGTGTTTCACTGGGAATGTGCAGGAATCTCAGTCTGTCTAGTGCGGGCAGATGACGTGTCCCACAGGGACTTCATCTACCCACACAAAGATGGCGGCGCCCTGAATATAGATCGGGACAGAAAATAAAGATTAAAAACAGGTGATATGTGGGGCTTAGGGACATTTGGGGGTCACTAGGGGGGGTCAGTTAGATATAGTGGAGTCGGGAGGGGGGTTAAAGGAAAAAAAAAAAAAACTGGATTCGGCCATGACAGTCCCTCTTTAAATAACTGCAACCGAATAATCGATTGTTTTTCATGAGAAGTATATGTATTGATTTTGATATTTGAACCATAATTATCTGCTTCCAATGAGGCCGTAACAATGCCTATTTGCTGTAAATATATTTAATGACTTTTAATTGAAACATTTGTACTTAAAGGGACACTGTAGGCACCCAGACCACTTCTGCTCATTGGAGTGGTCTGGGTGCCAACTCCCACTACCCTTAACCCTGCAAGTGTAATTATTGCAGTTTTTCATAAACTGCAATAATTACATTGCAGGGTTAACTCCACCTCTAGCTCTATTCCCCATAGGAAAGCATTGAAATGATTTTTCAATGCTTTCCTATGGGGAGACGTAATGCGCATGCGCGGCATTTCCGCGCATGCGCATTAGGTCTCCTCAGCCGGTGGGCGAGATAAGTCTCGCCCACCGGCCGACGTAATCACCAGGAGGAGCGTCGCGGAGGCGGAGACAGCGGCGAGGGACATCGCCGCTGTCCCAGGTAAGTGACTGAAGGGGTTTTCACCCCTTCCGTAACCGGGGATTGGGGGGTGGGAGGGAGAGGGACCCTCCAGTGCCAGAAAAACGGATCGTTTTTCTGGCACTGGAGTTTCCCTTTAAAGCTTAGTTGCAATGGGTCTGTTTGACATTTTCACTGGTGTTATTGTCAATCAACTACAACATTACAAGATTTGAAAAGTTAAAATGTTTATATTGGCTTTCTATTTAGCTGGGATTGTGTCAGGTTATTCTCCTAATGTGTTTTTTTTAATTTAATTTTTTATTTGTTTAGGATGATATGAACCTCAATGAGGAGAAACGGCAACCGTTACGAGAGAAGGATATGATGATCAAAAGAGAAATGGTTTCTCAATACCTACACACATCCAAACCGGTGAGCTTTTCAGTGAATTCCAAGATAAATGCTCTTTTGGCTTGTGTACATGTAATTGCACACACGTCTGTTAAGCATCACAGGTGCTTGCTTGTTGATGAACAGTTACAGATTTGTGTGTCTGTTTGTGTACAAGCAACTTAAATGTGAGTTAGTATTAACTTGGAAGGATGTTGCTACCACGTGCCATGACTGAAGATTTTCTCCTGGTCATATTACAGAAGTATAGATATGAAGTGCCCTAGATTCTGTTTCTAATCAGAAGGCTGTGCACTGTTTTTCTTCTTTCAGTCTACTCACACATATTTAAAAACTCCCCTCTTTATGATGAAGCAGTTCTGTATTCTCTACATATCTGTTGAAGAAGACCAGCCCTCTAAGCTAAACAAATCATTTCTGCATCTGTTTTTATATACATTAATTTGGTCCACACACCGGTTTAAAATAATTTTACTCGTACCCTTCTCTGTTTTCAGAGTGTTACTTCTACATAGCTTAGCAGAAAGTTTAAATTGTAATTTCTGTTCTCTCCTTGCTTAGTCTTTCACCATAGAACATGGAAATCTGTATCCTCCCAAGACATCTCCAGGCATTTTAAAATAAATTACACATGAAGGGTTAGCGTTGATTTATTAAGATCACCTAGCAGACACAGAACACATTACTCACAGCAGATATTTGGAATGTGAGGTATAATGAACCCACTTCTTAACTACGAAGAGCTCATAGAAAATGTATCTACATATTTGCATAGTGTTTTAGCCAGTAAACACCATTATACATCAGTATTTTCTTTTTTGCCAATACATTGAAGATCTGTCCTTTTTATTTATTTTTAAAATTTTTATTTGCAATCCTCTTGTATATTGCTTTTCTATGTCCCATTTCAAAGGGGATGACCATCCACTTCAGGTTGATGTATATTAAATCTACAGCTGTTGAATTCAAATGTTTATCTTAAAAGAAACTTGCATGAAGAGTGCTTCCTCGCCAAGGCAGCATCCAAAAATTAATGAAGCTGCTGCACAGTGTATTTTGGCTGGATTATGGGGATTTTTATTATTTTTTTTCCACTTTTCTTGACATTTGGCTCTTCCTCTTCAGGTTTCAAACACTGGTATTGCAGGTAGTGGTTGTTAAGAATCAGGAAAGCTTACACAAGGGCTTAACACTCCAATTGTGCCTTAAATTGCCTTTAGTAAGAAGGTTTATGAGCTCTTGTTTGTGTAGTGGGATGAAGGAAATCATATCTGATCTATTAAAGGAACACTCTCAGGATTATTTACTAAAGTGAAAATAAAAGATGAATTTTATTAAATGATGTACAGATTTATCCTTTTATATACTCAAAATTATTATTAAATACAGGCCATGAACAAAAAAGAAAGCTCGAGGTCTCCGCAGGTATACATCCAGGAGCTGAAATATGGAGTGTCAGACGCCAATCTACTGTCCTGCCTAGAGTCCCTGAGAGTTTCTCTGAATAATAATCCTGTGAGGTAAACCTGTGCTGGAAAATGTGTAAAAACCTGTTAATGGGAAAGGAACAAATGCATAATAAAAAAATTAAATTGTGTGCTCTAAAATATATTCTGTTGGCACCGTAACCACTTAAAACAGGCAAATGGTTATGGTGCCTAGAGTCTGTGGATCAGTGTTAAACCTTTAACTTGCCATTAAGCAGAGATGTTCAGTCCTGGGCCTGCAGCTCAACCTCCAACTATGAAATGGGAAAGGTGGAGCTATGCTTTCTCTTGTGCCACACCAATTCGTAACTTGGATTGATGCAGTGATTGGCTGAAAACTCTCAGCTGACAGACTCATCCCATCACTTCCCATTACCCATGGTATGGTGTAAAGAGGAGCACAGCCTTTTCTCTGCAATTTTGTCATTGGATGCTGGACTGTCGACTGCCTAGGACTGAAAATCTCTGCTACAGAGTGAGGAAACCATTTGTGTCACCAAGTGTCCACAGATTCCAGGCATCCTAACCACTTGAATAAAGTGAAGTACTTATGGTGCCAGTTATTATGGGTGGATAGTATTCTTTCCAATTTTTATATAGTTAACCTTAAGGAGAGCTAAGTAAACGATTATAAAAAGAAATCAACCAAAAATGAAACTTAAATATATTGGTATTAAGCTGTAATGTAATTGCTTCTGTTTATGTAGCTATGGGCCTGAATCAGAGAATGGAGGGTTATGTGATGCATCATCAGTTTTTAAACTGATCTGTCCGTTCCACATGCGTGGCTGTCAAATTCCCTAAAACCCTTAAGGGCAGAGGCAATTGTGTTTGTTCAACTGCAATTGGAGGGTTACATGTGTTCCTGACCATATAGTGTTAACACGACCATCTAGCCCCGCTGGGCCCCTCATGCCTCCATACATATAGTAAAAATCTTACTGTATTCAAGCCTGAAGCTGTAAATCTGCATGCTGTTAGACTCAGAAGAACAAGCAGTCTGCTGACACAGTGCTTCCCCATAGGATTGGCTGAGACTGACAAAGAGGAAGATAAGGGGCAGAGCCAGCATGATTCAAACACAGCCCTGACCAATCAGCATCTCCTCATAGAGATGAATTGAATCAATGAATCTCTGAGGAAAGTTCAGTGTGCGCATGCAGAGGGAGGAGATACTGAATCACAGGATTCTGTGCATAGTGCTGCCCTGTGCTCTGCTGACAGCAGATCTGAGTGGATGGAGGCAAATTATGCCTCCATCAACTCCGAAGTCCCTCTGGTTCACTCTGAGTGACTGCAACTGGAGGTGTTCCTAGCTTTCAATATAAATACTGTATTTTCTCAGAAAATATAGTGTTTACATGAGAGGCTGCAAGGTGCTATAGTTCTCACCTGAACAACCTCATTAAGCTGAAGTTGTTCAGGTGACTATCGTGTCCCTTTAACCCTACCTTATCCCTAAGCCTAAAACAGTATTAACCCTAACTAGCAGTAACCCTTACCTTACCCTATAACTATCCATATCCCCAACACTAACTCTAACTGTGAGGAAACCCCATAGCCACACTGATATAAACAGTTGGGTTTCCTTGTTAAAATAATAGAGCAGTATGTTGCTGCCTACTACTGGCTTTTAACAACATTACAGGCATATGCCTGTAATGCTGAAACTGCAGCATTCTGATTGCACTGTGATATGTGCTGGGCAGCTAGCAAAGCCCAGTACCAATCACAATCGGCATGCTGGCAAACCATTTCAGAGTCCGTTCAGACTCTGAAGGTCTCCTTTGAGCACCTGCTAGCCCAGAACCACCTTGACTGTAGCATCACTCACTTTAAGAGCTGTATACAGCGCATGTATCAAAACATGGTTGACAGAGGGGTGTGCCTGGTATCTATTGACACTTGGGTCTCCTGGTGTGAGCAGGTATTTAATCCTGCTCACACCACATTTCAGGCAATGGGGATTTATATCCCCATTTGAAGGGGTGAATACAGAGCATCTGACTGACTGGGACGACTAAAAATGGTCCCAGCCCCAGGTATCGATCAATGTAAATCTATGATGTGTGCAGTGATTTAACACTTCTTACACCAAAACGTTAGGACGTGCCAGTATAGTTAGGATGTACTGACACTTTCTAATGTAATTTAATGGTTAATGTTAGTAATGTAATTTTAATCAATATGTTATTCTAGCCGATATCTAAAGGAAAGGTTTAGATTGGGCAATATGCCTAGTCCTTTGTGGAATTGATCCAGGCACAGTTTACCATTGGATGAAAATCGATTCACACTTCCAATATACCCAACAGATTCCAGTGACAAAAGTGAAACACCAGCTTCACACCAGTGAAAACACCAGCTTAAAATGAAATGTAACGTGCTTCCACAGTCTATGGATTACATTTTAAAGACTTTTTAATGTCAGTGTTTTGAAATGTTAACCATACACAACTGGTTTTAGGCAATATATCTTGCTACTCATTTTATTGATATTTTTTTTTTTATATATACAGTTGGGTGCAGAATTTCGGTGCAGAGGGTCTATCGTGCCTTTTAGACATCCTGAAAAGACTACAAGAAGAGCCTCCGATGTAAGTATTGAAAAAGGCAATGAGCTCAAAACTGTTAAAGGGACATTAGAGGCACCAATTACACTCCATCCTAATGAAATGATCCGGGTGCATTGCTCCTGTTGTTTTAACCGTGCAATGTAAAACATTGCAGTTTTTGTAGAAATACAACTGTAGCGGCTTTCTTCCTCACAGCCACTAGAGGCGCTTCTGCTGCAATAATGGAGTAAAACTTGGTTATTCGTTCAGAGAGCATTTGATTGGAGCAGCGTGGCGATTTGCTGTACATGCCTAATAGCCTCCCAGTTGATGCAATAGATATATAGATATAAGTGCATGGGGACAGTGGGGGAAAATGATCAAAGTGTTCTGAAAAAACCCTTTTACTTTTGGTCTCTTTAATATATATATATATATATATATATATATATATATATATATGTCTTCATTGTTTCACTTTCCACCGTAGATCTTTTGGGGTTTTCTTGTTTCTTTTTGTTTTTACATATGTGGTTTTACTCTACATATATAATCATACGTATTCTCTCATCATAGGTCCAGAGATACAAAAAGCCAGCATGAAATTATAAGGTGTTTGAAAGCGTTTATGAATAACAATGTAAGTCCATTTCCAAAAGTTATTTCTAAATATATATATATCAATTAGCCATATGTGGGGCATGTGGTAGTAGATGGTACCTAAGTTGCAGAAGGGCTATATTTTTATTTGGCTTTCTTAAAAGTAAGTTTAAATCCAAGAAGACTAGTGATACTTAGAACAACTGAACCAAAAGAAATTCGTCTTTCTGTTAGTTTTACACACCTTTATATGATTATATGATCTTTGTTGATTTTTCTGTTGCTTATTTAGTTTGGTATAAAGACAATGCTTGAAACAGAAGATGGAGTGCTCCTTTTGGCAAGAGCCGTGGATTCCACTGTCCCTGCCATGATGATCGACGCATTGAAACTGCTTTCAGCGATGTGCATCTTGCCACAACCAGAGGACATGTACGATACATTGTTTGATGTGTTTTACCAGTGACCGCTTTCATTATTAGCTTTTATAATGAGTTTTCACTTATGACCTAAACAATGCCCTAACTTAATGGAACATGCATTATTCTGAATTTATTCAAACTGTTTCAGGGAAATAGAGCAGTCCACTTAGTGAGTGAGAGGGTGTGAGATTCTAAACACTTTCTTCAGCTGGAGAATCTCCTTCTTAATAACATAGAAGTCACAGATTTGAGAGGGGAAACGTCCACACCAAATACTCTCAGTTGTTTCACATAGATATTTCATTAACAATATTTACTAGCGTGCAAGATATAGAAAGTCATGATATAAATTTACTAATATAATAAAAAAACATAATATAGAGGGATATAATTGTTAATTAGTGGGGTAATAGTTTCTTGATCCAAGGAGAGATCTGACTGCCATTTTGGAGTCGAGAAGGAATTTTTTTCCTAGTTTGTTGCAAAATGGATGCACTTCAGAATGGATCTTTTTGCCTTCTTTTGGATCAACAGCAAAAACAAATGTGAGGAAGGCTGAACTTGATGAATGCATGTCTCTTTTCAGCTATGTAACTGTGTAAATATAGATATATGCCTTTTTGTATAGGTTGCTGTGTATAAAGCTGCAGCAGCCAGCAAGTTAGATTGAGCAGCAGCAGTAGGTCAGATAATCATAGTGTCTGACCCAACATGGCTCCTCAGCCAGATCAAGTGAAATCTTCTTTTACTTTCTGTACATTATTTCAAAAAGATTTTATCATTAAGCTTTATTAAACACGCACACACAAATTATCTTTACTAATTAAGAAATAATAATGAAAATATCGTGGTAAAGAGATCAACAATACAGCCAGATTTAGGGTATTTAAAAGCACTTTGCATGCTTTACAAAATATAAAAATGTGAGTGGGGACATGCAGGTACAAATCAAGTAGCTAATTGATTGAAGAAAAAATAAACCACAAATGAATAACCTCCTTACCTAAAGTGTGTGTGTTCTCCTCTATAAACCCAGAGCAAAATATAGTATCCAACAATGCTTAGCTGCTAGCTAACTAAACTAACTTATCAATGTGCGAGGGTGCTGATCAGCATGCATTTATGAACTTTTCATATTTGCTGAATTGGTGCCATTGGAAGACTTAAATTGTGTTTAGACCATGTATGACGGATGATTCTTTTTGGATTTAAAATGGTTAAAATAAGTTATGTATTTTTATTTTTAGGCATGAGCGTGTTCTCGAAGCTCTTACTGAAAGAGCAGAAATGGATGAAATGGAGCGCTTTAAACCATTACTTGACGGCTTGAAGTTTGAGACTTCAGTAGCACTGAAGGTATTGCACATTTTGTTCTCCATTTATTGAACTTTCTCTTCTATCCTGCAAAAACTACTTTCTTTTCTTTTTTTTCTTCAATCGCTATCAAATACAATGGGATCCGTTTTAATTTGTCTGAGGATTGCTCTTGTGTTTCCTCTTACTTTTTTCCACATTTATATTTTTCTCAGTTTTTTCATTCAGCTTTACTATCCCCATTCCTGGTAGGACTTCTGTTCTCTTAGCTGCATAAATCATTTCCGTTTTCTCTATTAATGCATTAGAAAGCATATTGCATGATGATATACCCTCCTCTGTATAAAAGAGCATAGCTCAAGGTATTTATCCTCCATCATAAAATTGTCTTGGATGCCTTGAGCAATGCAAATAAGTATTAGACATATTTGAAAACACTGTGTCTGTATTCCCACAATCTAAACTCCTCAGTCCCTTGTTACACTACTGTAATAAATTACTTTCTTGTGCCAGTAGTTGCAATTAGAAGAGACAAATTAAATGGGACTTGTAAATTTGTCTGGCATAAGCTTGCCACATTTGTAATATTCTGATGTGGGTGGGGAATTATCTCTTGAACATCATATTCCATCAGACCATGTATTAGATTTTTTTTGCTTTATTGTGCTATACATTTTTAAAATTTGTAAATAGAACACAAATGAATTGTCATTTTCATATTTTACCTAGGTGAGCTGTATGCAGTTAATAAATGCTCTCATCATCCAAGGGGAAGAACTAGATTTCAGAGTTCATATTCGTAGTGAATTGATGCGCTCTGGATTGAGCAGTATACTAAAGGTAAGAAGTAAGATGCAAACAAATGTCTTAAAAATATTTCACATTCAGTGTGTTTTTGTTAGGTGTTTTCCCATCTGTATTGTCACTGCATCAGTAATGAATGTTTAATAATAAAACCTTTTGTGTTCAGGAACTGCAAGAAATAGAGAATGATGACTTCAATGTACAGTTCAATGCTTTTATGGAACACAGCGAGTTTGATTCTGATGACTTAAGAAGTCGCTTGGATGACATCCGCATTGAGATGGAATATCCTTTTACCACTTCTGTCTATTTGCCATCTTTGGCACTGTTTTAAATTGGGGATAAAGAAAATATCATGTCCTATTGTAGGTACACAAATGTGGTTCAATCTTTGATGTCTTTGGACAGATAAGTGTAAGGATTAATATTATTATTGGCATTTATGTAGTGCTTGTTAATATTTTGTATGTCAATTGTGAGAGACGAGGTAAAGAAAGCCTTGCTCAAAAAAGCTTGCAATCTATATGGAGGGTTAAAGGAAAAAAAGACAAATAACAGCATGTCAGAGGGGATGAGGGACTGATGCACAAGATACCCGTGCCAAAGTAAGCGAGTAAAATGGTGTGTGGAACAAGCAAACATTGGAAGGAGTGAGCTAGGTTATGGAGACGTGGTAACGGAGGAAGGTAATTGTAATGAGAAGGGCGTCTCTCAGGAAGATGGTAAGCTTTCGTAAAGTGATGTTTTCAGTGACTTCTTAAAGAACTGAAGGATAGGGTAGATTCTGATGGCACCGGGTAGGGAATTCCTTTGGAACAGGCAGCCATTGAAAAATCCTGCAGATGAGGGCTGTCAATGCTGGAAGGAGCAAATGTCAGGAAAAGTTCCATCAACGCTTTACCTCTTAGAAACTTTAAATGAGAGAGAGTGTGAAAACCAGCAAAATACAGTGTCTAATGTTGTGGGGGTATGAAGGAGAAGAGAGTGGTTATCTGTATCAAAGGCAGCAGAGAGGTTGAGAATAATTAAGTGAGAGTAATAATGTTTAGATTTAGAAGGTCAGGCAAGGAGTTGGTGCAATAGACAGCTAAACACAAGCCACTCAGAAAAACTGCTAGATACTATAATATTGTGCGCATTATCAGAGTAGTTCAATAAAAATGTAATATTTAATATATCCACATGGTGGCAGGATAAGCATTTGTAATATGTTTTTAAAAAGTATATAAATATGGTTGTGAATTTTTATATATTTAATATGATGTACCCATGTCATAATGGTATACACGAATCCTAAAGTGATTGGTGTGAAACAATAGGGTCTCTGTCCCTTGGTGTAAAGGTCAAGTTTGGCTATTTGTAGCCATAGGGTGTAAGATTCAGCTGTCTTTACTGCATCCTAAGCCATCAGGTCTAGATAAAAACTGTTTATCCATGTTTAAGAAATATTGGATATGATTTGGAGTACATAAGTCATCACACACATTTGCACAGTATTAATTTCTTTTAACCTTAACTTCTAATTACTGACTTCAGCGAGGTTTTCCAAATTCTTTTGAACACTGTCAAAGATTCTTCTGCGGAGACATTATTTCTCTCAATTCTACAGCATCTCCTGCTCATCCGAAATGATTACGATGCAAGGTATGTCTCTGCCAAACCAGTCGCATTCAAACTGCCCTGAAGTCAATTTCCTTTGTTTCACCTTTTTGAAGTAGTCTTTTTGTGATGCTTATTTATAGGGTTTATTCACTAAACACTGAATTCTTGTGAACCAAAGAAAAAAAATGCTAAATTACTTCTAAAATAGTCTGTTAACAATGGGCCTGAGATATTTTTTTTTTTTTTGCCTGTCTTGAATTTTCCATTTTTTTTTCTTTACTTTAATTACACTAAATTCACTGTCTAGTGAATCCAGGCACCATAACAGGATGTCATCCTCTCAACACATGTACCAGACATTTTTGTGGTAATTTATGTTTGCTGCCACTTAATATGTTAAGATATAAAATATAAAACCATCTTTCCAGTTAAAGTTGAATCATTCTTCTAATTTTTTTGTATAGAATGCATTGTTGTGCTAGACTTACCCAGGAAACAACACCTCTAGTAGCCACCTGAGTGACTGCCTCTAGAGGTGTTCCCAGGCAGTATCTTTAAAAAAAAAAAAAAAAAGCAGCTTTTACATTAAAAGTCTGAAGGGACAGGCTGCAGATACCAGAACAACTACATTAAGTTGTTGTCATGATGACTATGGTGTCCCTTTACGTTTTTCAGCCATTTGAGTTACAATAGCTCTGAGTGATCAGACCAGATTGGCTAGCCTTTGCTTCCCATGTGCATCAATCAGCCTTGGTCGCCCATGGCCTTGATACCGGTTCAGTGGTTATCCTTTCTTGCGCCACTCTTTATAGATACTAAACCCTGCATACCGGGAACAACCCACAAGATTTCCATTTTGGAGATTCGTATAGCCATCACTATTTGGCCCTTGTCAAAATCTCTCAGGTCTTTGTGCTCGCCCATTTTTCCTGCTTCCAACACATTCAATTCAAGAACTGATTGTTAACTTGCTGGATAATATATCCCACCCCTTGACAGGTGCTATTTTAACAATATAATCAATGTTTTACACTTCACATGTCAGTGGTTTTAATGTTGTGGCTGATCAGTGTATAAATACATTGATTGTTTTGAAAGTGAGCGAGTTGTACCATACTAAATTGATATTTATTAAAAGTTTAGTTGTGGTTTACATGAATGCACATTTAAGCCCTTATAGTCCAACTCTGCATTATGCCATAGTTTAATCCATTTTCAATTTCACAAAATTCATTGTGTATTGAGACCCCTAATAGATATTTAGATGAATTTGGATAATAAAATAAAAATAATTTATCTTAACTCACAACATGCTATTCACCATTCCTAAATAGCAAAAATGATTGCGTAAAATTATGTTTAGATCCATTATAGTCCATAGAGATAGCTTAGTGGGCTAATGCATCATCAACAGAATCTGTTCAACCCTTGGGTTCAAGTCCTGGCAGGGTTGACTCAGTCCTTCATCCTTCCGAGGTAGATAAAATGAAAACCATTAAATTGTGTAATTGTAACATCTCCTGGACGTACTTGGACACCAGACAATATCTGGATGTACATTTCCTGGTTAAACACGCTGTTATTATTATTATGCTGTAATTATCTAGGAAATACCTAACTAGTTAGGCACTTTCTTCATGCCAAACCGCTCATCTGATCCCATGCTTTTCCCCTGACCTGGGATACATATTGTCAATATATAAATAAATTAGTGGTACATGACAGAGGTTTGAAGAAAAAACAAAAACTGCAACACACAAAGAAGGTAGGCATCTATAGGAAACATGTGCACCATAAATCAGTGGTTTCCTGACTAGTCCTCAAGGCACGCCTACCAGTCCAGGATTTAGGGATTACCCAGTTGTGTCAAGGTGTTGTTTTATTTATTTTTCTTTCTTCTTTCTAAAAACACCTTAGACACAACATGGTAATACCTAAATCTTAAACTGTTAGGCATGTCTTGTGGACTGGTTTGGAAAGCACTGCCATAGATGCTCCGCTATGCAGTCAATATTTGTGTACATGTATTTTAAGATCTGAACTGCATCCTCTACAAATGCCTTTTGAGGAAATATCCAGTATTAGTAAAATAATTCCAGCACTTACTTTAAATGCACATTTTCCACTAATGCAATTTGACATGTTGTTATGAGCAATAAAACGGTATATTGTGAAGACATGGGCTTGTGTTTCTGATCAGTATGTTAACATATTTCTTAACACAATGTGCAATTCTTTTTCCACGTAATGCACCTGCATCAAATTAATTCAGAGATCCTCTGCACAAAATCAGATTTTAATCCAAAATGTTTTTACTGATGATAAGTAACAACATAATTTCAGTGACCAGCAGAGGTCGCTGAAATTGCACAGCAGTTATATGCTGGAGTTAGTGTGGTTTGTGCATTTTCCAGCTGTGTACTTAAACACAAATATTTCACCCTGATGATCATTTAGTTTCAGGTTATACCATGGGGACAGGAGGCTCTTACCTAAGCAGGCAGCTAGCTAATGGTCCACTACTAATTGTAATACCTCATTAATTACTTGGCTTAAGATGGTAGCAAAACAAAGCTGACATTTTGAACCTGCTTGTTAAGTATTTCCGAATTAAGTTGTAGCAGCACTTTTCTATCTATTTTCTACTTCCAATTTTTGTTTCCTCCTGGCTTCAGTTTATTTGTTCTTGAATGTTGACCATTTTTATTTATCCCTTGTTTACTGAAACATGTATTCAATATGTGCAATTTGTGCAGATATGCATCAAAAATATATAAAAACATTAGGGACAATGCCTGTTTATGCAACATAAATTACGTTGTTTTTTTTTATATAGAGTGAACTAGTCTGTGCTCCAACCAGATTTGTTATTTCAGAGAAGCCAATAATTATATTACCGACCTCCCCTCCCCCCCCCCCCCCATTCCCTCCCAAATAAAAAGCATTTCATGAAGATAAAATCTTTATGAAATACTCACATTGACTGCAATTTTAGTTCTTGTGGGATCCTCCATAACAGGGATGGACTGAGAGAGTAGGTATGTCCTGGGCATATTTTGGCCCTGGCCCCTGTCACATCCAAAATACACACAACTGCAAAATATATTATTCACTAAATTATAAAATTAATTTCAGTTACCTACTATTTCTAGTTCAGTTAATAGTGTGTGTGTTTTGCTTCCATTTCAGCTTTGTCCTTAAAGGAACACTATAGGGTTAGGAACACAAACATGTATTCCTGTCCCTGTAGTATTAAAACCACCATCTAGGCCCCACTTGCCCCTCTAAATATAGCAAAATCTTACCTTTATTCCAGTCTGCTGCAGCTGGCTCTGCCCCTGATCTACCTGCTTGGCTGACATCATCAGGAGTGGTGATCTGAGTCAATCACAAAGTAAATACATAGGACACACACACACACTCTTTTTAGAATGGGCCCAAATGTACTTTTAAACTGTATTTTTCTAATGCCTCTTACCGGTCTGCTTCAATCTGGAGCAGACTCAAGAAGGCAGTCTATTACAATCATTGTTCCTGAATTGAGAGATGCTACTTCTGAAGAAATTACTCAGAGACTCCTAACAAGGTTAGAGAAGCTCACTTGCTGACAGCCCCTGTTTTGTTGATTAGTTCTTGCCTCCAGCTGATTAGTTGTGACTTCTGCTGGTACATACTGTTCTTTTCATTATTCTAGGTACATTCTAAAGATATCTTTTGTTATATATATATTTTGTTAATATATTATTTTTGTATCCCCTGCAATGTCTACATAACTCCACTTAAAAAATCATGGTATAGGTCCAAGACGTTCCGTCTTCGTACCTAAAATACTGAATAATTTTAACTACATACTAGTTAAAGGGATTCTCCAGTGCTGGCACTAGAGAATCCTGGAGTGCCCCCCTCCCTCTCGCCCCACATCCCACGTCGCAGAAGGGGATAAAACCCCTTCAGACACTTACCTGAATCCAGCGCCGAGGGACATGCTCCTCCCCCGCCGGCAGAGAATACCTAAAGTGCATGTGCGTCAATGGCCTCGTGCACGCACATTAGACCTGTCCATAGAAAAGCATTGTTCAATTCAAAATTACAACTATACAGGAAGAGAAAAGGAAAAAAAAAAAAAATATATATATATATTATAAAAACAATTACTAGACCTTGCAAAAGCCTCCTATGTGCGACATTTAATGTATAGATTAGGAGATAAAACCTTCTGAAGTAAGCCAACGTCTAATTGAAAATGAAAATCTATTTTTTTTCATGTAGGCTGTGCAAGTCACAGCCAGGGGAGGTCTGCCTAGAGTTACACCAGAAACAAAAGTGATTTCACTTCTAAAAGCAGAATTGAGCAGTTGAGACTTCAGGGGAATGATCTATACACGAAAACTGATTCATTAGGTGAAGTTTGTTTTGGTGACTATAGTGACCCTTTAATACATTACACTGATCAGCCAAAAAATTAAAACCACCTGCTTAATATCCTGTAGGCACTCCTTGTACTGCCAAAACAGCTCTGATAAATCGAGAGATGGACTGAACAACACCTCTGAGTGTGTCCTGTGGTATCTGGCACCAAGGCATTAGCAGCAGATCCTTTAAGTCCTGCAAATTGCGAGGTGGTGCCTCCAATGGTCAAATTTGTTGTTCCAGCCCATCCCACAGGTACTCAATCAGATTGAGATCTGGGGAATTTGGAGGCCAAGCAACACACTGAACTCTGTCATGTTCCTCAAACGATCCCTGAACAATTTTTGCAGTGTGCCAGAGTGCATTATCCCGCTGAAAGAGGCTACTGCCATCAGGATATACCATTGCCATGAAGGGGTGTATGTGGTCTGAAACAATCTCTAGGTTACATGTCTACATAACATCCATATGAATGTCAGGACACAAGGTTTACCAGCAGAACATTGCTCAGAACATAACACTGCCTCCGCCGGCCTACCCTTTTCCCATAGAACATCCTGCTGCCATTTCTTCCCCAGCTAAACGACGTACATGCAACCAGCCACCCACCTGATCTAAAAGAAAATGTGATTCCAACCAACCTTCTTTGTTGCTCTATGGTCAAGTTCTGACCATCACATCCCAACTGAAGACGCTTTATGCAGTGGACAGGGGTCATCATGGGCACTCTGACCTGTCTACGGCTACACAGCCCATACACAGCAAACTGTGTTCTGACACCTTTCAAACATGGACAGCAATTTGATGTAAAGTAGCTCTTCTGTGTGATCGGACCAGACGGGCTAGCCTTCACTCCCCATGTGCGTCAATGAGCCTTGGGCACCCATAACACTGATGTCGGCTCACTAGTTGTCCTTCCTTGTACTACTTTTGGTAGATACTTACCATTGCATACCAGGAACACTGCTAGACATGCCATTTTGGAGATACCCTGAGCCAGTTGTCTAGCCATAACTATTTGGCCCTTGTCAAAGTCACTCATCTTTTTGCTTGCCCATTTTTCCTCCTTCCAAAACATGATATTCAAGAACTGACTTAACTCGCTGCCGGTGGTGTATCCTGGTTTTGTGCTGCCCTAGTCATGACAAATCTCAGGCACCCCCTCGTCCCGCCTTCTAAATACAGATACACACTCACTGACACACCTATACAATCAGTGTCAGACATAGTCATTCACTGTCAGACACGCATACACACTCACTGACAGACAACAGACGACACGCATACACTCTCGCTAACAGAGACACCCCCCCCCCCCAGAAAGTGCCACACAATGCAAATGCCCTGTCAGCTTTGCAGTAAATAAACCCCTGATCCAACCTCTTGACAGCTGCCATTGTAACAATTTTATCAATGTTAATCACTTAACCTATTAGGGGTTTTAATATTGTAGCTGATATATAAACAGATGCTTTTTATTTTTTTCTCTATCAAAATATGTACATTTTAGAAATTAAACACAGCACTTATTACCTGCTAAAGTTGAACTACATTTAATAGATTAAGCCCTCAAACCCATAGAAGTCCATGACAAGACATCCAAATTAAATGGACACGCTAGCCACTATAAGCCTTTCATTTGATTGAAGTGACTTCTGTAAGCTTGTTTTGGTGTTTCCCTCCTCACTTATTGTCACCATAATTCACACCTGTATTGCACAGCATTGCAGAATATGTTAGTGATATATAAATCATTGTAATTATAGTGCTTGAAGTGCCCTGTACCACCCACAGGAGATATAACTAAGGTAGTGATTACTCACTTCTTTAGTGCAATCCATATGGCAATGTATGTCTATCATAGGCTGAATGCAGGTGGCTGATATACTCACTCACAGCTACACATTGCTGCTCAGACTAATGCTTCCTCATTAGCCCAAGCAGCAGAGAGTGGGATGGGTTGTGGTACATTGCAAAACACAAATACACACAGCAGTCAAGCCATAAGACTTGCTATTCCCACATAAATCTCACTTTAACAGTGCTCTCACCACTGCAAGGGATTCTGGGAAGGTGTATGCAAATGAGCTTAACAAAGAACCACATTTTTGTCTCATGATTCCACTTTATACATGGGTTCCTTGGAGTATGTGTATGCTGTATACAACAGTTTTGAAACGCAAAAGCCAGTGAACCACTCATGTACAGCTGATTGTGTTTAGCAATGTATTCACTTACTTCAGGTGGAAGGAGTTTTTAGTCACAATTTTTTTTCCCCCACCACAACTCTTTTGGGATGTACTTTACAAGGAATGCCAAGCCTGCATTGCAAGACCATAACCAACCTCATGCTGATGAGTTGCATTAAAGGCAACGCCAGTGCCAGGAAAACAATCAGTTTTTCTGGCACTGCAGGATCCCTCTCCCACGCCCCAATCCCCGGTTGCTGAAGGGGTGAAAACCCCTTAAGTAACTTACCAGAAGCAGCGAAGATGTCCCATGCCGCGCATGCGCATTAGCTCTCCCCATAGGAAAGCATTGAAAATGCATTTCAATGCTTTCCTATGGGGAAATGAGCGACGCTGGAGGTCCTCACACAGCGTGAGGACGTCCAGCGACGCTCTAGCCCAGGTTTTCTGTGCTGTGGACAAGGAAGTGCCCTCTAGTGGCTGTCTACTAGAGGTGGAGTTAACCCTGCAATGTAATTATTGCAGTTTATAAAAAATCTGCAATAATTACACTTACAGGGTTAGGAGTAGTGGGAGTTGGCACCCAGACCACTCCAATGGGCAGAAATGGTCTGGGTGCCTGGAGTTTCCCTTTAACAACAAAACAGCTGTCCATGAGTGGTTCACTGGCTTCGCTCCTCTTTCTGAGTTGTGTTTCAAAGCTGTTTTATACAGCAGACACCTATTCCAAGGAATCCATGTATAAAGTGGAATCATGAGGCAAAAATGTGGTTCTTTGTTAAGCTCATTTGCATACTCCTACCCAGAATCCCTTGCAGTGGTGAGAGAGCACTGTTAAAGTGAGATTTCTGCGGGAATAGCAAGTTTTATGGCTTGACTGGTGTGTGTATTTGTGTTTAGCAATGTATTAACTATCCACTTACTTCAGGTGGAAGGGGTTTTCATCCACACTTTTTTTTGTGTGTGTGTGTGTGTGTGTGTGTGTGTGTGTGTGTGTTGCATTTTGCATTTATGGCTAATGCAAAAATTAAAGGATTTCTCCAAGCAACATGACCTCTTCAGTGATATGAAGTGGTCATGGTGCCTAAAGGCTATATGTGCAGCATTTCGCTTTGAAACACTGCACATACAGAATTTAACCCTTCTGATGCTGGATATGTAAGTTCACCCCCGGCAGTGTCATTGGGGTGTTGTTAGCCAGCCCTGAAGCAGAATTTAGGTATGGTTTAAGTCATTCTAATTTTATGCATCTGTCATTGCACAGAATAGCATTCATTGCCTTAGAGTGGTCAGCTGACAACCTCAGGCAATGAATGGTGAAGACTGCGAACCTGGATGCACCAGGGAGCAAAGAGGACCAAGGTAAGGGGAGAAACCATGATAAATGTTTTGCCCCATTACCACGAATCCGATGATGGGCATCATACCCCTTAGTAGTGGTTGTGATGATTAGTTATTGGGATAACACGTACCATCCCCTTTAATTAACTACCTCAAACATTACAAGGAATTGTATGCTCCGTCACTATTGAATATTTTGGGAAATCAACCATCTAAACCAAAAATACTAAAACCAAGCCAAGATAATGACCTGCCTCCTTGGAGGTTATTAGAAGTCTCTTTTTTATATGCCTGGTATGATATAAATATATATTTATTTTCTTTTATACACTGCTTGGTAACTCTGCCTGTTTGATACTTTGGAGCAAATTGCATGCTTCTGTTTTGTATTTGTGATAAATATGAATTTTGATCTTATTCCAAATTGTTTAATCATATGTATTTATTTTTCTTGAAACTGACCAGGTACAGTTGGCTCACACAGGAGTTTGACTACAACAAACCATATACATCAACACCACCCGTAACCAAATTTAATGGCTGATTGATGCATATGAGAATTATAACTGTGTAAACTGTGCAGGTTCAAAATCGCCTGCTATTGCAGTAGATTATTGGATATATGCAGTGCTTGATAACCTTCACATAGCTTAGGGATCTGATATTTGACTGTAAGTTTCTTCAGTGCTAGACATTGCATTTATATTTGCCTTAAATATATTTTAGTCCAATATGTATGCGGCTTTCCGTGCAATGATGCAAGCCTATTTCTATGAATTAAAGTGTGTAGCTCATTTCTCATCTCTCTTACCTTATGTTCTTATCGTTTCTTTTAAGACCTCAGTACTACAAGCTAATAGATGAGGTGGTATCACAGATAATCCTTCACAAGAATGGAGCTGATCCTGATTTTAAGTGCAAACGTTTAAATATAGATATTGAAGGCTTGATTGGTAAGTGTGTCTCTATACAATTTGTATGCTTTATTCTGTAGTAGTGGTTGCCAATGCAGTTTTCAAAGCACACCAGCAGTTCAGGTTTTATCAGTATCCCCATTGGTTGAGGTCTGACTTTTGAACCTTTGGTTTATAGGACAGTAATGACTAACATGACAAGTAGTTTTCCAAACAATTGCAGTATGTGGGTTAGCTATCATTACTGTAACAAAAGCTGCTATTTATTTAGCATTCTGTTTTGTTTTCCATGTTTTTCCTCCAGGTATTTTAGGTTTGTGCTTTAAGTCCTTCTGGCCTGTCCTAAATTCAGTCTCCAGTCAGAAACCTCTGGAATCCCTATGTGGTCATTAAAAAATGTGCATTTTATTTCATCATTGGCATTTTAATATTTGTATAGTAACACAACTGTCCCAAAATGAGCAGTGAATGACTTAAAGGAGCACTATAGGGTCAATACACATACGTGTATTCCTGACCCTATAGGGTTAAAACCACCATCTTACCTCCCTATATATTGTAAAATCTTACTTGTATTCAAGTCTGGAGCTGCATGATTTGTCCCGGTTTCATTTACACCTGCCCACTGCCTGATGACATCAGCAGAAGTGGTAGCCTGATCCAATCACAATGCTTCCCCATAGGAAATGCTGAGACTGACAAAGAGGCAGATCAGGGGCAGAACCAGCACAATTCAACCACAGCCCTGGCCAATCAGCATCTCCTCATAGCGATTTAATTGAATCAATACATCTCTATAAGGAAAGTTCAATTGTCTTCATGCAGAGGGTGGAGACACTGAATGCTTGGATGCATTTTAGGCAGCCATGACCCAGGAAGGATCTCTAACAGACATCTGAGGAGTGGCCAGTGAAGTTATCACTAGGCTGTAATGTAAACACTGGATTTTCTCTGAAAAGACCATGTTTACAGCAAAAAGCCTGAAGGTAATGATTCTACTCACCAGAACAAATTCAATAAGCTGTAGTTGTTCTGGTGACTAGAGTGTCCCCTTAAATGCTTTAATGAGCATTTTGGTTCCCTACGGCATTATCCACAGGATTGTTTTCTGTGCCTCAACCTACCAGCCTTTCATAAGTAGTTCAGTTAATGAGTCTGGTGAGTCTAGAAAACAAGGTATATACTGGTGTCCTTGAAAGGCTTCATGTACTTCTATTAGACCTGGGTGTTAAAGGACCACTATAGTGCCAGGAAAAAAAAAACTAGTTTTCCTGACATTATAGTGTTAATAGGTCCCCCACCACCCTCAGGGTCCCCCTCCCTTTGGTCTCTAGGGCGAGGAAGGGGTTAAAATCTTGCCTTTCTCCAACGCGGGGCTCCTTCGGCACTGGGGACTCTCCTCTCCTTCCAACGTCATCCGCTGAATGCGCATGCGTGGCAAGAGCCGTACGCGCATTAAGTCCATAGGAAAGCATTTTCAATGCTTTCCTATGGACGCTGGCGTCTTCTCACTGTGAAAATCACAGTGAAAAGCGCGGAAGCGCTTCTAGCAGCTGTCAGTGAGACAGCCACTAGAGGCTGGATTAACCCTAATGTAAACATAGCAGTTTATCTGAAACTGCTATGTTTACAGCAGGCAAGGTTAACCCTACATGGACCTGGCACCCAGACCACTTCATTAAGCTGAAGTGGTCTGGGTGCCTATAGTGGTCCTTTAATTCCTTGGAAAGAAGGAAGCAGGGTTTTATATTTCTCTCAAATACCATGGGATTCTATGGAATGAATACAAAGTGAACTGAAAAATGTTAGAAAACATTTTTCCCCACTTAAAACATTTGACTTTTCCACTGGAACAGATCTAGTACAGATCCAATTTTTCTTCTTTATGGAAACTGTACACTGTGTTTCTCAGATTAAAGGGTTACTTCACTGCTTTAAAAGTGGTCATGGTGCTTCAAGTATGTATGTGATGCATTTTGCTATGACACGCTGCACATATGGAGTTTAACCCATCTGCTAATTGAGGTGTAACTCCACCTCTGGCAGCATCATTAGTGCTTAATTAGCCAGCCCAGAATAAGCGTTCCAGGGCTAATGCCATTTCTGTGCATGTTTGGTATCAGTCGTCAACACTCACAGAATGTTGATGATAGTGGTGGGGTTTGGAAAGATCACTCTGTCCAAAAGCACTTTTTTTAATTTTTATTTTTTATTCTTAAAACATTGATTTGCGGTTGGATTAACCTTTTATGTTTTTTATATTCTATGTTGAGAGTACAAAATGGACCATCCTAAGTGATCTCATTGGGCAGCTGCACAGAAGGATACTGGTATCTTCTTGTATGTGCTTAGAATTGCAATACACAGCTACTGCTGTTGGCAATTAGTGAATGTGCTTAGGGACACGAACATTTTCAGGATATTAACAAAATTAATTTTAGACATGGCCTTGTATCACATAGAAATCTCTCTATTTTTTGTTTTTTTCTGTTAGGCAGCTTTTAGGCACTAATTGATCTTTATAAAAACTATCAGGATTGAGAACGAAGAAAACAAGTTTGCTTTTAAATGTGTTTTCAGTGTTTTTGTTGTAAAATTAAACCGTATTTAAAGGTTTCAGTAGTAAATAAATTAAGGAAATGTGCAAGTACATTATTGCTTGGAGATTTTCAGTCAAAAGGCAAATAGGTCCCATGTATATTTTAAAGAAGATTATTTATTTACAGCAGAACAAAAAAAATAAACAACTTGTATTCTGCTTCAGTTCTTGAGTACTGTAGTACCCCACATGTATACATTTTCCCTTAATCCTGCCCTAATCCTACCCTTAATATTATAATATTTTTAGGGAATCTCAACATTGTCTCCCTGGCATGGAGAATTGAGTTCTAAAATTACTGCGGAAGTGCGGTTGCGCTACCGCAGCATTTAAATTACTATGAGCAGCTCTCACTTTGATATAAAGTGCAATTTTTTTCTCACAACTTACTGTGTAACTTAAAGGAACACTATAGGCACCCAGACCACATCAGCTCATTGAAGGGGTCTGGGTGCAGTGCCCCAGACTCCTTAACCCTGCAATTGTAATTATTGCAGTTCTTGATAGACTGTGATAATTACCTTGCAGTTTTACCTCCACATATGGTGGCTGTCTACCAGACAGCCATTAGAGGCACTTCTGGGTACTTGGCGTACCTTGGACATCCTCGCTTTGCATGAGGACATCCAGCATCACCCAAAACCCCATAGGAAAACAATTTACAATCCTATGTGGGAATCCCTAATGCGATCACTACATGTTAGGTTCCCTTCTGCCGGCTGATGCTGGCAGAGGAGGAGCGGAGATGGAGCCTGAACCAGCGCTGAGGGACATCTGCCTTTGGATCAGGTAAGTGAAGATTTTTTTTTTTAACCCCTTTGTGAGTTATGTCTACAGAAACATTGATCTTGTTTGAAGACTCTGTTGGTATTTGTATTGTGTTCTAAGATTTAATCATTGTTTCAGGATGTTGGCAACAAAGTCTGTTGAAAAATGTCAGAGTTGAAATTAAAATCCAATGATTTTGGGACACCAAAAGAACTTTAGCATAATGAAACCATTTTGGTGTATAGATCATGCCTCTGCATTCACTGCTCAATTACTTTATTTGTGCAGCCCTAGTCACACCTTCCTGCATGTGACTTGCACAGTCTTCCTAAACCCTTCCTATAAAGAGTAAACCTAATGTTTATGCTTTCTTTATTGAAAAGGATGATTAATTTAGAATGTTTTATCTTTTGCTCTATTAATAGTTTTCTAGACCCTGCAGGGGCTTCCTGTCTGTTCTTTAATTTACAGAGCAAGTGATATTAACATAGCAGGGGATAAGAAAATCTTAATTAAACAGAACTTGCAATAAAGAAAGCCTAAATAGGGCTCTCTTTACAGGAAGTGTTTATGGAAGGCCGTGCAAGTCACATGCAGGGAGGTGTGACTAGGGTTCATAAACAAAGGGATTTAACTCCTAAATGGCAGAGGATTGAGCAGTGAGGCTGCAGGGGCATGTTCTATACACCAAAACTGCTTCATTAAGTTAAAGTTGTTCAGGTGACTATAGTGTCCCTTTAAAGTAAGTTACATCTAATTTAAAATGAAACCATTTTTTTTTAATGTAGTTTGTGCCAGTCACAGTCAGGGGAGGTATGGCTAGGGCTGCATGAATCGAAACAAAAGTGATTTTAACTACTAAATGGCAGATAATTGAGCAGTGAAACTTCAGATCTCTGTGTAAAAACTGCTTAATTTAGATAAAGTTGTTTTGGTGCCTGGAGTGTACATTTAATGAAGTTGTTATGGTGCCCGGGGGCACGATTACCTCAAATGGTTAAACCATTCTTGAGCAGTTTAATCCTTAAGTTGTCTCCAATGTCCATGTCCATTGCTCCCCTTCTGAATTTTCAGATTCAGGAAGCGCGGAGTGCAGCCAGGCAGGGGCGCTGCTGATTAAGTCAGCTGACACTCTCAGCCAATTAGCAACTCCCGATTCGCCGAACTGGTTTGAAAAAGGTGCGTTACTTTCCAAGCTAGTTTAGTGACTGGGAAGTCACTGACTGTCTGAGAGCATCAGCTGAATGTTCTAAGTCAATCAACGGCGCCCCTGCCCGGCTGCACTCTGCACTTCCTGAATCTGAAAGTTCAGAAGCTGAATGTCGCCAGGTGAGGAGTGGACTTTGCTGCTGGAGGCAGCTTAGGCAATTTAGCAACTTGCTTGAGGTAAGAGTGCCTCCAGGGTCTTCCTGGCACCATAACTTAATTTAGATGAAGTTGTTTTGGTGCCTGGAGTGTCCCTTTTAGCTAAAGTTTTTTTGGTGACTATAGTGTCCCTTTAAACATCAAAAGAAGTCATCATAAATTGGGCAAAAAAACTAAACCTTGATCATTTGTGATTTTTTTTAGATTCAGTGTTGCTAAGCTTAAACTTTGTGCACCTTTGAAAAATATCTGGTGGAATGGTTGATATATTTTTGGTTTGTATATCAAGGCATCCTAAAGATTCATCTACAGATTTTAACATTCTGATTAATTCCACAGTAATTAAAAAAAATGTTTTTAGAGCGATCTACTTCATGTGCATGTTTTTTTACATAACATTTGACAAATCTTAAGGCATTTGTAATGGTGCTGTAAAATGAACTCTGCAGAATTGATGATAAACCTAATGATAAAGAAAATTGGTGTGTTTAATATTAGGCAGCTTTTGTAGCACTGTGTATCTTTGTGTTAATGCAGATCATTTGATTGACAAGAAGAAAGTTGAAGTGAGTGAGGCCAAAGCACGGGACTTGGTGAAAAAGGTAAAAGGCTTGAAATATTGTACTTTGGTCGACCAGATATTTATGATTTAAATTTTATCTGATTTACAATTTTGTAAAAAAAAAAAAAAAGGAAAGCGGGGGAAAAAAGTCATGAGTGAATTTGTTTCATCCATACTGCAATGTAAACAATTTGACATAAATCTCATGAATTTCACATAAAAACTCCAGGCACCATAAGCAAGAACGTAAGTTGAAATGGCTCCTGGAGTGTCCTTTTAAGTTGAAGCATTATGGGTGTCTTAATTATTAATATTAAGTCATGACTTTCACTAAACAAAATAGTTTCAGGTACTACAAAACAATCCACAGTACCTAATATATTTAACTGTGCTGTCCTTGTTTATAAGGGAATTCATACAGCTGGATCAAGTCAGCCTTTTAGGTTAATCGTAAAAAAGAGGTACTCCTTTTGATGTATTGTACTCCCCCTGCTGGCTACATATCATGAACATGATCAACACATGCTGGCAAGCTGATGTAGCCTTGGCAAAGCTGCAGTAGACCAAATAGTATTTACATTTAGTTTGTCTAGGGCACCTTCACCTCCCAATTCATGTTCTCCCTCCCCTGCTACCATAGCAATTTTTTTTTTCTTAGCTCAGTGAGGATAGCAAGTGGCAATGTTTATTAGTCTGGCAGCTCAGCAATTTTGACCCTTATCAGCAGAACGGAGTCCACATGTTTACTTTTTCAATTTAAAAAAATAATTTAGCTGTCAGCGTGAGAAGAGATAGTGCTCTGGCCGAGCTGTCGGGTGGCCTCACCCTGGAAATTTCATTCCCAAAGCATGATGATGCTGATAGAGTGACCTCCAGGCCCCAGGCTGATAGGGGATAATTGAAGTTGTGACTGGGATGTAATTAGGAGACTAGCTATATGTCAGAAAGCTTTTCCGGTGTTTCTCCCATACTCAGACCTCTGGACAAATTATCCCTTTCTGTTTGCAAGCAGCTTAGTGAAATCTTTAAATTGGTTTTCTACCAAATGTATTTCTTAGTTTGCTCTCCTTTGGAAAGTCTATATTGCAGAAATTATTTTAAAAATTAAGTCATAAGCATATTAAAGCAGTCTTAAAGTAGGAAGTTACCTATACACTTGTTCCTTTAGTTCATGTCTTCGTAGGCCAAGTTATGGTCTTTTTAAGTTCAGTTGATTTCTATAAAGTAAAGCAAGACATTTAGGGCAGCCTTTAGTTCTCTTTGTTTTATATATAAATAACCTGGACACTTAATGACACATATTTTATACTGGATTGTCTCAATACAATAAATTGCTCTTAAATTATCACATATTAAAAAATTACACAATGTATTTCAACTCATTTGAGGACTAGTTTACTGATTGAATTTCTTTTGCTTACAGTGGATTAATAACATTGCATAAATAGAGGTGAACGTGTTGCCTGTTAATGGAATACTTCATACACATGAAGCACTTAAACTTGCTGGAGCCTGGCACATTTGTGACAATTTATAAAAGTGTTACTTTCAATAGAAATTGTCCCTTTTATATTTGGGGGCAGAAACACCTCCCTGGCTGTCCATCAGAAAGCCAGGAAGGTTTGCATCCACTTGCAGTAACCTGCCATCCACTTTTCGCAATGAGCACAGAGGCTGCTCAATGACTAACCTTTGACTGGATTATTCCTTCAGTTTGTGCTAAGGCAAAAAAGGCAGAGGTCATACAAAGGCTGCAGATAAGGGATCTGCAACATTTGCATGCAGTGTTCAGGTAAACCCCTAATAAAAGAGCATACATATATCTATATATTTCTAAATAAATGGGGAAATTCCAAACTCCTGCTAAATTTTAACTGTTGCCCAGATAATGTCATGGATAATGGGTAATGTCATGGTGGCTGCTAGATTTGTAGTAGCAAGGAAATGCGAGAAAGTAATGAGGTCAAATAAATTGGAATGTTTCTGTGAGGAGGGATTTAGTTGGGGTCAGGATAAATGCTGGTGCTATGAGAGGTTGCGGTTGACTCTGGAATAGGTGTGTTTTATAATAATAATAGCTGTGCACGTAAATAAGCTAGGTCAGGTGTTTAAAGTAGTCCCATCTTTGAAGTACATGTCTGTACGTTTTTTTTATTATTATTACTATAATAAACAAATGCAACATTGTTTTACCTATCTTCTTCTTTTTCCTTATTTTAGTTTTGTTGACTTGTGTACCCTTTTTCTAGTTGAAGCATTATCTGTGGTTTGTTTTTCAATCAACCAGTAAACCTGTATTTGATGGCCATTTATTTCTTTGTCTTGCAATCCAGTTTTTAATTTCTACATTTAAATTCATGTTTCGTGCAGCTGGATTCTGAGATAATAGCCCGCCATGAACTCCAGGTGGAAATAAAATCCAAGGAAAGTGACTTTGAACAGAAGTTTACAGAGCTCAAAGGAGAGAAACAAGAGTTAGATTCGGAAAAGCAAATACTTGTCACAGAGAAGGAAAAGCTGGAATCGGACATTGTTAATTTGGCAGAGAAGGTAGTGCTTAACCCTTTATTGCCACCATACATATATGCCACAGTGCTTAATGCCAGTGGCATCTTTTTTTCTTAAATGTTTTTTCTTGTTCATTCAAACAACCAGGGAATTTATAAAAATGTTCCACTTTGTGTCTTCCAACTCTTGTTTGCTAAGTGCGTGGAAAGGGTCTGTGGTGTGAAAAAGGAGGCTGCAAGATGCAAATACACTCCTGTGTTTATACACACTGGTCCTCCACCCCAAAAATACTCCTCCTTCTTGCAAAACTGACTCTCCACACAAGTTCACAACCCGATTCACACACATACTGGGACTCCACGCAAATACCAATCATCCATTTATACACACATTGATATTTCATGATGTGGATAAAATGCTGTTTGTACATATTTGCAATTTTGAATAACATTTTAATAAGAGGGAGATAGTCAGTCATTCAAGGGATGCACATATGCCACCCCCAAAAAACAAACAAACAAACAAACAAAAAACAACAACAAAACCAATACTGTGAAGGTAATAATGAAAAGTTCAGAACAAATCTTCAAACCTCCAAGATGGACTGTTATTTTTGTTGCTCACAGCAAAATGGGTAATATTTTAGACAGCCAAGTTTTGAGCTTGGCTATTAGATTTTGTGTCTGTTTATGTTAATATTGGCTGCAGGTTGATGCAGGTTAACTCAGAAGCAAATGGTTAAAACATATTTATGCATTTACTTAACAATCTTGTCAGGCCTCATGGATTTTGCTTCTTTATTACTGAAGCTTTTATTGCTTTCTTTGTTCTCTCACGGACTAAGGAAAAGCTGGGATTGAATACCTGACAAAGCATTCACCTCATCTCTCTAGTTAAAGCTGTAAAAGCATAATGCAGTGGATAGAAAAAAACGTAATCGTTAGTTTAAAAACAACGTAAAATCAGTTTAGGACTTAAAGACACCTATTTGAAATGCAAAACATTTCAAAAGATATAATTTTAGAATCTAATGAAAAAGGCAGAGCAGTCTTGACGGTATCCACTAGTGTGTATTTTTAAATGAAGGTTATTCATGAAAGCTGCAATAACATCATGTGAAATTATGGAATCTGACGGAGTAAAGACTGACCACAGAAAGGGAAGTTAGTTTTTCCATGTTTATTGTGAAGATTTGGTTTGTTTCTTGTGCTAAGAGTGCAGATTTAGAATGGAATATATTTTAATACTTTTCCATTTTTGGTTATACAGATTAACGTAGACCAGGGTGCCCCGAAGGTAGATCCCCAGATGTTTTAAAACTACAGCTTCCGTGATGCTTTGTCATTCTAAAGGCATGTAAAGTATCATGGAATTGTAGTTTTACAATATATGGAGATCTACCTTTTGGACAGCCTTGATGTAGACAGTCATCATGTTTCAGTTTGCATCTTGTATTTCTGAAGGCACCCTTAGCAATGAAGTGTTGACAAAATATGTGCGTGAGTAGGTGAACGTATTTATTATACAACATTTATGTCCCAGTCTTCTCAAGAATTGAGTTACACTCCCAAGGGGCAGTTGTTGACGTTTTATTATCGCTTCTGAGCCAAATTAATGATAATTGAAATACCTGCTGTTACCCTAATTACAGTACCCTAACCTTTTAACACTACTCCTCCAAACTCACTAAGGGTAGCCTAAGAAAGAAAAAAAGAAAATCATATAATGGATACATTAGTGTTATGTGTATTATGGGAATATAATGCTATATTCAGGTTTAGGAGATTATATAATGTCTTTGTGAATGTCTCAAAACCCCTGGCTGCTATTTTTCTTTTTCTTCTCATAATACAGGTTTTGATGTTATGTATCCTACAATTAAAAATGTGATAACTGTTATATTGATAGGAATGTTAATTCTCTAATGTTATGTGTAACTTATTTGGTTGCCTGTATTCACCTTTTGTAGGTTGACAAATTGTCCAAGGAATTGGAGGATACAAAAAAGGAAATGGCTTCAATATCTTCCTCAACTCTTATTGTACCTGTTCCTGCTCCCCCTCCATTACCAGGATCAGCTACATCTATAGGAGCTCCCCCACCACCTCCTCCACTTCCTCCTTTTATGGGTGGAGGTATTCCTCCTCCACCACCTTTTTCAGGTGGTTCTTCACTACCACCACCACCTCCACCATTGCTTGGTGCAACTCATATTCCACCTGCACCTCCATTTCCAGGAGCACCTGGGATCCCTCCTCCTCCACCATTCCCTGGTGGCCCAGGAATGCCACCTCCTCCTCCACCTCTTCCTGGTGGCCCAGGAATGCCACCTCCTCCTCCACCTCTTCCTGGTGGCCCAGGAATGCCACCACCTCCTCCACCTCTTCCTGGTGGCCCAGGAATGCCACCACCTCCTCCACCTCTTCCTGGGAGGCCTGGAATACCACCGCCTCCACCTTTCCTTGGTGGTCCTGGAATTCCACCACCACCACCAGGAATAGGAGGAGCACCACCTCCGCCACCAGGATTTGGAGGCTGGGGTCAACCTGCTCCACCTGCTCTGCCTTTTGGATTGGCTCCAAAGAAGACATACAAACCCGAGGTTCAATTGAAACGGCCAAACTGGTCAAAGGTATGAGTAGTGATCCAAAACCAAAATCTGACTGATACTGTGCATTTTTCTTCTTGGAGACATTAGACTTAAACGCACTGCTATACTGTTTGGGCTGTGTAGACAACAGGAGATATTTTAGTACCTGTTCCATTCCAGAAGTAGAAAGTGAGAGCACCCTGTCAGAGGTGCATACAATTAGGTTTTTTTTTTTTTTTAAACTTTGTAATGAAGTTCAGAAGATCTAACATAGTTAAACATAAGAGGATCTTTGTTTGCATTTTTTTTCCGCCTGAAGCCTCTGATTAATGGAGTCTCTTGCGTTTAATTTCACTTAATTTAATTTTTTTATTATTTATTTAATGTTTTCTACCCTCTGCCTTGTAGGAAGCATTTTGAAGCCAGTACCATGGTAACGCAGAATTTAATAATCACATTTCATTTAAAATATGCAAGCAGTGGATAATTACCTTGCTGTAAAAGGACTATATTCTTTTGTCATTTAAATTGCATTTCCTTTTTTTTCTGTATTCTTATTTATTTATTATAAGAACTGGGGCGAAGATAATTAATGTGCATATTGCTAAAACCCTTATCCTGCAGTTAACCTCCAAGAAACCAGCTATTTCTCAGTATGGGAACTGCTTTGTTGGCACACAGATATACCCAGTGATTTCTGCTATGGTTTGCGTTCATAGTTAATATGTTGCTTCTCACTGCTTCCTTAAGCCCAACAAAGCAATGATTTCTTAGAACCAACATTCACACGTCTCTCCACTCTTAAGCCATAATGTGCTCCAGTTATTTACCAGTCATTCAGATAGCAAAGTTTTGAAAGGAATTCATATTTGGAAGTTTGTACTTTTTCCATCAAAGTAACACATAATTGCTTTTTTAGATTGCTCCTACAGCACTGTCAGAGAAAGCCTTTTGGACCCAGGCAAAAGAGGACAGATTTGAAAAAGAGGAGCTGTTTGCAAAAATAACCCTCACTTTCTCTGCACAGGCAAAGTGTGAGTAACCAGAAACACCATCACTTTCTATTTGATGTTTGCATCATAATAATAATAATAATAATAATAGACAATAGAACTGCACCTGGGTTTGTAATCATGTTTGTTCTTTTTGTATTTATGAAGCACCAGCATATTAATCCGTGATTTATCTTTGAAGTGACAGGATAAAAATAGTTATTGTAAGTCATAGTACAAACACACCTTTGTACCCCCCTGCATAAATTCATGCTTAAAGGGACACTATAGCATCCAGACCACAACATTTTATTGATGTAGTCTGGGTGCAGTGTCCCTGTTCCCTTAACCCTGCAATGTAAAACATTGCGATTTTAGAAAAACTGCCATGATTACGTTGCAGGGTTAAGACTGCCACACCGCCTAAAGGCACTTCCTGGACTTCACTCCGTGAAATGACGCTGGGCGTCCTCATACACGAAGGTCCGGAGACTTCAAATTCCCCATAGGAAAGCATCGAGTCAGTGTTTTTCTATGGGGAAGGCCTAATGCATGTGGCGCTCACTGCGCATGTTCTTTAGGTTCCCCGTTGCAATGATATTAAGACAGAGGAGATTGAGCCAGCGCCGAGGTACTCTGGAGTTTGAGTAGGGTAAGTGTTCCAAGGCTCTTTTTACCCTTTAGTTGCGGGGGATGGGGGACGCATGGGCACATGGTAGTTTTAACACTATAGTGTCAGGAATACATGTTTGTGTTCCTGACCCTATAGTGTTCCTTTAAACAGTAAAATAAAAAGGTACATTAGGTCTGTTGTAACATTCTGGATACTTTGATGTACGGAATTGGATGAAGTAATACAAAAGTTGAACAGGAGTATAGATAAAGCTGCTCAAAAAGAATTTACAGTAAAGTTTGAAACTTGAATTACCGGTACTTGTATATTGTCACAGGTGAACAGTGAGATCGCTGTTGATGTGAAGCAATACAATTATGTACTCTAGATTCTACCTATACTCACCATATATTTTGCTCCTTTAACTCACCACCAATTTGTTTATTTTTACCATCACTGTCATCTTTTTAACCTCTATGTCACTGGAAAGCAGTCATGTTTCTTCTATGCCTTCGTTATTTCCAAATATTTGTCCTCTGTTTCAACATTGCCACCCATCTGCAAACCTTCTTTTTAATTTAGTCAGGCCATTGAGACCAGACTGGCTTTGCTCCTTCACTCCCAGTGTCTGGCATAATTTGAACTGTATGCACACTATGCCACCATGTTTGTTCCTATAATTTTCTTCTTTTAGTTTTCCACCTTTCTTGTCAATGGTTTACCAGTTTAATACCTCAGGTCATGATCTTTCCACAGACCATATCATTTCTGCCAAATGCCCTTTCACAGGCTGTTGTTTGTTGCTTACTAAAAGCATTACCTGTCTATTGAATCCTGATATTTAAATGTCAGAGTTAATACAATATTATACGTATTCAGTTTTAGACACTACATAATTTCTCGCATTAACCCTTTAATTTCACGGACTTGATAAGGAAAATCTAATGAAGCACTGGCCTGCTTCCAAGATATTGGTCTCTCCTCTGGCACATTTCTGTGGTTCAAGATCTATTAACTCTTGAATACTTGCCAAAGGTGGCTTTATTTATCCTATTTGTATTTGACAATTCCTGATTTTTTTTTTTTTTTGTATTTTCATTATTATTTTTTTTTTGCATTTTAAATGGGGCTTTTTTAAAGCGGCACTGTCATGCCGAACTTACCTATCTTTAATCAATTAATTTCTCTTCCTCTGTCAGGATCTGTTCTTCATTTCTTCCTGTTTTCTCTAGTTATCTTTAAAACAAAAGACAAATTAGGGTCTACTTTGTAGGGAGAATTTACTAATACTGAGTAATCTTTACTAAGTATTAATACATTTGGCTGAAAGACCAATTTAGGTCTTTCAGCCTTTTGGTAGATCGCTCTCTGATACCGTGGGAATTAGGGAGTTATCTACTAAGCAGCTGCAAGATGCAGGCTCGGATCGGAGTTTCATTCATTCTATTGAAATTCCGATCCGAACAAAGTCCCGAATTGCGTCCCAACACAAATGGAGAAACTGTTCTCATTCTGTAAGGACGAAATTCTGTAGTTTCGCCGGCGTTCTGTCTAAGTGACAGGACATTTGGGAAAAGTGAAAGGAGGCTTTGTGGGAACATGGAGGAAAGGTGAGAATTGTGGGGAAATTGCTTTGACCACTGGAAATGAAGCACACTTTGTTCCTCTGCTGGTCAAGCATAGTAAACCTCCATAAGACAAAGTGGTCTCTACTTTGTCTTATGTTTTAAAGATAACTAGAGCAGACATGAAGAAATGAAGAACAGATCCTGACAGAGGAATCGATTAAAGAAAGGTAAGTTCGGCATGACAGTCTTGCTTTAACCTCTACTTACTTCTCCAAATAAATGAAAACAGTGAAGGACAGCAGTAGGTCATACGAAAGTAACATTTACTGGATCTATGTATAGATTGTTTCTGTTTTAAACATCAAAGTATCTAATATGATTGCTTCAGGCCACTGATTAATGGGCTCTCTCATCTTTAATTTCACTTTGCTTCATTTCTTTAAATGAATTTAATGTTTTCTGCCCTCTACATTGTCGGAAGCATTTTAAAGACTGAAAAAGGAAGAGCTTTTAGTAATTACAGTAACCACAATCCAGTGCCCTCTAAATACCACTTATGTTCTCTGAATACTAACAGCAACTCAGGCTCTCTTTGATTACCTTTAGGCAGTCACCATGCAGACTATGGAATCAAAGGGGCATTCTTGAAGGATTAGTTTAGAAATGTCTGCCTAATGTAAAGTGTTATATTTCTATATAGGGAACATTTTTTTGTGGGGAATAAACCTTCCCCTTGAGCATAAACCCATTTAACAATGCATTGGATCTTCAGGTGGTAGTGTGAATAGTTAGGATTGCTGTCTACTTGTATTGCAATATTGACAGTTCATGAATTGTAAACTGTTTTTTTTGTGGGTTTTTTTTCCTTTTCTCTTGCTACTGAACACAATATGAATATTTCTTGTTACATCTGCAGCCTCCAATGGTAAGTGACTATGATTATAAAGTCTATTAGCATATTGCAAATTTAGTGATGTTTTTGGATACATGGTGTATGTTTATGTACACCATGGACCTTCTCAAATATTCAAGCTGATTTCAATTACACAACTCCTCTGTTACACATGCCATTAGATAGAAACCAATTTTTTTTTTTTTTTACAAAATATGTAGTGAATTTGGTGATTCCAACTAAAACATTACACCGTCTCTCCAGTCTGTTCTTAATGGCAGTGAGTTTTGGATTAGTTAGAGTATGCGCTGCAGACATTTGGTAGGCTTGTTATATCCGTTATGGGTTGAAATGTATCTTTTTTTTTTTTCTTTCTTTCTTTGAGGAGTCAGAAAAAAAAAAAAATCTATTGTTAAATGAGCCTTCTGCAGTGTCCGATGTTAGGCTAGACACTACATTCAATAAATTCTAACTGCTATATAAGGCAAAAAAAAAAAAAACACAAAACCATCTACCACAGGTTAATTTTATGAAGAGCTTAAAGACTAATCCATGGTATTAATCTCTTCCACCAGAGCACACTTTGCTGGCAATTTTGCTATGCTCACCCATTGCAAACTTAAAGGAATGCTGTACAGTTAGGATTACAAACCTATATTCATAATGCTAAAGTGCACCCTTCCTTTGATGGAGTTGTAATTTTTTTTTTTTTATTGTTTTATTGAAATATAGTAAGGAACAGAAAGACACGCAGGTCTCTGAATACATAGAGACATTAAATAAATAGGCATAGCATGCATATGTTGCAATGGTAAAGAAACCATTGCAGAGCTTACCCTAAATCTGATATTGATATCATACACTGTCGGATGTCCTGGAACACATCCAACAATTATAGCAAATTTGGTTCGTGTGGGAGTCAGTTGCCTTGCATTTCAACACTATCTTAAATTCTAGCTATGTCCATTTCTGTTCTCAGGTGATAAGTTAAGGGAAAAGGCGTATGATACATAGCTACTGTTCCCCCTAGGGTGAGACAATGGGCTAGAAGTTCTGCGTGCTATGGAAGAAAAGGTCTTTCCTAGCTGATGCGTCTACACAATTGGGCATTTCAGTACCGCTAAAGCAACGTCTCCCATCGTATGCTCGCAGGTGTCCCAGGGCTGTTTATGTCTGTGGTAATGTGTGTTTGCAAGCATCTCTTTCTCCACGAGAGGAGAGGCAGAAGAGATCTTTTGGTTATGCTACATCTCTACTGAGAGAGAAAAAAGAAGAGAAGTGTTGTAAGTAAGTAGAACGCAGCAGAAGAGATGAGAGGTTGGGGGAAGAGTAGGAGCGTATACGGAGTAGCAATGTAATGAGAAGATAGAGAGGAGGGGTAAGAAGAGAGATATTACCATACAAATATTGTGTATAAAATAAAAAAATGATGTGCCTTTTTGAAGCACAGAGACTCATTCGGCATTGCTTACCTCTGTGTCTCCCACAACATTATTGAGGAGACAGTGCTTCCTCCATCATTGGTCCAATCCAGTGCTCCTCGTAGCGGGACATTGGGGACGTGATGCGCATGCATGTAAAGTGACACACAATCTTATATTTCTCATTGGAGTGCTCTTCAGGGTTAAAATGAACCGACCACTGCACCCAGACCACTTTGAGGTGAAATGGTCCTTTAACCCCTTAAGGACACATGACATGTCTGACACGTCATGATTCCATTTTATTCCAGAAGCTTGGTCCTTAAGGGGTTAAAAAAGTGTTTGTACACCTTTACCCAAGTATTTTATTATATATTGTAATGCACATGACATTACATATAGTATTTCTTTAAGGATTAACTCAAAATATTTTTTTTTCTTTCTCAAGGTCTTTTTTCAGTATATTCAAGTGATATTCCCTGTTTATAATAAAGCTACGTTAGGTGTGTCAACTGTAGCTCCATTGTGGATGTCCTAAAAACATTTAGAGTGAAACTACAAATGGACTAAAAATCAAATATGCAATGTTGTTTTTGTCCAAGAGCAGTGAAAGACAAGTGTAAAACATACTTGGTGATTTAGCTTCATAAATTCCCACCATACCTATATGGAGTCTTTAATATCCTATGATGAAATGCTGGGTGCCATGTAATGACTGAAGGATGTATAAATAACAACAATGTGACCTCTATAAAGGTATTTATTATAGCCCTCCCATGCTAACAGCAATAGTGTCTACTCTTTGACATGCATTTTAAATGTTTTGTTTGCAGCCTTATTTTAGGAAAAACTAAAAACTGCGCAGCATTTGATTTTAATTGTGTTTTTGTTAATTGGTCAAATACACCAGCTTGACCAACAAGACACAATTGTTTTGAAGTAGAGTCTCTTTTGAAGTAGAGTCTCTTAATACTGTTCCTTCTCGGTTGTGCCTTGACTCAGAAACCAGATAACAATTGCCGCCTGCCTAATAAATGAGCATTTTATCTGCTTTCTGCTTCTTTCTGTTTTATTTAGACGTTCATCCAACCCCCTGATGTGTGAAACTAATATGGGTAGCTTCAAAACACTCCACTTCCCCCCTCCCCCTCCCCCTCCGTGGAATTAGCATATTTATGGACATTATAATTTTCCCTCTTTAGCTGATCTGATAGCAATGGGCTGCACTTTAATTTGTTTCAATAAAAAGCCTGACAGGCTCAGAGCTGTTTCAGGCAGTTTGAAGGAAGTGATTCACACATTTGCATATCATGAATGTGCTGTTAATGGTCTTGCATTGGAGGAATTGTTTTACTTTTTTTTTTTTCTGCCTTCTTTTCATTAGCGTTTTATTCAGACCTGTCTTATAGTGAAAGGTGTGTGCCTTCCTCCTTTCTGTAATTATCTCTTGATGATGATGTCTGGAAATGCCAGCTGGAACCATCTCCCCTTAATTCCTGTCAAAGTATAAAAATGAAATCCTCGCCTGTGAATGCAAAATTAACCCGTGGAGGGCAAATAATCGGGGGTGTAAACATGATTACAGTTGTTCTGCAAAATTTCCCTCATACTTTTCATGACTGTTATTTATACGTCCTAGGGAGGGCTGATTAATCTCTGCAGATAAATATGTATTGGAAAATTATAGAGAAACCGAACTTAGTTAGGGAGGAGGGGGGAGATGGTGGATAGAGGGCGTAAGTATTGGTGAGGGAAATGCATACGTTTCCAGACTTAGTATTTGTGTTTATAGGCAGGTATAGCTGCCTTCTGTATATTTATGAATAGCATGCTTTGTGTGTTTACATCAAATCATGTACTTCATTTGGAGAAATATACTTGCTGTTCTATCATTAATAATACTCCAGTTTATTGTGTTTTGTATATCACACACAAATGTTATAGTCATAGGCTTAGGGTGAGAAGTATTTGTATATAAATGTAATAAAACAAAGGCAATTATGGTCTTAAAACAAAGTGTGTTTTGTAAATATTATTTCTACCTATACATTATGCTATCAAAGTTACTAATATCATAATGTAAAATAACATTTTAATTCTGCTTGTAGTCCATTTAAAGATTTGGGAAAAAATCATGGTGGTTGAAGTGGGTTCTCATGTGTGAATGTTTCAGTACAGTTTGTGAGTTAAAGGAGCCGTCTAAGCCGCATAACCATGGTAGCACAGTGTTGTTTGTTGCGATAAGTCTCTGGATATTATCGCCTGGATTCTTGTCAAACTGGGTGGTCTGAAAAAGCCCTGGTGTTAGACAAACTGCTCCTAGAGATCACCCTTCTTTAGGCTTGTTAATAATGCAACGTTTACATTTCCACAATATCAACCTCATGTTTGTTCTACTTGGACGGTGGTGAGTGGTGGTAGTTAGCCCAGCACGCTCATGACATTTTGTGTTGTATGGAAATGGAAATTCTGCATTATCAATGTGGCCAAGGACAGTGCTGATTCTGGGTCCTGAGGAAAGTCGCAATTTTTCAAAATTCCAGTGGATATGGACTAGGGACTATTGGCAACATAATTATTGCTAGTTATATAACTAATATATAAACTATTATTTAAATTTGTAGCTATTTCTAACTTAAAAACACAAGTCAAAGTAGGGACTATCTTGTCTTGTATTTTTCCTACACTTGACACAAGGAGGATCTTAAGAAAGCTTCACTTTCTGTGTCCCACAAGCCTCACTTTTCCTCCGTATTCTCGCGTTGCCTCCTTTCAGCCTTTCTGAACATCCTGCAATGTAAACTAGGGCAAAGCTGAAGATTAATATTTCTTTACTTTTTGCTAATGGGTAATTTTTTAAAAACAACATTTATTTTAATAGTTCAATGCGACTATGGATTTTTATTTGGCCTATATAAAGTGAGGTGGGGCATGGGGGATTTTGAAAGTGTCAGGGAGCACAGCTCCCTGACACTTCTAATTCTAAACATTACCTAAAGTGAGCTGCTAGCTCTTTCCTTGTAATAGAATGTTCTGTTCAAAATTTGGACAACAGCGAATGCCCAAGGCTGCAAGTTAGCATGAGCGGGAATTTCATAGCCCAAGCTAGTCTGGTGCTGATGAAGGTTATGTGGTACACATGACCCAGGAACACAAAGATGGTGGTGCATAGCACATAGATATGAAGAAGAAATTAGGCAGTAAAAAAAGGTAAAACGGGGGACTTAGAGGCATTTGGTGGTGACTGGGGGGGGGGGGGGGGGGAACGAAGTGTAGAGGAGTTGGAAAGGGGTTAAAAAAAACAAACAAACAAAAAATGGATGAGGCCATGACATTGCAGCTTTAAATTGTAATACTTTTTCTAAAGAATACTTTGTCATCACTAGTTTGTTTAGATCAGAAGATCTTTTGTAATTCTTGATTCCTGATATCTTTCTGTCTCATTAGTCATGACAGGTAAAATGACTTGTACTTTTGCTAGTTAGTAGAATTGGCCAGAAATGTGTATAAACACTGGTGACATTGGCCCTGTTTAATAAACTGCTGAGTAACTGATTTTAAGGTCCTCAAAGAGCAGACCCACTGTTTGGTTCTCTTTTGGCTTGATAAACCTGTCCTTAAAATGTTTTTTAACCCCTTAAGGACACCGCTTAAGATGCTTGTCTTGCATTTAAAGGAACACTATAGGTACCTACACCACTTATCTCAATTAAAAGATCACTATAGTGTCAGGAAAACAAAGCGGTTTTCCTGACACTATAGTGCCCTGAGGGTGCCTTCACCCTCAGGGTCCCCCTCCTGTGGTGCTGAAGGGGATAAAAACCCTTCAGCCACTTACCTTAATCCAGCGCCGGGCTCCCTTGGCGCTGGTGACCTCTCCTCCCCGTCCGACGTCACTGGAGCCAAATGCACATGTGCAGCAAGTGCTGCTCGCCCATTCAAGGTGTCCATAGGAAAGCATTTCTCAATGCTTTTCATATGGAGGCGAAATTGTCCGGAAGACAGCCACCAGAGGCTGGATTAACCCCAAATGTAAACATAGCAGTTTCTCTGAAACTGCTATGTTTACATGTGAAGGGTTAAAACCTGAGGGACCTGGCACCCAGACCACTTCATTGAGCTGAAGTGGTCTGGGTGACTATAGTGTCCCTTTAAGTAGTCTGGATGCCATGCTGTAACCCTGCTGCAGAAAACATTGCAGGAACGAAAATGTTTTAATTTACGAGTTGACTTGCCTCTAGTAACTAATGCGCTTACCCCGAAATAACCGAGAAAAACCCTGCTATTTCAATCACATGATCTCATTGATGCCATCTGATTGGTGCAGCACAGGTGCACTTATCAGCATGAAGTGATAGGACAACATTGTTGATCAGGCAAAAGCAACTTAATTTCATGGAGCTAATGACAAAGTAGAGACAATCCCACAATAAGTCATGCGAATGGAATTTTTTTGTGCTCTAGATGTATCTGCAAAGACTAGTGGCAGAGAAGGAAAGGCCATACAGGATACATTTTCTTTGTTCCCATTTTTTAATCAACTAGTTGCTAACTTTGTTTTGGGTCACATTATTATATCTACAGTACACTGTAATGTTCATCTGAAATTTATGATCACTGACATTGGACAATAATGCTTTACTGCAGAATTATCATTTTAGGTTTTCATGAATGTGTGTTACTTGGGTGCTAAAAAAAGCTCTATCCTAGATAGAATGAATGGTGGTTTCTCAAAATCCAGCATATTATACAAAACTGTGTTTTGTTTTGTTTTTTTCTCATTCAGATGCACACTTTAATAATATAAATATAAATTTGTGAAGACATACAGTATATGTGGGGGCTGTTTCAAGTTTTTAAATCCAAGTTGATGTTTGACTTTTCTTCTCCTTTCATAATAATAATTTATAATGTACTGCATAAGATCAATATTGCTTTCAATATGTAAACTATTGTGTCCTAGATATCTTATTTCTCTAAATACTTTGTCTGTGGATGTGTAGTCCATGTTAAAACATCTCATTAGCTGAGCATATATTATATGCTGAATTTATATAAGGCAGTAAAGATGCTGAATTAGTATGCGGTAGTGAGATGAGGCTGCTGGTACAAGGGGATAATTAGATTGAAAGTATATCAAGTAATGTGAGCAGGGAGAAGGGATTCTAAACAGCAATGTGTTCGTGATAGTGTGTTTGACCTCCAGGCACTTCCTCTAATCCTGTAATACTCAGCAGTTCCTATCATTCTATGTTTTGGATTTTGTGTTCACTCTAGGGGCCAGATGATGCCCAATTTCAAGGCGGGCAGCTGCATAAGTGTCTAATCTTCTAAATACTTGAGCTTGGCAGTCTGAGGTAAATGATCTGTTTTTCTAGGACAAGTAGACATAAGTCGTGGTTTTCCTCTGCCAGCGTTTCCTCAGAGGAGTTTGGAGTGGGCCAATGTCTTGGTAACCTGAAGCACAGTGTGCTAAGGACAATTTTCTTAATGAAGATAAACATTTAGAAGCCTGTTCTATGTTTGTATTGTTTAAAACCTAAAAAAAAAGGAGTCTTTTAGTTTCAGAACTCTTGGTCTACTAAACGGCCATTTGTAGTCAATTTTCATTATCCTAGGAAAAAAATGGTTTCATTTTTTGCTTATGTGCTTTTACATTCAAACCGAGTTGATAAAAATAAATTATTTAAAATCAAAATTAGATAGGATTCCTTTTAATAAAATGTAATTGGAGAAAAAAAGAGGTTAGCAGTGCCGAGTGAGCCTGACGCTGAATTAAGGTAAGTGGCTGAAGGGGTTTTAACTCCTTCAGCCCAGCGGGAGGGGGGCCCTGAGGGAGGAAGGGACCTAATAACCCTATAGTGCCAGGAAAAAAAGTTTGTTTTCCTGGCACTATAGTGCTTCTTTAAATTTCATTAGGGGTATATCTAAAAACAGCTTGCAAAAGCTTTAATTCTTTGCTGCAATCTTTATCTTTCGCCTTGTAACACAGCCCAGACTTTCTGTATCTATCCAATTACAGACTTACCGATGCAGCTCATTGAAAATTCTTTGCAAGTCACGTGTTCTGGACAATTGCTTGCCACTTGAGTTTAGCTCCACTGAGCTAAGCAAACAAGGTTGTGTGACCAGCTTAATTCATAAAAGTGCAAATTTCTATTAAAATCTGCACTTATAGTAAACTGAAAGAAGAGGCACACTCTGGAGTGTCCCTTTAAGATACATTTTGGACCAGTGGTTATTTAGCATGACATAGGAATTGGTTATGTATCATGAGACTGTAAACTCATGTGCCATAAAAATTAATAGAATCAAAGTTTTACTTTTTTCTTGCGCTGAAGCTCCCTCAGTGCTGCTTATCTCTTTGCCTTCTGTGACGTCATTGACAAGCTATGGCCACCTCCGCAATGGTCCAATCTAATGCTCTTTATAGAGGAGCATTAGGGACCTGATGCTTTCGCGCACTGAGCATTCCTGTGGGCATCCATGTCACATGACTAAATTTTACACGGTCTGCTGCAGAAGCGTCTAGTTGCTATTGGGAAGAGAGCACCAGAGGAGGGTTTAACCATGCAATGTAAACATTGCAGGACTTAAATGACAGGACCACAGCATTCCAACCAGTTCATTGATAGTGGTCTGGGTGACTTTAGTGGGCCTTTAATTGTTGTGATCATAATGCTCTTGGTAGTGGGCTATTGAATAAATGTACTAATCAAGTGCACCTATTTTAATGAACAATGCATTAGACAATATTTATGATTATAAGCAGAAGTCCCTTATGAAAATGCAAGTAATTAAATTAGAAAAATGAAATAACAATTTGTTTGAATGTGTGTTCTAAAATAGGAAAAAGGTAAAATTATTCAAGCCCCCAAGCTCACCAAAGACTGGTGGAAATCTTTGCTCTAATCTTCGTTTTTGTTTTTGTGTTTTTTTTTTTTATTATCACGTTTTCCCATTGCCGAAATTAAATTCACTGCCCTCTAAATATTATGCTCCGATTCATGAAGTAGAAATTGCCATCCTAGGCAAAAATAAATCTGCTGCCTCCCATGTTGTGACATAATAATGCCACACTCATTTGCTCTGTGAACTTCCCTGTCCTTCTGCCTCGCCATGTCACTCTCCTTCCCTGGTTAGCTCCCACTGGCAAGCACTACATTAAATGGACACTGTATCTGCTATCTCTTTAAACTGGTTATAGAGTCTGGAATCCCCTGGTGCTATAAATTCATTCAACATTAAACATTTTTTTAATGTTTTTAAGTCATAATGATAAATTAGAGTAGCTAGCAGCCCATTCCTATGTTGCTTTGGTTAGTGAGGAAGTATTAGCCTGAGCTGCAGTTGACAGATGTGATTGGTTGAGAGAGTCACCTGACTGCTTTTAGCATATCAGAGCCACACCTGACTGTAGGAGGAAGTGTGCAATCTCTACTTCAGCCACACCTCCAGAACGGGCTGGACTCTGTGTGTCTAGGGATCCCTTAATTTACTGCTCTAAAATGGTTTAACACTGAATGGACGTAAAGGGCCTGAGGACTTTGCTAACTGACCAAAATATCCTTATATATAGTGGTAGCATCAACCCTGAATGTCTCAATATGTGGAACAACTTGTATTACAAGCATTGGTTAAAAATGTAGTATTGTTATTGCAATCCCAGTCTCGAATGGACATTTTTTCCCTCTTATTCCCTATATTTATTTTATACTTTGCATTTAAAATATAAGGAAAAAAAGAATACAAACTAAAGGATGAAAAAATATCCACCTATGTATTTGCAGTTTTTTCAATAAATTCCCAGTCTGTACGCTGACCACACAAGTCATTTCACTATCACTATGCACACAAAAAAAGTGATCAGCCAATAGTGACGCTTCATTAATGTTCTATGACACTTTTCAGAGTGCTGACTTTATCCCATTAATTCCAGATTTCTGAAGGTTTTTAATTGAGTTAAGAGATTAGTACATAATGAAACTATTAACTGAACTGCTTCGCTCAGAAACTTTTATTGTGCTTCCTGATGACATGAACTATTTCTTATTGGAGAAACTCTGCAGGGACATAAATGGAGCAGTAATATTCTATATAAATATAAATAATATAATATCACAAAATTGAGCATGCAAAAAAAAATTGGTAATTATGCCAAATACCCATTGGGTGCCTGGCGTGTCCCTTCCACTCAAATACTTATAAATATATGCCACTACATGGATTTGCATCACCTTCTTTAGCTTGAATATATTTTCTATTATCCAGCTTTAGAGTTGAATTTGCATTCGTCTTGGCTTTTTAAAGGAAGAATGCATTTTTAAAAAAAATCAATGAGCGGTTCACTTTAGCAGAAATTCCACCATAGACTTTGGATATATCCATTACCATATATATATATAAATGATGTATGCAATTGATACTTTTTTTTTTTTTTTTTTTAGATAACTCAACCTTCCTTTTGTTCCAACCGCCACCATGTTTTCAGCTCTGTGGTTAAAGGGAAACTCCAGTGCCAGGAAAACTATCCGTTTTCCTGGTACTGGAGGGTCCCTCTCCCTCCCACCCCCCAACCCCCAGTTACCGAAGGGGTGAAAGCCCCTTCAATCACTTACCTGAGGCAGCGGCTATGTCCCTCGCCGCTGTCTCCTCCTCCGCGACGCTCCTCCTGTCCATTGCGTCGGCCGGTGGGCGAGACTGATCTCCCCCCCCCCCCCCCCCACCGGCCGAGGAGACCTAATGTGCATGCGCGGCAATGCCGCGCATGCGCATTACATCTCCCCATAGGAAAGCATTGAAAAATCATTTCAATGCTTTCCTATGGGGTTTTGAGCGACGCTTCAGCGTGAGGACGGCCAGCGACGCTCTAGCACAGGTTTCCTAGACAGCCACTAGAGGAGGAGTTAACCCTGCAAGGTAATTATTGCAGTTTATGAAAAACTGCAATGATTACACTTGCAGGGTTAAGAGTAGTGGGAGTTGGCACCCAGACCACTCCAATGAGCAGAAGTGGTCTGGGTGCCTGGAGTGTCCCTTTAAGCACACCTGGTCCACCCACCTCTTCTGACTTGATTTGCCATTCCATTTTGCCTTTATTGCCAGCATGCTGTTGTCCGAACGGAGAAATATCATTCTTTTTCTATGCTCTCTACCCAGAACTAAAAGCATTGTCGGCAGTATCCATTGCAATGAAACACTGTGGTTGCTATGTTTGGAGAGCTGGACCACCACCTGTCGGAAGTCTATACCTACTTTCCTTGTCCGGCAGTTTTTTTGTGTATGCTGAAGAAATGATTGATATTAATAGGCCTTTCTCAGAACTTGTACATTTCTAGCAGTTCTGCTAGCACAATATATTGATAGTCTTATGCTCTTTAAAATTAATGTTGTGTGTACGATGACTTAAACACTCCAGATTACGGAGTTCCTCTACTTCTGCACTAAATGGTTACATTTCTTTACCCTCACCTTGTTGCCATTACTGGGAGATTCTCCTCGTTGATCTCTGATCCACCTCTTGTGAAGTCCTCATCACTTATGACTTGTGTCCAGTCAGTCATTAGAAAAGCGTTGGTACAAACTAACAATGCTTCCTCTATGAGAAGCACTCACTTAAGTTTTGAATTACACTTCTAAGTAACTGATACAGAAAGTCCTTCTGTCTCTTTGCTTGATAGCTGTGAGATGTCACCAAAGGGGGTTTATAAAAGTGAGGATTTGTCGAACTCCGCACTTTCCTAAAATAAGCCTGTATGGACATTGTATTTAATCCCTAAAGAACTTCATTAAGCTGAAGTGATTTTAGGGGACTTAAGTGTCCTGTTAAATGAGAGTGCTGTGAGTTAGAATTCCACATTGGACTACAAAGGGAGCCTTGAAGCGGTCTCTGCAACATGAGGCAACGTTCTTTCCCACTGGACACCAAAGTCATTACTGCAGATCTCCAATCTCCTCTTTTTTTTTTTTTTTAAATCATCGCTTACATAGCTTAGCTGTAGGAGTAGAAGACAGAAATAATTGGCCTGTGTGTGTGTTTGTGTGAATCTAGGTTCCTAGATTTTAGGCATGTTTGTCAAGCCCTGTGCTATCTTTGTTTTTTATTCTGCATATAGTCGTGTGTCGTCCCCTCTCCCCTTAAATGTCTTTAATCAAGAGTACCGCAATATAGTTTCCTTGGCAACCTTAATAGCAGTAATTTGGGACATTTACCTTGCTACTTAAGTGCCAAGTTCAAATAGTTAAAACAGATTTGATTGGCTGGAATTGCAGTCAAATGTTTTAACCTGTATTTGGTTTAAAAACAGTTGGGAACATTTGTAAACCGTTTGGGCCATTCAGCAATATTCTGTCTTCTGACCTTGTCTTTTGTTATGAGTTTTAATTATATGAAAGTTGAAACTGAGTTTGCAGATTATTTCAACTTGTCATTTTTTCCTATTTCCATATTCCCAAAGCTTTGTACATTATTAAAATACTCTTACCATAAATGTGATTCTTTGAATTCCTGTTTGATATCAATAATTTTTGGGCATTAAAGCTTTTATTATATATTACATATGTGGAACATTTAAAGACTGAAGACTGCCTACTTGAATTTTGCAATTCTTAGAATGTCACAATGTACTTCTTTTCAATTAAAGTCGCGGCCCTAACCACATTGCCAATTAAAGACTGCCGCGATCTACAAGCATCTCCTTTGCAATCGACTGGTAGATCATGATCATTGTTTGGGCACCCCTGTTTTACATAATACACTACAAGAACACTTGTAAACCCTTATTTATTTTTATTAATTTTGTGACACTCAAAGCATTGGATTGGCTGGTATTGTCAATTCTGATTCTCAGCCAAGGAGGTGGACTGGGGGCAGAGCCAAACTTCAAATCCGCATTGAATCAATTAATTTCTTATGGGGAAAGTTCAGTGTCTCCAGAAAGGCCATCTGAGTAGTGGCCGGTGGAGGTGTCCTTGGGCTGTAATGTAAGCACTGCAATTTCTCTGCAGTGTATACTGCAAAAAATCTGAAAGGAATGATTATACTCACCAGAACAAATACAAGAAGCTGTAGTTGTTCTGATGACTCTAGTGTCCCTTTTAAGTTTAAATATACAGTGAGGGAAAAAGTATTTAATCCCCTGCTGATTTTGAACGTTTGGTCACTGACAAAGAATTGATCAGTCTATAATTTTAATGGTAGGTGTATTTTAACAGTGAGAGACGGAATAACAAAAAATAAATCCAGAAAAACGCATGTCTAAAAAGTTATTTGCATGTCAATGAGGGAAATAAGTATTTGACGCCTTCAACTTAGTACTTGGTGATCACAGAGGTCAGACATTTCTTGTAGTTGGCCACCAGGTTTGTATACTTCTCAAGAGGGATTTTGTCCCACTCCTCTTTGCATATTCTCTCCCAAGTCAATAAAGGGACACTATAGTCACCTTCATCTTAATGAGGTTGTTCAGGTGAGAACTATAGTTCCCTGCAGCCTTTCTCTTGTAAACACTGTATTTTCTGAGAAAATGTCTGTTTACATTCAAAGCTAGGGACACCTCCAGTTGCAGTCACTCAGACTGCCACCAGAGGGACTTCCGAGTTGATTGCATAAAACTCCTCAATCCACTCAGATCTGCTGTCAGCAGAGCTCAGGGCAGCTCTGGCAGCACTGTGCACGAGCATCCTGTCTGCGTGGGAGTGGCTTGAGCGGACAAGCTGAAGACCGGAGACCGAGGAGGAGGGGAGGATTCAAACTGTAAGTAAACTTATTTAGTGAGTGTGGGTGGGTGACTGGATGGATATGGATATGGATGCTGGGAATGGATGAATATGGATGACGGGGATGGATATGGATGATGGGGATGGATATGGATGGAGAAAGAGTGTGTGTGTGTCTCATTTTTACTACTTGTGTGTTTGCATAGAAACACTATAGAGATCTCTATATATAGTGTTTCTATGCAAACCCAGTTTGGCTGAGGAGGGGGGCGGCTATAGAAAGCGAGCTGAGTTGTCATGCCACTCTATGAAGAATGCGATTGGTGCAGCGCGCATTGGGCCCTGCGATTTTGTCACTTTGACGGAAAAGGGAACATGGCCTAGTGGGGAGCTCTGCGCTGGAACAGAGGTACGTTTTTTTTTTTTTTATTATTATTATTTTTATATAAGATTTATTAGGGCTCAGATTTTTTTTTTTTTTTTTTTTTATGGCAAGTTCATATAAAAGCAAGAAAGAAGGCTGGGGGGTACCTGTCTTTCTTGCTTTTATATGTTGACTATAGTGTTCCTTTAAGGTTTCGAGGCTGACGTTTGGCAACTCGAACCTTCAGCTCCCTCTACAGATTTGGGGATTAAGGTCTAGAGACTGGCTAGGCCACTCCAGGACCTTAATGTGCTTCTTCTTTAGCCACTCCTTTGTTGCCTTGGCTTTGTGTTTTGTGTCATTGTTATGCTGGAATACCCATCCACGACCTATTTTCAATGCCCTGGCTGAGGGAAGGAGGTTCTCACCCAAGATTTGACGGTACATGGCTCTGTCCATCGTCTCTTTGATGCAGTGCAGTTGGCCTGTCCCCATGGCAAACAAAAACACCCCCAAAGCACAATGTTTCCATCTCCATGTTTGACGGTGATGTTGGTGTTCTTGGGGGTCATAGGCAGTATTCCTCCTCCTTTAAACACGGCGAGTTGAGTTGATGCCAAAGAGCTCGATTTTGGTCTCATCTGACCAAAACACCCAGGTCTCCTCTGAATCATTCAGATGTTCGTTGGCAAACTTCAGACGGACCTGTTCATGTGCTTTCTTGAGCAGGGGGACCTTGCGGGCGCTGCAGATTTCAGTCCTTCACGGCATAGTGTATTACCAATTGTTTTCTTGGTGATTATGGTCCGAGCTGCCTTGAGATCATTAACAATATCCTCCCGTGTAGTTCTGGGCTGATTCCTCGCCATTCTCATGATCATTGAAAAACCATGAGGTGAGATCTTGCATGGAGCACCAGACCAAGGGGGTTTGACAATTATTTTGTGTTTCTTCTCTTGTAGACCATTACAGCCTTGTGTAGGTCCACAATCTTGTTTCTGACATCCTTGGACAGCTCATTGGTCTTGGCACTGGTGGAGAGTTTGGAATCTTGGTTGTTTGATTGCTTCTGTGGACAGGTGTCCTTTATACAGGTAACGAGCTGAGATAAGGAGCACTCCCTTTAAGAGAGTGCTCCTAATCTCAGCTCGTCACCTGTATAAAAGACACCTGCGAGCCAGAAATCTTGCTGATAGGGGATCAAATACTTATTTCACTCATTAACATTCAAATCAATTTATAACTTTTTTGACGTGTTTTTTCTGGATTTCCTTTTTTGGTTATTCTGTCTCACACTGTTAAAATACACCTACCATTAAAATTATAGACTGATCATTTCTTTGTCAGTGGGAAAACGTTCAAAATCAGCAGGGGATCAAATACTTTTTCCCCTCAATGTATAATATTGGATTGTTCTCTTTGTATTTCTGTTGAAATACTAGGTAAAACCTGTTTTTGTTTTTAATATATTGTATTTCTAACAGTGTAGCATTCCTTTAATCTTACTCTATCAATAAGATCAATTTGAAAGGAGCAGGGATCCATTTAACTCTGATAGTTTAACATAGGAGTTTTAACCACCAAATGCAGGAAAACTGAGCTGAACTAAATAATTTGCCGACAAATATTTAGTGTTTAGTGAATAGACCCCCTAGTCAGCCTGCTGCTTATGCATGCTGTTGCCATCACATGATTTTCTGTCTACCAGCTCTGCGTAAAGTATTTCAAATGGTCTAGTGCATGGGATTCTCTGGTGTTTATCTGTTTTTCATTATTCTGTAAAATTTATTTTATTGCTGTGCATTGCTACCCAAATATACATTTATCTTCTGTACTTCTGACAGTACTAAACTCGGTATGAAGCATCCATAGACACATAATGCAGGTCAACAGATATTCGCGTTCTCCAGTTGCTGTCATAACTAAAGGTCATTGGTACTTTTTCTACATTGTTTATTCTTGAAATATGTTTTATGAAAACCAAAAGTCACAGCCTTGAAATATGGCTCTTATTAAAAAATAACATTAAAAAATAAAGCGTAAATATTATGTGGTAGTTTATAACACCAGCACATTGCTCTACAATAACTTGTATCACTGCAAGGGGAATACAAAATAACAGTGAAATGATAAATATTTTAATAGCGCTTAGATCTCTCTCTCCTTTCTCTTTTATTATTATTATTTTTTTCAGGGTTGTTTATATATATATTTTTTGTTTTTACCAGGCTATTGTTTTTGTGGCGTTGCAAATAAAAGCACTTGAATTGGCTTAATGCCCATGATAGATGTATGAATAAAAGAGAACTCAAGACACAAATGTTGCTTGTTGGGAAGTGCCTTTTGAGTTAGCTGAATATAAACGAAAGCCAGTCTGTTTGTGCCTGCCTTAAAATAATTCTCTGAGCAAAAAGCATTAATAGGACGCCTATAAGCTATAGACAGAATGCCAGATTGGTACAATATAAAAGCATAAGAAATGTCAGGGGAACACAACTAGTCTGGAAGTAGTATGAAAAAGAATATTGCATTAGATCAGAGAAACTTAGTGCTTTTATGATGCCAGAGCTGTCTGTTCTCTCTTTTTTTTTTTTTCTTCTTCTCCTTTTCTTTTTCTCCCATTCAGTTTGTGAGGGTAAATTGGCAAATCTATATTCCATAAGTAAAAGTTCTTCTTTGTTTTTTCTTCTTCTCTGAACAGTTGAAGGTTTAATATTTGATCAGTATTCTCTTGTTAACTCTGTAGTTGCTCTTTGCACGGTTATATAACTGAAATATAGACCTACCTTCTCTTAAGACTTTATTTTTTAATATGTATATGTATATATATATATATTAAATGTATTTCAGTCTTTTTTTTTTTTTTTCACCTCTGCAGCACTCCGTGGTGTTAACTTCAATACAGTGTAGAGCTTTATTTCAAAGTATTTTTCTGCCATTCTCTTTTTCTCCAGCGTGTATGAAAAACTCAGTCACTTGTCTTTTTATCCCCCCACCTGCATTAATTTAAATTGGAAGCGAAATGAAATGTCAGTTGGATGACTGCTGTTCCTTTTCCTAATTTTTCTTTCCTTTTCATGCCCCTGATCCAACTTCCTTCAGATTTCCTTTCAATTAGCCCATCAAACCAATGGTGACAGTTCAATTATTTAAATGCTGAGTGCTTTTTTTTTTTTTTTTTAAATCCGTTAAGAAGTAGGAAAAGAAAGTGTTAGAACATGCAGTTCCTAAGAGCAATTGAGGCTTGTACCTTTTGACATATAACCGGAGTTTCCAGAGTGCGTCTCCGAATGTCATTCCACAGTTAATCAGCACAAGGTGACGTGCTGAATTTTCAAAGACTCTTCATTACCAGCCATTACTGCAGTGTTCTAGTCAATACATTGCCAGGAGTTTCACATTTTTGTCAACTGTGGGGATTTTTTACATTTCTTTCTGTGTATTTTTAAAAACATTTCTGTACGCTCTTTTATCTATTTGTTTACTTGTCAGGAAAAAAAATATTGGTTTATATTTACATAAATACATATAAAACACTAGATCTGCTTAGAGGAAAATGGTGCTTTCGTTTTTTCCACACCCCATTCATATTTTACAATGGTTATGATCTAAGGAAATCAGTCTTGTAGTAGAAAGCTTATAGAATTGAGCTGTGAGTGCCAACCTAGGAAATTCCAAATACTGGGAGACTTGAACAGTTTGGGTGCCTCTTTAATTTGCAGTAACTGATTGCCAAAGCTGGAATAGTTTTTTTTTTTTTTCCCATAACGCCTGTTAGATGCAGGAAACATCAATGTTAATTTGCTCAGCTTTTAATGGCATCTTTACAGCAGATTGACCGCAGTAATGTGACTCTTTCCAGGGTCTATTCAAACCCTGGGGGATCTCCATTGTCAAGGCTCCAGCCCAGAAACACTGGGTTATCCAGCCTCAGTGTTCTGAAACGAATTAAAGGAAGGACTCCAGCACTGCATAGAGCTCATCGGTCAGTCTGAGACCACTAAAAATGGCCTTGATGGATACCTGGAACTCCCTGGCATGATGCAACAAAAAACAGAGTATGAGAACTCAAACAGACAAAAGCTTACAGAAACTTGGTAGCTTTCCGGACGGTTAGTAGCCGCTTACATCTAAAAAAAAATGTTTTCGCTTTTGTGTGCTATTAAGTTTAACTGTGCTCACACCAAAACTGCAGGACATGTCAGTACGTACTAACGACATTGAAGCCCACTGTTATTCGGATGTACTTACACGTCCTCATTCCATCAATGTGTTTTTTTTTTTTTTTTTTATCTTTATCAACTTTTATCAACGAGTTACAGTAGAATGGAAAGTATAGTAAGGTGTCAACGACCAGACAAAAAACTGGAGCAGTTCCTCCACATTTTTTTTTAAAAGTTTTAGAATAGAAGAGTAATGTACCGTAGGCACATTCATCTCTCTCATATGCATGGCAGCGAGCAACTGCTCAGCATCCCAAGATTCCTCTCTTCTATGTAAGGTCCACCATAAAGGTGAGAAATCGTAGGTGGGAAGAAGGATGAAGAGTGAGCGAGAGAGGAGAGATAAATAATGGGGAGTAAGGATTTAGGTGCCCGTCCAGGGCTCAGTCAACGTTTAGGCTTACCTCCTGTGACCAGATGCTTTAGTCGGATGGCATTCTTATATCCAGGAAAGCAAAACCTGTGTTAATTAAAGCACAAAAATATTTAAATTTAAAGAAAAGTTACAAATTGCAAGATAAAAATTCAGTAAGACATGTTGATTATTTTTATGCACAAATGTGGTTAACAATATGGAGTTTATTTAGTCTAATAGATTGGTAGGAGAAACCTATCTATTCCTATTTCAGCACATACTAGCACCTTAGTAAAACTATTTTAACTTTGTATACATAAAATTTAACTTTGATTGAAGTGATAAAAAGGTGAAATGTATAGATGGAAAAGTCCCTACATAAATGAGATTAAATAATATGGCAGTCCTAAATAAATAATCATAACTAGAAAATAAAGGACTGTGCAGATAGCACAAATCATTGTATGTCGTACACAGATTAGGCAACATGGTAGTCTTGATTTTAATGCCTGAGAAACTATTCATTTTTTAAACCTTATTCTTTCTTGTCTGTCAGGCTCTTTATTGTCTTTGTGATAATGAATGTTTTAGAAGGTACCACATCTCAGTATTTCATTGTGTTTAATTTTTCATTCTCCTGGACAGCAGAGTTACTGAAATGTATATGCACATTTTTTTTCTGTACCCATTAGTCTGTATTAACATATTTTGAATATTTCTGGGCTATTTTCATTATCCTTATGTCTCTTAAAGGAACACAAATGTGTGCAGGTATTCTTAACGCTACAGTGCCATTTAGGCTCTCATCTACACTATTTGAGAGTAGAAAAAAAAAATGTACTTACCTTTTCTCCCTCACAGTGCCAGTCTCCGCACTGCCATCCTGCCTTCTTGGCGAACATCATAGAAATCTATTTTACCCATTTTTACTTTGATTAACCTTCACCAATAAATGTATTTTGTATGCATACCCCTTTTTTGTGAATAAACCCCATTTAAGTCTTGTCACTGATTAGTCATGATGGGGCTAGTGTTGAAGAAGTTGATTTTCTTGTCTATTTCAAAACCCCAAGCTGTTTTTCCATCTTACTGAATGCTCTAGTAGCCAGTATGCTTAAACCTGTATGATCTTGGGTGACATCATGCTAAATGTCAAACCATCCTCAATATCCAGTCACTACATGAACTGATTTCTCTCTGTAGTCTTGCCTACTTGACCTTTCTGCTCATTCATGCTCTTGATATGTACGTGATTCGTGTTTAACCTATCTAACAATAGGTTGAAAACAACAATGTCGAAAAGACATGAGTGTTGGACACAAAACTGATATGTTTAGTATAAGACTGAATAACCAGCACATTATTTTGTATGGAGAGAAAACCGCATGCAGTTTTATTTAAATTTAAAATTGATGTAATATGTTATGCAGATGTGGGAGTCCAACTGTTTCCTGCAGCTTAGAGTGCTGCTGTATGTATTAATGCATGGCATAAGCATGTATTCTGTCACTGGAATTGGCAATATGTACAGCTATTTACATATTGTTTCCAAACATAATTATTCACTTACTTTTTGTGCAAAAAGAATACAATGATAAAGTAACGCAGGGATCAATTATTAGATACTAGCCATACAGTAGACTTGAAGATAAACTGCTATTTTTGAGATATACAATATGTTTAACCAAAGCCCAGTAAATGTGGCTCACTTACAAATCCAATCTTACATACTGGCCTTCTGAAATAAAAAAAGGGCAGGGCACATTTTCCTAACTAAAGGAACACTATAAACACGTAAAGCTCTAAAGCTTGCTGACTTGCTTTAATGGTTACTTGCATGTCTCTTTTCATGAAAGTGTCAATTTCAAGGTAAGGACTAGCATTCTTCTGCCTTGGGGCAAGTACAAACTATTTTGAACACACATTTTATAGATCTGTGTACGGACAGTCCTACTCACACTGTGAAAATGATATATTGGTCTGACAGACAGAGGCTGCTTGAGTTGCTAGGTGTAGCCCCATATATCCCTGCAACCTCCATCAGTATGACAGGTGCATCATGATGGAGCATTTACAGAAATCTCTGCATACCTATGCTTTCTGTGACGTAGGAAACACTAATGTTTCGTTCCACACTCTAACGGTCTTCTCAATACACCTCTAGTTGCATTAAATCGAAAAATGTGCTCTGAGTTTGTAAGCCTTAATCCCTGTATACTAGTGAACAGGGGAGAAATTGCCCCCATTTCAGTCCTTCCAAGTTTCTTTGATTATGTACCTCTCCTGGAAATTTCTCAAGCAAAGTACATAGGTTAAATCTATACATATTCACAGTCTGGTCAGTAAAGGTAGAGTAGTCAGTGCCATTTGAATTTAGTCAGTAGGGTTAAAAAATTTATGATCTAACATGTTTTATTGTTTGGAGCATAATTTAATTTATCTAGGTGTTCATATCTTTTTGCAACCTTTTGCTGAGGCTGCTTTTGAATACCGGTTTTCTCTTTAGACAGGTAAACACAGCATGCTTCTTATGTGCCATGCATGCCATTGAGGAGGTACCGGTAATAACAGGTTTACTATGTGAATTATAAAATGGCAATAAAAGTACATCACTCAAGTGTATGTTCCAAAGTGCTCCTTTTTAAATATCATTAAGTAAATAAACATATATATAAATCAAAAGTGAACAAAAAATAGTGGTATAGATATTGTAGAGATATATACATATATATATGTGTGTGTGTGTGTATATATATGTGTATATATATATATATATATATATATATACATATGTGTATGTATATTTGAAAGAGCTGACATCCATGTGATTGATGCTTAACACTTCAGCAGACACCTTCAAGGACAAAATCAGTTACTTATTTGATATATTTTTAGCTATTTCTAATTTTTTACCTGTTTATTGTGAAATGTTCCCTTTTTATAAAACCTCTTCTCTCGCATTATATAGAAAATTATATATAGATTTTTCTATGGCATACACCCCTTTGATCAGCCACATTGCTTCTTTTAATTCCACCCTTTTTTAATAGAAATCTGTAACCTGTGATCTACAGCTGAAGCACTGTAAAGATTTAAATGTCAAATCTTAGCTTTAAACACGCACAGCTGTTTCAATTCACTGAAACAGAAACAAAAGCTCCCTAATGCAATAAATGTTATTTTTCTTGTATGTGGCTGAAGAGAAGTTTGTGCGTTGGTATTTCATAGTGGGATGTGCATTACATGTTTGTGCATTAAACCAGGTGTGTATAAATTCTTGCATCTGGGATGAAATTTTAAGCACAATTCCCTCTTGTTGGCATATGAATGGACGATCACAGTTTTCTGCTAAAACTCCTTACAGCTCTGCAGATGGGAAACTAATTGAAAACACATGTAGTGTAAATCACCTTTGTGAGGAACTTGTCAAAAATCTGTACGTGCTGGGACTGGGTTTTTATTTTCTACCTTTCTGTTATGCTTCAGACTGTATTGACCGTATTTGCATCATTTTGCTGAATCCATCCCTACTCATCTTTACACTTAAATGTTTTGAGCATTGCTCAACCCCACTGGGGTTGAGGCCTCTCTTAGATCTTCAGAAGATTTGCTTTTTAGGCCTCCACAGAGAGAGAAGTTTACGCTCAGCTTGGCTGGTGAAAGAAATCCATCTTGACAAGCATTCTATGTTAGAAGCTCTTTAGCAACAACTGACACATTAAAAGGTTAGTATTATTCACCTTTGCCTCAGCATCCATCCTTAGAATGCCAAGCAAAAGGTGTACAGCCTAGTTTAAAAGATACTTTAATTTCCAAACTGCAATTCAAAGGTGTAACACTTTCATCCTGGAACATACAAGTGTATCCCTTTTGTACACATTTATCAAGTAACACTTCATTGCTAGATGGTAACATTGTGACAACAAAAGTATTATGCTTTCACCACTAGGTGGCAAATCTTGGCAAGGGAGTTTGCATAGAGACAGAGCTAGAATTGTCATAATACTTTGCATGTGTTTATGTAGATGTACACCCCTTCTGAACTAATGTGATATATATATATATCAACTTCAAAAAAACCAATGCCTGATGTATTCCAAGGTGATTGGAAAATTGTGTGCAATCTTTAATATAGAGCACTATTCCATTTTCTTTTTTGTGAATGATAAATGTATATTTTAATGTTACTGCTTTTAACAAGTGTCTCTAGCAGTGTTTGCAATTATACTGTAGGTGACCTTCACATCGATCATAAATTAAAAGCACATGTATGTATTTAGATGTTAACTTCTGGCATCAGCTGGCAGTTTCACATTGACAAATTCAAGGACATCGAACTATATGAAAATAACTGCAAACTATATAACTGTAAACAAGGCAAGATTGATATTTTAAAACTATTGCATATCCTACAGCTCTGTAATATGACAATGGGTGGTGCATGTGTTCTAATCTTAACCCCTGCTGGTATGTCTCATCTCTCCAGAATATTTTCATTGTTCCTCATGCTAGCCATCTTTGTGTGCTTCATGGTTTAGTTATGCATCTTACTATAACTGGATGCAGGTAAATTTTCTTCGTGTTATTCCTGATTTTCTCTCTAATGAATTCTTGAATGATTTTCAGAAGTTCATGATTTGTTGCCATCATTGTTGGCAAGCACGAAGGCTATTGGGTCCACTATTCCCACTATGGGCTACTCTGACCTGAATCATTTAGAGGGAATATCTGGAGTAACATGCAGCCGCATCTGTAGACTGCATTAGTAATCTGGCTAGAGTGTATCTGTGCCTCCTCCTCCTGTTAATTTTGTTGAGTAGTAACAAAGTGGACAGTATAAATTAGGGATCGACCCATTATCGGTCTAGCTGATATTATTGGCCGATATTCTGTATTTTCAGCAATATCGGTATCAGCCAATAAAGTGTCCTGGGTGGCCCAGCACACTCTTACTTACCTTCCCAGCACCTCCCTTCAGCTTCCCTATCTAACTCTTGCGAATCCCGCGGCTGTCAGAGCATTGCCCCGGGTTACCATGGCAACAGGCCGCGAGAGTTAGACCGGGGAGTTGAGGAGTTCTGCTGGGAAGGTACAAAAGAGTGTGCTGGGCCCCCTCTGCACAGTCCATGCGACCGGACCACCAGGGAATGCCATATCCCCCCTCCCTGGCCAGGTAAGAAATAGGGAGGGGGGACTAAAACAACATTTTAAAAAAATCTAATCTTTAAAAAAAAAAAAAAAAAAAAAAATGCCCGCACCCCCCTGCCCCTGTTTTACACACTTAACATACCTACACAAACACTCACTGCACAAACACACACTCTGCATTCATTATATACACACACTGCACAAATACTTACGTCACAAACACACACTGCACAAACACACTCTGCATTCATTATATACACACTGCATTCATTATACACACACACACACACTGCGTTCACTATACACACTACACAAACACACTCTGCATGCATTATATACACACTACACAAACACACACACTACACAAACACACACTGCATTCACTATACACACACACACTACACAAACACACTGCATTCACTATACACACACACACTACACAAACACACTGCATTCACTATACACACACACACTACACAAACACACTGCATTCACTATACACACACTACACAAACACGCTCTACATTCACTATACACACACTACACACACACTCTGCATTCACTATAAACACACTACACACACACACTCTGCATTCACTATACACACACTACACAAACACACACTCTGCATCCACCAAACACACACACTCTGCATTCATTATATAAACACACACACACTGCATTCACTAATCAAATATTCTCACTGCATCCAACACACACACACACATTCTTGAAAACATACAAAATTCTGACTAGTTTTTTGCTAATTTTTTTTTTAATTAAGGTAAATGCACAAAATATACATGCCAAATATATAATAAACATGTTTAGTTAACCGTAGATTTGTGTAGAAATCGTTTATTTAAAAAAAAAATGGTTAATGTACAGAGTATCGGTAAGTTAACGGCTATCGGCCTGAAAGTTCACAGATTATCGGTAGCGACTCTAAAAAATCAAAATCGATCGATCCCTAGTATGCATATTAAATTTACATGGCTTATTGTATGCTATGCGTGTTTTTTTGTTTTTTTTTGGTTTGAGAGCCTCCTATATCACTGACCTTTTTGGCTTTCCGTCTTCTAGCTAGTGCCCAAGCATATTACCAGCATGTCCTGTCTGTACTCTGTTAAATGTGATGCTATTTTTTCCTCGCTTTCTAAATGCTTATTGCTGGCACTGTACGAATGTAAAAAATGCTGCATTTGTTAAATCTTCATCTGATGAATGAATTTACTTTCTACACAGCACTTGTTGCCTAAGCTATTGCTAGTAAATGGATATAATTTTGCCATCAGGGTTTATTATAAATGTAAAAGAAAAGCAGTGTGGACATTAGCATACCGGGGGTCATTTTCAGTGGTAGGCTTTAAATGATGTGAAGGAACAAAATGCATTATTTAAATCTTCTCAGCTTAATGCTTCTTAGTTGTTGTTCAAACAGCAGTTGGCCAGGTAACCTTGCACCGGGAAGCCTTTTTTGAAATGAAGGATTCATCCGATCTTTTGTTGTGCTGCAGTAGTTAAGACACTACCCTTCCCACCTCCTGTTCCAGCTTTACAGTTGGTTTTAGCCTGGTTAGTTCTTTTTATCTATATCCAGCAAGGTTTGATAATTTCTTAAGTTAATCCACTAACAATCATATCCATACACACACACACAAAAAAAAAAAAATCTCTAGAATAGTTTGGTGGATTTTTAGTCTCTGATTCTCATTTTCGAATACTAAGTTTATCTGTTAGCTGTTCCATTCTTACCTCTTACGTATGAAAAAGTAAAATAATCCAAGAATGTTTAACGTCTGTTCTCACATTTTTTGATTATTCTGCTGACAAATTTGCTTAGGGCCAAATTTGATAAATTCTTAAAAAGACATATATACAAGTCTTTTATTAAGACTTTTTTTTTCTCACTGCCTGTCGTCAACCAGCAAGAGACTAATCATATATATTTTATATAGCACAGACATGCAATCCATTATTTAAAAACATTTTGAAAGCAGTGAACACTTGTCCCTAATGGTTTATTAGGTTTAAATGAGCACAGCTCTTTCTGAACAAGCACTGATACTTGCTACTATTTAGGATGTACAGGATCAGAAACTAGGGTTATGTAGGCCAGATGTACACGCAAAGGTAACTTATTATACCAAGGACCAGTCATTAATTAATTTACTGCACATCTAGACATACCAAAACACTGTTCCTCTGTTGTCAAATTTCACAAAAAGTGTTCTCTTTAACAGCTCTTATTAAAGTCTGCCCCCACACCCTTAGGGAAAATGCAAACAAGGAAATGTCACACTCTCTACTATAAAACAATCACTCATTTATTAAGAAACTGGATGACAACATACCCAATTATCATTGAAATATTGTTAACAAAGAAACAAAATACATTGCCCCATCATCTTGTTCCTTTGGAAAGTCCTGTTAGGTTTGACTGGCATCAACTTCAAGTTTTTTTTTTTTTCAATTTTGTTTCCTCAAAGGCTCCATCTTGCCCTAAAACATGAGTAGTTCATGATAATTCTAAAATGTATGAAATATGCTTGGCTCAGAACAGAGTATGGTTATGAACCATGCTGTGCTATGCTGCATTAACACCACCCCTTCATTTTTTACTTTGGCACGTGATCATCTGTTTCCTGTAGCCCATCTTAATTTAGACTGTTGCAATAGCATTTTCGATCTAGCCTACTCACACATTAACCCTTTATATTGCTTTTCTAATATTTCATTCTATAACCTTCATAATTTTGCACTCTGGTGTTCTCGAGAACAGGACTGCCATTAGCTTAGCTTAAATGTAACTTGTAGGTTTAAAAAAATAAATAAAAATAGAGGGATACTGAGATGAACACTCAAAGCAATGTGGTGGTTATGGTGCTATGTAGTAGTTATGTCTGCTGTGCCCTGACCCCTCCCCCCATTGTAAGTAATTAAGCCATTTTAGAAAGGTTTGACTTCTTACTTGGGGTCCACCAAGCACTGCTCCCCATCCCTCTCTGTCTGAGATAAGCCTGCTGGTGCATGACTCAATATTGCAATTTGTCAGTCTTAACCTAGGGCAGTCAGTCCACCTATCCTTACTGTGATATGCCATTGCTATCCTATCCATTCTGAATCTAGTCTGCCGTATGACATCTGTACTGTGTCCTGCAACATAGTCATAGACAAAGCCTGTATGTTACATAGTAATCTAGTTTAAAAAAAGACTCAAGTCTGTCTTGTCCATCCTTAAATCCATATTTTTATGCTGTTGAACCAAGAGAAGGCAAAAACCATTTTGAAGCAATTGGCAATTATGACCCAAAAAAAGGTAAGAATCCTTCTTGACTCCATAATGACAGGCAGACTTATCTTTGGATCAACAACTGGTTTGCATTCATATTAATAACATCCTTTACTATTCTGTTTTTCTAAAATAATAATAATAATAATAATCTAGGACTAAAAACTCTAGCAGTGTGTATGTTCCAGTCTCTCCAGTTCTTTAGTCTAAGTGTATTTGTCCAGTTAATTGGTTGCATGGCTTTTCTTCAGTTCCTTCCTTTCAAAAGTATGTCTGTTCAGTTACCATATTTGGTCCTTGATCTAAGTCAAGTTCTTGCTCGTACGGTTTTGTCCAATTTTACTAATACCTCCAGTTTAACCTAGAATTTCTCAGCCTCTAATTGTGTCTGTAGACCACTCCCACCAGTATCAAAGGACTCAACCCGCAGATGAAATTTGATGTTTTGTTGCCAGGAGAATCAAGTCTGTGATTGCCATAAGAGCAAATCTTGATATCCCATTCTTTTTAAGGTGCAATCTATGCAACATAAATACAAAAGAGACTGCCCCTTCCTTAGGATGATTGGCAATACATTATTTATACTTCTGCATTAACAGTGTAAATTTTGTCCAACCTGGACAGTGATAATTGCGAGAACTGGGGATGGTATTGCCAGGCATTCTCATTCTATCTGTGCTGTCTAGTTTGTGCATAATTGATGGCGATAGTGCAGAACTGCTGATTATAGATTATCAATACAACCGATAGGGAGATGTCATGAGACAAACTGCTGTTTTCAATAAAATCTGCAGACAACACGCACAAATTGGAAACACAACCTCTGTACGAAGTAATAGTGGTTATGTTGCTTAGATTGTCTCTTTAATTATTTTTAGTTAAACATTGTTTACTAACCATTTGGTAGAAAGTAATATGAATTCTAAACTAGTAGTAAGTTATAATGACACATCATATATCAAAACCTGCTGTTCCAGCTTGCCCTTTCAGTGTTGTAAGTCTGACCTTGTCGAGAAGATTAAGTTAAGACATGATAGGGGTTGGCCAGGTCTCTGCATAAGACTATTCAGCTGGCGAGCATTTGTTCATGACAATACCATTATTCTTTTTCTAGTTTGTTTAAGATTTCTCTATTTCATTTTCAAACAGTCACATTTTCAGTGCACAGTGGCATCCTATTGAAAAGGACATTCATAGCATTTTTGCAATTTCCATGTTCTGAAGGAACATAACTTAAAAATGTATTTTATTCCTTTCATTTGACTGCAAATGTCAAACTTCAAAGTGAATATGTTGGCTGAGAACGCTTTACAGAAACCTTAACGCATTTTCCAAGTTGACAGCTGCTTGGAGGTTCAGCTCCAATCTGATGACAGGCACTCAAAAGGTCACAGACTGATTCAGTAGGGTTTTCCATCTTGGGCAATTGCATATTATTCTTTTCCCTAATACCACCCTTTTTAAAACATCAGGTGTGCATAGAAGTGTCCTAAAAACTTGTAAAATTTAATTTATGTTGCCTACTTATTATATTGGGGAGCTCATGGCCCAACAACCGTCCAGGTTTTGTCAGTATCTTCATTGGACTAAAAAAGTGAAATACATGAGAACTGGTTTGAAAACCACTGAAATAGATTATGATAATATAGTTAGCTTTGTTTATAATCTTTTGGTACTTTTTTTTTTTTTTTTCCAGGAAATTTGAAAGATTTGCATTTTGACAAATACAATGCTTAATCATTACCTTGTACTTTTGTTTACCCTTTTTTTTGTGAGTTGAAGGGTTGCGGGGTAAGGCGACAGACCGGCGTTTAGTTTTTTTTTTGCTCAGTTCTCCTTAGTTACTGTTTGTCCAGTCGCCCAATTCTCTACATTTAGAGTGTTTTTACAAGATATTGCATCTTCATTCCATTTCTGGGTTGTCTGTTTTGCTGTTGGCCATAGGGACCTGGGGTACTGCATACCAAATTATGTCCATGCTCCTTTCACAGTACACTTGTCTCCTCCCTTTTCATACGACAAGGCTGAATACCTGCACTCTTGTTCGTATACCAAACAACCATGGCTTTATGGGTTTTCACACAATCGGTATGGGCTACAATGTTGCCTTGCTGGAAAGCCTCTAACAGTAGATGATGTCACAGATACTTACCTGGGTGTTTTGGGATAATCATTCTATCCTTACCTTCCAGCTCATATCCTTTTTCTTTCCCCTCTCACTGTGTAACGTCATTGCTCCATCTATAATAGTTTAGGTGGGACTTGTCCCTCCCTTGTGGTGCCAGTTGGAAGGCCATGTGGACAACATTTGGGATGTGGTAGTGACCACATAGAGTACGCATTGCTGCAGTATTAGTGGGGCTGGACGTTTGATCCCTCTTTTTACTCCATCCTGAGCGGGGCTGGTAACCTAAATATGTAGTCCAACATTATAGTGTTAGGAATAAAAACTTGTAATTCTAACACTATACTGTTACTTTAAGAGCCTGCACATGAGCTCATAATCTTTGCATTGGTTCTAGCATACACTACAGTCCCTCCGGAGATACTTATTAGAGTAGGAGTTAAATAACCAGTCCTATTTATAAGATTGCATCCAGTCCAATTTCTTTTTTAAAACCGTATAGTTACACTAAGCTTTCTGTTCTTTGTCGAATACATTTCTTTGCTAGAGCATTAGTCAAACTTTTGCATCAAACCATAGCTGTGATTATCATGAAAATGTGGCATTTCTACAGAATTTCAAGCCAGCAGTCTTCTAACAAATGCAAAAAGCAGTTAGACATTGGAAATGTTTCATCTGAAAGTAGTGTAAGTGTCTGTCATATTGTTTATTGAGGTCACCCTCAACCCTTGAATTATATGCTAGTTTTTTAGTTTTTTTCCTCTTCCCAAACGGTAGCTCATGTTTTATTCTATTCATGCCAGTCCTGCAAGGCTGCGACAGTTCCCAGTCCAAGGGCAGAGTTAGTGCCTTCTCAGTAAAGCAGCTTTGTCTTTTCAGATAAGGCCTCTAATGTGTGTTTCTGAGTTATTATTGTTATATTTCACGGTGAGCTGACTGAGACTTTGCAAGGACTGTCTGCAAAAAGCTATTCGTTTGTCTATTGCTTTGTCCTTCATTTTGTAAGGGTCATTGCTTAATTGATGCTCTCATATGAGCTCAGCTGAAAGCACTGAAGTTTAATATTGTTTTATGCGTAATTGGTAACTGTAGGGCTGTATGGTGCATTCCTGTAACCAGGCTAATTTGTACGTTTTATTCAATCTTCCCTGGAACAGTATCAGAGGCTAACTGCAACATACTAAATGAAAAGAAAATGGGCTTAATGTCTTTGCTGGGACTAGTGGGAGACATTTAACCCCCTCCCAGACAAACTGCATAGCAGGTCTGTCAAAATAACCAAAGGGTTTGCCTATTCCTTGCTTTGAAGTGGTTAAAGGAAAATGAAGATACACCTGTTTATGCAGAATAAGTATTGTCCTGTGTAATAGCAGTGGATATCATTATCATTTCTTTGAAAGACACTACAACGCAATGAACATTTGCACACTATTCCAGTATTGGATGCTTAAAGTATTGATTTTAAATAGGTTTGTTTTGTTCCTTGATTTTCTAATGCACCTTAATAAACACCATATGGTGGAGGAGAGGGTTAGATGGATAGGATTATGACAGCTGTTTAACGTTTTCAGAAACGCTCTAGTAGAAACCTGCACCCAAGATGTTTCCAAGTAGAAGATGAGATGTTTACTTGTTAATGCATCAGTAACCTCTCCACTGAGGTGGCTAATAAATGCAGCACAAGCTGACTCCGAATAAGAGAACCAGTAGTGAATTCTGTGTATAATGGGAGTGTTGCTATTTTAACTAAAGAGTAAACAATATATTTTTGTAAATAGTTTATTGTTGAACCAATATGGAAACATATGCTGCTGCAGAGGGAATTAGATAGATTGGATGACTGGGCACTCAAATGGCAGCTGAAATTTTATGTAGAAAAATGCAAAGTTATGCACTTTGAGGTAAAAAATGGAAAGGCAATTTAGACCCTAAAAGGTAGTAAATTGGGTATAACACAGGAGAGGAATTTTGGAATTGTTATAGACAACAAATTAGGCAGCAATATGCAATGTCAATTGGCAGTTGCTAAGGCCATTAAGTTAGTCATGTATAAATAGGGGGCATACATTCTCGCGATGAAACTATAATTTTGCGTTTTTATAATTTGCTGTTAAGACACACCTTGAATATGCTGCGCAATTTTTGGCACCTGTTCTAAAGAAGGATATCATGGCACTAGAAAAAGTGCAGAGACTGGGTACAAAATCGATAAAAGGAAAGGATCCTTTTAGTTATGAAGAAAGGTTAAAACATTTAAATCACTTTAGGTTGTAAAAACGGCACCTGAGAGGGGATATGATAACATACAAATATATTCGAGGCCAGTACAAATAATTGTCTGGAAATCTATTTATACACAGGGCTATACATAGGACGAAAGGGTTTTTAAGGATATGGAATTCTCTGCCTAAAGAGGTGATTTTATCAGATTCCATACAGATGTTTAAACCGCAATTGGATAAATACTTGCAAAAACATAATATACCGGGATATAATTTCTAATTAGTGGGTTAATAGCATCTTGGTCCAAGGAGATATCGGACTGCCATTTTGGGGTCAAGAAGGATTTTTTTCCTAGTTTGTTGCAAAATTGGAAGCGCTTCAGACTAGTTTTTTTGCCTTCTTTTGGATCAACAGCAAAAACATGTATGAGAAAGGCTGAACTTGATGGACACGTCTCTTTTCAGCTGTATAACTATGTAATTTTAGATTTTGCTAGATTTGACGTACATCTTAGGCCAGGGGCAGGCAACATTTTAGTAGTACTGTGCCAAAACAAGATCTTGAAGTCCCCTCGACATGCCAATCCTATTTGTTTAAATCGAGGTTTGTATGTTGCAGAATTCTGCTTGTATTATTTATGGGTGCTGCAGTTGTTTTGTAGTGTTGTGTTTGTGCATGTGTTATTTTGTACAGTTTATGTTGATGAGTTGTTGGTGGTAATGTGCATGAGACCTCTGCTTGGGGGCTGTTTGTGTAATTGTGTATATTTCACATTGTGTGTTTGGTGGTAAGTTTGTGTTGGGCTACTTTCGACATTGCATGTGGGAGGCTGATTGTAGGGTTGTTAGTGTTGTGTTTGTGGGACTGTGTGCGTGTTTGTGTATGGGCTGTTTGTGTTATTTTTTTGAAGGGAAGGCTTATTCTTCAGCTCTATGTACATCTAGCAGTGTTGGTGCTTTTCCTGGGTACAGTGGGGACCAGGCTGACCAAGTATAGGTCAAGGGCAGGATCCTCAATAGCTGCTGTGGGCTGCTCTACTCCAGTGCTGATTCCCACTCATAAGTGCAGGGAGGAAGTGATCTGAGATAAATTGAGGATTGTCCCTCACCACCTGTAATCACCACTCGGTTTGAACTAGCAGATATCTGAAGTCCCACTGGGACTCCTGATAGGCCAGACCCTGTTCGGCTCTAGCAGCCTTGAGTGCCATGCATGGCACACGTACCATAGGTTGCTGACTCCTTACTTAGGCTATAGATGTTGCCTGGTTGTGTTTATTTTAATGAGTTCCGAGTAAAAGGCCAAGCTCATTCCAAATTTGGGAATATGCAGAGCTTACCATTGCATACTAAAGTTCAATGCATCCTAGCCCTGTTATAGTAGTTCTCTTTACCGACTCAGTCTTCGTAAGACTTTGCCTTTGGGCACCACCATGACACCTATCTAGACTTGCATACAAAGAGGAGGGGCTGCACTGGTTTTCACCACAAGGAAGTGTAGGCGCACTTGAGTCACAGGAATGGCAATTCCGAATGATTACACAGAATTATATATTATGATCCAGACACTGAATATTTCCTTTAAATTGCAGGCTTTTAAAGGAAACCACAAGCAAAAGGTCACAATGTTGACAGTCTGCACTTTCAAGTAAATTTTGAGTGCCTGGATCTTTTATTTTTACTCAGTGGAACCAATCTAGACCTAGTCTGTGGTCTCCTTCCACATACTGTCCCTTGACTATATACTTGCAGACAGATATTCTAATACAGCCACGTGTACAGACACATATGATCAAGTATTCACATTCAGACACATTTAAGCATAGGCAAACTTAAAAAAAAAAAAAAACTTTATAAAGTGCCAAAAAATTCTTTAAATCTCTGCAAAAGTTACATTAGCACATGGTAGGGTTTAAACACAACACAATACAATACGTGATTAGATTTGAAAATTAAACTAGAGCCATTCTTGTGAGTCTAAAAACATTTTCCTTTAACAACTTCAGTTCCTAGAATAGGCAAAATCTTTTGTTAATTTGACAGACCTGCTATGTAGTTGGTCCGGGAGAGCGTTAAATGTACTCACTCTAGTCCCATAGTAAGCACATTTTGTTTCCATTTAGTATGTTGCTGTGTACCTCAGAAAATATACCAGGAAAGATAGCTTTTAGTTAGATTTGCTGATTTTATTCAAACACATTGACACAGTGTAACAGATTTATATAAAGTGCAGAGCAGGATGGCACTTAATCTTACAATCAAAAGGAGATGATGGGAAGTGAGGCAAAATAAGCAATACTTCACATCTGCATGATGTTAAATGCCAGTAAACTTTGCATAAAACCTTGTGGTATTATGTAATAAGATATTAAAGGCAGAATTGTGGACAGACATGCATGAGATTGTGCACATTTTTGTCTGCATGTGTGCATATAATGTAATGACCGTCTCTGTATGTCTGATACATACAGACATGAATGAGACTCATGCAAATGGGCACAAACCTATGTTTGTTGCTAAGTTTAGACACATGCAAATCATACTTGGATATATGTAGATACGCATTAAAATACATATTTATGCAGACACATTTTCCCCGTATATAGTGTTTCTTTTATTCTATGTTTCTAACTTATCTAATCTATCTGTTTATCTGTCTAAAGTCTATCTCTGCAAGTCTATAATCACATGCATAAATGGAGAATCACTCCTTAAAAATGGACATGCATCACTTTGAGTCAAGTGTCTTTTTTTTTTTTTTTTTTTAAAGCTGTAGTTTTGAATAAGACAGTTGTCCCATTGCAGGCTGAAATTAACATTATTTTCCCCAGGTATCAATGGACACCTGGGGCTCTACTCTGTAAGCTGGGGGCATTTTTAGTAACCACAGACTTTTTCATGAGCTGTTTGCATTGCTGGAAGATAGCGCTGCAAACAACTCTTTAAATAGTCATTTATATGTCTTTTACTAGATAGAGGTGTGCGCAGGGTTAAATTCCTACTCACACCAGAAAGCCCAGGTATCAATAGATGCCTGGGGCCCCCCTCTGTCTGCCTGGGGCCCCTCTCTGCCAATTTAGTAGCAATACATACAAAAATACAGCCCTCGCTGAACTGTACAGGATATTTAGTGATGCTCGCAAATAGTGTGAAAGTTATTTATTTTTCGTTTAATACAAGTTCTACTACTTTTGCTAATGCAGTTCCTCATTAACCTTTGTAGGAAGGCTTTGACATGTAGTATCTTATTTGCTATCACAAGGTATAGTTTGCTTGAGTCTAGAAGTTAGTCTAATTTGCATTTGAAGTACATTAAAAATAGATCACATACAAGCTGAAAGAAAGAATTATGCAAAATTATATTTTTAAACCATTTATGCCAGTTACCCCAGGCAGCTTTTATTTATGTATTTAACTTTTATGCTTTCTCTAAATACTAGTGTACTAAAAGCTTGACATTTCCAGAGCATTGACTTTATTTATGGAATATATATATTGTTTTGAAAGATTTGAAACTCTTACTATTCTGAAACAGATGTTTAATCATAGACTGACAAAGCCTACCAATGGTATTGCTGTGTTTAGTTTTTTAAAACATGGTTCTGCGTGAAATTTGTTACAAAAGTAAAAGAAAACATTTTGCAGTTTTATCTCGTCTAGCTTCCATGTATCAGTTATATCACGTTTTAAGAATATCCGTTAGATTTCATAAGTCAGTCTGTTGTTAGCTAGAATTGCACCATCATAACAGATATATGTATTTTATCCTCTGCAAAATGAGTTAGGTGGAGTTTGCTTCTCAATTTCCAGTATTGCCAATCAAATTATTCCTAGTTGATGATGAACTACATGCCCTGTTTAAATCTAGTGTTTGTTTTATGGAGAATCAGCCCTACCATATAGAATGAAAAGGTTTGTGTATCGATTTAAGCTTTTGTAAAAATAATTTGAGATGGTGGATCTTTTGTAAAGGACCACTAAAGTCACCCAGACCACTTTATCTTAATGAATTGGTCCTGGCCCAATAGTCCTGTCATTTTAATCCTGCAATGTAAAACTTTGCAGTTTACTTTGATGGACTAAACACTTCCAGACAGTCATTAGAAATATTTCCTCTGCAACAACTGAGTGAAATGCCATGTGCCCAAATGCAGGTCAAATTGAATTCAATGCTTTCCTATGAGAAGCTTTTATATGCCACACACCAGCCCCCGATGCCCCTCTGTGGAGCACTGGATTGGACCATCAGATTGAGAGCAGTGTTCCTTTTAAGACGTTTTCGGAGTATGAATTTAAACTAACTCACTTAGTTCCATCCTAAATCATACCTTTATATTTGTTCTCCTTATACACTAGTTTACAAAGACATTTTACATCTACTGTATTTGATAATCTGATAGTTGAGGGACCTCATATCAGAGGGTTCTGCTTTTGATTGTGTGTATGTTGAATGGGCAGATTGAATTTAGAAATTGTTAAAGCTGTACCTAGTCGCCTGTAAAAGCAATATGCTGTCCAGAAAGTGTGGTAATAGCTTGCAGTGGCCATCAATTTCTTTTAATTACATTACTGTCAGTGTTCCCTCACATCTGAGTGTTAGACATTTCATACAGAAAAGAGTACGGTATGTACTAAATGTTCTTTATAGTACAAAGCTAAGAGGCAGCGGATAGACTGGTGTATGAACTAGGCAAATCACACAGTGCTCCTGTTCCACAATGGTTATTACTCACCATTGGCACTAGACAGACAATAGAGGAGGCTATCAAAACAAACACAAAATAAAGGAAAACAAAGGTTTGGCCAGCTTCACTTGAGAGTGCAATGTCCCTTCTACTATTGTGAGTGCAAATGTTGAGCACTGATATTAGGCTAGTAAATGTAAGTGTAAAAGCATTAAACTAGCATTGTCCGATGGTTATCACTAGCAAATATTACAGGGAAACATTGTAGCAGAGAATCAAGACAGTAGTAGGTTGTGTTTTTTTTTTGTCAAAATAAGTGTTTCCACAACCAGGACTAATAATTTACCATTTAATGAAATCTACTTAAATAACTTCCCTTGAATAACATAGGTACATGATGGCGGGGTTGCTGTCCAATAAACCAGACCGCAACATGTGGTGTAGGGACTCAGATAATGTGTTTTCAGTTGAACAATTAGAACACTCATACTCTACTCCCGACATTAACCAGTCATTTTATACTTTACAGAACCTTTTTAAAAAACAAAATAAACCTAGCTGGGAGATCTCTTCCCTTGAAAACTATATCAAGAAGGAGATGATCCCCGAGGCCTGAGGGTTCGAAATTTACCATCATCTTATACAGAGAATGCTGACTTGATGAAAGAATGGGAGTCTGCAGCTGGTACATGCTCAAAACACCTTATGGAAATCTTAATACAATTTGAGAAGGAAAAAGTACTAGAGGTTAAAGACTTTACTCAGTTCGAGACTAGACTTAAAAGTAATCTAGATAAGTTCCAAAACAACATAAAAACTCGCAAACATCAGAAATTCATCAGGGACACTAAAGATTACCAAACAAACAATGTCTACAGACATTTCAATCGTAGAGTAAGGACTAATTCAGAGAATTATTTAACATCAGACTAGGAGTCCTCTGATACGGATACTGACACAACTAATGGAGCTCAAACTGATCACCAGCCACAGACTGAAAATATCCCTATCAATCCTAAGGGAATACTCAAGAAAGGGGTTAATTTTTTAGAGATGGGTCATCTAGACGGTATACAAACCCGCAGAAACAGGTATTCTACACGAAACAGAGAAGGGAGCAGAGGAAGGGGAAATGGCAGGAGAAGGTTCTGATCCCTAAAAATAACTCTGACTTGGATCTAAGAGTTATCAATTTATCTAAACAGGTCCTCAATAAAGACCAGTACCCCCGTTTAATAAATTCATGTGGGTAAAAGATCTCCACCTGTTCGCTCGGAAACTTGCCTCACATAAATTTCATGAAATCAATAAAGAAAAAAAGGCTCAATCTCACGGTATGTCAAACAGAGAATATGAATGCCTTATGGCTCTCATGGAATTATTGGAAGAAAACAATGAGACTAGTCATCCAAAATATACCGACCTTAAACAAAAAAGTAAATTCACTCCATATCTGGGAAACTATCGCAATATTGATCTGTTCCTAGAAACTATGAAAGATGAGATTGATAATCTAGATACCAGATCCCTAGATTTCTATCCTAACATGAACCTGTCCAGAAATGAACAAGTAGCTCTAAAGTCCCTCAAAAATAACACCGAAATCATCTTGAAACCCGCGGATAAAGGCGGTAACATTGTCATGATGGACCTTTCAAATTATGTGGAAATGGTACTAAATGTTCTAGAAGATAGCAATACATATAAAGTTCTAGGGTCGGATCCTACTAATGTTTTTCTCAATAAATCTAAGGAGATTCTGGACAAAGGCCGCAGTGGAGGGTTGCTATCGGGGGATGAATATGAATTCATCCTCAATCGTTACCCTAAGATAGCAACCTTCTAATGCCTGCCTAAAGTACACAAAAGTATGACTTGACCCCCGGGTCGTCCTATTGTCTCGGGCAAAGAGAATTTGACTCAAAATAGGAGTATATATATATATGGATTAAATCTTAAGACCTTTCGTTGAAAAACTTCCCTCTTACCTTCAAGACACGAACAGACCCTGGCTCTTCTATCCAACCTTGAAGTACCACCCTCAGCTAAACTTTGCAGTCTTGACATTGAGGCCTTGTATTCATCAATCCCTCATTTGAATGGCATTAGACACACACGCCATTTTTTAGAACAAAGAGGTGAGTCGGCTATGAAACATACTGCTTTTTGTTTGGAACTCCTTGAATATATACTCACACACAACTACTTTACCTTCAAAAACAAATACTACCACCAAATTAGGGGGACTACAATGGGGACAGCTTGTGCCCCATCGTATGCTAACCTCCTGGTGGGAGGAAAGTCTATCTCAACATACAGGGATTTCACAATATCTCCCCATTATCTATCTTTGGCGTCGCTACATTGACGACGTGCTCATTGTGTGGTTGGGTACTCTCGAGGACTTCAACGAGTTTGTTCGGATTCCTAATATTAACAAAGAAAATTTAAGATTTACTAATGAATTTGGAGGTTCAAGCCTGAACTTTTTAGATTTAACAATCTCCATCACAGCCGACAACAAAATACAAACCACTCTTTACCGTAAGCCATCTGCATCAAATAACCTTCTGAGATGGGACAGTTTCCATCCGATCCCTCTCAAACAAGGTATCCCAACAGGTCAATACCTTAGGATTAGACGTAACTGCAGTACTATCACCGAATTTAAGATTAAGGCTAGAGAACTAAGGAGCCATTTTAAAGCAAAAGGATATCCCAATAGATGCCTTAAGAGAGCCCTTAATTCAGACCGCAATAGTCTGATCACTGATAATACACAGAAAACACCAGAGGACACCAAGGGTATTATACGTCTAATTGCTACCTATGATTCAGGCTGGGAGAGTGTAAAATACTCTCTCAGATGCTTTTGGCTACTATTGACTGGCGATCTACACCTGCAAGAAGTATTTGCACCAAATGTCACCATCACGGCCCGCAGGGGCAAAAATCTACGAGATCTACTAGCTCCTAGTCTCCTGACAACTGGACCTCCGCCTACAACATGGCTCCAGACCCCTATAGTTGGGACCTATGGGTGCGGGAGATGCATCTCGTGTAAATTTTATAAAAAGGGACTCAAAAAAAGTGAAAGACAGTTTGGAGAAGAAGGAATTTGCTATAACCTCCTTCTTCAACTGTAACACGCCAGGCATCGTGTATCTATTGACCTGTGGATGTAATAAAAAATATGTGGGTAAAACATTCCGCCCCTTTAAGAAACGGATACAGGAACACATTAGATCATGCAAAAATTTAACTAAAAATACCATCTCAAGACACCTCCGCAAATACCATGATGGCGACCCTAAGGGGCTACACTTTTGTGGTTTGGAATTAGTTAAGAAGAATCCAAGACGAGCGGACTATGACAAATTCCTTAGACAAAGGGAATGTTTTGGGGTTTACCAACTCAAAACCTTAAGCCCCAAGGATCTCAATGAAGGATTCTCATTTTCTCCCTTCCTTTAACCATTTAGACTACTATGTCTTGTTGATTGAATAGATGTATCTATGTTTACAAACTATCATTGCTATTTGTTATTCATTATGGTAATTTTTAACTTGTAGAAACTTCCCGTGGTTGTTCTTTTTTTAGTATTTACCACTCAGTAAGTTCTGATCTTCTTCTTTTTTCAGCCTATACTTGATATTGCAGGATCCCTACATTTAAACAAGAAAAACTTTTTTCTGTTTTATTATGTGTTATCTTTTGAGCTGATAAAGATTTAAAAGCGATATACTCTGTGAATGTACTACTCTATTAGCCATATATTGCTTTGATTCTACATAGAGATTTGTGACATCTTATGCAATTATGCATGTTTCCCCCGGGTTGTCATGCTCTCTGATCATAGCAACATTTGGCCCCTCCCTTGTCGCGACGTGGCGGCATCTGATTGGCCGCATGGTTTTCTCCCCGGCCGGCTATGTTCTCTGATCGAGCAACACTTGGCCCCTCCCCTTTCGTGACGTGGCGGCATTTGATTGACCGCATGACGCACTATGAGGGGCGGACCTCCACCCTTAAAAGCCACGACGGGCTCAGAGTAGCTTTCACCGCTCTTGATAAAGGTGCCACATAGCGCCGAAACGCGCGTCGAGCTAGACGCTAGGCTTAGGGTTTTTAATATCTATATGGGTCTTCTTCTTCTTATAGGAGTTTTGTGATTCTATTTCTCCGAGATGACTACTGGATAGTATTAGATTTAGAGACTACCCTGCCTGGATATTCTACCGATTAGAATTAGGTAGGAGATACCACTTGGTTTAGTACTTCGTTTTATATTTTACCTTAATCTTTATCTAACTAGCCAGTAAGAGACTTAAGGACCATTTTGCCTGGGTAAATTTAGACTTGAATCAGGCAGGTGATAGTCCAGGGTTTTGCACTTCGTTTGGAATTAATCTCCATAGCCACCAGTGACTGCATCATATGATTTGGCAACTAAGTATCTTTACTTCGATCTATCTTGCATCTGGATACTGTTATCTAGGAAGGCAGTGAATTATTTTCTTTATTTCCTGCTTTATTTCAATATAGGAGTTACTGATTTATACTTTGTATAAGTGGAGGTTTTAGGCAGCCTGGACTCACAGTGGGGGATATTTACAGCTACTTACTTAAGATACCTGTATTCCCTATAACTCTATCTACCCCATTGATAACATAATAATCCTAAATAGGAAGGCAATTCACACCACTGTTCTGCCTCCCTCTATATGTGGGTAACCTGTGACTGCTTCTAGTCTTAGCCCATAAGGAGGGGACCTTGCTTTATCTTTATACAGAATATGCAAGTTCTTTTCCTCTAAAAGTACCTTTACCTTGCTACATTTATATTCCTAGGCAGACGTATGGTTCATCTACACTAAATATGTACTATATCTGAGGTTTATAAAAACAAGACCTCAGCTACAATTTAGACCCTGTGTGTACAGCACTTTTCTGCACGTTTTTTGCACTTACTTTGGGTAATATTTTATTGGTTTGGTTAATTTCTTCTTTTCAATAAAGATTTTTTTATTTTATATATTTTTTCAACCATGGGACTTGAGTTACTTATCCCTATGTATGGGCACACCCTCTGTTAGTGTTTGTTGGAAGCCGGACCTATGCTCTCCCTTCCAGGAATCCTAACGTTTGGGAATTTCTCTTTATTATTTATAGCTCTGGGTTAATGCCCAATTTCTGTAGCCCATTTAGTCCTCTATTTGACTTCAGGGTCAGTCTTATCTTACCCTGCAGTCATTTTTCTTATATTTCCACAACCTTGCCCACTTTGTTTCTACCCACGAACAACTTAAAATGCTAGTAGTAGTATTCAGCCCTACATATTTGATATAAATTTTACCAAGCTCCCACCATCTTCCCTATAATAATTACACTGCTAATCCCTCTGTTTCGTCCCCTTCCTGCACCCTGCCCTTTATGATTGTCTTTCAGCTCTTAATTTTTTTTATTTATTTTTTTTAAACTCCCCTTGCATTTCCAACTTGTTTGCATGGGATAGACACTCTATCGATCTATATATATATTTTACCTTCACCAGAATAGCAATTAATAGACCTGACAATGCAAAAACTAGATGCAAAGTCTCCTATGCACAGACCCACTCAGACCTGCTACACAATGGAGGTAGAAAGTGAAATTGATCGGCACTTTGCTATGAAGACCCTCATGCCATAGGGCCCTCTTAGCATATACCATTTTAATAGTGCTTTATAGTAGGACTGTCCATTACTGCCCTTGTTAGTCACCCCTAACTTTTTTTTGTTGTTATAGAATACTATTACTTTAAGGGAGTTTTCTAGCCAACATTTTTATGGATCTATGTTCTTATCTGTAAGCTGTATAAATCCTTTTGTGACATCCTGTCCTTTTTCTCTCTCTTCCCTGAACAGATTAGAGACAGCAAAAGTGCAATGCTGCCTTTCTTTCACATTGTTGATCTATATCTTAAATTACATTTTTGCTTTTTTTCCCCCCCTTCTCCTCAGCTTTTACGTTTATCACTCATTTCTTAAGCTGTGCCAGACATAACAGATCCACATATACATTTATAAACCAGTAAAACATCTGTTTCCAAAATGTATTACAGATTTTAGATTAGAATTTGAACAGTGATATGTTTATTTTTGTTTCTAACTATGAATGCTGGTCTTGTTCTCTTATAGCTGCCAAACTTAAATTTCTATCTCTTTCCTATCTTTCTACATTAAAGATGATATACATGCATTCCAATCTCAAATAAGTTTAGATGATTCTAATAAAAAGTATATAAAAATAATCATGCATATATCGTGCTTACAAAACACCCGGACATGCCTGTACAGTTATAGGCATAAACTTGTCATTAACCTCTCTGCCTTGATATGTGTTACAAGGAGAGCAGGGAGCCCTCCTATAGATGATTCTCCTGATCAGCTATAAGTGCAAGTGCTATAGTGCAAGTGCTGTAGTTGCTATAATTGCTCTTGTAGAGATCACAATAATAACCTGCCCCAGCTCTCTCAGCCTTTTATGGTCATCCAAGGTTGGACTGATATTGCAAATGTTCTTGTTATTCCGCACCAAAACAAGGGGATGGGCTTTAAAGAACAGAAGAGACCTGGTTTGACCTAGTTGAGAATTGTTGGACACTAAGCAGGGAAACAGTGACATAGTATTTTTGCACCATGACCATTACAATGAACTAACTTTATGGCGCTTTTAGAAAATATAGATCTACTTAATATTCTATCCATAAAATTAATTAACTTTTTTTTTTTCCTGCACATCTACTTACAGTTGTACTCAAAAGTTTGCATACCCTGGCAGAAATTGTGAATTGTTGGCATTGATTTTGAAAATATGAAATTTTCATATGCAAAAAAAATAGTCTTAATGAAGGATAGTGATCATATGAAGCCATTTATTATCACATAGTTATTTGGCTCCTTTTTAAAGGAATTTTTCACCCAAATGGCCCTGAACAAAAGATTAAATACCCTTGAATGTTTGTCTTTGTTCAAGACAAACAAGGTGGTACACACAGGTTAAAATGGCAATAAAATGTAAATTTCCCATACCCGTGGCTTTTTAAATTTCAATTGGTGTCTGTATAAATAGTCCAGGGGTTTGTTAGCTCTCACTTGGAGGCACTGAGCAAGGGAGCAGAAAAGAACTGGCAAAAGACTTGAATAACAAGGTAATGGATCTTTATAAAGATGGAAAAGGATCTTTAAAAATATCCAAAGACTTGAAAATGCCAGTCAGTACTGTTCAATCACTTATACAGAAGTGGAAAATTCCATCTCTTGATACCATGCCAAGGTCAGGTAGACCAAGAAAGATTTCAGCCACAACTGCCAGAAGAATTCTTCGGTATACAAAGAAAAACCCACATGTAACCTCAGGAGAAATACAGGCTGCTCTGGAAAAAGACGGTATGGGTGTTTCAAGGCACACAATTTGATGATGCATGGTTGAGTTGCCAGAAAGAAGCCTTTACTGTGCCAATGCCACAAAAAAGCCCGGTTACAAGATGTCCAACAATGCCTTGACATGCCTCACCGCTTCTGGCACACTGTCATTTGGAGTGACGAGACCAAAATAGAGCTATATGGTCACAACCAAAAGCGCTATGTTTGGAGAGAGATCAACAAGGCATATAGTGAAAAGAATACCATCCCCACTGTGAAGCATGGTGGTTGCTCACTGATGTTTTGGGGGAGTGTGAGCTCTAAAAGGCACAGGGAATCTTGTGAAAATTCATGGCAAGATAATTGCATCATGTTATCAGAAAATACTGGCAGACATTCTTCTGCACGGAGGCTGCACAGGGGACACTCTTGGACTTTCCAGCATGACAATGACACAAAGCACAAGGCCAAGTTGGCCGTCAAGTGGTTACAGCAGAAAAAGGTGAAGGTTTTTTTTTTTTTGGTTAGAAGGTTCATTGTCAACAAAAGAAACACAAATAATTGGCACATTAGGATGTCCCTCTCAGGTGAGGAGTGCAAAAGGAATTGGTGGCTTTCAGCAAATAAAAGTAAACCCTGGCAGATGTATACCTATCCCCTAGTAATTTTGACATTACATTTGAGAACCTGTGATTAAGGACTCTGGTGCAGTAAACAAAATGTGATGCCTAATTTGCAACAATGTGTTTTAAAGAAAAATAAACCTAAAAGAATAAATGCAAATATTGGTGGTGTACAGCCTTTTGGTTCTATATGGGAGAGTGTGCAGTCTGGCAACTTGGAGCAGGGATGTATCTACCGCGAGGCAAACAAGGCATTTGCCATGGGCGGCAATTTCCAGGGGGTGGCAAAAAACGCCGCCCCCAAATGCCCAGGCAAATACCTTGTTTGCCTTGTTTTATGGGAACCTGAGAGCTGGCCGGCTGGCCACCCTTGAGCTCCCCTGGGGAAGGCGGGCGGTTGTTTCACGGGCGGGCAGCCACACTTAGCTGTCAGCGAGGGAGCACTTTCCCCTGAGCGCTCTGCTCTTCTCCCTTGTGTCCATCAATAATGCTAGGGGCCGGAATATGACTTCATATTCCGGCTCCCGGCATCACTCTGCGGCGTGCGAGGTAGCTGAGCAGAGCGCTCAGGGGAAAGTGCTCCCTCGCTGACAGCTTAGCTGCCCGTGCAACAACTGCACGTCCACTGGACCCCAGGTGAAAAAAATCAACCCAGCTATCCCAAAAGGAGGGAGGCTGAGTGGATTTCAATTTTTCAAAGTGCTCCCTCGCTGACAGCTTAGATGCCCGCCCGCCCGCGAAACAACTGCACTTCCACTGGACCCCAGGTGAAAAATCCACCCAGCTATTAACAAAAAATAATTGTGAGTGGGTGAATTTTGTGTGTCAGGGAATGTGAGTGAGTGTGTCAGTGAATATGATTTAGTGTGTCTGTCGGTGTGTGTGTGTCGGTCAGACGGTGTGTATGTGTCGGTCAGTGAGTCTGTCAGTGTGTGTCTGACTATTAGTGTATGTCTGTCTATCAGTGTGCAAAAATCAGTGAGTGTGTATGTCATTGTTTGTCAGTGTATATGAGAGTAAGTGTATGCATTTATCAGTGAGAGTGTGCATCTGTAAGTGAGTGAGCTTCTTTTAGTCAAAGTGTGGCTTTGACAGGAAGGGGTGGGCAGCACAAATCCTAAATACACCACTGACTTGGAGGTCCTCCATAGGACAGGGAAGTCACGACTTTTCAGGTCTTCTCCCGTAAAGGGTTCTTTTGGCATTCTTCTACATCACTCTCTATACACATACACTCGTAATACGATAAGAGTCAGTAGTTTGAAAGCCAGCTTGGAACACATAAGGATGGCCATCCCCTTCTCTAACATGCATGTTAATTTCTCTTATATTACTATATTTCATGTAATATACCTGGGTGTTAAATTTGTATTGATTTGTTTTGTAGTTTATTAATGTCTTCCTGTGTGGATAGCAGCTAGCAGTCAGAGATTAAAGAAAATACCATTATTTATAATGCATGACATTACGCTGCAATCAAATTTTTCTGGATTCAGAAAATGTTCCTAATTACTTGCATTACAGTTATAAGTAGGCAACATGGCTGCCAAGATTGAAAATATCAAATATCTGGAAGGCTTAACTACGCTCCTGTTAAATTTATTTCAGATGAGGCTGTACTAAAAAATAACTCATGTTGCTTACAATGAAAGCAAATGCAGCTTTGGTGATTTAAGTTGAAGGGTACTGCTGTCTCTTAAAGATGAATTTGTAGGTCTCAAATGAGCTGCTGCAGCGCCATCTTGCTTTATACTCTAGTTCATTGCAGGGGTCTTGTACTTTAGTTATTATTGCAAGAGGTAGTTAATATACATGTGTTCAGCTATTATATTGTCAGAGTTTGTACTCTAAATTCCTGTGGATATCCAGCATAAAAGTGTTAAGGTTTAGATGGTTGCTATAGTGAACTCCGTAGGCTTTAAAGACAGGTTACATCCATTTTAAAATGTGGGCTTACAATGAGAACATATCAAGGAACTGCATTAAATGATATTTCGAATTATATGATCAACATGCTTTTTGCTTTCTCTTTTGTAGTTGTGAAAATAGCGCCATTGATTTATGATTCCATTTTTGACATTGACAGGATCAGAAAGATATGATTTTAATGAGATTTTTTTTTCAGACATTCCCATGGGTTTTGTTCCTTGTATAAAAGCAAAAACCTGTCCTCCTCTTGAAAACCTGTGTGCTGCAGTCAGAGATGAAGGGACGTGGCAGCTTGTGATGTTTAGAGCAATATCGTTTTTGACACTAGTTTGAACTTAGTTTAAAATGTCTGATTTGCCATGTGCTATGTTTCATGGAGTCGTTCAGAATTCCAACACCTGGTAGTCGTAAATGTTTAGCTATGTCTTGGCGTACTTTGTATCCTTGTAACACACGGATAATACATTGTTATGTTACAGGCATTGCTATGTTCAGTCACATTAATTTCTCCAGCAAATTTGGAAGTTCAGTGAGCATGATCTCATGTTAAAAAAAAAAAAAAAAAAAAAAAAAAAAGCTGATTGTTCCTCTCTGATTAAAATGTTTCTTTCACCCCTGCAGGCTGATGGAATGCCTTGCAGTTAGAAGGGTGAAGCCAGACGCTGCTTACTTAAATTGCGATCTGCGCTCGTTACAATCTCTGCTTACAATCAGTTTTAATTAATTGGGCTCTCATTTAGCTGCAGGCCGGGCACTTTTCACTGATTAGACACAGGGAAGAAGCAGACAGTTGGGGGAAGGTTGGGCAAGTAATTATATCTCTCTCTTTCCTTTTATCTTTGTTCCGTTGCACATATTTTATTCAAGATTTTCAGTTCCCAAGACTACAGCAATACATTTAGTGTGAATGATGGCAGAAGTGGTATGCCGAGCAGTGTGTCTTGTTCTTTGATAGTACAGCCACACTTGCACAAGTTTTCAAGTCAAATGATTCTTTTCCTGCAGAGTTAATTTATTTCTGTTACAAGATAACTTATAACTTATCGAGGCGATACCAAGCAACTTTCATTTCATCCTATTAGTGGGCTAACAAGATTGTAGCAATATATCAGAGCTCGACAAATCCCAGGAGCCAGGTCGCCATAGCGACCAGGAAATTTGTCTGGGATTTGTGAGTCTGTTCAGCCCCCTAGGTGATCGGCTACCTGAGAGCAGAGGTGGGCAGTCAGATCACGGAGGGCTGAGGCAGGCTGCTGACTGAGGGAGGCGGCCGGCCGCCTAGCTCATTGATAGGTAAGGGAAGAAAGCCGGCTCATGTATTGCTTAGAGAGGGGTCAACCTGCTCATGTAGAGCTGTGAGAGGGAGGCAGGTGGCTGACAGAGGGAGTGGGGCGGCCGGCTCATTTATTGATGAGGGAGGAAGGGGTGCGGCCAGCCCTTGGAGAGCTGCGGGAGGCTGATGGAGGGGGCGGCCGGGTAATGGAGAGCAGAGGGAGGTGGACGGACGGATGGCTTCCCTCGCACGGCTTACAGTGATGCCAGGAGCTGGGTTATGATGTCACTCCGGCCCCCATCTCACTAAACCGTGTGCGAGAGGGAGCTGAGTAGGGAGATGACAGCAGCCCCACTGGACCCCACGGAAAGCCGATCTACTCCAGCTCTCCAGAAGTAAGGATGCTGGGTGGATTTAAATAAAGTAATTACGGGGGCGTGGCCAAGCAACAGAGCGAGCAAGACGTGTATGTGTGGAGCTCCCGCTCAAAAACACACAAAACCTGCTAAAACGCCACAAAATTACGAAACAAAGTCCTCTAATTCGAGGTACAACTAGAGCGGAACCCCCCCCAGAGAGATGGGGCGAAAAAACAAGAAGCTTGTCCGCACGGAGGGCTCTCACCAACCCGACATCAGGCGATCCTTTGACAGGCCGCAGCACCCCTCGCAGCCAAAGATGGCGCCGGACAGGCCTAGCAGCGCCAGTGAGTCGGATGCGTCCAGCGACGGCGAAGACCCCCAAACCGAGCGTCAGGTCACCGCAGTGTACAGACTAGGGGACTCTGACTCAGATGACTCGCCCTCCACGAAAGGTGACATCAAAAAGCTATTATTAGACCTGCGGGAGGTTTGGAAATCCGACCTCGCAGGGGTACAGGCAGAGGTGGCAAACATCACAACGCGTCTAGGGGCAGTAGAAGCACGAGAAACTAATAGAGACTTGGTACTCACAGAGACCACAGCAAGGGTGGAGGTCTTGTCACAGCAACTTCAGAGCCTCACCCGCACTGTCACATCGATAGAAACACGCCATCGGAAGAGAAATGTGCGTCTTAGAGGAGCCCCTGAAGATGTAGGCCCTGAAACCCTACTGGAGTACGCAAATAAAGTTGCAGAGTCTATGGGTGCTAAGGCGAGAGGGCGAGGCACGGCCGATAACCACGGCTTTCAGGATCCGAAAGGCCCCAACAGCCCCAGCGGACGCCCCTAGAGACATCATTGCCATTACCAGGGATGTTTCGGTCAAGGCGGCGCTTATGGCCCACTCCCGAAAATCGCCCTCCACCGCTGTTGATAATCACAGTATTAGGGTTTTCGACGATCTCCCCTTCTTCACCCTGATGGAGAGACGTAAACTCATGCCAATCACGAGCCAGCTAAGAGATAGCGGCATCCGCTACCGATGGGGAGCAGCAGGTACACTGGTTGTACCCTATAAAGACAATGTACTAACGCTATCACCGGAGGAAGACCCCACAAAATTCCTGAAGGACTTACAGCAGCTGAAGGCATCGCCTTTAATTCAGGGACATAAAAGGTCCAAGGACATCACTGGCGGGGAAGGAGAGCAAGAAGGGGGAATCAGAGCTGAGACGAAACTGGGTAAGCCACGCCAGCAAATCCCCGCACCGCACTGATGGGGAGAGACAGTGTCAGCCACTTACCCCTCTCCAGGGAACTGATAGCAGCGGAGAACCGCACATATTAACATCGGCCTTTTTACTACATGTCGGCGACTATGATTATCTGAACGGTATTACCCGCTAATCGATCCTTTACGGTTATGTCACTGGACATGTATAGCAGAGAGACACTCTCAAAACCTTTTATTGGTAACCACTGTTCGTCATTTCTGGACTTACTGTTGATAGTTATCTTGCTGATACCGTGAATCTTGTCGCATACATTTGCAAGTCTTTATCTCATGTTGTGGGTGGCGGGCACTGCATGGTTGACTATTCAAAGCCCTGTGTCTTTAAGCGACGCTCTCAGAGGGCAGAATAGACATCAGGGTAGCAGCTTGTAATCTGAAACACTGAGGTCCCTATTTTTTTTGGCCGCAGGCTAACTGATAGTCCACGACCTGACCGTTGACAGAGGACACAGCACACACAACCGACCGCACACCGGGGAAAAGGGGACATTACACAAATAGGACTTGGGGTCAGAACTGGGAGGGGGCCTTGACCAAGCGGACAGCACGTTACCCATAGTGAACGAGAGCTAACTGTTTGACTCTGAATACCACAGGACACAGCATCCCCCAGCGGTCACACGAGTTGCCCCTTAGGTAATGTGGATAACCACAAGTTGAATAGCATCAACCGACCCCAGGGCGAACACATGAGTCATGAAATTATTGACAACCTTAACCGTATAGATATGCTCTTTCTTAAAGAATGTTATTATCTAACTGTTGGCTTTCCTCTCGTTATGTTGTTATGACACATACCCCGGTTTGGGTGACTCGCACACCAACGTTATATGTCAGGTTAAGCTGGAGTATACATAACTTATTCTAACTCTCGGTACATCACTCCTGTAATGTTTATGCAGCTGACACTTGCTATCGTGATATTACCGGAGCTAAGAACTAATCCATCTGCATTCAAATATAAAGTTTTTTTGTTTTTTGTTTTTTTTTTAACATACAATAACAAAGAAGCACAAGAAGGGCACACTAGACAGATAAGCAATACAATAGAAGCCTACATTCAGGGACCACGGTGGAAACCTAACTAAGCAGAAAAGCGCTTCACCATTGACGGCGCTCAAAGGTGACCTTATATGTTACTCACTGTTAGCACATAGCCAGCAAGGAATACAAAACCCACCGATTTTCCAGACTAGATACCATTTATTTATTTATTTCATTGCTCAGGCACTGTTGAAAGCAGATTACCAGCTACTCCAACGTTTACATAAGAGTTATCCACTTCACCTAGACGGTTACACTGTCTACAACTTGGGCACATAGGACTGAAAAACACAATATTGCCTTGAACCTTGTTGAATATTGTTTACATGTTATTAGTAATCTAAAAATGTACACAGTAATTATTATGCCATGTTACCACTTGTTGACATATGGTCTGACATCGTTATTGTGGCGTGACAGACCCACCTGTTACTCATTGCACAAATAAAAAAAATAAAGAATTTAAAAAAAATAAATAAATAAAGTAATTACGTGTGTGTGTGTTGTGTCTGTATGAATGTCGGTGAGTGTGTGTGTGTGTGTCTGTATCAATGCATCTATATAGGGAACATTAATATAGGTGCTGCACATTGTGAAGCACTGACACACTAAGCACCTACAAAGGCTGTCTGAGTGATTGTCGCTAGAGGTTTTACCAGGCAGTAATGTAAACACTGCCTTTTGTCTGAAAAGTCAGTATTTACATTGAAAAGCGTTCAGGGACAGGATATAAACTTCATAACAAATGCATTAAGCTGTAGTGGTTCTGGTGACTATAGTGTCCCTTTAAGAATTGTATTTTTGGCATTGATATCTCTGGCTCCTAATTTTTCTAGCTGGCTCCTAGATTCTAAGCAAATTTGTCAAGCCCTGATATATATATTTCCAGATTTAATTGTTAATCCTCTATCTGTGACACAGTCTGCAAAGAATGGCGCTAGAGTGCAGCACAATTGAAAAGAGATTGATCTTGGAAATTTTGTGTGATTTGGTACATTTTTAAAGGGGAGAATGTCACCTGTGCAATAATTTCCCCGTTTGAAAGTACGTAATGGTGTGTTGCTCCCTGCTGGGAGGTTCCATACCATGAAAATAAATCCTTCCATTGATATTGTTCTGAAGCAATTTCCTACAGTTGCAATTTCATGCTGTCATGTTTGAGATGAGTGATGTTTTATTTTCTTTCTTACTTTTGTCATCCTCTGGATTTAGGTGCGCAGTTTACTTTGAAAATCCTTGCAGATTCTGGATTTGTGTTTGTGTCCCATTTTATAGAATATAGGCCAAATCTTTCTCTGGTATCTCATATCAGTCATGATAACTTTCATAGAGAGACCTTAACGAAATGTTAGGCTTCATTAAACCTTAAATGAACACTATAACATTATGAATACAAAAGTGTATTCTGACAGCTATCATGTCCCTCTCGCACCTCAGCACTGTAATGGTTAAGAACAAACAAACCTTGCTGTACTTACATGATTCCGGTGCCGAATCGGGAGGCTAAAGTGCATTCGCTGCAAGCGCATTAGGGCCTCCCCATTGGAAAGCATTGCTCAATGCTTTCCTATAGTGATTTAACTGACACTGGATGTCCTCATATAGAGCAATAAGGATGTCTAGTGTCAGGTGACCGAAAGTCACCTAGCAAGCTGGAAGTGCCTCTAGTGGTTGTCTTACAGCCCCTAGTGGCAGTCTTAACCCTATTAACCCTATAATTAATATTGCAGGGGCATTGCACCCAGACCACTTCAATAAGTTAAAGTGGTCTAAAGTGTCCCTTTAAGTCTTGAGTCAAAGAACATTAGCCATGACTCCCAGCCTTGGGAAGTATGAGAGTAGGGCTAGGTGGTGGTGTCTAAAGAGGGACATGCCAGTGATGCATTATAGATACTTGCCTCAAAAAACACACACACCGTTTTGCCAACCAAGCCTATACATAAGCAAGGTGCTGTAAATGCACTTTTGAGGACTTTCTCTGGAAGCAGCAGACTAGAGAAGAAACATCTAATCTAGGACTTTAAAGCAGTTTGGAATATTTCATTTTAGAGTATTATTCAAAAGTAAAACTGCATCCCATCACTAAAACAAGATACACAGAATTAATATTACATAAACTTAAAGGAACACTATAGGGTCAGGAACACAAACATGTATTCCTGACCACATAGTGTTATAACCACCATTTAGGTGGCTTGCCTCCCTTCCCTTGGCTCCCCCCCCCCCCCATAAAAGCTAAAAAAAACACACTTTCTGTCACTTGAGTCCAGCGCCGATGACACTCGATGCGAGTTCTGGCTTACTCACATCGCCAACATCACCAATGCAAAAGTCGCCCAACCACCCGGAAGTCCCTCTTGAGTTAACTCTCAAAGGTTATTATTGCAGTTTATTAAAAACTGCAATAATTACCTATGCTTGGTTAAAGGACCCGGTAGAGTGCACCCAGACCACTTTAATGAGCTGAAGTGGTCTAGGTGCCTATAGTGTCCCTTTAAGAGACCACTCCAATTTTTTCTTAATTCAACATCTCTACATGTATGGCAGTCATTCCATTCCAGTGTCTATTGAATTCAGACACAGGCACACATCATTCTACTTAATGAAATACTGATTGGGTGATCACCTGAACAAAATCTTATTTAATGTGAAAAGTATAAAATCAACTGCATGGTCAGCACTATCCTCTTGCAGTAGGACCAGCTGGCTTTCAAGAACACTGCTAGTAGTACCTCAAAAGTAAATGGAATAAAAAAAAACACACACACACACACACACACTCTCTCTCTCACATTGATTTGTTTCCTAAACAAACAATTTAAAGAGAACTGTAAAATGCAGGAAGTTTCTAACTGCTAATTAGAATTACATTTTTCATTATTCTTATCAGATCACTTCAATTCACTGTTTAATGAATAAGCCACTAACTAGGTATAATTGGCGGTTATTTCAGAACAAACCTGACTGGAATCTTACCCGAGTTAGTCATAGGATGCCTCTTAATCAACATTATATCTTTCACCACATGTGTATATAACTTTAATCAAAGCTTTAACAACATTGCTTTCTGCACATGTTGGGATTAGAGTAGATTTAAAGGGACACTCCAGGCACCCAGACCATTCTGCCCATTAGAGTGATCTGGGTGCCAACTCCCACTACTCTTAACCCTGCAAGTGTAATTATTGCAGTTTTTTATAAACTGCAATAATTACCTCTGAGGGTTAAGAGGGACTTCCAGCTTCTTAAAACATGAAGTGTTTTAAACTACGCTGAACGTCCTCACGCTATGCGTGAGGACCTCCGGTGTTGCCGGAATCCCCATAGGAAAGCTTTGAATAATGCTTTCCTATAGGGAGGTCTAATGCTATGCATGCGCATTAGGTCACCCTTGATGGGGGAGGGGTGTGGGCGGAGCCTAATCCAGAGCCAAGGGGCATCCACACTGGATTCAGGTAAGTCACTGAAGGGGTTTTAACATGGGTTTAGAGGTGGGAGGGAGGGGGACACTGCTGGATTCTGCAGTTCCAGGAAAACACATTCCTCATGCTGCAGAGCCCCTTTAAGCAGCTACATTAGTCTAAATGGCGATCAGAAGATATTCCTGACTGGTCCAACAACCCTTACTGCAGAAGTAAGCCATGCAGTACAGATGATGGCTACTGTATACTCGCAACTCAGTACTTTTAAGTAAGTCAGAAACTCAAGGGAAATGTGAGATACAAAATAAGGTTGCCAACTGGATTTTTGTCTAACGTGGTAAAAATCTTTGCACGCAGTAAAATCCTTCATGTTCACTTGAGATAGGCAAATCTTTTATGAAACTTTTCAAATACAGCATTATGTAAGAAGTAAAAGCCGATATATATTGAAAATCCTGACATTGAATTTCATGTACCCTATGTACATTGATTTTAATTTCATTTAAATCTCTATTTCCATTGACTATGAGTAAAAGATTTGTTATTCTACAGTATATATTTTTAACTTTTGTTTTGATTTTTGACACGGCACATATAGTTAACTTAATAGCAAATGTAAAACTAAACCTGGCGGTAAATGCTTTCTCTGCAAGCACACCCTGATTAAAACGGGTATCTCACATTAGGCCCCCCCAGATGTTTCAGAACTATATGTCCCATGACTGTCTGGCCGTGTAGTGCATTCAAAGAAGTCTGGGAGTTGTACGCAGAGTTTGAGATCCCTGCAATAGGTCCCAAATGCTGCCTCAACTTGTACAAACTTTAGCCATCACTTGTTGTAGTCCTTGCCAGACGGAAGGCTGTCATATAGATCTTCACAAGTATCCTTGTAACCTTTGTGTACAATTTGATAAAGCTTCAATTCCATATTTACAGTGCTGCTAATTCCAGAATTAATTGTAAAAATAAATATATTGAATTGGTTCACCATAATTTGTGGTGCTGATAAAACAAACTAAGTCAATACAGTACCTACATTCAGCCACAAGATGGAGCCTTTGTTTTACATTTTTAGTATTCCCTGTATATTTGGCTGTACTAAAGTGCTAATAAAACTTCTAGAAACCTGTGGAAACCTTCTTGATGTTTTACCCCCCTGACCACTTCATCAAATAGTTTTTCTTTCATTTTAAATCTTTGTAGCTTAGACTAGTGTAGGTTGGTGGAGACATTTGTAAAGTCAGACGAGTCCCTACAGTTGCTATAACAAAGTGAACTTTTACAACTGGTAGGTTGAAATTATTGAATATGTACTGTTAAAAAAAAAAAAAAAGTTTTCAAAATGCATTTTTCTGACTGTCTACAGGTTCTGGTACAGAAATGCTATATCGTTCGGAAAACAAATGTGTATTCCTAACGTTGAAGTGTCTTACTCACTGTTTAGCTGACTCTGTCCCCGCTGCAAGGATTGAAAAGTAAATTTACTTACCCTTTCACACTCGCAGCACTGGTTTCCTGCATTTCGCTCGATCTCAGCCAATCCAATGCTTTCCGATGCACCGATCTGTTGATCTCTTTAAGAACATCTGATTGAAATGGTGGAGTTATACTCTGCTATTTCAATGCAAGTGTCTCTACTAACATAGTAGCACCTCTAAAGGCAGGTTAACCCTCCAGAATGGCAATTTCTTTAGCTAAAGGGTGGGGAGAGAGACATGGCACGCATGTCACTTTATTGAGCTGACATGGTCTTGGGGGCCTTTTAGTGTTTTCTTTAATATAGAGGTTTTTACAGATGTACTGGTCTGGTTTCAGAAATGCATTTTCCAGTCCCAGGTCAAGAGTCAGTACTTAATTTGTTTAAAAATAAAGCAGCTTTATTATTTTCTTTATTATCCATACAGTCATTCAGTGTGTTGTTTATATATATATATATATATATATATATATATATATATATATATATATATATATATATATATATATATATATATATATATATATATTTTTTTTTTTTTACACAAATATAGCTTCTTATACTTAAAGCCTTACAAGAACAGACTTCCTTAGAAAGTTTTTTTCTTTTTAAAATAAATATTAACCCTGTTACACACACAGTCTGGGCTGGGGAGAACTTGCAAAGACTTCAGACAGGAGATCTGCAACTTTTGCAAGCGGCTTTTAGATATACTCAAAAAATTAAAGCATGTATGTTTTCATTGAGGGTATATCTACTAAATAGTCGTTTTTCTTTTCTGAGGAGTATCCTTTTAACAATGACTGATAGTAATTATGAATTTATAACATTTATAGGATTACACACATCGTACATTAACACTAAAGTAGGAATGGCTGGGAATTTCAAATGTAATACCAAATTAGCGCAACTGAAGACAGAATTGAATGCAATTTAATGCATGTTTTTAATTCAGCTCTTTTGGCCTAAATGTTTGAATAATGCACTTTACATTTTTGGCAATTCTTACTTAACGAATAAGAGATTTTTTTCCTTGTATTAACACTTTTAATTGAAATGATTAATACTATTACACATAACTGGAATAATATTCTGCAATTCCCATAAACCTTCATAAGCCGCTTTCTCTGTATTTTGTAGCAAAATGTTTATGGGAGGTTTAGTCTGCCTTAAGCTGAATGTCCGCTGTTCGACTACCCCTGACATACTGAATCCTGTGTTTTAAAATTACATGCAAAAGTGTACACAGTGTCATGTAGTCAGGATACTGCAGCCAAGCGTATTGGTAAAGCTTTATTCTGCTTAAGAGTCTGCCATGAGTCAAATGAGTGACTGACATGACCATATGTAAGTTTTTCTTACAATGTACAAGTAAAATTGGCAGTCAACGTTTAGATATTCAACCCAGATGTGCTCCCTAGCACTAGGACCAAAGTGTACACTGGCTCCATAAATGTTAGTTTTTATGTTTAGGCAGATCATATACCCCACAGTTTGATGTATGGAACTGGGCAGGGACCACAAGGGAATCATAGGCCAATGTCCATCCCTGCCAGTCAGAAAACTTAGTATGCCTTAGTACTCCAGAAGACTGCAGATGTGTCTTATGAGCTAATTTAGCTCGGTACAGTTGTAATCAAAATTATTCAAACCCCATTGGAAATCAGGTTTATTGTCAAAATGTACAGGCTTTCAGCTATATGCAATGAACAAATCAAATAAAAGCAATTGAAATAGCTCAACACAGCGACTGGTTCAAGTGGTTTCCCCAAATGCAACTTCTAAGGACTTCTTCAATCTCAAAATTATTAAACCGCCTGAATAGAATCCCTCACAAGAGCACAAATATGCAAAACCGGTGTTCTCTCAAGCACACCTGATGCAACTAATCAAGGATTTTTAGTTGCACCAGGTGTGCTTGAGCTCGAACACTTGAAAGAATGGTCCAAAAAGTTAAGAGAAGAAATCATTACACTTCACAAACAAGGAACAGAATACAAAAAGATAGCGGTGGCATTGAATGTTCCTAGAGACACCGTTGGAAGCATAGTTCGCTAGTTCAAAGTTGAAGGAACAGTGGTTTCACTACCTGGACAGGGCCAAAAAAAGGAAGCTATCAATGGCTATAACCAGATTTCTGAGAAGGCAGGTTGTGAAAAACTTTTGAGTGACTGCAAAAGACGTGCAGCAAGACTTGGTAGCAACGGGAACTGAGGTTTTAGTGAGCATAGTAAGGTGTGTATTAAACGCAGACGGTTTCCATGCCAGAACTCCCAAGACATACACCACTACTGACTCAAAAGCACAAGAAAAGTAGTCTCCAGTATAATCAAAATCATATAAATAAATCACTAAAGTTTTGGGATTCTGTTCTGTGGAGTGATGAAACAGAATTTTTCAGCCCAATGAATCAGCAGTATGTTTGGAGGAAGAATGACGCTGAAAAGAAGACTCTGCCTACAGTTAAGCATGGTGGTGGTTTGGTGATGCTCAGGGGCTGCTTTGCATCCTCTGACAATGGAAAATGTCAGCATGTGGGAGGAAAGATGGATTAATTGAAGTTTCAGAAAATCCTAGTAGAAAAGGTCTTGCCATCTGTGAGGAATCTGAAGTTTGGGTGTCATTGGACCTTTCAACAAGACATTGATCCCAAACGTACCTCAAATTCCAGCAAGGCTGGCCATCACAAGCCTAAACCCCAAACCCAAGAATATTACTGAACTGGAGGCCATTGCTCATGAGCAATAGGCTAGGATTCCTCAGGAACGCTTGACAGAAGCTGGTGACTGGCTATGCATCTCGTTTGCAGTAGGTCATAACCGCAAAAGGGGGCTCTAACGATAGAGCAACGATACTTGCCATGAAGGGATTGAATAATTATAAAATCTAGGGAAACAACTTAAAGCATTCATTGTCTTGATCTATTTCAATTGCTTTTATTTGATTTGTTCATTGTAGACATCTAAAAGTCTGTAACGATTGACAATAAACCTTTTTTGGATTACAATTGTATATGATGCAAATCGCACAGCAGTTGAAGATAAAATACCTTGATAAAAAAAAAATGTTGATTTAAAGTTTCTAACTTCATGTGATAACATTTAGCATGTTAACAGACTTTAGATACTTTTTATAGTCAATGTTTATTCGACTTTAGTTATGATCATCACAATATGGTAGTACATGTGATATATCATAACTTGTGGCTTTTATGGCCAGAAAAAATAGACAAAAATTGAAATCCTGTTTTGAAGTAATTGAACTTAAGTGTCTGTGTATCCATTAGGAACACAAGAAACATTTCACCCTGCACTCAGGTTCCGCTCATTGTGGATCCATTAGTGTCTGTTTTTTGTGTAACTTCTCTATAGAATCAAAAGCATAAAATAAAGTAAAACATTTTTTTAGCAGACATAGATGACCTATTTAGTAAACCTGTGAGTATTGGATTTGTACTGCACTGTTTTCAGTTATAGAGCATTTGAGTGTCTACTCAAAACATAGGACCAAATCAGCATTTTCCCCCAGAAACACAGCACTTCACAATCTGGACAATACATGGAAATCCTGCCCTGCAGAAAACAAAAAAAAATCATCATATGAATATAGTGTAGGAATGAGTATTCTGGATATGCTGGGTCTGGGAAATTGGTACACAAAGGCACTACAATTGATCCTACTGCAAATGACCAGGTCAAGAAACAAGATTATTTTTTATAAGGGGGGACATACGATCCATGAGCTCTTGTAATAGTTTTTAAGAATGTGCTTCTGCTTACTTTAAAATAAAAGTACAACTGTTAAGTGTACTACTAATAATGTGAACATGAGAATTACAGATGTTCAGCTTCCTCTGCACCTCTGATTTATAAACACTAGATGGGGCAAGGATACCAGAAATCGCTCTGCATCCACAATGAGCACAAGTTGTAGCTGACTTAAAATCTCAGTATGATTAAGTTAATACTCCTAATTATGCATCTACACTGGCAAGAAGATTTCTTTTTAATGAGATCTAGGTTTCATGTTTGCACACAGGCCACAGCGCTTCAGTTTTCAAACCCCTTTCTTTCTTTCTTTCTTTCTTTTTTTTTACATTTTAATTATTTATTTTTTCTGTTTTTTAAATGTTGCTGTTTTACATTGTCGTGCAATATTACTTCACTTTGCAATCACAACTTGAGTTAGAAACTGCCTGCATGGTCTGGAATGATTATCTGATATTAATCAAACTCCTGCAGTTTACCAAAGCTTAAAAATCATGCAAGGAAAGCATCAATAGCTTCCCCTGCTGTGCGTGCTGTTTGATTAGAAACCTGCATGGTGGCTAAAGCAGGGGGTTGCAGACTGACACAGATCAGCACGGCCCAGCATGCATCCAAACACCGCTCACTGTCCCGCTGTCAGACAGTAATTGAGGGATAATGAAACCAGGACCTCCTGTGCGCACGTCTATAAAGCTAAATCGAGAGTTGGATGTGTACAAGGCATGCCCTTGTTTGTCCTCTTCCTTTTCAAACCCAGAGAGGGGTTAAAAGGTTATTTTGAACAGTTAAGAAATGTGTAAAATCAGTAAATGGCTGTAAGTTGCTTGGACAGGTATTAGTCTTAGCCAAGGCTCTCAGTTGATATATAAATGCAATTCCTGTATTGCTATAGCAGTGTCTGGATGGTTAGAAATCATAGGAGTTGTAGTGTTACAGTATATGGCGAGCTACTTCCTGAATACCCCTGTTCTAAGCAAGCAGTGTTAAGATGCTGATTGCTGAGATTATTTAGAATACTTGCGCAATAATGATATTAAGATGGTACTAACAAATCAAATTTCTTTCAATCCATGCCCAAATGAACCGATCCATCTTGGAATTACCTGTGGAACCTTATTAAATGAATAGAACGCCAAAAAACAGTTGTGTTAATTTGCTATTCTGTAAAGCTAGGGTGACATTAACTGTATGATGAGCAGCTTTTTAGTAAATTTAGACTGTTATGGGAAAATCCCATAATAAGCACGATATAACATGTAACTTATTCACATAAGTACATTGCTGTGACTTTTTAAATCTGCCAACTCAAGCATAATTGCTGCATAATTGTCTCTCTAAGTTAATGTGTAAACCCCTGTCTGTTAATTGTGTGCTTTGAATTGGACCACAGATCAGGCTATAATGTCTATAATAGAATAATATAATGGCTATAATATAGTATTAATTGTGAGAAACCACTAAATCCGTTCATTACAATGTTTTTTCCTCAAAATCTGCATTATAGCAGTGCTAAAAGTCACATCATATATTTATATGTTTTAATCAATGTTTCAGTAAAATATTATACATCTGACATTATTATTTATATAGTGCCAGCAAAATTCCGTAGCACTGTACAATCGGTGGAATAACAGACACGTAATTGTAACCAGACAAATATACGCAAATGAACAGAAGGGTTGAAGGCCCTGCTCAATGAGTGACACCAAGGGTATAAGTAGGGGTAATAAAATAGGTTGCTAGAAAACTATTCACTGGGAACTTAGTAGGTTATTTTTGACAGTTGCAGGAGAGGAGTCATGGGGGTGGGAGGAATGGGCAACTTATTTTTATTCTCAAACATTATAAATAAATAAAGTGGTGAAAAGGATAGATTTATTGAGGTCATAATTAGTATTATATGTTTTAATTGGTTCTAAAACTGTATTTCATGTTGTTGCCTGAAGTTCCATCTTTCAAACACCAGGTGGAGCAAGGACGGTTTGTGGCCTGCACCACACCCTGAGTGAGTCAGGTTTCCGGCTTGTCTTTTCTTTTTTTTTTTTTTTTTTTTTTTTTTCAGCAAACTTTATATGTCATTGTTTTCTTAACATGATTTCTAAAACAAGTCAGTTTTAACCTTATGGAGTACTGCATTTTCCTATTCTAGTGCTTTAATGTTGTAAGTCTACATTGATATATTTTACTATGGTGTGCACTTCACATATCTACAAGGCATATCAGACACACAAAGTTTTATTTACTGAAGTGAGCATTGCAAGCATAGGTCTTAGAGAATTTTTCAAATTCAGCTATTTGTACCTTGAATTTGAAATTCACTTTCAGTTTGACTACTTTGGCCTTAACTTTTAAATTCTCACTTTTTAATGTTTAACCCTGCAACACTGCAAACTGCTAATTCAAATGTGTCTATCCGTTATTATGAAACAGACACATCATTAACCATTGAAGTAACATTATTATTATTATTATTCTAAAATATATGCACATAATGTGTGCTTTATAAACCTGCAGTAATGGGTAAATGTGTCACACGTCAGTGTTTTCCCATTTTGGACTTGTAACCGCATTAGAGGGGGGTTAAATAGAGTGAGATGAAGAAAGGAAACATGCCATCATAAGGGAGGTGACCTGTTCTATTAGACACAGATGTTAACAAAAGTGTGGAAATGTATGGGAGGGAATTGTTACCTTATATTGCATGTAAGTGGCATGATGTTTTAATTAAGTCCAGCTTGTTAAAGTGCCCTACTTTTTCATGTGTGTACAACTTGGCAATTTTTGAACTCTCATTTTTGGATTTGAAATGTTCCCTGTTCTTATTTGCTACCACTGAAGTGTCACCATGGCAAAGTTGCATAGTAACGTGGGTTGAAAAAAGATTCCAGTCCATGAAGTTCAACCTTGCCACTTAATTTATTATATATGTTGGATACCTAGGCAGCTTTTGAAAGTAAATGTAAAATTAAGTACCCCTTATGTGAAATCAATTAACTAATTAAATTGGAGCACATGCTGCACAAAAAAAATGAATTCATAAATTTCTTGAGAACCTGGGAACCTGTTGCATACCTAAGTGTAAAAAAACATCTATATCTCTGCTGCGGTGTCAGAATAAAGATTCTGACACCTGCATGCACACAGAAATTTCTGCAGCAGTTCTATGCACGCGCATGTATCTTATATACGGCATTGCAATAGTTAAGTAATTTGCAACCTTTGCCTGTTGTTGCCCAGCAAAGCACTTAGATTAAAATAAAAACAACAATTATTCAAAATATTCTAACTTTAGTTAACTATCTCTTTGTGTTGGTATCAGAAATGACCGTTCCTCTTTAACAAGAGTTGCACTCTGTGCTGTCTCCAAAGATGATGTAAACTTGGAGAGCCTGTAAGAGAGAGTGCTTCTATAACCGGAAAAGAGGACATATAGTTGCAGTTATTAGTTTAAATAAATAAAGATTGCCAGCATTCTAGCCTGTGTGTAATCTGTAATGCATACATTATGAGTTAATGCCACTTTTCATTGCATCTTCTACTTTGCCTTTAATTTATGGGGTGCCCATCTTTAATCATCTTTGGTCAGAGGCACAGGTTATCCACCCGAAAACCTGACATCATGCTCAAGCTCTGGGAATCTCAAAGATGCAACCTGAGAAACTTTGTGATTGTGCATGTGTTAGCAGAGAAGTGGTGCTTCTGCCCAAAGATGGTTGACCCCATAAAGCAAGGTAAGCTAAAAGATCAAAAGTTAATAAAAAGTTATTAATGCTAGGGACTACTGTAAATAATTTCACATAATTGTTTCAGTTACGGTCAAGTTTAGGTATCCTGAACGTAGTAGTAGTAATAATGTCAACATCATACTTTCCAAAATTTAAAAGGCCAAACAAAGACCCTTTTTATAATAAGGCTACATGGGTGTGTGGGTCAGTTACGCAAATGGTCATGCATTATAGAACGTAATATTTTTCCTGCACATTACCGCAAGCTTTACTGCTTTAGAACTCCGTGGTACTCCCATAGCACTAGTAGTTCTAAGCGCCAAAATGGGTTACCACAAAAGAAAGGTACAGGAACTCTCCTTTCCAAAGGGAGACATCTGAGAAATGGTAATATTGTAAGTAATAACTGCAGGATGTACTGCTGCAGATAATATTGCAGTTGGCTGTTGTGGTAACCATCAAGTTCTGTTCCAAATATTTTATTTTAATGATATAGTTCTTGCTAACAGAGTACACACTGATGTCAAGGAGACTGTAGATATTAGATGAGAAAATGGATTATTCACACAGCCTTAGCTAGCTACAACTGTGGGAATTGAGGAAACGACCAAACGGTAGCTCCATGTTTTACTATGTTTGGGATTTACCATAAGACAAAGTAATCCCTTCTGATATAGTGTAACAATTGGAATTTTAATGAAATTCCTGTTCACCTTCTGCCTCCTGTGACGTCACAGAGAAAGCATGGCCTACTCCACTAATTTATAATTAAATGCTCCTTATAGAGGAGAATTGGGGACCTAATGCGCATGTGCTTTAAGGACCCCGACTATTTTTACTCAGTTAGTGCAGCAGAAGAGCATACGGACAGCCACTCTAGGTGGACTTTTAACCCTGCAATGTATTCATTAAAAGAACAGGGACGCTGCAGACAAGCCACTTCATTATGACTTCTTGTTATAACATTATATTCTTTTTATATTGAAACCCAAATAAAGCATATTAGAATCTCGTTATTCTTATATAAAGTGTGACCATATACTATTGAATGTTGTATAAGACTTATGTAACATTTAGATTGCAAGCTCACGGGCACGGTCCTCTACCTGTTGTATCGATCTGTTCTTATTGTGTTAGTCTTTTAGCCAATTGTACAGCGCTGCGGAATTTGTTGGCGCTTTATAAATGCCAGTAATAATGATTGTGTGTATATCTTTACTTAAAATATAAATGTTCAAAAAGTGCACATTATATTTACATAGTTTCTCATTTTGCTACGTGACTTGTTTTTACAACAGAAAACACAAGCATTTTGGGACAATCAGTGTGTTTGTGTGTTTGTGTGTGTTTTTTATAAACTACAAACTTGTTGGGTCACATTTTAATGTATTCGTGCAGGGGAAGTAAATTTATATAAGTGGCTCCTTTTTAAATCTCTAAATTGCTCAGTTTTGCATGTTAATTATTAGCACTCTTGAACAATAGATTTTCATCATTAAATTCATGCTATGGTTAAACAGATAATATTTAAAACTGGATGATAAACTTTTTTTTATTTTTTCCATCTAACTTTTGTCTTATTTAGTTCAGTGTTTATTTTTTTCCCCATGTATTGACTTGTGACATTGCTCAATATGATGATTGTTTTAATTACTAGAAAAAAAAATATTTCCAAATTAAAATGTAATCTTTTTCTATTGTTTTCCTGTCATTTTCTACGTTTCAAACACTTTTGTTAGTCTTTCCTGCTGTTCCCATTTTCAGCCACCAGACGTGTGCAGTTGAGCTACTTTTGGCTCAGATTACTGCAGTGAGCTCAGCACTTTTTGATTGGTGGCTAAGTCAGATGACTTGATGTAACCATGGGGACGGCCCAGCCTCTTTCCACCCCTCCTCCTTGTGCCCCACCTTATCCCATTACTCAGGCACAAAAACAAAGGGAGGAAGTGAGGAAAGCGCCATGTTTATTGTAAAAACATTGAATGCTGAGAAGGAGCTTTGAGAGCTGGCAGGAAATTCCCTGCCTGCCCATCTGCTCTTGTCATGCTGAACTATTCTCTTTGTATTGGGAACACTACTCGTTTTCTTTTCTTGTCCCTCTGCAGTGTTTTTTTTTTCTTTTCTTTTCTTTTCTTTTATACACACTGTAATCCTTGTGGTTTGTACTGCAGACATCTCATTTAACAGAATGTGACACCATGCAAATAAAATAGAACATATGCACAGATTTCTAGATAAACGGAATACAAGCTCTTGGATTCCACATCACACAACTCTCAGCCTTACAAACTATTGTCCTGCCACATGTCCAAAATTACATTGATGTGGCTTTGACTTATTCTGCGTAGCACATAGACTGCTTTCTATTTTTAATTGCAAACTGTTACATCCCCCCAAATTAAAAAAAACAACAACTTGTGATAACTTGTTGTTACCCATTATGTGTGTCTGGACAATACTAGTCTGGATTCTCAACTTTTTTTTCTCTACGGATATTTGCATCGGCCCCCAGGTTTGTGTCTTTAACCCCTTAAGGACACATGACATGTGTGACATGTCATGATTCCCTTTTATTCCAGAGGTTTGGTCCTTAAGGGGTTAAACAATAAATAAGACTATTACAAAATGTTACAGGAACAATCTGTTGATGAGGACTCTGCTCAAAAGAGCTTACAATATGTTTACTTACCTTTTTCCTCAACAAGGATTATCTCCTTCAGGAACGACATTGAAGAGAAATCGCTTATAGAGGAGCATTGGGAACCGCATGCGTGGTTCACTGCTCCCAGCATACCCCATAGGAAAGTAGCATATGCTTCCTATGAGCTTACGCATCACGTGAAAGAGTAGCGCTTCTCATGACTGGCAGGAAAACAGCCGCTAGGGGTGGGTTAAATCCTGCAATATAAGCATTGCAGTTTTCTAAAATATATATATTTTTTAAATTGCAATATTTTACGTTGCATGGCTAAAAGAGTAGGGAGGCTGCACCCAGACCACTTTATTAAAAGTAACTTTGTTGCACACACCCTCACCCCATCCAAAACAAATCATTTGTAAATATAAAATCATTATGAAATACTCATATTGACTGTGTTGTAATTTTTATTGTATTCACCATGTACAAAAAATAGTAGTTGGGGGTATTGCAGAAAACTGCATTACTTATTAGCCTTACTAAGACTATGTTCATGAAAAGACCTTTTAAAATAAATAAACCATAGCTAAATGAGATGGGGAACAGCATCCTAGTTCTATTCTTTGGATCATTCACTGAAGTCACACACTTTTTCTGATTCAAAACATCAGTTCTGGCTCTCACAGAGCTTTGATTTATGCAGTTTACCAAACCTTGAGGCGATCAGGAAGTACATTCATTATTTTTAGCTTTAACAGCTCAAAATTGTCACGAAGGGAAAGAGTAAACTGACATTTAATTTATACCATTGTAATGAGAAGCACTAGAAAAATGTGCGTGCAATTTTCTTGTTCGGACAGCAGGGGTGTGCACTTGAGCTATTTTGCAGAGATTGTTGTGTTTTGCTGCACTGGGCCATTTTAGGTATACTCTCCATTTTGTGTGAATGACGCAGATACTAAAGCTGATTTCACAGTGAAGCTTCCTAGATTATTCAGCATTTGTCAGCACATTAATCTCTGCAGTGAACAAGCCTGGACTATTCCTGTATTACACCACAAGGTCGTGGCATACATGCTTTCAAAACACTGACAATTTGTAAAACAATACACTGCTTTCTTAATATAAACCACATTGCTTTTATTCTCATGAATTTGCAAAAGGTCTTCAGTGTTACATATTTAAAAAGGACAAACTGTTGCTGAATTTAATGCTATGTATGGTTACATTTTACGTTATGTTAATATCGCTTAACAAGTTGCCTGCCAGATGGGCTGGTCTCAGGATGCTTTGCACTAGGTTTAGGCGCTACATATGTGCACATGGTAATTTGGGATGCTTTTTAACCCCTTGTTCGTTGTCTTCACTAAGGATAGATAATTTTGCTTCGATTGTTGCTTGTAAAATGTAAATCTAAATCCTCAAAGCTTATTTTTGTATTGTAGACATAGAGCTCAATTTCAATCTTGTCGCTACTTTTTAACAACCAGCTGCTGCTTGTAGCAGAGTCCAAATATTATAAGAATCGACAGGGAGTTACTGGCTGAAGTTACTGAAAACTAGTAGTATCTAACAACTCCCATTATCCTCTATGGGACCCACTAAATGCTAGTTAGCAACTGGTTTTCAACCCTACATTACAGGTTGCCACTGAACCTTAAAACGTAACACCAGCCTTTGGCCTGGCAAAGAAGTTAACAGCAGCTATTTCCATATACATAAATATTAAAGGGACACTCCAGGAACCCAGACCACTTCTGCCCATTGGAGTGGTCTGGGTGCCAACTCCCACTACTCTTAACCCTGCAAGTGTAATTATTGCAGTTTTTTTTTATAAACTGCAATAATTACCTTGCAGGGTTAACTCCACCTCTAGTGGCTGTCTACTAGATATAGCAAGGTTCCTGGTTTATAGCAAAGATTTTCTTTGCTAGAGCGTCGCTGGACGTCCTCGTTGTGTGAGGACCTCCAGCGTCACTCATTTCCCCACAGGAAAGTATTGAAAATCTTTTTCAATGCTTTCCTATGGGGAGCGCTAATGCGCGGCATTTCCGCGCATGCGCATTAGGTCTCCCCTGCCGGTGGGCGGGATCAGTCTCGCCCACCGGCTGACGGAGTCAGTAGGAGGAGCGGCGCGGAGGAGGAGGCATTGTCGCTGCCTCAGGTAAGTGACTGAAGGGGTTTTCACCCCTTCAGCAACTGGGGATTGGGGGGTGGGAGGGAGAGGGAACCTGCAGTGCCAGGAAAACTGATTGTTTTCCTGGCACGGGAGTTTTCCTTTAAGAAGAAAAATGTATGTTGGCTTTGTGGCATTGCATGGAAATCTTAAAGCTCATATCAGAGCTACCAAAAAGCAATAAATACATTTAATAGGCCAGCCTAATGATGTAAAACAAATAAAATTATTCTTTATAGAAGTAAAGAGCATGTTTCCTTTAAATGAACAATTCCCACAGCAATGAATCTCCGTTATATTGATCTTGGTCGATCTGAATCTGGCATAGCAAATGTTTGCAGTTTCTGCCACGACCAATCAGAGGGGGAAGTGCGCATGCTCAGATTGTCGGGTTTTTTTTTGTGTTTTTTTTTTTTTCCCTCTTATTGCCAAATTTATAGAAACTTATAACTTACATATGAAATCTTACACAGCCTTTTTCGCTGTGCTTTAGAAGAAAGTGGCCAGTCAATTGTGATTGACTGTAATTTTTGCTGGCAGACATTATTGGCTACTAAGCGGTAAAAATAAGTGACCAGTTTGGAAATCTGTCTGTAAAGAGCAGCTGCTACTAAATACCGGCTGTTGTTACTACTGACAGCTATTTACCAGCAAGATTGTAAAGAAGTCCATAATTTTGCTACACATAATTGTGAGATTGGATTTAAAGGGACGCTTCAATACCCAAATGGGCAAAACATTTTTTCACTTTTTAGTAGATATAACGCATAAAATTTTTCATAGATGTGTTCATTTGGGGTATTTTAAGAGTTTGCAAAATATGCAGTTCTTAGTAAATGCAGTCTTAGTATGAGAAGAGTAATTCATTATAATGGTGGTGGTTTCTCAAAGAAATTGTCCCTTTTATAAAATAGTTTGCCTTTGAAATGGGATACTCCTGACACAGCAAAGTGATTTATGGGTTTGGAGTGGTCATTTAATAGGAATTTAGTAAGTCATTAGTCAACAATGAAGTAGATCACAAGTGTTTGTTATTTAAAAAGTTTATAACCAGGAAATCAAATTTACATGATGAATATATTGTTATTGTTTGTGGCCTGGCTTGTAGAATAGTCTGTATAAAATTATCTAGTAGGAGGAAATATAAGGGGAAAGATGCATACTTAATAGTTTAATATTCATTTTCATCCAGGTTAGGCAAAAACATCACCTAATAAGTGCCTTATTATTGCTCTTTTATCTAATGTAAGAGTGCTTCCTCTGCATTCTATTCATGCATGGTTTTAATTGGCCACTAAGACTGCATGATGGATTTCCAGGCTAGCATTCTCTGATGGAATCCCTAGCATGAGCCATTTGTATCTCTGGCATGAGCTCTTCCTTGAATGTTTGGAGTCATGAAAAAGTCAAAAGCTTTGCTTTTAGAATATCTATATTGTATGAATATGCATACAAGACTAGGTATTTAAGTCTGAACTCGAGCTTTGTAGCACTGCTTGTTAGTACATGCATTATGGTGTTAAGCCGTCATTTAGTGATGATGGGAGTTATAGTCCTGTAATGATATCACTACTTGTACATTCAAGGATATGATAAGGGGGGGGGAAAGATTAGATCACTTGAATCACATATCACTGTTATAGCTATTTGCTTCTAATCTCCATTGCTTTACAATATTTGTTCCTTATGTTCTTAGTATGGTTTATGATTAAAAGAAAACCAGAAACAATGCAAACGTAATAATTGAAAAAATTTAATAAAAAAAAAAAACTGGGGGGGAAAAAAGATTTGGAACAAAGTGTTTATTTTTTCCATGGCATTGAATATATGACTCGCATCATATTATTTCCTTTGCATGTGTACGGTTATCCTCTTTGTAATGTGCTTACATCTATGGCTGGCTATTTCAGTCCATATCTGGCTGTAATTGTTATTCTAATTTACAGAAGATTGTCCTTCACCTGCTGTGCTGTGGAAGTCTTGTAATCCTTCCTGTTTCCTGCTTGATATTTCCTTTTTTTTTTTGTCAATTACATCTGCTGAATTCTGTTTCCAGACATTCCCCAGAAGAAAATGTATATACATCCTTTTTGTAAGCATTAAAACATTAGTTTGCTAGTCGTGGTGAATAGATTCTTTGTACATCTTCTATTATATTTGACTAGGGAGCAAACTGCTAAATGTTAAGTCATTTGCTCTCTGTATCTATCACTACAAATTGTAACCCTCTCCTAATAGTGTTTTCCAAAAGTCGTCGTATTGCCACGCTATAGTCTGTAATAAATGCTGCCGCCAGATTGATTTTCCTCTCTAGTCAGTCCTCCCACACCTCACCCCTCTGTCCTTCCTTACATTGGCTTCTTGTATCCCATAGGAGTCAATTTAAAGTGCTAACCCATACCTATAAAGCATTGAACAGTTCTAGCCCCTCTTATATCTCTTCACAGATCCATAGGTATGCCCCTTCTTGGTCTCTCCGCTCTGCCAGTGACCTTCTCCTGTCCTCTGCTCACACCCATACAGCCAACTCGTGCTTGCAGGACTGCTCGCAGGCGGCTCCCTTCCAATGGAATAACCTGCCTACTGCCATCAGACTCTCCCTTAGTCTTCAATCGTTTAAGAAGTGCCTTAAAACCCATCTCTTTAGGAAAGCTTATGGCCTCCCAGAGTAACCTCTACCTTACATACCTGTCTCTTGCTCTCTCCTGAAGGGCAGCAGTTTACTCTCTCATGAAGGGCAGCACTTTACTCTCTCCTCTAGCTCTGCTTCACTCCCACCTTATTTAATTGCTATTCCTTGCCCTAATGGGTTTTATACCCCACCTCCTCTAGACTGTAAGCTCATTTGAGCACGGTCCTCTTCAACCTATCGTTCCTGTAAGTTTTCTTGTAATTGTCCTATTTATAGTTAAATCCCCTCTCTCCTAATATTGTAATCACTACGGGATCTGTTGGTGCTATATAAATGGCGATAATAATAATATAATCTTATGACTGTTTTAAACAAACTATTTTGACTCTGAATTTTATTTTATTTTTCTTGTAATAAATAGGTGTTGCCTTAGTGTTGGTAAGGTTTTTTATTTTCTTTAAGAAATATACTCGTATACCAGACCTACTCAGTAGAGTGTTGTCATAGAGGATCACTCTACACATCAGAGCAATGCTATACTTTGGTACTTCCAACAGGAATGCCAAAGCATGCAGTACAGTAGCAGGATGTAGACGTGAAAATAGGTCAGGTGCAACCAGGAGCTTATTAGAGGTAAAACATAGGCAACTTAAGGGCAGCTGGAACATGTAGGGTCAGACACTGTGTGTGTGTGTCTGTCTGAATTTACTGTTGTATGTACTTAGTAAAGGTCTAATGACTGGCTATTAGAATGCAGGTGTCAGATTGTGTATTGGTGAATTAGTTTGTGTGTCATTTGTGTGTGTTAATATGTGTGTCTAATAAGATTGTCAGGCGAGGGAGTATATGAAAGGTTGGAGAATAGTGGAATCAAGGTCACTGCTTAGGATTTGGAGTACTTTAAGGCCCACGTGAAGTGCCAGTCTTTCTTTGTAGTGTTGTAATACCATACGTCAGGTGTTCCCAATTATTTTTTCCTGAGGTACCCTTGCACATAGTGTATCTACATCGTGGGAAACCCCTCTCCCATTTTTTATTTTTTTTTGTGCTATATATACTCTATTTTCTACAGATGGTGAACAGATTGTGGTACTTAGGAGCAGGTGTGCTTGTAGAGCTGGTGTTTGTATATAATTTTAGCATTTTAATACAGGGATGTGTTTGTATGTAATTTTTGCATTTGCGTGCAGAGGTGTGTTTGGATGTAGTGTTGGATTTTTAAATGCAGGTGTACATTTGTGTGTACTATTGGTGTTTGAGTGTTTGTATACAATTTTAGCATTCAGGAGTGTCTTTGTGTGTCATGTTTGTGTTTGCAGCAGTGTGTGTTGTTTTGGTGTTTGATTGCTGTGATGTTTGTACATGTACTGCCACATACATACTTACACATTAACAAACAAACACACAGACACAGTCATATACACACAGACATGCACATTGACACACAAATACACACGCTTGCACATACAAACACAGATATACACACCTTGACATACAGATGCACACACTGCCAAATACATACACACAGATGCACACACATTGGCACACAGATACACATTGGCACAATGATACACATATTGGCACACACACACACACTGAAAGATACACTCACTGATATACACACACAGACACAATAATCACCCTCCTGTTGACTTGTATTTTTTTCTGCAGGGGGTAACTTATTTTAGTGCTGCTGGCTGAGCCTGGTGTGCTGCTCAGTCCCTGCTGCACTCTTTCTCCCTCCAGCCGGCGCACTCTGTCTGGGAAGAAGTGCTGTCGCTTCCTCCCAGCATTCCATACTACAGGGGCCCGGTCACAGTCTAGACGGGACAAAATTGGGGTTCCGCTGCAATTTGCCCATCGGGTGACCCTAAATGGTGCAGAACCCCAATTTTGTTCTCGCGGAACACCAAGTGGGAAACACTGCCATAAAACACTGCCAATTAAATCCTGAAAATTATTTGTGTATTTATTTTTATGTTTGTAATGAGTATATTCATCTTGGTTAAAACAAAGTATTTAATTTTTTTTGTTTGTTTTATTGGTCCTGGCTTACCTCTCCTATTAAGCAAATAGTTTAGGAGACATTGAATCATGGTTTCTCCACACACATTTTGAATAATGTGATTTTATGTTGCTATAGCATATTGTGCAAGAGAAATTAATAAAGTAAGAGAGAGATTTGATTTGACTTGACTTGTATGGAACCACCCTGATGAGAAATGGCTCAGCATTTTGCAAGCTCATTCGAAAGAAAATGTTAATATGGATTTAAAAACCTTTGTGTGACTATTCCACTAAGCGCTTTGAGCAAGTAAACTATGCATATTTAATACGGTATAAAGTTATACTGTCCAATTGCACATTATGCTAGTCAGTGATATGTTATCTGATTCCTTTCAGTATAAATAAATAAAAGTATGACATCTGTATTAAAGAGCTTGTCACGCAAAATGAACAGCCAGATAGAGAAAACAAGTGTCAACTTGAAACATGACAAATCATTAACATTCAGGACTGCAGGTCAATTCGTAGTAGTCTATGTTGAACAAATAAAACCATTCTAACAGATTATCGCCAAGGACCGCTTCCTACCTAAAACAGGGGAAAACCTCAGCGCTTCTGCCCCAGTCGCCATGGCTTGACTGGGGTCCTCCTGGAGCCCCTCCGTCCTGCAACAGGATAGGGGACTAGCTCTACTCCCTCCCAGGAATGGACGACACACAGTCGTTATAAAGACTTTCCCCGCCGAATCCTCCACGAGCTGGAACAAGGTGCTGAGCAGTGATTAGTTTTTCCCCCTCCCAGAAACTAGACGACGCATAGTTCTGGGAGTACAACTGATTTTAATAAGCCAAACTCAGCCTTTTATGCACAGACCCCAGCAAGGGGTCTTCATTGTATTCAACACAAGCCCCTCCCAGGAATCTCTGGGTATGGGAGATAATTGCGTTAAAGACCAGTAAGCTAATTATCTCCAAGGAACAGAGAGGTAAACACAAAAACATAATACCCCAAAACATCTTAAAAATTTACAATAACCCCACAAATACATCCCCAAATAGCCCTGATCTGAGTATCCAAGTTCTCCAAACAGCGCTCAGATCCATACACTGTAGGGGAAACGCCACCATTTAAAAGTTCTCACCGGCCACACATATGGTCCTATGCCCAAAATAGTTCCAGGGCGTGGGTGCTTTTGCTGGTCAACTTTCGGGAGCTCCTATGGCCACAATACGGAGTGGGAGTGCTCTGCCTGGCTCTCAGGTAACATTTGTTCTCTTTAGTCTCAAACACCTTCCCTTTAAAAAGCCCTCTCCTGGCGGATTTCAAAGTGGTTCAAAACCCCGGACCAAGTTGTTTCACTTCAAGTTACTATGGCCCCCCCAATCTAATACACAGCCTCCTGCGACCCTGTCCCCCACTCTAATACACTGTCCCCTCCCCCCAGTTTAATACACTGCTCCCACTCCCTCCTCCAATCTAAAACACTGCCTGCTCTCCCCTCACTAGAATACACTGCCCCACCTCCCCCCCATTTAACACACTGCCCTCTCTCCCTCTCCCCAATTTAATACACTGCCCCTCCGTCCCTCTTCCCATTTTCTACACTATAGGAAGGTTTCCCCAAGCCCCTCTTCCCCTACCTTAAGTCGTCTCCTGTCTTCCAGTCCAGCTCTGCACGATCTTCTCTGCTCAAGCAGGCCACACGCTCCTCTGACACTGCAAGCAGCAGGGAAGGGGGAGTTGCCACCCTACTCTGCACGCAGCCAGCCAGTCTGTGCACTGTAGCGCAGCAGCCAGATATGACTTCATTTGTTGTATGCGCATATCCGGCCGGCGAGGAAGAATGCTTTGTGTTTTTGCAGCCGCCGGCGGATCACAGGAGTACGCGATCACCCGCAGGAGGGCTAGAGCACAAAGCGACCGCAGGGCAAATTTCCCGGTAGGCCATTCCGGCAAAGATACTTGCGGGCCGCATGTTTGAAATGCTTGCTTTACATGATTGGCCCCCAACCCCAGCCAGAATACTCGTAATACCATCACTTGGGGCACAAATGGTACTGCATCCACTCAAGACTCTTTTTTATTGCTCCAGAGCTTTGACCTTTCATTGCTGACTCCCAGAAGCAGTGATATCTGTGGGAACACATTGAGATATGTAGCTATGTCCCTCATCTTTGTTCTGCCTCTATCTCGTATTCCATCCTTCCAGCTCATACTAACATTCTTATTGCAACTATTAAATGGGTAGTTCTGGGATCCTCTGATCCACTGCTTTAACCAGGTTTGGTTGTATCTGGCAATTAGTAGGTGGTTAGGTATAATTTACTAGATTAAAAGGGAACTGTCATTTTTCATTTGATTTTATTTATATGTAATGTGTATGTGTTGCATGAAAAAATAAATGTAGAAAGCCATACTACTTTTATCCTACAACTGGATGCCCTCCTTCTTTGGCTTTGTTCTGTGCCTCGGGCAGTCAGAATAAAAAAAAACATATAGAGAAGAGGAGAAATTAAGCAATGTTTCTATTTCTCCTTATTTGCAATTTGCCACCTGGCTCTAATTTTATGAGCTGAATTGTTATGTCAAATGCTATATCTCTAATACAATGTTAAAAGAAAATGGAATGTGTGGCGGTATACCCACAAGTAGCTGGGTTACTACCGCCTAGGTTGTCCCTTCTCTTGGTGTAAGAGATCGAGCGTGATTTGGCTCTCCTGCAGGATGTACCGTTGTCTCACCCAAGCACTAGCCAAGACTTAATGAAGGATGAAAATCAACTGATTTAATTGAGCAAAGTATAAGAATTTATACTCAGACTTCTGGGGTGGGGTCTCCATTTATTGTAACACAAGCATGCCCATAAATTAGTCAGCTCTCGATTTAACTAATTATCTCCTGGACACAGAAAGTGCAATACAAAAAAACACCCCAAAACATACACAATATTACCGAGCATCCCCACATGTCATATATGCCCGGAAAGGTCTCTCTGGAGCCCAGATCGGATTTCTCTAGCCCGGTTTAGATGGATCCAAAGTTCAGCGGGATGTGGCTAGCCTCTGATCGGCCCAGAGTTCTGGGTAGAGTTCCCCGTTCACCTAAAAACACAGAGCTTTCTGTGTTTACATGAAACACCCCCAAGTCCTTTGTGCCATTAAATGCCTCACCACCCCCTCTGTTAAACCTTGACAGAGGTCCGCCTTAGAGTTCCATTACAGTTTAGGGTTTGCCCCTGGTCAGCGCACAATGTCTCAGCGGCCCTTGGCTATTGAAAGGCAGCTTCAGGGCTGCAAGGAAGGGGTGCTGGGCTGGAGGGTTAGTCCATTGGGATCATAGTCTTTTGAGAGACCTGTACCCAGCTTAGGTGAAACAGAGAGTCCACAGAATATCACATGAAAAAATATTAGTTTCTCCAAGCATATTAGTTACTCCATAACCACTGTAGTTGTCATTCGATGGCAAGAGGGCAAACACTGTGCAACGGTTACCACCTTACATGTGTTTCCCTGGCACAAAGTCTATGCTCGTGCTGGCTAAATGTATTCCAGCTTCTGCATCACTAGAAAAGTCAAATGACGGTCATTTATTGAATAAGAGCATCATCCGAGTGTTTTCTGCTCCGAACTGACATGAGTCTGACTGGAACTCTCTTTCCGAGCTGGTTAATGACACTGCAGGAGGTGAAGGTACACCTCCGGCAATAATAAATATATATATATATATATATATATATATATATATATATATATATATATATATATATATATATATATATATATATATATATATATATATATATTCTAATCTATCCAGGAGGGACCTTGCAACAAGACTAATTCAAAACAGTGATGTGGTGTTTGGAGTGCCACTTTAAGTTATAGGCTGTTTTCATTTTTTTAAATCAATAGTGGAATACAATGACATTGTATAAACCTTCATTTTTGATGACCTTTCTTTTTTTTCTACTTTACAGTGAAAAAAGACCAGGATGGCATTAATGACAAAAAAGCTGTTGGCAAAAAAAAGGCAAAGGAACTCAAAGTACTAGATTCAAAGACTGCACAAAATCTGTGTAAGTATTTACCCTAATATTATTATTTTTGTTAAACCCACACCATAATGCTACAAGAAAAAATACCCAGGAGTCTTGTGTCCCTGTCTAAATATATACATTTGCAGTAATGACATGTTTTAAGATATACTCCCAATGAAATAAATGCATACATAATTTCATTTGGAGTTATATTCTGATAATTCTTTTATAGCTTACTGTATTTGTTATGGTGACCATAATCAGTCCCAGCAGGCATTGCATTCCAAAGAAAAAGCAGTGTTTACATTCAAGCCTAGGAACATGCTCTGCATGGAGAACTCTGAGCTTTCGTCATAGAGATGCATTGATTGAGGAATTATTGATTAGCCAGGCTGGCGTTTGGCCTGGCTTTTTGGCGATCTTAGCCAATCCAATGTTTTCCCTATTGGAAAGCATTGGATTGGCTGAGATTATCAATTCTGATTATGTCAGCCAAACAGGCGTATCTGGGGGCTGAGCCAGCACCAAAAAAATTAAGTTTTTACTCTTTATAAGGGGTGCAAGTCACTTAAATGTTGCTTTTAACACAGCTTCTTAAATAAACTCTTCTCAGACCAGGTAGTGACTGAACCAATCATAGTGTCCTATAAACATTCTAAGACAAGGTTGCGGTAATCCTCTAAATTACCGCACCATGCTTTTAGGGCAACACAGAGGTTTCTGGCACCATCCAGACTGTGGATATGTTCTCAGTGTAGCATGTTCCAGGCCTTTTAAGTCCACTGCCATGGACCCAGGTTACCCTGTTTATGCTGTGAGTATTTTTATGAATAGGATTCTGGAGATGGTTGTTTAGTTTGCATTATCCAGAGTATATGCAATGTACTGTATCTCTTCTATACTACTTTATACTTTTTGCATAAAAGAGACTTGAGGAACAATCATTTGTGCCACTGTTAAGTATCTTGTTAATTAGTTTTCATATTTTTTATTTATTTTTTATATATACACTTATGTACACGTGCACATTTCCTGGAGTTGTAGTCTGCTTAGCAGCTTTCAGCGTCTCTCCAACTTCCAGAAACCTTTGCAGCCTTTCAAGATAGTTCACTATAAATACTGTATTGTGCTGTATTGTTAGTGCAAAAAGGGAAGTACGTTGGGAAAGTGGACTTAAATACAAATAAAAATACAGAAGATAAATAGTGAAAATATACAGAATATGTAAGTGCACCTAAACATACATATTGCACCCAAAATGTGTGTGTTTCATTTCCCTTTTAACCCCTTAACGAGGGGTGACGGACGAGGTCCGTCACTCAGGGGATTGCCATAACGACGAGGGACGGACCTTGTCCGTCACCCGTTAAAATTAACCCCAGATCGCCGCAATCACGGCGATTGCGGGGTTAATGGTGCTCTGGTCTGCCTCCGTATTAGAGGCAGACCGGGAGCACCGACTCGTGCTGTCCCAGCACATGTGCTCACTCTGACAGCATGTCAGAGCGAGCACATGTGCGGTGTATACTTACCTTCCGCCTCCCTGCACTTCCGGTTTCACTGTGAAGTGCAGGGAGACAGATCATCCGTGATCCTGCCCCCTGTCAAAAAAAAAAAAGTTTCATTAAAATCCCACCCCCCTTTACCCATTTTAATAAAAAATTAACTACAATTAACTATTGACTACAGTGATCAATTGGCAGGGATTACATTTTACTATGATCTGATTTATTTATTTATTTTAACCCCTGAGGGTTAATGTTTTTTTTGTTTTTTTTAACCCTCAGGGGTTAAATTTATTTTATTAATTAATTTAAATATTTTAAAATGATACATTTAGCTAGCTGGGGAGGGTGGAAGTTAGTGGGGAATTGGGGGATTTAGTGTTAGGCTAACTAGGGGTTAACGTTAAAAAAAGTTTTAAAATAAGCTTTAAAAAGTTAAAACATTAAGAAAAAAAAGTTTTAAAAACGTTTAAGTAAAAAATAAAAACCCTTTACCCAGTCCAAATTAAAATTAACCCCTTCCCTGCCAGTCGATCACTGCCTACAGTGATCAAAATACAGATCACAGTATTATACTGTGATCTAATTTTTTTTAACCCCTGACGATTAACTTTTATTTATTTTTTAACCCTCAGGGGTTATATTTATTTAATTAACTAATTTAAATATTGTATAAATAAATATTGCTAGCTGGGGTGGGTGGGAGTTATGGGAAAATGGGGAATTTACAGTTAGTGCTGCTTACTGCTAGTTAGGGGTTAACTGTAAAAATAAAGCTTAGAAAAATGTTAAATCTGTAAGAAAGTTTTAAGAAAGTTTAGGAAACTTTAAAATTAATAAGCAAAAAAAAAGTTTAAAAAATAGTTTTAAAAAGTTAAAAAATACATTTAAAAATGCTCATTACCACTACACCTGGAACAAACTAGAGAAAAAATTATCCCACGCCTAGGTTCAAAATATGCCTTTTGAATTACCCCAGGGTGTATTCTTTAATAAATAGTATGTGTTTGTGGGGAAGTTTCAATAACCAGCCATCAAAACTACTCCAAATTGGAACATGGACACAGCATAAAACTTCAAAGTTAGAAAAAAACTGAATGGCTGCGTCTCAAATGTGCCCCTTCAACATCCACATATACCAGGCAAAGGTACATACGGGGGTATTGCTGTACTCAGACCACATAGCTGAGCAACATATGAAGTATTATACAGTGGTAGCACACATAAGGTTTGCAAAATATACTGTGCAAACTGACTTTGCGTGTCAAAAAGGCAGAAAAAAAACGCTTATTACCACTACACCTGGTACAAGCTAGCGGAAAAATGATCAAACGCTAAGGTTCAAAATATGCCTTTTGAAATACTCTGGGATGTCTTCTTTAAGAAATGGTATGGCTTTATGGGGTATTTGGATTATATAGCCTGGTAAAATACTCTAAAATGGGACATGGGCACAGCGTAAAAATTTAAAGTTTGAAAAAAATGGAATGGCTGTGTCCCAAATGTGCCCCTCCGATGTCCTCATATGACTCATATGACATGGTCTCCAATGTGCCCCTTCAACATCCACATAACCATGAAAAAGGTACACATGTGGGTATCGTTGCACTAAGATGACATAGCTGAGCAACATATTGGGTGTTATACTGCCATAGCACACATAAGGATAGCAAAATATACAGTAACATCTCCAAGTGTGTGTCAAAAAGGCAGACAAAAATGCTAATTGCAACGAGACTTGGTACAAACTAACAAAAAAATGATCCTACACTAAGGTTTAGAATATACCTTTTGAAATACCCTGGGGTGTCTACTTTAAGAAATGGTAGGCCTTTGTGTGGTAGTTTGAATTTAAAACCTGAAAAGATGCTTGGAAATTGCACATAGGCGAAGCTTCAAAATTCAAAGTTCGGTAAAAACGGATGTGGCTTGGTCCCCTATATGGCACTGTAGCTTCACGAAATAGTGCCAAAGACATTCATTGGGGGTGTCTTTTTACTCAGAAGACTTAGCTGAGCATAATTTGGGGGTTTTGAACTTAGTGGCACTTATGAAATATACAAAATGCCCAGCAATTCCTTAACCTGCACTAATTGTGCACACATTATTATTGCAAAAACTGTAAAAAAAACTGTAAAAGTTTTCATTTTTTTTGCATTTTTCTGTATTTTTTTTATAATAAATAAGCATTTATGTATATATATGTTACATCAAATTAAAGCCCTTTCTGTCCTTTAAAAAAAAAAAGGTATATAATATGCGTTGGTGCAATAAATTAGTAAAACGCAAACAGCAAAAAATGCAAAAACTGCCGTTGTCATTAAGTGAAAGACAAGCTTCTGAAGCTCTGTCCTTAAGGGGTTAAGTTGCAGTGAAGGATTAATATTTACAATGGAAAAAGATACAAGTAAGCAAAAACGCAGTGCTTGTAAAAACAAGTTTAATATAAAAAAAAGCAATTGCTGTATAATTAACAAAAATAATCCTTTTATAATAAGTGTTCTGCGCTTCTAAAAGGTTGCTCAGACAGCGTTTGTTTTTGTGGGAACATTTTTGTTCTGTATTCACTACATTTTGCTTGTTCTCATTTTACTCTTCGGTCCGAAAATAAGCATTCCTTTTACTTTTAAATTGACCTGTATGCAAATATTAAATTACATATTTAACTCCTTATAGACAGAGACATATACAACTTCTGAACAAAACAAATGTGTTTTTTGTTTGTTTTTACATATCCTCTATGTATAAATATAAAGACCCACATTTTCTTAATAGGTTTGCTTATCATTTTTACACATTAAGTGCAACTGTGCCTAGGATCTAAGTTTAATTTTTGGTAGTTAACCATCCCTACTCCTAATCTTGTATTTTCATTAGCTCAAACTGTACTGTTACCCAGGCCATGTCCTTCACCCTAACCCACCATTAAACATTAGCCCTTACTCTCTGCTAACCCTAACTCAGAGGATTCCCTCTGCTTACATCCTTTCCCAGCTCACACAGTACAGAGTGCTTTGTGAGCAGACTCCGCCTATCTCTGCCATTCACAGTTATTGGTGCAGTGCTGCTAGCAAACCCCAGCACCAATCAATGTCGGCAAGTGGACATGCAGGGAGCTGCACCAAAAAAGGAACTATTCAGACACTGATATTCTCCCTCTGTTTAGGGGTGCAGGCTACGAATCACTACAGCTGATTGATCGCTCAGCTGTGGAGATTTAAAGGGATATATGCTGAGCACCTGTTGAGCGCTGCATATAGCTCACCAGTCAATCTGAGCAACTATTTGGGCCCTAGTTTACACAGTGGAACCCTAAGATATCGATTGATACATGGGTCTCTGCAGTATGAGCAGGGAATTAACCCTTCTCAAATCAAACACGCAGCATTTTCTGAGCTGACCTAAGTCAGTTAAAGCCCACTATTTTTAGGACGGCATGAACTGTCCTAACGTCACAGGGTTACTGTCTGTACTCTCCAAACAGCACCAGAACAAGAAGATCAGCACAAAAAGATGATTGTCATCTTTTCCTTTATTGAATAGTAAAAGAATGTTCTCTGACAGGTGTGTAGATTTGCATTGAATAATCTATATTTATATTTCAATCAGACAAAGCAACTTCTCATCTTGGGCGAGGACATTGCCTCACACCTGCTGTTTAGCGAACAGCCTACAGTATGTTGTATGTCTGTGTAAATGAGAAACTTGTCAAGTGTCTTTGTATAAAGACATATGGTTTCCCAGCAGTAGATGGCTCAATGTTTATTCTGCATTAAGTTTCCTTTACTTCAAAGTAAAGGTATTGTGTTCTGTGTTGGCATAATTGGATATACCGGGTATGTTTTATTTGCATATAATTTTAAGATTAAGAACTATTCCTGTATATATCAAAAGGTTTTCTAAAATATATGCGTAGGAGAGGTAAGGAACACTATGGGACAGGGGAGGGGTGTTTAGGAACACTATGATGCAGGGGATGGTGTTAAGGAACACTATGGGATAGGGAAGGGGGAGTGAAGAACACTATGGGACAGGGAAGGGGGAGTGAAGAACACTATGGGACAGGGAAGGGGTAGTGAAGAACACTATGGGACAGGGAAGGGGTAGTGAAGAACACTATGGGACAGGGAAGGGGTAGTGAAGAACACTATGGGACAGGGAAGGGGGAGTGAAGAACACTATGGGACAGGGAAGGGGGAGTGAAGAACACTATGGGACAGGGAAGGGGGAGTGAAGAACACTATGGGACAGGGAAGGGGGAGTGAAGAACACTATGGGACAGGGAAGGGGGAGTGAAGAACACTATGGGACAGGGAAGGGGGAGTGAAGAACACTATGGGACAGGGAAGGGGGAGTGAAGAACACTATGGGACAGGGAAGGGGGAGTGAAGAACACTATGGGACAGGGAAGGGGGAGTGAAGAACACTATGGGACAGGGAAGGGGGAGTGAAGAACACTATGGGACAGGGAAGGGGGAGTGAAGAACACTATGGGACAGGGAAGGGGGAGTGAAGAACACTATGGGACAGGGAAGGGGGAGTGAAGAACACTATGGGACAGGGAAGGGGGAGTGAAGAACACTATGGGACAGGGAAGGGGGGGTTGAAGAACACTATGGGACAGGAAAGGGGGGGTTGAACAACATGGGACAAGGAAGGGGGGGGTTAAAGAACAACATGGGACAGGGAAGGGTGGTTAAAGAACACTATGGGACAGGGAAGGTGAGGGGGTTGAAGAACACTATGGGACAGGGAAGGTGAGGGGGGTTGAAGAACACTGTGGGACAGGGAGGGGGGGTTGAAGAACACTGTGGGACAGGGAAGGGGGGGTTGAAGAACAACATGGGACAGGGAAGGTGGGGGGGTTGAAGAACACTAGGGGGGGAGAGAGGAACATTAAGGGAGGACACTAAGGTTACAGGGGAGGGAAGGGAAAAAGAACATTCGGGTGGGGGGACCACTAAAAAAGAAGGGAGAGGAACAGGGGAATGGCGGGGGGCACTAAGAGACAGGTAAGGGGTGGGGAGGAGGGTAGTTGCTACCGCACATATTTACACACAAACACACTGCCTCCACTACACAAACACAAACACTGAATCGACTACCCACACTGCAACCACTACACAAAGCATAAAATATTGGCATCCTCTGATAGATATGTCCGAGAACTCCAATGTTTTATGTGTGTTCATGTTGCTTGTCTCTAATGTGTATATTGTATAAAGTGATATAAAATATTACGTGGTCTCTTTAAATTAAAACTCCTTTTTTCTTTGTCTTTCTTTAGCTATCTTCTTGGGTTCATTCCGAATGCCTTATCAGGAAATTAAGAATGTGATTTTAGAAGTAAATGAACAAATACTTACAGAATCTATGGTTTCGGTGAGTAGATATAAATGTCTAAAAACATGATTTTGTTACTACAAAAGAGATGGGTTCAGTCAGTATGTTATGAGCCTGACTCATTGGCGCCAGAAATCTGCTAATGTAGTCATCAGAAATAGATGTTAGAGGCTTCATACACAGCATCCTGCCGAAAAATGATATTTGTGTTGTGGAATACAATGCATCTTATTTACAGGTAGACTGCTGTGCTGGCTGTCATTTGCATCAATTTTATTTTGTCTTTTTTGTGTGTGGTTTTTTATTTGCATCACATATTTGTATGGGTGTAGTGGATAAGCCATTGGTTCTTTTCTATCATTACATTTATTTTATGGTTATGGTAGATAAGCAAATCTTCTAAATGATTAAAATATTGTTCCCTGTTTGTTGTTGTGGTGCCAGTGTAGTTCTTTTCAACCCTTAAAATACATTTCATTGTGAAAACAAATTATACCTTTTCTGTCTGCCTCTCCTAGAATCTCATTAAGCAAATGCCAGAACCAGATCAGTTACAGTTATTAGCAGAATTGAAGAATGAATATGATGATTTGTCAGAGCCAGAACAGTTTGGAATTGTGGTAAGTAGGATATTTAAATGTCTAAACTACACATTGTTAATGGACAGTGGGGTAAAGATGGGTCACCTGTTAAGTTTATTTTTTTATTATATATATTTAATTCTTTTTTTTCCCAAACATTTTCAGATGTGTGATATCCCTCGACTGCGCCCACGACTCAACGCCATACTTTTTAAACTCCTTTTTAATGAGCAAGTAGAAAACATCAAGCCTGACATTGTATCTGTTACTGCTGCCTGTGAGGAGCTACAGAAGAGTAAGAGCTTTGCCACCCTCTTGGAGATCACATTGCTTGTCGGTAACTTCATGAATGCAGGATCTAGGAACGCTGGGGCTTTTGGATTTGATATTTCTTTCCTCTGCAAGGTATGAATCCATCTGTCCATTTCCTTCTTGCATGATGTGCAAGCACTGTTTGACCTTGGCCCTGCAAATGTTTGAAAACTGTATTTCTCTTGATTCTCACCATTCTTTAGGTGAAATGTAGATGGCAAAAATCAAACGTTGCCAGGGTTAGTAATTGCTAGTGTAAGATCTCAGTGTCATGTGAATCACAACTCAAATATTTCCCACTCACCTGTCTGAATGCACATTCATATGAGCTCAATGCTCATTTATGTCAAAATCATTCTGTACATATAAGTTTGTGCTTCAGTATACACTAAGCTTAAATGCCCCGTTTTACTTTTGCATGTATATTTTTTTGCTTGGCTTACAATGATCTGGAGTCCTTGGTAATTACAATTAGGGGACATTTGGAAATATATTATTTGATTGATTTATTTATTTTTATGAAACCTTTATTATTATTTTTTTAGTCATTTAAAAAAAATACCATCAAACCTGAAAGGCTTGTTTGCTCCCTCCCACCCCCTCCCTATTTAGGTAACCGTAAACTCTGAAGGCAAAAAAAAACAAAACTTGCCAATATTGCACTAGGCAGAAAATGACATTGAAGTATAGCTCCCACAATTTGCCTAACATGTACATGAAGGAGGATGCAGGATGGGTGATGAAGCTAGACCAATGATAGGTAGGATAAAGATCCAGTTGTACGACACCATTTACACTCTATTATATATCTAAGCACTGTCATCATCTGGGAGCTTTGTCGAATTTGCCAAGACCCCCAAAAGTAACATCGCCGCTAGTGGTCAGGGAGGAGGCTGGTAAAAGTGAGATTTACCAGGAACCTGTCACTCATGGTGTCTGCTCTGAAGATGACACACCGGATCAAAAAGGCTGCAATCACTGCTGTTCTTTTGCACTTGCACAGCATTGAGGTCTATGAAGGATCCCGCGGACTCCATAAACACAGCCAATTTCTTGCAGCAGTCACTAGTGCCACCTGTCAGGATTGACACTTAGACTCCGCCCTGAGTCTAAAAAATGCAGAGAAAAGAAGCCCTCTGTATATCTCTTGACTAGGTTGGACTTTCAGTGACAATGGGGGTGACACTGTCACCATAAGCAACTACTCCCAACATAATCATAAACCTCATTTTTTCATAGTTGTTTAATATATTCAAATGTACATTTTTTTTTTTTTATTAAATTTAAAAGGGTGCTAGGCTTGTCAGTGTTCATGTTATCGACAAGCATATCTAATATTTGTTTTCTCCATAAACTGCATAATTCTTTTTCTTTCTCCCTCCAACAAGCTAAAAGATACAAAGTCTGCTGACCAGAAGACCACCCTGTTGCATTTCTTAGCAGAGTCTTGTGAACAAGACTACCCAGATGTATTAAAGTTTCCAGATGAGTTGGTCCATGTTGAAAAAGCAAGCAGAGGTATTTAAACTGTATTAATAATTGGATGATATTGTAAAGCTTAAGTTTCTGCACTACAATTTGCTAGTTTTTTTTTCCTGTGGAAAAAAAGAATCAATATAGAGGTGGAAATCAATAGAACTGTGTTTCTATTCCAGATTTTAAAATTAACCTTGAAAAAAAGCAAAGCATGCAATTGTCAGTTGTAGAGCATGCCACTCGGCAAACTTCTAAATACTGGGGGGTTAGTGTAAGATGTGCAAAAAGGATTGCTTTATACATCATAACAACCAAAGTGCTTCCACAGTAGAGATTCTGCACACAAAAAGTAATAATACGGGATGATTGGGGTTTAAAGGATAGCATCCATAAGTAGTATAATTAAGAAAACAAGATTTATGCTTGCTCAGCCAGTTACGATTCATTAGATGCATTTTGACTTTTTTATATATCTACAGGGATGCTTTATATTAAACAGTTTGGCTTCAAATATTCTTTCCTTCCCCCTCTGCCTAAAATTTTCTCTGAATTTTATCATTTTTGAAATTATTTATTCTTTTCTACTAGTCTCTGCTGAAACTTTACAGAAGAGTTTGGCTCAGATGAAAAAGCAGATTTCAGATCTTCAGAAAGAGATTGAGAGCTTCCCACCAGCAACAAATGAAAATGATAAATTTGTGGACAAAATGACCATATCCTTTACCTATTTTGAGCAACATCAGACGTAAAAGTTGTTGCATTTGAATTTTATTTTGTTCTGATATTAGGGAAAGGCTTACCATATGTGGAATGTTTTTCCAATCTCAGATCTGCAATGCTTATGAGGGTTTGAAGTTTATGTCCTGTTAATGATTCATGGGGTCCTATAACAATGGCTCAGGTGTTTATAATTGAGCTTGCTGCTAATTGACTTTCATCAGGATAGAATAGTAATTTTATCACCTTATTCGATAATGACCATTTAGATTAGTCTTCCCATTTAATTTTTTTGTGGTAGAGAAAACCAACATTTAACTGAAGAATGGATTGAATTCTGAAATTGTAAGTGTAATGCCCTCTCCACTGCCCCAGATAACATTAAATGGATTGTAAATGAATTGTGCTGCGTAAAATGTTAGAGCTAATAATAATAATCCTTAATCTGAATTTGAGGATGCTTTTTGTAGACACCCGTGATAGTAATATGATGATATCCAGAAATTGTAGTGCTTTTTTTTTTTTTGGTAGGGAAAATGACTCATCTCTAATCTAAAATGTCAACTCCAATCCCTGTTAAAGCAACTTTTGTAGAGAATTATCCATTAATGTGTGAGTAAAACAGGCATTATCATTAAACATCAACAGTGTTGATTGTTCTTTTGTTGCTACAACGTTTAATAATTGCCTTTTCTCCTGCTAAAATTACGTGGTTTTCAACTTATGATTCTTGACCAGTTTCATATACATCTTTGTGAAGGACGCCCAGGAACAGTATACCAAGTTGTGCATGATGCATGACCATATGGAATCCCTGTTCCAAGAATTAGCAACATATTTTGTATTCGACACCAAGAAGGTCACTATTGAGGAGTTCTTCCTTGACTTATTCAACTTCCGTAACATGTTTGTGGTAAGCCAGCCTATGAAATATGGGTTTATTAATGAAATGAACTCAAATATGAAAATTGCACTGCTTGCAAGTATTGCACTTTCATTAATCACACAGTCTGGACAAATGAAATGTCTTTTTAAATGCAGGTAAGTCCATATTTGAATTAAAAGGCATTTCACTCATCTGAGCTATCCAAAATCTATGTTTGCACATGTCTACTCGTTTGAAAGTCATGCTTTCATAGATGGAGTAGCTAGCTCTAGTGCCATACGTAGTCAATTTTATCAGATTTGACCAAACCAAGTTTCATCAAATACATGTTTTTTGTCTTTTACGAAACTAATTACATAAATTTAGATATCTTTATTTTTTAATGTTTACATCTGTCATTATGTTAAGAGACCTGTTATTTATCTTTTATATTGCCACAACACGGGGGAGTTGCTAAATTTTGGGTTTCATTTAGGTTTTCTCCTTTCTTTTATTTGTTTTATTCCATATCTACAGCAAGCTGTCAAAGACAACCAGAAACGACGGGAAACAGAAGAAAAGATGAAACGGGCCAAACTGGCTAAGGAAGAGGCAGAGAAGAAGAAGCAGGCGAAAATGCAGAAGAAAAATGAGATAATTGATATTAATGCAGGTATGTGTAGCAGAGAAATGTTTACTGACAGAACAGTTGATGGATATAAAAAACGTGCAGAATACCATTTTTTTTTTCCCCCTTGTACCTTTTTAAATTAACCTCCTATTACTAATCAATGCACAAGATTGCAAAGGGGCATATATTGGAGATCATGCAACAAAGTTAACATTGCATGCTGATGCACATATTGGTCGTGATGAAAATAGGAAGGCTACACACCAGAAATGCATTGTTCTTTTTACATTTATGAAATTTAAGAAAATCATGAAACCAATTGAAGTAAATTCAATTTTTGCCACAAATTAGGATAAAACAATTCTGCTTGACTCCAGTGTGGCTCCTTGAATTATCAAGCCAATACATTACATATGACACCCTGGACATGGGTAGGAAACCTTCAACACTCCACATGTTGTGGACTACATCTCTCTTGATGCTCTGCCTTTATTATGGCTGTAAGAGCATTTGGGAGATGTTGTCCACCGCTTCTGAAATGCTAAAGGTTACCTAACCCAATTATAACCAATCTCATTGAAGTAGACATAGTGCCTTGAATTCCCTGACACCATCCTTCTCTTCAGTGCTTAAAGCGTTAACCAAAAAGCATTGCTTTAAGAAAACAGTTTTTTTTTTGTTTTTTTTTGAGTAATCCTTCCTATCCTAGTTCGCCCCAGTCAAATATTAAAAATAAAAACATACCTACATTCGAACGCCCTGGACAGGTTCTCCCCTCAGCACAATCCTCTTCTGCTTAGTCACACCCCTATCTGCTGGGATGTAGTGGAAGGATGTACTGAAGGATGACATGGGATGTAGCATGCCACTTACTAACAGAAATCAATATGCACAGATTTTATATCAGCCAGACTAGACCTTTTATTTTGGACTGGCTAATGACGAACCAATGATAGTACTGGAGTGGAGTAATTCCTTCAGCAGCAGATGGGGTTAGACTCTGTATGTGCAGTGTTTCATATGGAGATGCTTCACATACAGACTGCAGGCACCATGACCACTTAAAATCATTGAAGTGGTTATGGAGCTTGGAGTAACCATTTAACCATTTTTAAATGGTTTAACTTTGCATGAGAGTCTTGAGAATTCACAGCCCGGCCCCAAATGGAAGTATGACAAAGGTGGAATTTATAATACGCCTTAGCCATACCAATTTATACTAGTAATAGCTGTGAATGGCCTTGAGCAGTAAGCTGGCACTTTCAGCTTTATTACGTGTGCTCATCATTACTCAGGCTAGAGATAGGGAAAGAAGTAGCACTTTTATTCCTAAACAACCCTCCATGTTATTTTACTCTAACAACCATGGGGACCATTCCGCTGCTCTCACTAGTAATAAGTATACTTGGGCGCCGCCCGAATTTTAGTTTCAGAATTTCACCAGAGTGCTCTTATAGGTAAATCTTGATTTACCCATCAATCTCAAGATTTGCCTGTCAAAGCACTCTGATTGGTTGGCTTAAGCCAACCACTTAGAGCGTTTGCAGTCAAATCACAGCCTGGGAAAGCTTTTTAAGGCTTTCCCTTCCCTGCAAACGTGGTGAAAATGGAGTATTTTTTGTTTTTTGTTTTACAGGTTTTTTAGTTTTGCATATTTTCTTTATTGGGATGGTGACTAGGGGCTTGGGGAACCTAGTCCTGGGCAGATTGTTTTTATTAGCTGCTAGCAATGGTGGGGAGGGTGCAATAAGTTCACCCCTCATTATTATTTATGGCCCCCAACTGCGGCCAGTTGGGGTGGCCTGGAGGGGATAATAGGTAATTGAGATCGATCTCAATGATCTCAGCCAAAAAGGCCAAAACAGAACAAAAGGAGACCAGTGCTGCAGAAAAATTACTCTTACCTTTTAAACTCTGGCAGCAGGGGCCCTGTCACCTAAACTTTGACTATTGTTGTTATTATTTATATAGCACCAGCAAATTCTGCAGCACTGTACAATGGGGCACTATAATAGCACTAGATATGCATGTTTGTCTTTCTAATGCTAGAATGTAATTTTAGAAATGGAGTGTAAAGCTATAAAAACAGCCAGCTTTTTCCTGCAACTATGCAGTCCTGACTGACATTACGTAGTTGCTCTAATTTAAAATCAATCAAAAAACAAACATTCTTATAAAAATTTATTTTCTACAGCATACAACTTAATGAGATTACAACAAACACACACCATTAATTTGTATTTAAACTTTTTTTTTTCATTCCCATTTGCTCATTAGGAAGGAGCTAGGTTGCTGCTGTCAAAACAATTTGTTAGCAGTTTTTTTTTTTGCAAGTGAGATATTTGCACGTCACCCAGGAATGTTACTTGTTATTCATTGAGCTAGTCATTTCCTGTATGGCCAGATAGTGATGAAGGCCAGATGCTGCTTCCTGCCCTTGTCCTTAAGATAGACTCCTATGTATGGTTTCGAACACTCACTGGATTGTTCTTTATATCACTTGTGATCCTATCTTGAGTCATGGTTTAAAGAAAAGAGGGTGTAATTATAAACACTCAGATTCTAAGAGGATTGCTTTGAATGAATGTTTAAATAATTTGCCAACTGCATGGATTATATAGATTCACTGATCTACTTATTAAATCCTACACTGCTAAATATTTGTGCTGAAAAGGTTTGATCCAACCCACCCCTTCCCCCCCCCCCCCCAAATTGCTAGCAATATACCCAGTGATTGAAACTATGCAATATCACTAAATCTTTTTAACAATTTAATATTTCTTCATTATCTCAATGCGCCAGCACCTCTCATTTCAATCATTCAATAGATTAGTGATACACAAGCATTTTTGGACCGTGGCACACCTTGATAAGCGGATAGTTTTATTAAGCACGCCTAATTTTAATCTTCATTCGCAGCTTTTCACATTTTGTTGCAGTCTTACACAAGAACTATGCGTTTCTAGCTAAATTGATTTGCTAGTCCCAATTGTTTCTTGGTAGTAATCCTAATTTTAATGCCAACACTTTTTACGAATAATTCTTTAAAGACTGTATGTATTACAGCTTCGTGTGTTAAGTGGCAAACTTTGAGTTGGCTTGGGTCATAGAGAAACCTGTCATACAGGTAGTTGTGCAACAAAAGTTCGGCATGCACAAACAAGATGTGCTGAGAGCCGTGCCCAAATAAGCTTATTGTCGAGAGGTATTGAGGTAGTTAAAAAGTAAGAGTACAATATATGCAAAAAGGAAAATTGGTTGCTAGATGTAGTAAAAATACAGAGAGATATTGTGGAATTGCAATGACAAATGTTAGTGAAAAGGCTGACTGTTTCTTTAGATCATATATACAATAGTGTGCAAATAACATGTAGTACATGTAAAATACTTTTATTCTCCTTGATAACAGGACTCCTTAACCACTAATCAATGTATACAAGCTGTTTTTTTCCTGATGCTTCTATTATGCAAAACATTTAAATGAGCGTATTTAAACACATTTATGCATTTATTTCTCGTTACTGCTGTAAAAAATAAAAAAATAAAAATGTAGATAAGGGGCAGGCTAAAAATGTAGTGTTCCAGCACTTATTAGGATTAATGATAATTGTTTTATTAACCCTACAATACCATTTGATTTTACAAGCCGAAGAGTTTAATATAATGTTGCAAGTTTGTTTTTTTAAACTAGTGATGTTTTAATTATATAGATGAGGAAAATATAAATAAATTAAATATGTATCACTGATTGAATTAAATGCCTGGTAGTACATATTTAAAATTGGTGTATTATATTTTGTGAGGGTTTTTTTTTCTTCTCCCTTACTTTAAGCCACCACCAGATGGCAGCATTGTCAGCACTATAGCTGCCAGTAACCAAGTGACAGATGTTGTAATATGCTTTCACAGATTCAGGTTTCATCGAGAACCGTTGCCACGGTGACCGTGAGGCAGGAATACTGATTGATTCAAGGTTAACGCTTGGCAGTCTGGATTGCATGGGAGCAAGCCTGTGCTTTTTAATGGGGAATGACATATTCGTGCCCCCTCCTTTCCTTTGCAGTTCTGTTTACGATGACAGAGCTAGAAGTAGATTCCTGGCATACAGGCATCCCGATTAGAAGAATAAAAACAAACCTTTGCTTCCTTGTGACTAAGCGATTTCCAAAAACATTTAGGTTTTTGTGTAGCCCCTGCCTCCCACAGCTCAAACAAATATAGAGAGTTTTAAGGCTACATAATTGTAAGGTTATATTCGTGACTACCTGTAAAATCCAGTTGTATTGGACTGCAACCTTTATAAGCTGCAGCCAGAATAGCATACAAAAACTGTTATTCCAGAGGTTTCATGTAACTGTGTTTTAGTTGTTTGTTTGTTTTATTTATTAATTACTTGGTTATATAGGAGAAGGTCTTTAGCTGTAGCATGCTATGCTGTCCCCACTCAGCTGTTGTTGTTTTGTCTCTCAATGTAACTGGGTCAGCATGTGGCTTAACTCTTGTGAAAGGATTTTTAATGTTTCATAGTATCCCTCCCCCATAAACTCTCATACTGGTAGCGTAAAGTCATTCAGCCATTCACTTTGCAATGCCCATACATTACATCTTATTGAACCTTATTAACTGAATAAGACTACGTCCAGTGTCATGTGTCAGCAACTGTAGGTATTGGATATTTTATTGTATAATCCAATGAGCAACAATGCTGTGGCAAATTAAAAATAATGATATGTTTACATTCTTCTAAGCCTATAGAGGTAAACCTTTTTTTGTGGTGCACATTTCCCATTTTCATCCAGCAGATGGAGCATGGATCGGGGTTTGGAACCTTGTAAATATTAACCTCCAACCCCTCCCTTTGCTTGTGCAATGCAGACAGAGGGGGGCATGAGTCTGCACTGCAGTGATGAGATTCATTCAGTGACATAAGAAATGTCACAAAGCAGTTCCCTTTTTGAAAAAAATCATTTAATGCCTAGTGGGCACCATTCCAGATCCCTTTTTTTTTTGTTTTGTTTTTTTTTTTTTTTAGTCCAGCCGTGGTTGACTCTCAAAACAATGCATGCGTGTTTGCATTCCTTCTATGCTCAGCAATAGGGGGAGACACGGATAGCTCTAGAGCACACTTACCAACTTTGTTATTCTGGGGGGGAGGGGAGGGGGCGGGGGTGTTGCTTCCAATTAACTGCTTAGTGAAACAATACTTAAGACACAGATTTGTTTATCCATTGACAATTGATATTCCCATTCCCTTCAGGGATTGAAAAATTGTTGCTATGTTGCTTTAGTACTCAAAAAATGTGCTCACTGACCCAAATAGCTACCGGTGCATTCAGCCTGCTACCCCACTGACCAAGCACACACTGTCTGTATTCACACAGGTGTAGTCATGCAAACTCTGATTAATTATTAAGGCTGTGGAGAAAATCGGTCTCATCCACCTCTATATTTTCCAGAACAATATATATATATATACACACACATATTGAATACGTAAATTAGGACAGGAGTAGGTTTTTTTCATCATACTAAGTGACTTTGGTCGTTCAAGAATTGCATGCATCACTTTACATAATTTTTTTCTTTTACATTATTTATACACATCTATGTCCAATATATCAGATATATGTATAACTCAAAGAAGGAAAATTATAAGTACATCTTCTACCTATGAAAACTTGCTAAATTGAAATATATATATATTTTAATGGATCATGCCTCTATCTCAAGAGAACCCAAACTCTAAACAGAGGTCTTCTAATATTTATATATAATGGAAAAAAAAAATCCTTGTAAGATTCAATTTTGTAGCATTTGAAGCCGCTCACTTTTACTTTTTTCCCTCGTGTTACAGAGGGCGATGAAACCGGAGTGATGGACAGTCTGTTGGAGGCTTTGCAGTCTGGAGCGGCATTTAAGAGGAAGAGAGCACCTCGACAAGGTAAATGTCATTAATAGTCGGTGCAGCTGCTAGACTTTCAGCCAGATTAGTTTACAGAACAAATAATTCACTGATGAACATGTTAAAGTCTAGATTTTGTTTTTTATGCAGCTTCCACAGGTTTAGTTTAATGCTGGCCCATAATACACAACAGATAAAGAGAGTTCAGATCCAAACTGTCATTTATTTATTTGACACTATTACTGAAGGGTCATCTTATTAAGATTGGGAATTTACTGGACTCCTTTTTCTACTGGTCCATAATACACAACATTGTCCAATAGCAACTCTATTACTGTTTTTATTTATTATTTATGTCAGGTGATCTCAGATCATCTGATTGGCACAGCGTGGTGTCTTGCCGCACATGCCTTTCAATGCTTTCTTATGGGAAAGCATTGAATTGGCTGAGATCATCAATCTCGATGACTTCGGCCAAGGAGGCAGTACCAGCCAAGCATAGAGCAGTGCAATGTGGCATGGTAAGGTAAGTTAACTCAAGTGACTGGCATTATTCTTTAAGCCCTATATATACCCAGAGGTACCTGACTTTTAACACTTGACTATATTTGGTGTGTGTATTTTTCTGGCCTCCTCTTAACCTGTCACAATGCCTCCTACTTCTCATAGTCATCTTAAAGGATCACTATAGTGTCAGGGAAAACAAAGCGCTTTTCCTGACACTATAGTGCACTGAGGGTGCCCCGACCCTCAGGCTCCCCCTCCCGTGGCACTGAAGGGGTTAAAACCCCTTCAGCCACTTACCTTAATCCAGCGCAGGGCTCCCTCGGCGCTGGTGACTTCAGCTCCCCCGTCCAACGTCACTGGAGCCGAATGCAAATGCGCGGCAAGTGCCGTGCGTATTCAAAGTGTCCATAGCAAAGCATTTCTCAATGCTTTCCTATGGACGCTCTGCGCGATGGAGGCGGAATTCGCCTCCAGCGTTGCAGGTGCGCCTCTAGTGGCTGTCCGGAAGACGGCCACTAAAGGGTGGAATAACCCCAAATGTAAACATAGCAGTGAAGGGTTAAAACGTGAGGGACCTGGCACCCAGACCACTTCATTGAGCTGAAGTGGTCTGGGTGACTATAGTGTCCCTTTAAGATATCTGAAAAAAATTCATTCCAGTTTGTCTACAAACAATATTTAGACACACAATTCCTACACATAGCCCTAGTTTATTCAGGGTGCTTTGTGCCACAACCCACCTCCCCAAAACATTTAGTAAACTGCAGCAATATAGTATGCCTTACATTGACCCTTTGACCACCGGTAGCAATAGCTGTTGACTGTTGGACCAATACCAATAATTTGAGTATATTTTCTGTTTCCGTCACCAGTTGCAAATCCTTGAATCACTATAGGGTGTGGCACAGCACTCAGCTGCCAATTCATCTTCCCTGGATAGTTCCAGCTATATTACTGCTTCTCACTTAGCGAGGGAGGTACCGGTATTATTGATCTCAATTCCAAGCCTGGGAGCACTTTCTACTGGAATAGATGCTATCATACTGCTAGATTTTTAACAGTTTATGGTTTGCATTCTCCTAGGCAGAACATACATTTTTAGATTGTATTTTCTTATATGTGTGATTTCTATGGATCTAGCACATTTGTGGTTTAAGTTTGCTTGTTTTATTCCTTTTTGAAGGGCATTTTTATGGTTCACAAATCAAAACTGTTCTAAGTGGATAGATACTTTTATTTATACCAAGCACATAAACTTTTGCCACGTGTTTGCACTTTGTTTTTCTTTTCTGTAATAAGTAATTTTTTTTATATTTTGTACAATGAAGATACAACACAGGCTCATTATCAAGCTCTGAAGGAACTGTTCCTGGTATTTAATTAGAGAAGCCAGATATAGCATCTGTAGCATTGACAAACCAGTTTTTTTTTTGTATTTGTATCTTGTTTAACAAAGCTCCCATTATTCTTTTAGTATATTAGTTCAGGAAATGCCAGTTTATTGTGGATATTTGTTGCTAGAGGATAAAGTGTGATTCATCAACATATTTTAAACACTCTGTTCAAAGCCTTTGTTCTTTTTTGTGTTTCTGTTTTTTTGGGGTTTTTTTTGTGGAGGGGAGGTTTGGTGAGGGGATATTCCTTCTGTAGGTCATATTCAGATGTGTTGTTTGATTCCAGACACGTTTGGTGATTTAAGACAGACTGACAAAATATTTATAATTTTTAATAAATATGTATACTCTTGGATACTTGAACATGTTACTGTTAATTATACAAATCTGCATTTGAGGGTATGTTGGTAATCATATGTTCTGAATTATTGTTAGAGATAAAGTAGTGTTTAGAGGCTGTCAAACCTTTTCTTAGATAGTAAATATACTAATGGGAAATACGTTTTATGTTTGTTAATGGACCACTCCAAGCAGCATTAGAAGTACAATATATGGTGCTATAAAATTATGGAAGCTGGTCACTATATGCACCAGTACAACTTAGCGTAGTGAATTTGGTGTATAGATCATGTCCTTGTAGTCTAGCTACTTAATTCTCTTCCATTTAGGAGTTAATATACCTTTGTTTATACAGCCCTAGCCACACTTCCTTCATGTGACTTGCACAGCCTTACCAAACACTTCCTGTAAAGAGAGATCTAATGTTTAAACTTCCTTTATTGCTCATTCTGTTTAATTTACAATTTCTTAGCTACTTCTGTTGGTAGCCTTTTTTGACCTTTCAGGAGTGTCCTATGTAAAGTTAAATTTACAGAGCAGGAGTAAAAAAAAACTTCTACAGCAAGTTAACACCTGATTGAAATTGAAACCATTTTATCATGTAGGCTGTGTGAGCCACATGCAGGAGAGGTGTGGCTAGGGCTGCTTAAACAGAAACAAATGTGATTTAACTACTAAATGGCAGAAACTGCAGGGGCATTATCTATACCAGGGATAGGCAACCTTCAGCACTCCAGATGTTGTGGACTACATCTCCCATAATGCTCTTACAGCCATAATGCTGGAAAAGCATAATGGAAGACGTAGTCCAAAACATCTGGAGTGCCGAAGGTTGCCTATCTCTGATCTATGCACTAAAACTGATTCATTAATCTAAAGTTATGTGGCCTGTAGTGTTCATTTACGTTGTTGTCAAAACATTTGTCAAGCAGTTTGACAAACAAAAAAACAGAGGCTTTCCTGTTATTAAAGAGTATGGGACTAATCTTGCAAATATTGTAAAGAATATGAAACTAATCAATGTTTTAACCACATTTGTACCAAATTGACAGTGACTCACAGGAAGACTGCTTTAGTTGTTTAAAACAATTCAGCCTAATCATGATGCTTAACATTAATTCAGGTAGTGCGGAAACTTGCAAATCCCACAGAATTATCTTGCAGTCAGATTGAGGAAGTAAAACTTGTTCATTATTATATTTCAACCAGAGAAAGGGGGCTTTTAAAAAAAACTCCCAATTCTTGTCAAACCAAATAAGAACTGTTTTACAAAAGCTACTGAGAATACATCTGCTGCCTATTTGAACCATATCCACTAAAAAAAAAAAGCTCCAGGGGTTATGGTGCATGACGTGTTCCTTCAAAGAAGTACGGTCACTTGCAGGGTCTTTGCAAATGCCTGCATGGTATTTGGTGGCCTGGAGGAGAAGCCAAGCAATTGCAAGAATACAAAACAGAGGTATTTGTATGAATCCATGAAATTAAGAGATTCTCCATTGAACACCTTGCATAATGCAGAAGATGCCTTTTCTTGGCTGTTGTGAAATAGCAAAACTTGACAATGGAAGGTCCACATTTTGCCAAGTTTTGTCAAGCTCTGCAATCTCATCATAAGACAAAGTAGTCTGTACTTTAACCCAACACAGTCACCATGAATATTTCAATAAGATTCTATATTTATATATTGAAAAATGACAGTGCTGTCCCTATTTAAAGGGAGACTTTATGATGAATTGACAAACCGTTTTTTTCCATTATAGGCAAATACAATATCATTAAAAAGATATTTATTGTTATAAAATGTTTTTTGCTCCAAGTCCCCAGGATCCAGAAATAAATACCACAATTATCCCTGCCACTGTGCTCCCAACGTTATTGTTTCAACACCATACACAAAGCTTATTATACCCTCTCCTGTCCACTGCCTTGTAGCCATTTTTTTTTTACCTTCCTTCAATTACCTCTTTTCTTGCGCTTGATATTTCAATATTTTCCCGTGAAAATTCAATTGAATATTTAGGCAATTGAGAAACCAACAGCGAAAAGTAGAAGGGAAAACAACTTTTATTTCTATATTTGTTTGAAGTGTCCCGATCACTTTCTGGCTTGTTGGATAGGTGACATAACCACTCTGTGGCCATTGGCCTGAGCTAGGTGTAAATATGGGATAAAGTTACATGAAGTTCTTCCTTGTTGGCGTCATCTTCCTCATGTGCACCTATTCAGCTCCTGATACTTTCTGTACCCTCTATTCTGTTACACTTAAAGCCCATAGTATCCTCCATATAATTGTCCCCTTGAGAAACATTGACAGCAAAAGCTCTCTACCTTTATTGATATGTTGGCATTTTATATTTTTAAAATATTCAGAAGGGAAAGGCCCACCTTAAGTTTTTCAGATGTTTTTTCTCAGGCCTTTTAAGCCACTGAATTGGATTATCTATTTTAATTGGGCTAATGGTTTCAGCAGTGTCTAGTTCTAGGTTTTCTTCCTATCCTGTCTAGTTTGCTTTGAGCTTGCATGAAGGTAAGAGACAAATTGATATCTCACCGCAAAGGTGTTAATTTGATGGAGTCAGTTTGTGTCTATTAATTCAATGTTTCTTCTCAATAGACTCTCTCTTATCCCTCAGTGAGGAGGAGCAGGCACCAGACCTGGTAAAGCTGGGTGCATTCCGTGTGATGTGTTTGTGCTAATAACAATTTGTCCTTGAATTTCAGTTTGTTTTTATTTTTACCTGTGCTGTAACAATTTCCTTTTTGATTTTAAGTTCGGTTTGGTTTTTGTTTGATTATCCACATTAACAGTTTTGTAGCTTCCTAGGCTGATAAATCTTGTGTTGAACCATGCTAGACTAAATAATGGATTGAGAGATTGTTTGGTTTTCAGAAATTGAGCAATACAGATTGTGTGCCACAATTTCAAATATTTTATTATTGCTACAGTCTGTCATACCAATAGTGGTTGTCAATCAAAACACAAATCAAGCCCATTTACACTGGTCAGAACAGGCATTACATATTTATAAAGGCCTAAGACAATTGCTTACAAGTACTTTACTGTGGCATAACTGCATTCTCCAGTTCACTGGAGACTTAAAAGAGTATTATTTTTTTAATTAAAGAAGTAGCGGAGCTCATTTGACAAGTGAATGAGTTAGTAAACTAATGCTATGCATTCTATTGGGTTATTCTCAAAATAAGTTAAGAAGCATTGTCTTATAAAAAAAAATGTGACTCCTAAATGTTAAGACACATTGCTTTATTTTTTGCAGATTTTTTTTTTGTTATAGAATGCTAATTTGTTGTTGCATTTTCAAGGAACTGGTTGCCATCTAAATCTCTCAACCCACTTATCATAGAGCTGATGAAAAATAAAATTTAATTTAACCATATGGTATCAAATAATTGATCATTAATTTGTGCTATTAAAAGGACACTCCAGGGCAGACTCATATTTTTATGTTTAGAATGATGCATTTAAAACATGCAAACAATATACATATGTGTATAATTCTTGGTATGTGTATTTTAAGCAATAGATCACTGAGGTCCGCTTCCACCAGGAAGTCGCTGGAAAATATATCACAGTGAATACTTGCTCTTTCATTGAAACAAACAAGAAACCTATTCCTAGAGCAAAATGTCACGTCTTTGAAAAGTGTCTATTGGAAACAAGTCAGTTTTCTATACAAACTGTTAATCTTGCATCAGGCAAAACACTTTTTCTGTGATTGTTTACATGTTGTTTTTTCTGATGTAGGTCTACTTTGGTACCTGGAGTGTTTCTTTAATGTTTTTACTTGGTTTGTATACTAACCGTTTCGATGCAAGAGACGGCCGTTTCAGCATTTTGGGTACTGATAGAGTTGAACAAATATTCTTTAACAACATTACAAATGTGGCATTTAGAAGTTACTTTCTAAAAGCTTAAATAAAGTCTGATTCAATGCTTATGCCATGTATTGCGTTACCCATTCTGCAGTACACACCTGTTCGACCTGTGTTGTGTTTGCAATTGTTTTGAAATCCATGAGAGCAAAGAACAGAAAATCAAGCGGTTAAACAATAAAAGCTCATATTTGCCACGGGTGCCAATATTAGTGGAGGGCACTGTATATACTGAATGTAACTGGAGTATTGCAGACTGAGAGACTCCTTTGACAGAGCATCTATATAGCTAGCTAGCTTAAGCTTCACTCTTCTGTATGTACTGTGAACACAGAATACTGCTGTGGAATAGCTTAGCTTTTTCTTTGTGCTGTGATATTGCATGTGCTGACGTTATGCATGCGTTTTGCATGAAAAAGCATGGATTTTAACTTTTTTCCCCTTTTATTGACACCACAAATTTTCATTTGTGTCTAATTGCAATATTTTACACAATTTGTTTTAGGTTCAAAAGCAAACCTAAATAGCTTACTGCTACTATTCAATAGGTGAATTTACCAGTGGCTCTGTCATTTTGATAGATCAGTGTTTAATTTCTGCAACTCTAATTATGCATTGAAACTTAATGGTATTTTGCTTGCAGTAAATAGAATTGCAGGCTAAAGTTTTTTTGTTGTTGTTGTTGTGTTTTTTGTTTTTTAAATAAAGAAATATTTATTTCGTAACAATATTATATAAAAATAACTTTCCTTCTGTCTCATGATGTTACTGATTCTTTCTTTCTGTCCAGAGTTGACTGCTAATGTTAAATTTTAATTAGTTTATTTAGAAAGACACTATACGCATCAAAACCATCGACCCGTAATAAAACGTAAATAGATATTGTACAATAGCACATTATAATATAACCAAATTAAGTTGTGACAGTGTGGATCAAGTGTAAGCTAAATTAAAGATGCTATAATATGCACAATGATATTTTAGGAGTCTTCCTGAAAAAGATGACATTCCAAGTAGTTTGTAAGGGCTATTGTACAGACCTCATCCTCCAAGAAGTTTTTTGAGATTAAGTAATTTTCGTGGTCAGCGTCCCGTTAAAGGCTCGCTTTATGCACCATGAGCATTACATCCAGCTCTAGTAGTTATGGTTGCAGGAGACCTGGCTATATCCCATGCTGAAAACGCAAACCATTTTTAAACAGTTTTATACTCACCTGGATCCCTGGGCACTTGTGGCTCATAGGTATAGCTAAAGCTATAAATGTTTTCCTATTGGGATAAAATTCATTGGTTGAGAGCAACAGCTCTAAGGCAGTGACATCTGTCCAAAGATTGATGGAATTAATAAGCTTTGACTTAAAGGACAGTGGTTTAGAGTGCCCCTTTAAATGTAGAAAATAGTTCTGTTCTCCAGGTCTGTAAAAAGAGCTCACCTACAAAACGTATTCATCCTTTCGATTTTACCATTCCTTTCCCCTTGCCTCCATCTGTCCTTTTTATTGTTACCATAGGACTTTATCTTTCTTACAGGGAATTTAAAAGCACCCAGACCACTTAATTTAAAAACAAATTGTTATGTTCTCCTACTCCCGTGCCTCCACCATGCTATAACTCTGTAGCTGGAAGCATTGCTGTTCTGCAATGTTTTCTTTGTAGGGTCATTTGAACAGCCACTACATGTGCTTCAACCAAAATAGTGGAATAAAGCTACATTATTTGAGTCAGATCCCCTTTAGAGAGGCAATCTGATTGGCACAGTACAATGTTTTGCCACACATGTGCACTAGCCTCCTAATGCATTCCTATGGGAAACAAATGGATTGGCTGAGATTGGCGGAGTTACACACCGGAGGACAGCACTGTGAAGGAGAAAAGGTAAGTAAAACTAACCTTTTTATCCTTGGTAGCGTGGCCTGGTCACCTAAGGTGACCAGGGCACTATAGCATTAGTAATATTCACTTGTATTCCTAATGCTCTAGTGTTGTTTTAATTATCCTTCTCCCGGTTTCATTACTTGTTACCTTATTCAATTTTCTTTTCACATGTTCCATTACTCAACGCCTCTGCGTTTTTTTCATGTTCCTTTGTTTAATGGTGCCAGTACAGTGAATGCCACCAGACCTGCTATTGTTCCTTACCTTGGACCACATTCATACAGAGAGAGTTTTAGTGGATGGTGATATTATGGCATTCTATTCAGACTCTTTGTAGTACACAAAAATGACAGACCACAAAAATGGGACTGACGAAAAGTAGGACATGGAATTTTGTTACTTTGTTCTTCCAAGTATCCACTACACACCTGTCATTTATGTTTTGTTTTTGTTTTTTAAGATTGCAAATAGCATTACGGAACTAGAATGTACTGTGTTGTTGGAAAATTCCCTCTGTTGTTTGCAAGAAAGTTATAGTTATATATAGTTAGTTGAAATCTTATTTTCTATCTACTGTTAAGTCTAAATATTAAAAGGACAAGCTGAGCACCAAAACCACAACATATTAATATAGTCAGTTTTGTGCATATAAGCTATCCCTTGTGTCTGACATTGTAGAACACTGCTGTTTCTGAGAAATGGTAATGTTTATATTTTGCTAAAAATATGCCTCTAGTCTACTGGCTGTCAACCAGACTCATTGGAATTGCTTCTCTTTCACATCCAAGTTTATTTTCGTAGGACTTCACATTTGACATCAGCATGCACAGCATGATGACGTAGAATGTGGCTAATGTTTACATAGAGAAGCTCTAGATTCAGCGCTTTAGATTGAACAGAGATGATCATGTTTGATGTTTTCACTGAAGGAAGGTATTACATTTTTAAGTTAATTACATGAAATGCTAAAATCACTACTAATTTCAAAAGGCAATCTAATTTTAAAAGGCAATCAATCTAGAAGAATAACATTGTATTAGATCTGCTCGTTAGCAGCTGTTTATGTTAAAATATGAAGAAATAAAAGATAATACAAGTCTTTGAAAATTAGTTTGTTGAGATTTGTGAGTCTGGTCGTCAGATCACAAGGTAGATATGATGCATCTGGTTACACCTACTTAAAGGGACACGCCGGCCAATGCATTTCATTTTTGTGCTCAATCGCATGGTGCGGTGGTTTTGTTTTGTTCCTTAAAAAGAAAAGTTAAAATCTATGGAAAAACTAGGCACATTAAGACTTATCTGCCCTTTCTAAAACATTACCAGTGTAAGTATGCAGCTCAGCCTCTCACAGCACTGGTCACTCATCTACAGTAAAGAACACATCCATGTAGAAGGGTACCTGCCCAGGCCCTTGTTTCTTTGCATTGGTCCACATCTGTGTTATATATGTACTGACTGGTATCTGAAATGCAGTTGTAAACTAGTCTCCCGAACCCCTGTGTCCGATAGCCAGACCAGCACTATATTAGTTTGGTGTTGGCATCTGGTCTGCCATTTACATGCTGCTACAACTGCCTCTTACCCAACTCACAATCAGGTTGGGTGGTGAGTGCATCGGCTATGCTCACACTGAACAGCCTCCTAGAATAGGCTTACTATCAAATCATTCCAATAATGTTTTGTTCATTGAAGGCGTCTTCATGAAACAGAAGCCAATTATTATTTTCACCTAATGTTTTAGGCTAGGTTTTGAAAGACCTTTTTGAATTTTATTATAGGTTTTAACTAGTAAGTAACATCTCGGAGTATTGCTCAATACTGTATTTATTAAATGTTCTTTAAAAATCTGAAGATCACCTAAATTTCAGTACTTAAACTGCTGTTGTCAAGTTACCAGGGGAAAGATTAAAAGCTGTGTGTATTGTATAGTTGACTCATTCATAGCGGTGTTACACACTCACAACCTAATGATAAAATTAAGTATGGTGAGAAATCTCTAGATGCTTCTTTATATAGAAACTTACCAATAGTTTAGATTTCAAATAACATGATATAACCTGTTTGAGCAAATGTTTTTAAATATGGAGTAATTTATTTTTTGTTCCCTTGCAGCTAATCGAAAAGTTGGATGTGCTGTTACCTCCCTGCTAGCGTCAGAGCTAACAAAGGATGACGCAATGACAGCAATGCCTGGTAAAAAGAAAAGGAACGTTGAACCTGAACTTCTTGAGATGGACATGGAGGTCCATGAAGACAACCAAGATATGCTTACACGCTCCAGTTAGCCAACTGACTTGTAAAAGCAGATTTTTAGAAATATAAGTAAAACGATTAAAAAAACTGAAGGAAAAAAAAAAAACCCAGCTAAACAAAATGCAGAGGCCAGGATATTTCCCACATCAAGTCACATTTAATGTATATGTCAAGGGACTTGGGTTCCATCTACAGATTTCATCATTCATATCAGTAGCAATGCATATCAGTGGTCATGTCTCTAAATATCCTTTGTTTGAAAATGTCTCTAAGGCAGAGATGTACGCTACATGGCACATAAACCTTCTCTCTAATAGGAATGTACTGGACATTGGAATAGCTAGATGTACAAATTAAAGACATTTTGGGCTAGCAGTTTGGAATAAAGTTATCAAGCCCAATACAGAGTGGATAGAGTGAATTCAGTTTCACTAACCAAAGTATAAACTACTGTATACTGCCTTAAAAATCACCTTCATTTTTTATTTTATATTTTGTAATTTCCTACTGACCGATATTGATATGTCTATAATTTAAATGCCTTTTTTTTCTCTTTAGGCTAAAGTCATGGCAGTATATGCATCAACACAGAAAACTGTATAGGTCAATGGTGCATAATTTTAATTAGACATATCGAGTTCCTGTGACCCATGAATTAACATATGGTATAGTGCCATGCTTTAAGACTTCATTTGGCATACATAATGTATTAAAATGCTACTTTCTCATCTTATTCCTGTGAAGCAAGACTTTCTTTCGTATATGTTGGGATGTTTAGGAACACTGGTGCACTTTTTATTCTTTGCATCAGATTCAATATCTCCCTCAGAAGATCTGAAATTCAGAGGGCCAAATCTTTGCGATATTTTCTCCTCTGTAGCACACGGGTTTAAGTTCAGTCTATTACCTCTAATACCAAATGGTAAACTAGATTATTTTTTTTTTTTAATGTACGTTTGCCAAGGACTATTAGCTTGGAAGTATTTAAACATTACAATTTTATTTCTTATTGGCTGTAGTTTTTCACCATTGTAACAGAATGCCATATGCAAACAACTCAGTTTTGTTTTTTCTTGCAAGGTCTGGCCAATGACTGGTATCACAAATCATCTGTTGTATAGCCCAATTCCTACAGCTCAGCTAACGCCATTATAAAGATTATCTGTGTATATTGCAACCACCACTGAAAATACTGTATTGCATGAATCACGCATTTCCCTCTGCACAGCTATTGTGTTTGAAATCAGGGTTTTTATTCCACTTGGTGACTTACTGTTGCTAAGCAATCTCTTTGGAAATCTATTTTTGTAATTTTTTTAAGCAAATGGCTTGAATGTAAAAAGGAAAATAATCTCTTGTGCAATAAGCAGACTGTACAACACATACATCTTATCACATGTCAATGTCATGAAAAAAAAAATCATAGTTGTACCTGGTTTAAGTTCTCTGAGCATCAAAAAGTGCTTATAAAGATTTCGTCGAACACTGCTAAAGAGTCCTAGTTCTTTATGAGATAGTATTTTCTTAAATGCTGGAATGTATCATTAAAACTGCTGTCTTTTGTTCTATACATTAGATAGGTTACAGATTTATACATTTTACTGTGTTTAGATTACACATAATAGCTTTATTGTGTTTAGGTGTTTTGTGTTTAGGAATCAATATTTTTAGAGGAGCTACTAAGAAATCAGACTGGAATATTTTAGCTGCAAATATTAAGACTTTGTTAAATGGACCTCGGAATGGTTGCTCCACTTGTACTGTATCAGTACCAAATGGGATAGTTGAACACATAGGAAAAAGAATAGCTGTAGCCATAAATATGTTTCCCTGATACACCCTTGGCATATATTAGTGATTTTTTGTTTTGTTTTGTAAGTAATTTCAATGTGTACATACTATTGCGCTGAAATTGAATAGCTATGGCGGTTTTCTTTAAGCAGTGTTTTTAATTTACAGTCATGTGTTTCAGACAAAAATAAATCTTCCTCTGGTCTTGCTGACAACTGTTTAAGTTTAAAGGGTAACTTTAGACACTAAACTAACTTCATCTACATGAAGTTGTTTTGGTGCCAGGAGATCCCAGAGGCACTCTTACCTCAGAGGGGGTTAAGCATTCTCAAATGGTTTAACCTCAACGTTGCCTCCAGCTGCACTTTGGGGCAGGCCCACTCACCAGCAGGCAGCATCTGGCATCAGAATTTTCCACTGTGTAGGGTCAATTTTGATTTGCTGATGCTCTAAGCCAATCAGTGACTCCCCATTCACAAAACTGGCTTGGAAAGAAACTTACCTTTTCCAAGCCACTTTTGTGAATTGGGGGCCACTGATTGGCTGAGAGCGACAGCTGACCACTTTCAGACAATCAGTGGTGCCCTGCGAATGGTTTAACCCCTTGAGGTAAGAGTGCCTTGAAGGGCCTCCTGGCACCATAACAACTTAATCTAGATGAAGTTGTTTTGGTGCCTGGAGTGTCATTTAAAGCATAAACACCATCTAGAAAAGTATGTAGTAGCTGCATATCTCCCAACACTAGTAACTATAAAATAGTTGCTGGATAGATATGTGGAGGGGTTGTCAGTCACCCTCGGAAATGTAACATGTAGGCCTAGCACCTATTCCTAATCTAAGCCATTTTAGGTTACCCTAAAATGACGGGAAAAAAAAAATTCAGGACAGTCAGACAGTGGTCATTAATCTGGCTTTTCCCATCCGATCCAGGGTGATAGTTGCGATGCAGTAAGGTCACAACGTAACTTCCTCAACTCGTATATATTCGTCAATCAAAAAATCAAGGGTTTAAAGTAATTACCATAGATCTGTTGCTTGTGCGGGACATCAGTTTGAAAATGCCTAGGCAGCCATAAATTAATCTGCATTCCAGTATTGCCATTTCTGTAGGCATATGTATATCTTTTGTTTATGAAAAACTGCCTACAGTGTGTTGAAGCAACACAGTCTATCCCTGTACTAATCTCATTCGCTTTGAGCTCTCTGTTTAAAATATAGGCATTAAATAACTTGCCTGTTTACTGAAATACTCTTTTAGGTGCAAGATGTGTACAGGTGAGTATAAAATTGCAAAAATCTGCCAAAATCAATTCATACAAAAATAGTACAATGAAGTGACAATTTTTATTTTTGTCTGTAGATGTCATCAATACATTGAAGAGAGGAGACACATATAAAAGATATTTTTTTTTTTGTGTGTTTATTTATGGAGGTCTGGGACAGTAGACACAATTTCTTCCAGCTTTATCTCTATTGCACTGCACAGGCTAATTCTTAGAAGCGAAATTTTATTTTACAGATTTTTAGAGTTTTATTGAGATAAATAAAGATATTGGTTTAGATCAATTCATTTTTTATTTTTATGAATCCATAAGTTCATGGATGGCCAGCAATTCCTTTACGTTTTTATTAGAGATGGTAAAACGTAATACTAAAATAGAATAATGGAATGGCTGTTAGTTATTAGATATAATAATGTAACGTAACTACAAGAAATGTTTAGTCTCCCCACTTCTTCTTTTGGTGGCGGTTCATAAAATCCGAAGAAAACGGCACACAATTTTTAACTCTTATAGACATAAAAAAATGTAGACCAGCTTTATAACTATCTGCAGTGCATTCCCCAGTTTTGACACTCAGAATAATGTATTTCTCACTCTGCTGCACCTCAAATGTTTTAAAACTATTTGTGATGTTTTTTGGAGTTATTGCAAAGTTATAACATAGACCTGTTAAGTTCATCTCAGAGTACTGTGGGTTTAAGCAACAAATTACAGATCGATATGCTGCTTACACCACTACTTCTCAGACTAGTCGCCAGTAGGCACTAAAGCATGGACTGCACCTTGTGTTGTGAGGACTATTTTATTGCCACATCAGCCAGCATTCCAAGTGTAATAAATGAGTATGGTCTGCAACCAAATTTTAGATACTTAATTGGTATATGGTATTTGATTCTAAAATACTTAACAATTCAGAACAAATGTCATCAATGAAGTTATAAACCTTTATTTGTATTAAGTATTTCTGTCCATCTTGGTGTTGTAAATGTGTACTATATTGAGAGGCCATTTTCCATGTTAATCTGGAGACTGCCAAATTTCATCAGTTTATATCATTTTAATACTCAGTATTTTTCACTTTTAATTTAAACCATACTTCAATATTACATTATGCATCTGGGGTTGAAACTCATAGGAATCAAAGTTTTTCTGACTACTCCATTACATAAATATATATTTATAGTTTTTCCTTAAATTGTTCATCTAAAATTGATACCACTCAATATCATTGTCATATCCATTTATGTTTCTGCTTAATTTTACAGGGAAAATGTAATCCTATTTTGTAAAATGTTTAATAAAACAATTCAAATGTATTTTTGTATGTGTTTAGTGATTTGATTTCCTTTTCTCATGTTATGAGTCTGTTACATCTGTTATCATGACCGTTTCAAATTCATTTTCATTTTTATGTTCCAGGTCCTTTTACTATGTTCTATTTGGTTATTGAGGTGTTGCGCAAGTATAAACAAAACTAAGCCTTATAATAAGCGAATGTAGTACTACAAATTTTTAAAAACACACGTTAGAGCTTTTGCATTTGGACACATTATGTGGTCATGCCATTTCTGCAATTATCTCAAAAGTACCCAAGTTGTGGTGGTTGCTATGCAAATTTTTATATGGATATGTGCAAAATCTTTTCAGTATGGTATTATGCAAATTTAGAAAATGCCAGAAAGCAAATAAGTATATGAATTATATCGTAGCATGTCTCACAATCAAAGAACACTGGTTTAAATTAATATTTTAGCCCATATTACTTGGGTTGCCTACGCAAAATCTGCCTTGAAGTCTCAGAGTTATCAAGAATTGGTAAAATGTATACTTTAGATGTCATTTATTAGTTTCAGTAATTTTTATTGGTGGATCAGTAATTAAATATATTGCATAGAGTGGTAGTCACAGGGTCTTGAAAATTATTACTGACACTTCAGTTTTACATAAGAAAACGCAACTTGTACAACAATTAACATATTTTGCATCCGCCACTCACCCAGCCCCATGGTACAGCATCCAGTGTTGATCAGTTACAGATGTAAATCCAGAGCAGGCTGCACAGAAGGCAAGAGTGAAGGCAAATATATTGGATGTACTGCAACCATATGTATTTTGTCTTTATGCCCTTAATGAACACTCCTACAACATAAAAAATTCAGCTAATTGAAATTGTTATTGGAGTAGTAGTGTCCAGGTTGTTTTATCTTCAGGAATTAGTTTTTCAATGGGCAGCCAGTGATAGTATGAGAGCTTCAGCTGGAAAAAGCTTCCTCATACAGTGGTGGCAGAGATGCAAGGTGGTAGCTAAGTCAGACACTAAAGTGCCAACTTCAAGGTTGTTTGGGATGTAATCATTGTGTAAAGTAGGGCAATATTTTTGGGAATAAAAAGCCTGTGTATTTGGAAGAGGCTGTAAGAACCTATTTGGTAAAATGCACTTGGTATGCCTAACAAGACATGCTTACTTCATTACGAGCCCGTAGACATAAGTGTAAAGAACCCCTTGTACTTTGTATAGTACGTTCATTTGCACTCTCCCGAACTCCTATAAGGTCATGTGAATTATTGCCCGTTTGTATAATACGTTCATTCATACTCTCCCGAAATCCAACCAAGTCTTGAGAAATAAAGTGCGTCGTCGTTCGTTTACCCAAACATCAGTCGAGACTTGATACAAGATGAATGTTTTATTATGGCCAGATGGCCCATTTTTATACACAGACCCCGAGCATGGGGTCTCCAGCAAAAACATGCCTATGCGTCTGTGTCTGGGAGAGAAGCGAGTGTATTTTGCTTAAACTGATTATCTCCCAGGCACTAGAGGTACAGAAAATAAAACCTAAAACACACACAATATTAATAGGAACCCCCACAAGTCTTACATCCCCGTATAGCCTGGATCTGAGCGCCCAAAGTGTTCAAATAGAGCTCAGATCCCATGAATACAGCCAAATCGCCACCGGGGTAAAGGTTTGACCGACCGCACACATGGTTCCTGCCCAAAATAGTTCCAGAAGAAAAGTGGTAGCAGTCTGTCATTTTCGGGAGTTCCAAAACGAACAAAATATTGAACGGTTCCCCTGGCTCATAGGTAGTGATCGTATCATTCACGTGTTTCTTTCCACTGAACAGCGCTCTCCTGGCTTGTCGGGAACAGAAACAGGCAGCGGTACAAAGTGTGTACTTACCGGTGTTGGCGAGGTCTCGTATCCGGCTTGGAGTTCCAGACACTCGACGACCAAGTATCGCTGCCTGCATTCTAAGAACAAGATGGTACTTAACTTTGTGGTTACTTTGCAGATAATGAGCCACGGGGTTGGTCTACATTCAGTAGATAGAACTACCGAATAAAGATGGCAACTTCGAAGTATAACAGGGTTTCCAGGTAGTTTGTCACAATCGGAAAGGAAGAATATCAATAGGTCAATCCCTATATTCCCCGCAGAAAGAGATGTCTATGTTGACTTGATTGTCAGCTAAGCAATGGCCCAAAGTTGTGAAAAACGTTTAAAATCAAACGTATTACACTTTTGCTAATACAGTTTTCAAGTAAAACAGATGACTTGTGTGAACCATGATTTTAATTAAACAAAAATCATTGGAATATTATTTCTATGCATTATCAGTTTTTACAAAAGTTTATTTTTACCTGTCACTGCTCTGTTGGAAAGCTGCATCTAGAACAAGCATGTCAAACTCAAAGTCTGGCACGGGCCACATAAACGAGGTTTATGTGGGCCGCAAAAAAAAAACAACTTTTTTATAGAAACGTAGGTTTATTTTAAAAAGTACAGTATAAAAAAAATCCCAGTCGCCCCCTCTACTAAACCACAGCACCCCCCTCTACCACCCTGTGTCAAATCCTCCCGCTGACACACTCATATTCACTGACAGACAGAAAACACACTGACACACACACAAACATACTCACTGACCGATACACTTACTAACACACACTCACTCACTCACTGACAGACAGACACACATACTCAGACACACATACTCACTGACAGACACCCACATACTTGCTGACAGACACACACTGACAGACAGACACACATAATCACTGACCCACACATACACACTGACAGACACATAATCGCTGACACACTCATGCTTGCTCACAGACACACATACACACAGACAGACACACACTTACATATTCTTTTCTTTACTGCTCCTTACCTTTTGGAGCCGATGTGGGGCATCTCCCAGGGTTCCTTCTATCTGTTCCCTCGCGCCGTTTAGTGATGCCGGGTGCTGGTATATGACGTCATATTCCGGCGCCCGGCTTCATTACAGACGGCGCGCACAAGGGAGCAGTGAGGAGCAGGAACGCTGAGCTCCCTTGCTGCTTCCACCGTCCCTTCCTCCCTGGCCGGGTAAGTGTTAGCAGAGTAGGCACCTGCAATGTGGGGAAAGCAGGTGCCTACTCTGCTATAACACCAGCATGTACTCGCGGCTCACCAGGCCGCAAAGATGGTCCTTGTGGGCCGCGAGTTTGACATGCTTGATCTAGAACATTTCTAGCACTGATTCACTCTTTGAGCAGAATTTTTGTAATACTTTCTATCACACAATAAGTCGTGCTCGGTGTGACAGTGATGAATCTTCTGGGGACAGAAGGTTTTCAAAGGGACTATGGAAGTACTGCTTATGGCACTAGCTGGTGCTGATATACACCCTTTCCCTCGCTAATGGTTCTAGAGAAAATAATCCAGCAAAAGGCAAATTTCCTTACCGCCCACCAGTTTTCGCGCAAGTGCGGAATATTTTTTAGAAAGGAGGGTGTTTTAAAAAAAATAAATGTACGTGCATTTATCTTTTTATTTCTACTTAATGCATGTTTATAATGTTTTTAACTTTATAAAGTTTAATGAGAAAACAAAAAAGTAAATTGAAATTACCTTTACAAGTGATTAATGAGATCCTTGATGTTGATGCTGCGAGACTAAATATTTGATATCTGGTTTGATTTTCGTAAGGCTCAAACGAAGGTCTCCTCTTTCGGTAATATTCAGACGACTTCTCTGTTTGCGCATAATATGATTTCTCATCTGTGCGTCAGCTCCCCTCTTCTCCTTCCTCAATTCCCCTCCCCACCTTTATTTTTTTTTCATTTTTTCTATTTTTTAACTTTACTTATAGCAATGCCCAGTAGGAAGGCTGAGCTAGGTAGCCCACTTACTATTACTTACTATAGCCCACTATAACAGACAGGCACACATACATACAGACACATACAAAGACACATACATACATACAAACAGACAGGCACGCACACAGACACATACAAAGACACATACATACATACAAACAGACAGGCACGCACACACACACACACACGACACATACATACAAACAGACAGGCACACACACACACAACACATACAAACACACATAACACATACAAACACACACACACATACATAAAAGGACACATACACACACATACAGACAGACACACAAGACCTACATACAAAGACACATACACACAAACAAACACACACAAAATATTTTAGTCACCCACCCTGAGTCATTCCCTGGGGTCCAGTGGTGGCTCAGGTGGATGGGAGTCAGAGTTCCCACTCTTCCTCCCGCGTGGGCTCTGTGTGTGTTAGCTGGGAGGAGTGATGTGTATTCACTTCCTCCCAGCGTGTGATGTAATAACAGGGGGCCCGGTCACGCTGTTAAAGTGCCCCGCGCTGACCGGGCCCCCTTACAATCCACATCCATCGGGTGGCCCTGACAGCATAGGTTTGCCGCAGGGGCCGCCCTCCCAATCTCTGAAATTGAGGAAATCCCTACCGCCCACCTTGAATCCTGAAACGCCCACTAGTGGGCGGTAGGGACCAGGTTAACGACCCATGACCTAAATCATTTGCCATTTGGCTTATTCCTCCTGGAACATCAACCATGTTACATATCTTAGTATCATCAGCAAAAAGACCTTACCATCAAGACCTTCGAGAATTAGAGGGGCACTTGAAAGGGTGGGAGATTTTCAAAATGATGGAGAAGCTGCAGACTATAAGATGTCAGGAGAGAGATGTAAAAATGAAAGACAATGGAGAAAAAAAGAAACTGATATAGCTGGGAGTAATTTCTTTCTTTCTTCTGTATTGGGAAATGGGTCCAGGCAGTTCAAAAATCCTCTCTAGAGTGCAGCTTTTGAGTTTAGCATATCATTTGGTTATTATAGTCTATATTTCACAAACAATTTTATATATTTTCACAAGGGAAGCTTTTCTTTAAAAACCCACTAGTGTGATAAGCGAGTCTGTGGTCAGTCATGTAAGCAATAGTATAAAATTTGTACTGTTGCTTTAACAAGGCTATTCTGGAAAATCCATTGGGAAATCTGCATATAAATAAAACATTACATGGCTTTTAACAGAATTGTAAAACATGGCTGAATTCCTAAGTAGCAGAATCCCAAGTAATTTAGGAGCTGGTGAAATACCAAAGTCTTTAAAGACTGCTGATAATTGATATTTAAATGATGTGTGTTTGTTAAATTCCGCATATTATAAGGATTACATACCAATTACAGAAATCCAATGCCACTACTGTGATTGTGCTGTAATACATCAGAGTATTAGAACAGATATAGTTTCTATACATATATAATGTTTGGTTTCTTAAAGTATTGATACAACCAAGCATATTTGTTCTTCCTTGCATGTGCATACTGCTACAGAGATTTACAGAATATATGGCTGTGCTATTTTAAAGGGATGCAATATAATTGTTTCATCTCCTTGTAGTGGCTATGGTTTCTGTAGTTCCCTGATGCTGTCTTTGCATTCAGTGTTAAACAGTTTTTAATGTTTTAATGCAAAACGAGAGTTCCCAGTGTACCATCCCCTTTGTGCTGCATGGACTAATGAAGAAACATGGCTGTGATTGTCTGACCATTTTTCAACCTATCTCCACACTCCATACCCATTGCTGTTATGATTTGGTATAGCTAAAACAGGGCTGCCCAAAAGGTAGATCCCCAGATGTTGTAGAACTACAACTCCCTTGATACTTTGCATACCAAAGCGTCATGGAAGCTGTAGTTTTAAAACATATGGGGATCTACCTTTGGGCACCCTTGACCTAGAAGGAAGTGTGTAAACACAGTCTTAGTAATACCTCCAGTATGGGCTGGGTTGTGGGTGGCGTGAGAATATGAATTAGGGTTAAACTGCTTGAAAATGGTGTAATACTGAAAGAAGTGTAATACTGACTCCAGGTACTATAACCAATTTTGTGAGATTAAATAGTGTTTATAGTGGCCCTTTCAGGGCTTCTCCACAGCCCTTGAAGTTGGAATGGGGCACTATACCAAGTTATTAAAAGCAGGGATAAACAAAACAACTGTAACATAAGTAACCAGTTTGGGTGTATACAAAATACCCCTGCAGTCTCACAGCGCAATTCTCTTATATATACTAGTTACTTTATTTATGCAGACCTAGTCACACCTCCCCTGCCTGTAACTCACCTAGCCTCCATAAAAGAAAAAAAGTTTAATTTTAATACCGATTTTACAAGGACAGTGTGTTAACTTTAGAAGTTATTTCCTCTGTTAGTTGAATTTTAAATGGACAGTTTAGGTGTCAGAAGGCACCATAACAACTTAATCTCAATTAAGTTTTGGTGCAAGGAGGCCCCGGGGCGCATTTGTACCTTCTGGGATTAAAACGTTTTTGAAAGATATAACACAGAAGTTGGCTCAAGTGCAATCTCAGCCCCCTCCTGGTAGCATCCAGCATCTTAAGTACATGCCTGCCTATCCCCAGGATTTGGGTGTATAGCATGCATGTCGAATAACCAGTAATAATGAGTAACATAAAATTTCCCTCCCTTTATATCTAAAGATTATAGCGTTTGAACGTAATATTATAATTTCAAATAGTTAGAATTAGTACTATAAAGTACTAACTAATGAAAATATAACCAGGGGAGTCTAACCACGGGTTAGCCTCCTACTTCTGATAAAATGTTGGCTTCTAATCTACTTATATTGAGAAAATATGAAATGTGTCTTTAGTAATCTTTTGGAGGAAACTGTTCCCTGTTGTAATTGAAAGAAGTAGAATTGCAGCTGAATTTCCACTGAATGAGATTAAATAGGAGCCGAACGTTAATTGAAATAAAACCACAGTACAGTATGTTGAATTTCACAGATCGGAGTTGATCTTTAGGCCGGCTAGGTCTGAGTGAAGAGAGCAACTCCACCGAATGGATTTTCCTTCAGTTTTGCAAACCGCGGGAAACTCCCAAATCCAGGAACCAGAAGTACGTGATGTGCTGATGAAGATACGTTTATTGGCTAAAGGAGGTGATTACTTTAAATAGCCAAAACTAGTCCCTCCCACAAACATACACACCTGCAAAAAAACAAACATATGTTTTGACTTAGAAGTAGACATAGATAATTCTTCCTCTAGAATACATCCTAGCAGAACTGTTTCCTTTAAGGAACACTGTAGGCACCCAGACCACTTTAGCTCATTAAGGTGGTCTGGTTGCAATGTCCCTTAACCCTGCAATAGTAACTATTCCAGTTATTGAGAAACTGCAATAATTACTATCCAGGGTTAACCAGACAGCCACTAGAGGGCTTGCAGGTTAGAAACGGACCGTATGGTATCCGACACTGAATCTCCTCACGCTCTGCATGAGGACCTCCAGCATCATTGTTTTTTGAATAATGCTTTCATATGGGGAAATCCTAATGCGAGTGCGGCCATTGCGGCAGATGCACATTAGGTCTCCCCCTGCCGGCTGACATGGCCAGGGCCTAACCCAGCGCCAAGGGGCATCAGCGCTTGATTCAGGTAAGTGACTGAAGTGGTTTGTAAAGTGCTGCACAATATGTTGGTGCTAAACAAATCTTATCCCTAGCTTACAAACTAAAATACTGGGTACTGGGTCTGTTTTAAATACAGTGAAAGCTAGTTTTTGTGATATATTTCAATGTTTTAAAATACAGGAAATTCCAAAATTCAGAAAAGAAAAAAATGCTTTCTGAAGCTTTGTTTGTTTTTACTGAGCTAAAAATCAGAAAGGCCACATCTGGAATTGATATAGGGCTTTTGTGTGAAGCAATGTTCAGCTGCATATTACATTGACTTGCATAACATTTAAAGCAGAACTGTTGTTCTCATTATTTAAAGTGTACTTATCTCCAAATAAATTATCGTTGTTCATTTTTATCAGATAACAAATAGAAATAAATATAATAAATGCACCTATGCTGACTTAACCTCCCTTGAAGTTTACCTTCCTTTTTGTTTCTGAATGTTGTATTCAGTCTGGAAGATGAAGATACATATGTTTTAGAGGTGACTCATCCTGGGAGGTTGATCGGTATTTTTGTTGTTATGAGGTAAGTTCCAATTTGATTTCAAATCTCCAGGTTCACAGCCTCATTTATTAGCTGTATTTTAGGAGCCTGGACGGAACAATCCCCGTCTAAGGATTTCGTTTTGATTTGCTAGAGCAATGACCTGCTCTAGTGTATGGAGCTTTAGGTGGAACAAGCCCGACCTAGGGATATATATGTATATCCGGAACAGCAGAGTGATGGTGAGAGTCTAAGGAGCTCAAGAGTGACTGGGTATTAAAACAGAATCTTTATTAATAAACAGAATGAATAAAACTATAAAACTATTTAAAAGTGAACTATATAGTAAAAAAAAAACTATAAATAAAACCAGTCCTTGTAGGCAATCCTTAATCTCCACTTGAGCTGTAAGCGAAACATGTCAAGTGGAGATTAAGGATTGCCTACAAGTACTGGTTTTATTTATAGTTCTTTTTACTATATAGTTAACTTTTAAATAGTTTTATTCATTCTGTTTATTAATAAAGATTCGGTATAGTATCCAGCAACAAGCATTTTGCTTACAATATGGAGAGACAGAGCAGGAAGAGTTAAGATGCAGAATGCCACAACAATTTAATTAAAAAAAAAAAAAAAAAACATTCTATGCAAAAATGAGAACACAACAAAAAATACATCTACGGTCATTGGAAAAAGAAAGTACACCATCTTTGAATTCTATGGTTTTACATATCACGCTATAATACCATCATCTGTTCCCTAGCAGGTCTTAAAATTAAGTGAATACAAGCTCATCTGAACAACAAAACATGACATATTACACTGTGTCATGATTTATTTAGCAAAAATAAAGTAAAAAATGTAGAAGCCATGTGTGAAAAACTAAGTACACCTTATGATTCAGTCACTTGAAGAAACACCATTAGCAGCAATAACTTGAAGTTATAATTTTCTGTGTGACATTATCAGTCTCTCACATCGTTGTGGAGGAATTTGGCCAACTCTTCCTTACAATCTTGCTGCAGTTCATTAAGGTTTACTGGCATTTGTTTAAGGTCCTTTCACAGCCTTTCAATCGAGTTGAGATCTGAACTTTGACTGGGCCATTGCAACATCTTGATTCCTTTATTTTCAGCAATTCTGTTGTAGATTCATTGGTGTGCTTGGGATCATTGTCCTGTTGCATGACTAATTACAACCAAACTTTAACTGTCGGAACGATGGTCTCACATTTGACTCTAGAATACTTTGGTATACAGAGTATACCTCGCTCACAGAGATTACAATCCAGCAGGGCTGAAGAAACCTGAGATGAACACAGCCCTGATAGTCCTGGACCAGGTAATGCCAGGCGGCCCTCCCAGCGAATCACCGTTCTCACTGGCAGCAAAGACAGGACAGGATGAGCTCTCACAGAGGGTAAGAGAACGCCTAGTTTTCTATGGCCCAAACCCATCACCTGAGGTGGTTGATCGGATTATGGTGGAGGCAAAGAAAGAGCGAGCTGAAGTACTTGCCTTAAGCCTAGCTGAAGCCACTGGCAGTATTGCTGAGGATATGGATCAAGCTAGCAACTGTGCAGCATCCTTTTTCGAGGAAGAGATGGCCCTGCTTTGGAGGCAATCCCTCAGTAGATGGAGTGCAGAAACGGTGCTTGAGTTTCAGCAGCGACTACAAGAAGCTCTGTTCCAGTATGATGGCACAATCCTGGGAGAGTCTGAGCAGGATCTTAGGGACCTGATCCGAAAGCAACTCTAGAGCAAAGGTCCTCAGTGAGGTACAGGTTCCCTGGAAAGAATCCCTCCCAATCCCAGAACAGTGATATAAAGGTCAAGTGGATGCCTTTTCTGGGAGAGCAGCCCCTGGAGGAATGGGTGACTGAACTGGAGAGACTGGTCCGGAGAGAACTGTGTCTGGACGATGGTTACCGGGCCTTGAGGTGGAATGCGGTCCAGAAGTACCCGTGGCTCACAGACGACAACACAGTGAGGACTATGTTGGCCCTGGAGTGAGGGTGAGGACTATGTTGGCCCTGGGTTATTGGGGGAGGCCTTTGAGGAGTGGACTGATTTTGGGAGCTCAGCGGTGTTCCTGCCAGGCAGCCAGTTCATATATGCATGAACATGTGTATACATCTCAGCATTCAAACTGCCAACTCTATAAACAAGTACACCCCTGCATTCAAACGTCAACACTACATACAAACACAGTCCTGCATTAAAACTTAAACACTACATACAAATTCACCTTTATGTTAAACACCAAAAATATATATAAACACACCCCTGCGTTCAAAAACAAACAATACACATAAATGCATGCTTGCATTCAAACACCTACACCACATACAAACACACCCCTACATTTACACAAACATACTCCACACAAAATCATGCTTACATTCAAACACACAAACACTGCTCAGTACTAAATACAACACTGCAAGTATGGAACAATGGTAGAGCCCCAGCTGTCAAAGTATTGTTGGAGTTGCAAGACAGATGGGGATCTATCATTTGGCCACCCTTGCGATTGGGGGCCCAAAAAATTATTGCACCAGTGCCCTCTCTACTTTAGTTCCGCTACTGTGTTGAGAAGCGGAGGATGTGATTGCAGGCCAAGCAGTGGGGCTGGAGAGTGGGGGGGGGGGGGGTCAGGCTTCAGGGGGCCCAATTAAATGCTTGCCCAGGGCCCAAACAATATTAAAGATGACCCGGTTCAACTCAATGAAGTGGTTTTAGTGAGGTTTTCTTCTAGTATTAACTGTGCATTGTACAGCATTTCTCTTTACTACATACAGCAGTGCTTACATTGCAGCGTTTAATATGCCTAGCTCGGTCCTCACATCTAACTTCCAATAGGAGTGCAATGCTGCCCTGCTTATCCTTTTAATCCCCAATGCTCCTCCATGAAAGTATTGGATTGGACTGTTAGATGCATTGGTGTGATGTTGTCAGGATTATAATTGATCCAGCACGCAGAATTGTATCACACCTAGGACTAAGGATAACGTTTAACCAAACCTTAGAATGGCCGGACTTAATGTACCGGAGAATAGTCGAAATACTTGCCAAGGTCAGGGACACAGAGTGTGACACAACGATGAGGAAAGCCAGAAATCAGGGAAGTCAAATACCAGAAAAAACATCAGGAGCACACGCTCGGATAACCAGCTAGTGGAAACCACGACAGGCACTGACCAAAAGGTAATTTGGGTTTAAATATACCTTTTTAGGCTGTAAGTGGTTGTCTCTGGCCTCTGACCCCAAAACGTGCGTGCGTATCTATGACTTGATGTCGCACGCACGTTGGTGCCATCTTTGATGTGTGTAACGGAGCTCCGTGTACCCCGACCGAGTACCCTCCGTTGATGGATGCTCCTAGCGCTCTCAGAGGACTCCAAGCACTGCAGACGACACCACAACCACCGCAGACTCCACAACCGCCGTAGCTTAACTGGAGCCGCGCCGTCTTCCTTCCACCCTGGATCGGCTTCTGTCCTCCAGGACCGTGTGGGGAAGACCTCTCCTCCAGGAGAGCGTATCCGGAACAAGTTCTTAAAAGAGCTAAGTGATTAAGAGCTCAGGGGAATATGCAGAGCATAGCAATCCCCAGTGTGATATAGCAGTTCCCTCCAATAACGAGACGAGGCTACGTATTGAGGGTCAGAAGAGGTCTCTGGACTGGAACACCCAGCCTGCTTTTTATTAGGATAAGGTACACACAGGACACTCCCAGGGGGAGGATGAAATTAACCAATAACAGCATAGTACAGCCCACAGGTTCCCTCCCCTCAGATAAACAGTTAAACCAATTATTACATACAATAAAAATACAGTTTTTACACACACACACTGTAACTTTAAAACCATACATCCAATTTCAATAAAAGTTGCATATTCAGACTCAGCATACATCAAACATAAACACTTCCAAAAATCAGCCAAATCCCTCCAGTGGATCAAAAGTTAGCTGGAAGTCCTTTATGACCGACCGCAAGCACAATTTCCTGCCCAAAACAGTTCCATAGATTTGGGCTGTGCGGCCGGTCAATTTCATGCGGAAAAACGACTAAGTCCCATTTCGAACGGGACTTAGTCTCTGGAGCTGCAAGTTCCGTATGGGAGAAGGTAAGGGTCAGCGGTGTTCGGCAGAATGTGTAGCCGATTTTGGTTCCACAGAATCTTTAGCATACACCGCTGACCGCATTCGAGGAAACCAAGATGGCCGCCGCCATGTGCAATTGACCGGCAGTAACCTCACAGCCTGGGAGGTAAATTGCCTGCACACTTTAGCTTCTGGGTGGTCCGCCTGTGTGGTACTTGGTTCAGTAAGCCCTATTTACTGAACCAAGTGGGGGAAAGCCAGGAACAAGTTATTTTACCGGTCTGGGGACATAGTCTTAAAGGGGTATTGTTCAGCAAAGTCACAATATGTCCCCAGACGGTTCTTAAAGGGCCATACACACCCAATAAATGTTAATAAGTTTTCAGGGGCACAATCTTCCAGGGGCCATAGTCATGAGGCAGGAGGCTGGCAAACATGCTTCTCCACAATCCAGGGAAGCAGGGCAATTTCTCATTTAAAGGGCCAGTTACAAATAGCGATTTGTAACAATGTGGACGAAGGGGAGTTTCCTATTAAAACCGGATCTGCAGCAGCCGGCATCTCTAGGAACGTCGTACTCGCTGGGGACCGGAACGTAAGGCGGTTGGATAGCGGTTTGCCACGACCAAGGTAAGCATACAATATCTCTGTTGGCGTGGCCGCTTAGTTTATGTGCGGCCATGCTGGCAGAGAAACAGGGAGCCGTGACAGATGTTGCATTAGGCAAACGAGGATTGGATCTTCGTGTTGCAAAAAATAGTAAGTAATGCCCTTTCCTCCCAATTTTTATTTAGATTTAGGAAGGCCCTGAATCTAAATAACTAGGAGAACACCATAGCGTTAGTAATACAGGTTTTATTCCGAGCACTATAGTCCGTAACGGAACTAATGCAGAGAGGGCCCTGGTGCAAGAAATTGTTTTGGGCCCTCCTCTAGCTCAATGGTGGACAAAAGGAATTGACGCTGCTTTGGTAGCAAAATTAGGGAATCAAACTTTTTGACAAGGAATCAGACAAATAAGTTGATGCTTTGCATGGAATCACCATGATATAAGAAAATGGTTTGAAGTGCATCTGTATGTGGTACTTTGTCCCTATTTATTTAAGCCATATACCTGGCTCTTTCTTTTCAGTATTCAAGGGGTAGCAGAGAGAGAAATACATAATCAACATTATTTTACTATTATTTATTTATTGTGCTGAGGTTTTTCAGCTGCTAGAGCTGTTGGTAGAAAACAGGCCACATGCTTTTGTGACTTTGCTGAATAGTACCCTTTCAACTGAGGCTCAAGAGATTCTCTCCGAATCATGCACAGTTGTGCTCAAATGTTTGCATATCCTGTTAGAAAATGTGACATTTTGGCATTGATTTAGAAAATATGTCTGATCATGCAAAAAAAAAAGTGTTTGAAGGATAGTGATCGTGTGAAGCCATTTATTTTCACATATACCCGACCACCTATACCCGACAACACCTTGACACTCCTCACAGCTTATGGCACACTGTAATTTGGAGTGACGAGACCAAAATAGAACTTTATGGTCACAACCATAAGTGCTTTGTTTGGAAATGGGTTAACAAGGTCTTTAGTGAAAAGAATACCATCCCCACTGGGAAGCATGGTGCTGGCTCACTGATGTGAGAAACTATGTTTACAAATGGGTTAATCCAGCCTGGTCCATCTAGAATTAACCTTTTCTGCTGTAAACATGGCTGTCAGGATCAAGACAGGGATCCAACACGCAGTGTACTAAAACTATAAAGACGTATACCAGACCTTAGAGTGGCCGGACTAACGTCAAGCAAACAAGGAATGGTCAGGGACAAGCCTGACAAGCCTTTGAGAATGCTTTCCTATGGACTGGCTGAATGCGTGCGCATTCTGCCAATGACAGGAAAGAAGGAGGAGAGTCCCCACCGCTGAGGGAGACCGGCGGGGAGAAAAAAGGTAATATTTAACCCCTTCCACCCCCTAGAGACCGGCAGAGGGGGGCCCTGAGGGTGGGGGGACCTAAAGTATAAACGAGTATGTTTTCCTGGCACTATAGTGGTCCTTTAAACCGTGTGGCAGGGATTGTGATATCCAGTTTATTGGGTTACCAGTAAGGAATGTGACATGTCTATGGATTGGGATTGGGAAAATAATAACGTATTCATAGATGCAATTATTATTTCTGTGGCAGGTACATAAGAGAAGATAGAGCCAAATGTTTAAATTTGGATTAAGGTTGGTCTGGAACAAAGGTCACTTATTATTTCTATAGGTACACCTTAACTCCACCCCTGGGCAAGACTGGATAATCCACAGGGTACAAATCCAATGATTTGGAGGGGTGTTTGTGTACTTGATTGGGCCAAGATCTAATTTTGAGTGAGTCACCATCAAGTTTTACTTTGAAAACCTGACTTCTGTTATTTTATCCTTTTTGTTTGTATCTGTTGTTGGTGTAGATAAGGTTCCCTGCCACACACTGAATATCTGTATAACAAATTAAAATATATAAACAACATGGAAGATATGACGGCCTGACTTTGTGACACTCGCACTGTCCATAATAAAATCTGGTACTTTTGGACTCCTGGATATTTATAACAGACTTTCAAACTTTGTGTGTAAAAGATGGTCAAGTTCTGATTCCATGTGACCCTTGATTGTTTCCATCATGCTTCATATTGTCCGACCCAGACACACCACCTATTGTCTCCACTGGTGAGCCTGTACCAATCCCTTGATTCAGTTTTTTTTTTTTTTTTTTCCTTTTCCCTCCTGAAACATGCTTTGCCCACCACACAAGATGGGACCACCACGTGTTAACTGATTACCTCCTAACCAGCTTTTCCCTCATCCAATCCTCTCTTTTTATTTATAGAAGGAGATTGCGGTCTTTCAATCTCTCCTCTGTCTTGCTTTGTTTCAAATCAAATGTTTCGTTGAATTGTATTCCCTTCTTCTTCTTTTCCAGTTTTGTAATCTTTTTTTTCACTCTACTCCACAATCAGTGGAATTTAAATCTAAGACAAAAAATATGAAATATAATTTTTTTTGGAAACCTTCATTTGATACTGAGTTCAGGCTTGATATAAATGTCCATATATTGAGGTTTCCATTAATTTCAAAACAATGGTTTAAATGCTTGTATTATGTTTAATGTCCTTGTTCTTTTATCTTACATGTGTAAACCTGACCTCTACTTTACTGACTGTGAATCTTGAAACTTTATATTCAATACTTATTTTTTTTTATTTCGTTACAAAGTAAACATTCATGTCTATGCTTAATCCTATTACTTTCCAATAAAACTGATTGATAACAAAAACACATGTTTCTAAATGATGGTACTTAATATAACAAACATATGTGTTGCATTCAAAAAACATTTTCCTGATAACTTTTATCCTTCTACGTATGACTGATCAGTCTTCTGTGCTGCTAACATGATACATTTGGTCTTGATGTAACAAATGAGCAAATGAGTTTGCTGATTCTGAGAATGGTGCTAGCATCACATGCATGAAATATATGCAGCATGTAATTTAGCACACAAAAACAATTCATTTTAGAGGTCGAAATGCTATAGCTGCTAAAACATATGTCATTTTATGTTTGTGTCGCAGGCTGTGACTCAGAGATGTGTGGCATAGCCAAAGGCTATGGTGGAGGTCACTTATTCATCCAGAATTCTGATAAATATTAGATTTTGAAATTGAAAATTGGATTGAACTTTCAAAAGGCCCTGCTCAGGGCACCATGTTAGTCCTCTATCCTGTAAGCAGTTTTACATCATTTGTAATCACACTTATCATGTGATCTTAGCAGATATAGAGATGATCTCATGCCCTTATCTGTAAGGAATAAATACATGTTTCTTGATAACTTAGCATGCAAAGTGATAACTAAACATGCAAACTGATAACAAAACATGCACATCACATAGAGAATGGGGAACTATAATTCTTGTCCTTAATAAGTGCGTGTTCTGATTCCCAAACCATCACAACTGGTCCTTGGCTACACACCTAACAGCCTCTAGAATGCCTAGGTGTGTGTCTTTCAGTTTTCATGTGAATAAAGAAAAATTGTGATGTCTAATCTAAATCAAATTCTGAGAATGTGGTATCTGTTTATTTGCTGTAAGAATGTGTTTCCACAGTTTGGTAATCATCAGTACTTGGCAAAACAAAAATGATCTCGCGGTAATACAACCATGAACGCAATCTGAAGGGGTGAAAATCACCTATGTTAACTTTTTCACTTGCTGATCAGTTTTCTTTTATTTATTATATTAAATATTTATCAAATGACATCACTAGCATGGCCAGGGCACACATTTCAAATAGGGAAGAACCTTCTGCATTAGATGTGCTCGTGCTGTGCATTGGGTACTCTGCCCCTCGAGAATGCTTCAGCAGTGCTCTCTGCATGGTCCTCTATCAGGATGTGAGCCTGGAGGCTGTCTGTGAGCCTAGCATACTTTAAACAAGGCTTACGTACTGTTTCAGTAGGCAGACCAGTATACTTTACAGGTGGGCCTGCCCATTATCTGGCCACTATCCAATTCCCTCTTGTGCTTTCTCTGTGAGGACAGAGCTGATGACAATGATTGATAGGTCGTTAGGTGTAGATTTTTACATTCTATGTGTGAAAGTTCTGCTTTAAAGGTTATCAGGAGTGTTGACAATTTATGTTTGCAAGTGATGAATTCAGAGATGATTTATTTCAGTTGTTCTTGGTCATTATCACGGCTATCTGGTAGCTTAAGGGTCTTGTGACCTCCATGGAATTAGGCTGTGGCTTAAATGGGTCCTAAGAAGGTACCTATACACATTATGGCCTTAACCCTCACCCACCCACCACGGAAAATGAAGGGTAGCAAGGGAAAACTAACTGACCAATATTAAGCAATATACACCCTAAGAAAAATGACTTTCATATGAATTAGCACATCAAGATATATTGAAATATGGATGTAAAAGTTATGGGATTTATATGTTGCATTTATATCTGTGCATTTATTTCTAAACAAGCCTTATAATTAGTGATGTCGCGAACATAAAATTTTCGGTTCGCGAATGGCGAACGCGAACTTCCGCAAATGTTTGCGAACGGGCGAACCGGGCGAACCGCCATAGACTTCAACGGGCAGGCAAATTTTAAAACCCACAGGGACTCTTTCTGGCAACAAAAGTGATGGAAAAGTAGGTTCAAGGGGACTAACACCTGGACTGTGGCATGCCGGAGGGGGATCCATGGCAAAACTCCCATGGAAAATTACATAGTTGATGCAGAGTCTGGTTTTAATCCATAAAGGGCATAAATCACCTAACATTCCTAAATTTTTCGCAATAACCTGCTTTAAAACATCAGGTATGATGTTGTATCGATCAGGTAGTGTAAGGGTTACGCCGCTTCACAGTGACAGACCAAACTCCCCGTTTAACGCACCGCAAACAACCGCAAACAGTCCATTTGCACAACCGCAAACTCCCCATTTGCACAAGGTTGGATACCAAGCTAGCCATGTCCCGTTCCTTGTCCTCACTGATGTCATTGAAGGTCTCTTCCTCCACCCAGCCACGTACAACACCAAGGGTCCCCGAAAGGTGACAAGCCCCCTGGGACGCCTGCCCCTGGGACGTTTGGTCTTCCACCTCTTCAAAGCCACCTTCCTCCTCTGACTCCTCTTCTTCAGACTCCTCTCTCTGCGTTATTATAAGGTGTGTTAAGTAGTACTATTCCTATCAGTTTAATCCTTGTTACATCCCCTATCAGGGGACGTGTATGTAAGGCATCGATTTTAGGAAGCGGGAGATGGAAAAACATGCTTGGTCGGTCCTCCTACTTCAAAATTGGGGCACTGCGCGTGCAATCTAATGTGCCACCAGATAGGAGTGGTGTGTTAAGTAGTACTATTCTTATCAGTTTAATCCTTGTTACGTCCCCTATCAGGGGACGTGTATATAAGGCATCGATTTTAGGAAGCGGGAGATGGAAAAACATGCTTGGTCGGTCCTCCTACTTCAAATTTGGGGCACTGCGCATGCAATCTAATGTGCCACCAGATAGGAGTGGTGTGTTAAGTAGTCCCCCTCATCAGGCCTTTTTTAGTCAAATGTATCGCCCACTGTCAGTCCCTTTGGGATCCATCCCTCATTCATCTTAATAAAGGTGAGGTTAACTAGACTTTTTTGACCTAGGCGACTTCTCTTTTCAGTGACAATACCTCCTGCTGCACTGAAGGTCCTTTCTGACAGGACACTTGAAGCGGGGCAGGCCAGAAGTTCTATCGCAAATTGGGATAGCTCAGGCCACAGGTCAAGCCTGCACACCCAGTAGTCAAGGGGTTCATCGCTCCTCAGAGTGTCGATATCTGCAGTTAAGGCGAGGTAGTCTGCTACCTGTCGGTCGAGTCGTTCTCTGAGGGTGGACCCCGAAGGGCTGTGGCGATGCGTAGGACTTAAAAAGGTCCGCATGGGGGCGTGGCCTGATACCTGATGTGAGCGGTCGCACTTGCTCAGAGCTCCCGTCCGGCGGCAGAAAAACTGGCCTAAAACAATAAAAATAAACTAATTAATGGCCAATAAAAAGAAGATGACCCAGTCCCTGAACACCCAGGAATCGGGCACACCGAAAAAATCCAGCGGTCTCGACAAATATTTCCGGGACACAGTAAAGGTTCTCGGAGAAGGCTTAGCTGAAAACATGGCGGCGCCATCTTTCCCGCGCAAATCATCTCATCCCAGCACAGAAGGAGAGGAGACTCCTCCAGCAAATGGCATAGCAGATGGATTGGCAAGCATAAGGGAAACCCTCAAACACCTACCCTCCAGAGACGAATTGGCCGGCATGATTGCGAAGCTGGAATCCTCCCTGTCTGCTGATATCAGGCAAGTAAACACGAGGGTAGGGGACCTGGAGGAAGACAGAGACCAGATTTTAGACAGACTCCTCACCCTAGAACAAGACCAAAAAAGCAGAGACATTAAAACTCTATACACCATGAGAAATACAGAAGATCTCGATAATAGGGGAAGGAGGAATAATATTAGGATAAGGGGGCTCCCAGAATCTCAGGGAAACTCTGAAAACCTACCCACTATACTACAATCTCTGTTCAATAAAATTCTGCAGAGGCCTGAGGATTCACCAATTCTCTTAGACAGAGCTCACAGGGCATTAAGGCCCAAAGACCTGCCACAAGACTCCCCCAGGGACATTATCTGTAGAGTACATTACTACTCTGAAAAAGAAGATATTATGAGGAATGCCAGAGACACCACAGATATAATGTTTAATAACACGAAAATAATGATTCTTCCAGACCTGGCATGGCTGACTCTAAGGGGTAGAAGAACCCTGAGACCACTAACATCAGCCTTGCAACAGGCCAATATCAAATACAGATGGGGCTTCCCCTTTTCTCTAACGGCTTCCCATCAAGGGGTACAAGCCACTTTAACATCATCTGCGGAAGTAGAAGCTTTCACTCAGCGTTTAGGCATACCCAGCATAGAAATACCCGATTGGTACGATATGTCAGAACCCGAAAAGACTAAGCCACAATATCAAAAACAGACCGGGCAAGCTACAGACACAAGGAAGAGAACGTCGTGGAAGACCCCACCAGCATCTCCCTTCCTAAGATCTAGGAAACATCCAATGACCCCTAGGAAAATAAACTGAAACAACATTACGAAGAAAGGGGAAACAGACTCTAAAGCATAATGGACATATAATTTGTCTAAAGTAATATATTACTTGCCCATCCGCCTAATCCACAGATAATGGAAGGGTAACTATGTATAGCTTTTAATGTATATCTATGTTGTAGACAGAAAGTGAATTTGACATGATACCAGCTTATAGATGAGTGTTTTAACAATGTTTCACCAGGATAACTCAATTCAAACAGAGCATGATATAACACCATCAGCACAACTTGACACATTGATGCCCATTTTACAATGTAACTTAAATCTCACTTATTATAAGACCAGTTAATAACGTGTAGCGTCAATTTGCCGCCTCCGGGGAAGCTACTTAGCAGTAGAGGCGATGTGAAGAACGCAATACTCAAATAGCACGCACAACTGATAGTAAAATAGTGTCCACGCTCCCTCAGGACACAATATAGGGCCCTCAGGGACCGAGAGCGGTACCAAATACCTAAATAGCTTTTGCGTCATAAAGTCAAACATCCCCTGAGCCAGCTCCTACTGCTGGACTCACTCAGGCAAAAGTACTGTCTCCTATTTAGAGGTCTAACACGTTGCACACCCATTTTTCTCACAGGTAACACAAAAAGGTAGACCTCTATATCCACACGAGAGTTCGGACTCTCTACTGAACTTCCCCTCGTAGTACATCGTACTTGATACTTATCTGAAATTGATTTGTAAATAGTTATTGTTTATATTGTTTATCTGTTAATATATTCTGTTTTGTACGGCCGTATACCGGCCTCCTCACACTGACATACACATACCCAAAAAGACTCCCCGCTACTTGTGTACACCACACGTGATATCAACACACCAAGCTCCCCCAGCAGGACCCCAAACAGCAATAGACACTAAGCTTTGACCACCACTCGAAAATGGGCACATTACGCTTATGCTCCATAAATGTTAGAGGGCTAAATACGCCTGAGAAGAGGAAAATGGTTTTAACTGACTTAGTGAAAAATAAAATTGACATAGCATTCCTAGAAGAAACGCATTTAAGAGGCTCTGACGCCCCGAAACTTAAACATCAAAATTTTCCTCACGTATACTATAACAATTATAATAAGAGCAAATCAAGAGGGGTAGCAATATTAATAGGGAAACAAGTACCTTTCACATACTCTTCACACGTGACAGACGAATCCGGAAGATTCATCATCTTACAAGGCATAGTGGGGACAGAACCTATAACCCTAGTATCCATATATCTCCCCAACAAACACCAATGCGGGGCGCTCAGAAAGATCATGGCTAAAATTAAACAGCATACAAATGGCATTCTCATAATAGGTGGAGATTTCAATATCTCACTAGATGCTAAAAGAGAGAGCACCTTGACTCATAGTACTCACCTTAATACCTCCAGAATCCAAATGCAACATATCATCAAAACTCATCAATTATCTGACTGTTGGAGGATCTTTCACTCAACAACAAAAGACTATACACACTACTCTAACCCAAACAAATCATATTCCAGAATAGATTTCTTCCTAGTAGGACACAGAGTCCTGGGCTTGATATCAGACACCTCCATAGGCCCAATGACTTGGTTTGACCACTCACCGATATATCTCACAATAACCATTCCATCACTCCCCCGCCCTAAAGGGACTTGGAAACTAAACACCAACTTTTTACAAACGAAAAAGGTAAAAGACTCAGTAGATAAAGTGATAAAGCTATACTTTCAGGAAAATAAAACCCCTGATACCACCGCTTTTACACAATGGGAAGCACACAAAGCTGTAGTTAGAGGTGAACTGATAAAATTGGGATCACAACTTAAACGTGAAAAAAGCAAAAAAATTGATGATCTACATAACCAAATCTCACAGTTAGAAGAAGATCATAAACTAAATATGTCAGACACAGTTTATTGCAAGCTCTTAGCCCTTAGAGCCGATCTTAAATCACTCCTACAAGATAACGCGAAAAAAGCAATTCTATGGACTAAACAGCTTCATTATGCTCAGGGAGACAGATGCGGGAAATTTCTTGCACAAGCCTTAAAACAAAAACGAATGCTCACATACATCCCTAAAATCAAACGCCCAGATGAGTCTTATGCTCATACCACAGAAGACATAGCTGACACTTTCCATGCATACTATACCTCACTATATAATCTAAAGGAGAAAGAGAACAACACAGAGGACATTAAAAAATACCTAGAAACCAAATTTGACACAATTTTATCATCGGGTGCAACAAGATATTTGGAAGAGCCCTTTACTACAGATGAGATTAGATTGGCAATAAAACAAACTCCACACAATAAAAGTCCGGGCCCTGATGGGTTCTCAGCATCTTACTATAAGATGTTCCAATTGGAGCTTATCCCACATCTACTTATAGCAATTAACTCCATCCCACAACACGAACGTATACCAAGACAGGCCCTGGAGGCAACTATCACACTTCTGCCCAAACCAGGGAAGGACACAGAAAGATGCGCCAGCTATAGGCCAATATCCCTGATAAATGTGGATATAAAAATATTTACTAAAATGCTGGCAACTAGACTTAAACCTTTCCTCCAAAACCTCATACACCCAGACCAAGCAGGCTTTGTTCCAGCTAGAGAAGCGAAAAATAATACTTCAAAAATCATTAATCTAATACATAGTACAAAATATACAAATAACCCGACACTACTTCTGGCAATTGATGCTGAAAAAGCATTTGACAGAGTAGACTGGACTTTCATGTTCAATACTCTAGATTCGCTGGGATTCGGTAGGAGATGGATCCAATGGATAAAGGCCATTTACTCCCTTCCCACAGCCCGACTTAAGGTGAATGGTCAACTTTCTAGACCATTCACGATAAGTAATGGCACCTGACAGGGATGCCCGCTTTCTCAGCTATTATTCATTCTGTCATTAGAACCTCTACTACAGGCAGTACGAAGCCACCCCGATATTAAAGGCATTTAAGTACAACAACAAGAACATAAAGTTTCGGCCTTTGCAGATGATTTACTTTTCTCCATAGAACATCCTACATATAGCTTACCTATACTAACTCAAATTATGGAGGAATACAGCAAACTCTCCAATTTCAAAATCAATACAGATAAGTGTGAGATCCTCAACATCACCACGCCCTTAGACCAAGTAAAGAAATTAAAACAAATGTACCCCTTCCAATGGGCCACCCACTCCATTAAATACCTGGGGATTAAAATAACCAACACACATAAAACTCTATATAAAGAAAATTTCCCTGACTTAGTAGCAGCAATTCAGAAAGACTTAGACAGATGGGACAAGACTCATTTCCGATGGATGGGTCGGATAAATATTGTCTCAATGAATATTCTCCCACGCATTCTATATCTCTTAAACACTATCCCTATACACATCCCGGGCATCTTCTTCCGGAACATACAATCTATGATTACCAAATTTATTTGGGCTCATAAAAGACCAAGAATTGCTTTCAATTTACTAACCAAACCTAAGGAGCGAGGGGGGTTGGGATGCCCCAACATACAAAAATACCATAAGGCTATACACCTAGGAAGGATTTTAGAATGGTCAAGGGAGGGGAGCACTAAGGCATGGGTCAATATAGAACAATCACAAATACAAACCACACTGAAATCTCTCCCCTGGATCTTATCTAAGTGCGAGGAGAAATCAACACGAGACCTGCCAACCATCTCAGCTACTCTTCAAATATGGAAGACCCTACATCCGAACACAGACTTTACACCAACACCCTCCCCCTACTACCCGATATCTTACAACCCCAAATTCCCTCCAGGTAGGAACAATGCACTATTAGCTAATCTTAAACCTCGCTCCAAAAATGGAGGAGTGACATTACAAGACCTAGTCACCACAGAAGGACTGAAACCACTAACGGCCCTTACAGACTCGACATGTCCAACGATGACACAAACATTCCAATATCATCAGATTAAACACTTCCTATCTAAAGAAGGGCTTTTACAATGGCAACCTAGAGAGGCCACTCGATTTGAAAGGCTATGCTCACTTCCACCCAAAACAAAAACAATATCCACATGCTATCAATTAATACAAGAAAACACGAATGGTACACTCCCGTGGTATACACTAAGAAATAACAAATGGTTTTCTTCCCCAATTGAGGAAAAAAAACTGGAAATCGATCTTCATTAAAATGATAAAATCCCACTCTAGCATAGTGATACAAGAAATAAATTATAAATTCTTATCTCAATGGTATATCACCCCCGTAGATGTTAACAAATTCGACCCAACTACCTCACCATTATGCTGGAGATGTATGAAGGTACAGGGTAATTACCAACATATATGGTGGGAATGCAGCAGAGTAAAAGGATTTTGGAGAGAAGTGCAGAGAATCACCGAACAAACAAGTGACATCTCGCTTCCAGTCACTCCGGAGGCACTTCTATTCTATCTCATCCCTATCTCCATACAAAAATTCAAAAATTCGCTGGTACTATACCTCCAGACTGCAGCTAAACTTGTGATAGCGGGGCTTTGGAAAACTAGTGGTAGGCCGTCAAGGAGGGAATGGTTTCTGAAAATTGAGAACATTCATAGAATGGAGGAGCTAAGACTATCCTCTCTAGGCAAATCCCAATTATATAACACAATTTGGGATCCATGGAATTCTTTTCTGAAAAACTCAAAGTAAGTTAGAATAAGTTGGGGACTAAGTCACGTCTAGAACACATATTTGTAAGTAGGGGAAAAATGGACAAGGTAACACCACTTTCACCCTCCCTCAATAGAATATCCCCAAATGTACACGACTGCGGGAATTGTCTTAATTTCAACTGTAATGAGAAATTGTTTACATCATTGTTATAGCAAAATTGAACCAACAATGTTTTGTCAATGTAATAATGTAAACCATATATATACTGTTATGTCTATACATCTGTCTCACCAAGTTTTTGAGACTTGTAATGTTTAACATGCAAAAATGTAATAAAAATAAAAAAAATAAACAAAAGCCACAAACTTTTATGTAAATTGGTGAATAAATAGAGACATGATAAGGCACATTATATACCAAAAAAAAAAAAGGTCCGCATGTCCTCCATCAACAACACTTCTGTAAAGCGTCCTGTCCTTGTCGGCGTGGTCGTGGGAGGAGGAGGATTACTTTCACCTCTTCCCCTGTTGTGCCCGTTGTGCTGTGACATCACCCTTATATGCTGTGTAAAGCATACTTTTTAATTGATTTTGGAACTACTGCATCCTTTCCGACTTGTCGTAATTTGGTAACATTTCAGGCACTTTCTGCTTATACCGGGGGTCTAGTAGCCTGGACACCCAGTACAGGTCGTTCTCCTTCAGCCTTTTTATACGAGGGTCCCTCAACAGGCACGACAGCATGAAAGACCCCATTTGCACAAGGTTGGATGCCGAGCTACTTATGTCCTGTTCCTCGTCCTCAGTGATCTCTCTGAAGGTATGTTCTTCCCCCCAGCCACGTACAACACCACGGGTACAAGATGGGTGACAACGAGCACCCTGGGATGCCTGTTGTGGTTGGTCTTCCTCCTCCTCCTCAAAGCCACATTCCTCCTCTGACTACTCTTCCTCACAATCCTCTTCCAGCGGTGCCACAGGTCCAGCAAGCGATGCTGATAAGGCTGTTTCTGGTAGTGATGGTGACCACAACTCTTCCTCTTCACGCTCATCTCCGGCCTGATCCAGCACTCTTCGCAGGGCACGCTCCAGGAAGAAAACAAATGGTATGATGTCGCTGATGGTGCCTTCGGTGCGACTGACTAGGTTTGTCACCTCCTCAAAATGACGCATGAGCCTACAGGCATTGCGCATGAGCGTCCAGTAACGTGGCAAAAAAATTCCCAGCTTCCCAGAGGCTGTCCTAGCACCCCGGTCATACAAATACTCGTTAACGGCTTTTTCTTGTTGGAGTAGGCGGTCGAACATTAGGAGTGTTGAATTCCAACGTGTCGGGCTGTCGCAAATCAAGCGCCTCACTGGCATGTTGTTTCGCCGCTGGATATCGGAAAAGTGCGCCATGGCCGTGTAGGAACGCCTGAAATGGCCACACACCTTCCTGGCCTGCTTAAGGACGTCCTGAAAGCCTGGGTACTTATGCACAAAGCGTTGTACGATCAGATTACACACGTGCCATGCATGGCACATGTGTCAACTTGCCCAAATGCAATGCCGCCAACAAATTTCTTCCGGTGTCACAAACCACTTTGCCGATTTCCAGTTGGTGCGGAGTCAGCCACTGATCCACCTGTGCGTTCAGGGCGGACAGGAGTGCTGGTCCGATGTGACTCTCTGCTTTCAGGCAAGTCAATCCCAAGACGGCGTGACACTGCCGTATCCGGGATGTGGAACAGTACCTGGGGAGCTGGGGGGGTGCAAGTTGATGTGGAGCAAGACGCAGCAGCAGAAGAGGACTCAGCTGAGGAGGTTATGGAAGAGGAGGGAGTAGGAGGAGTAGAGGAGGTGGCAGCAGGCCTGCCTGCAAGTTGTGGCGGTGTCACCAATGAGTGAGTGGTGGCACTGGGCAGGCCCTGAAACGCACACTAGTGAAGGAAACTGACTGCTATATATTACAGTCCAAAAAGTTTAGTTTTGTTTAAATGCAAGCTATTGGGACACCAGTGAGTGAGTGGTGGCACTGGGCAAGTGGGCACAGTATACGCTGTGAGCCTTACACACACGCTGGCAGACAACGAACTGCTATTTAATCTATTACAGTCAAAATTCTATATATATTTTTTTTAAATGTACACTACTGTTACACCAGATATGAGTTGCACTGGTGTGACACTGTGCCCTGGCAGGCCCTGAAACGCACACTAGTGAAGGAAACTGACTGCTATTATATTACAGTCCAAAAAGTTTTTTTTTGTTAAATGCAAGCTATTGTGACACCAGATATGAGTGGTGACACTGGGCAAGTGGGCACAGTATACGCTGCGAGCCTGACACACACACTGGCAGACAACTAACTGCTATTCAATCTATTACAGTCAAAATTTTATTATTTTTTAAAAATGTACACTACTGTTACACCAGATATGAGTTGCACTGGTGTGACACTGTGCCCTGGCAGACCCTGAAACGCACACTAGTGAAGGAAACTGACTGCTATTATATTACAGTCAAAAAAGTTTAGTTTTTTTTTTAAATGCAAGCTATTGGGACACCAGTGAGTGAGTGGTGGCACTGAGCAGGCCCTGAAACGCACACTAGTGAAGGAAACTGACTGCTATTATACTACATTAAGAAAAGTTTTTTTTTGTTTAAATGCAAGCTATTGTGACACCAGTGAGTGAGTGGTGGCACTGGGGAAGTGGGCACAGTATATGCTGTGAGCCTGACACACAGGCTGGCTGGCAGGCAGGCAACTGCAATTACATTACACAGAAAAAAAAAAAAAAAGCAGACTGATGTTCTAGCCCTAAAAAGGGCTTTTTGGGGTGCTGTCCTTACAGCAGAGATCAGATGAGTCCTTCAGGACTGTAGTGGACACTGAATACACTAGCCTAGCTATCAATTTCCCTATCAAATCAGCAGCAGCTACACTGTCCCTACTCTCACTAAGAATGCAGCTTCACAATGAATGTAAAATGGATGCTGTCCAGGAGGTGGGAGGGTCTGCTGCTGAATGGCTGGAATGTGTCTGCTGACTGTGAGTTACAGGCCAGGGTCAAAGTTTACTCAATGATGATGAATAGGGGGCGGACCGAACAGCGCATGTGTTCGCCATCCGTTGTGAACGCGAACAAGCGATGTTCGCCGGGAACTATTTGCCAGCGAACAGTTCGGGACTTCACTACTTATAATTTAGATACCACTGGAACTGTGGTTTACCAAGTAAGACAACTAGTGCAAAACAATTGTTTTTAAATAGTTTTAAATCTCTGTTTATTATCCACCGCCACCTGAACACCTCTGCTAGAGTCACATATCCCAAACATCATTCATCTTCTGTGCTCTGTCTCTAAAACTCTCTACTTTTGCTCCCTAAAAATGTCATTCTTTTATGTAAGGCTTATGCAATGTATGATCATATATTGTAACTAAACCCCTATTATTTTTGCCTAGATTAGGTGTTTTTAAAAAAATGAATACAATCTGTCAACATTGAAGTTGCTGTTTAGTGGATAAGTGAGTGCGCTGGATCTTGTGTATTGCATCCCATTTATGCATGTTCAGGTGAGTGCAGCCCTTTGGTTTCAGTCTTTTAATTCAAATCTACATACCACTCTAATAATACTGCAAGGAAATGCATTTATAAACCGCTGATGAAGGTTAAACAAGGCTAAGACTGAACATTTTCGCTAATTGAAGTTTGCCATGCTCCAAAAATGTCTGGGAACCACTGACCTATATCGAAAGTATTAGGTATCTCGAGCCTTCTGTGCCATAATGCATCTATGCACGTTATATTGTAACTCGTTTAATGTAATTTTTGAACAGCAAACCAGAATGTGCTGAAGCTTTACAAGAATCATTCATATAGAGAAATCAATGAGCTGCAGGAAAATAACTGACCCTTTTTCAGTTATAACTGTAGTTTGATGGTATTTTTCTGTTATACAGACATTGAGAATTCAGTGGTCTGGTCTATGTTTTAAAATCAGTCTCTTGGGAGTAGGGGTGTAATAAAAATAAACATCCTACATATTTGTAAAGCTCCTCTAAAAATATATATTTTATAAAACTTTCTGTCTCTTTAAAGAATATATGTATCAGGAATATTCTAACTAAAGTGTTATTAAGCTAGTTTTTAACAGCAAGGAGGGTTTAATGGAAGAAGGATTTCACAGAGGCTTTTTTTTTGTCTAGCAACACTTGATTCATATTAAAGTTCACAACACCTTACCATGGTCCTAAAACAAAAAGGCTGCACTTATCTGTTTGAATTGAGCCCTAAGTCTACAGTTATTAATTCACATATTAGAGATTAAATTACCTGGATGAAAATGAATACCACTGGGGATTTCCAACTGAGAGTTTTGGTTGGATGGCAAAGTGCAAGGTTCTAGAATGATTGTACTATTATGAGTGTACTACGGAGTATGCTATTATCCATTTGCTGTTATTGTCTTATGTGTTTCTTCATTAAACAGATCATACATTAAATCATACATAATTCCATGTTTTGCCAGCTTTTCATTATTTTCCCCATAATATATAGATATACATTTAGGAAAAAAATAGCTTGGATCGGCATTTAGGTGGAGAGAAAATGCCCAATGTTTCTGCTCAATCTGGTACATTTTTATAATGACTGCTGCCTCTGTTTTTAACCCCTTAAAGTGGCACTGTCATGTCGAACTTACCTTCCTTTAATGGCTTACTCTTCTCTCCCTCTCTCAGGATCTGTTCTTTATTTCTTCCTGTCTGCTCTAGTTATCTTTAAAACATAAGACAAAGTAGGAACTACTTTGTCTTATGGAAGTTTCCTATCCTTGACCATCTATGACCAGTGGATGAGCAAAACAATTCTCACCTTTCCTCCGTGTTCTTGCGATGCCTCCTTTCCGTGTTCCCGAACGCCAGCAAAACTACAGAATTTCGTCCATTCGTGTTAAGACGAAATTCGTGACTTTGTTCAGTTTTAAATTTCATTTGAATGAATGAAATTCAGATCCGATCGCGGCTGTATCTTGCAGCCGCTTACTAGATAGCTCCCTAATTCCCAAGGTATCAGGGAGCGATCTACCAATAGGCTGAAAGACTACGATTGGTTTTTCAGCCAACTTTACTAATGCCAAGTAAAAATTAGTAATTAATCTGCCCCTAATCGCTATTTTGCAAACAGTTGTATTTTTTTTTTTTAATAATTCCCCCCCTTCCCCCAATAAATGGCCCACGGTGGGGCATCTCTTAACTAGGGGTATATTAAAGTAATCAGGGGACATAGGGTCCCCCTTGGCCCTCACTCATGAGCGGTGGGTGGGGGCCCTAAATGGAAATGGAGGGGAACAGACCTTTTGTCCTTCCCCACCCGGCCCCCACCCATAAGTGGTGGATGGGGCCCTAAATGAAAATGGGGGGGCCTATTGTCCTCCCCTCTGCCCCCACCCCTGAGCGGCGGGAGGGTGACCTAAATTACAATAGAAAAATTACAATATGGGGGGACCTATTGTTCTCCCCCCATCCCCACCCATAAGCAGTGGGTGGGAGCCCTAAATGAAAATGGGGGGACCCTATTGTCCTCCCCCGACAGGCCCCCACCCATGAGCGGCGGGTGGGGCCCCTAAACTTTCAAAACCGAATATATTTTTAATTCATATAATTATTAATAAAGCACTAAGGGAAAACATCCAATTTTAGTCTTCTCATGGGGAACTTTATTGGAATTTCAAGATTTGTATAGAAACATAACTATATAGGCTTTATTAGTCCTAGTACCATTTTAGGTGCTAAATGAAGGATTACAATTCTTATCAGGTTCACCCACCGACTAGATAAGGTTGATTGGAGTTAAATTCCACATAAACTGTTTAGCTATCCTCTACATACAGATTAAAAAAATATTTATCTCTGGACGTATTCCAGAGAAGACTCCATGACATTTATTTGCCAAAATGGACAAATAAGAAACATCATAAATAAATATTGGAATTTACTTTTAAATGATCCTATCCTTGAGAACATCCTACCTGTTAAACCTAAAATTACATATAAGGGCTTGCCTAACTTAAAGATAAATGTATCTGATAACCCAATTTTAAAGGAGAAAGAGACAGATTTGAACTTTTTAGCTCAATTCACAAGTTTTTTTAAGTGTGGAAGATGCCAGACTCGCCAACTTACACACTGGAAGAAGTGCCATATTGCCAAGAGTTTGTTGTACATGGTAAGACCCATTACGTGCAACATTAAAGATGTGATATACATGCTCACCTGTCCATGTGGGTTAAATTACATAGGCAGGACCACATGCCCCTTGCGAACTAGAATAGGCGAGCATGTATATAATATAATTAAAGGAAAATGTGAGCAATATCAGGTATCCCTTCATTTTAAGGATCATCACAATGGTGATCCTTCATTTTTATGTTATAAAGACATTCAGAAGGTACATCACGATTGAAGAGGAGGATTTTAACCAAAAAATAGGGAAGCATATTGCTACACTCTCTTGGAGGAGAGGTCTACCCACTGGGAGCTGGATCCTGGTCTTGGGTTCAGGGTGGGTAGAGGACAGCCAGACCCCCAACCAAACTGTAACACTGGAAGTGGGGACTACAGTGCTGATGGAGTCTGGTGCGGTGCTTGTGGTACTCGGTACTTGATATACTGCATGATTATTAGTTTTTTTGTGCTTGTTGTTTTAAATGAGTACACTGGACTTACCAAGAGCCACCTAAGTACAGGGCCAGACTGGCCCACCGGGATACCGTGAAATTTCCCAGTGGGCTGCGGCACCTGGGGCTGGGCTAACAGCCCTTATCAGTGAATAGGCTCCTGTGATCCCGGCCGGTCATGTGCGAGCTGTGCGGCCGCACAGAACCCCATGGGAGCAGGGGGAGCAAGGCGAACCGGCACAGCTCACACATGGGCGGCCGGGATCATTTAAAAAAACAAATTTGCGGCGGGGGCGGAGCCTAGTGTGCAGCGGGGGTGTGGCCGAGCGTGCGGCGGGGGCGGAGCTTGCGGCGCAGCGGGGGCCTGGCTGACTGCAGCATGGGAAGCAGGAAGGAGTCCCTGCTTCCCCAACACCCAGCCTTCAGGAGCTCCAAGGGATGTGGAGGTAAGAAGCAGGTCAGTGTGTCTGTGTGTGTGTAACTGTGTGTGTGACTGTGTGTGTGACTGCCTGCCTGTGTGTGTGTGACTGTGTGTGTGACTGTGTGTGTGACTGTCTGCCTGTGTGTGACTGTGTGTGACTGCGTGTGTGTGTGTGACTGTCTGTGTGACTGTATGTGTGTGTGTGACTGTCTGCCTGTGTGTGACTGTCTGTGTGTGTGACTCAGAGGCGTAGCGTGTGAGGTGCAGGGGGGGGGGCAGCCGCACCGGGCGCAACATCTGGGGGGGCGCCAGGGGCGTATTAGCCGCGAGGCAAACAAGGCATTTGCCTTGGGCGGCATTTTCCAGGGGGCGGCAAAAAAAGCCGCCCCCAAATGCCCAAGGCAAATGTCTTGTTAGCCTTGCGGCTAACAGACATGCCAGCGGGCTGCTAGGCTGGGCGGGCGGCATTGGTGGGCGGCCGGCGAGGGAGCACTTCCTCTGAGCTGTCTGCTCAGCTCCCTCGCGCGCCGCAGAGTGAGGCTGGGAGCCGGAATATGATGTCATATTCCGGCTCCCAGCCTCACTCTGCGACGCGCGAGGGAGCTGAGCAGATAGCTCAGGGGAAGTGCTCCTTCGCCAGCCTGCCGCCCGCCAATGCCGCCCGCCCAGCAGCCACTGGACCACCAGGGAGGAAGAGAACCCCCTCCCCCCTCAGCATTTCCAAAGGTAAGGATGCTGGGGGGTTACATTTAAAAAAAAATATGTGTTAAAAATGTGAGTGTGTGTGTGTATGTATGTCTGTTAGTGTGTGTGTGTGTGTATGTATGTCTGTTAGTGTGTGTGTCTGTTAGTGTGCGTGTCTGTTAGTGTGTGTATGTATGTCTGTTAGTGTGTGTGTGTCTGTTAGTGTGTGTGTGTGTCTGTTAGTGTGTGTGTGTCTGTTAGTGTGTGTGTGTGTGTGTGTGTGTCTGTTAGGGTGTGTATGTGTCTGTTAGTGTGTGTGTCTGTTAGTGTGTGTGTGTGTTTGTTAGTGTGTGTGTGTGTGTTTGTGTGTGTCTGTTAGTGTGTGTGTGTCTAAAAATCCACGGGTTAGGGGGCGCAAATTACTTGCCTTGCCCCGGGTGCTGACAACCTACGCTACGCCACTGGTGTGACTGTCTGCCTGTGTGTGTGTGCGACTGTGTGTGTGACTGTCTGTGTGTGTGTGACTGTGTGTGTGAGACTGTCTGCCTGTGTGTGTGTGTGACTATCTGTGTGACTGTCTGTGTGACTGTCTGCCTGTGTGTGTGTGTGACTGTCTGTGTGACTGTCTGTGTGACTGTCTGTGTGACTGTCTGCCTGTGTGTGTGACTGTCTGTATGACTGTCTGCCTGTGTGTGTGACGGTGTGTGTGTGTGACTGTGTGTGTGTGTGTGTGACTGTGTATGTGACTGTCTGCTTGTGTGTGTGACTGTCTGTGTGTGTAACTGTCTGTGTGTGTGACTGTCTGTGTGACTGTCTGCCTGTGTGTGTGACTGTCTGTGTGTGACTGTCTGCATGTGTGTGTGTGTGTGACTGTCTGCGTGTGTGTGTGACTGCCTGTGTGTGTGTGACTGCCTGTGTGTGTGTGACTGTCTTTCTGTGTGTGTGTGACTGTGTGACTGCCTGTGTGTGTGACTGCCTGTGTGTGTGACTGCCTGTGTGTGTGACTGCGTGTGTGTGTGTGTGTGACTGCCTGTGTGTGTGTGACTGTCTGCGTGCGTGTGACGGTCTGCCTGTGTGTGTGTGACTGTGTGTGTGAGACTGTCTGCCTGTGTGTGTGTGTGACTGTCTGTGTGACTGTCTGTGTGACTGTCTGCCTGTGTGTGTGTGTGACTGTCTGTGTGACTGTCTGTGTGACTGTCTGCCTGTGTGTGTGACTGTCTGTATGACTGTCTGCCTGTGTGTGTGACGGTGTGTGTGTGTGACTGTGTGTGTGTGTGTGTGACTGTGTATGTGACTGTCTGCTTGTGTGTGTGACTGTCTGTGTGTGTAACTGTCTGTGTGTGTGACTGTCTGTGTGACTGTCTGCCTGTGTGTGTGACTGTCTGTGTGTGACTGTCTGCATGTGTGTGTGTGTGTGACTGTCTGCGTGTGTGTGTGACTGCCTGTGTGTGTGTGACTGCCTGTGTGTGTGTGACTGTCTTTCTGTGTGTGTGTGACTGTGTGACTGCCTGTGTGTGTGACTGCCTGTGTGTGTGACTGCCTGTGTGTGTGACTGCGTGTGTGTGTGTGTGTGACTGCCTGTGTGTGTGTGACTGTCTGCGTGCGTGTGACGGTCTGCCTGTGTGTGTGTGACTGCGTGCGTGTGACGGTCTGCCTGTGTGTGTGACGGTCTGCCTGTGTGTGTGATGGTCTGCCTGTGTGTGTGTGACGGTCTGCCTGTCTCTGTATGTGTTGATGTTTGCCTCGGTGTCAGTGACTGTCTGCCTGTCTTTGTATGTGTGGATGTTTGCCTCTGTGTCAGTGACTGTCTGCCTGTCTCTGTATGTGTGGATGTTTGCCTCGGTGTCAGTGACTGTCTGCCTTTGTGTGTGTGCATCTGCTAGTGAGTGAGCGAGCGAGCATCTGTGTGTGTGTGTGTGTGTGCGCGCATCTGCTAGTGAGGGAGCCTCTGTGTGTGTGCGCCTGCTAGTGAGTTTGTGTGTGTCAGTGAGCTTGTCTGTAGTGAATCTGTGTGTTAGTGAGCTCTTCTGTAGGGAGCATGTGTGTGTGTCAATGGGCTTGTCTGTAGGGAGAGTGTGTGCGCATCAGTGAGCTTGTCTGTAGTGAGCTTGTGTGTGTGACAGTGAGCTTGTCTGTAATAAGCTTGTGTGTGTGTGTATCAGAATTTGTCTGTACTAAATTTGTGTGTGTGCCAGTAACCTTGTCTGTGTGTGTCATTGAGATTGTCTGTCAATGAGCCTATTTGTGTGAATCAGTAAGATTGTCTGTGTCTGCATGTGCGTATGCTTTACTGTATAATTTAATTACCCTGAAAGAACTAATATTTTGAATTAGAAGAAGAAATCAATATATATATATATATATATATATATATAAATAAATAAAAGCTGTTGTACCTTGCACTCAGGCTTCAAAGTTGTGTGACCGGGAACATCACCAGGGCTCCAGTATCCAGGCAATTGAAACAGTTGGCTGCACTCTCAGATTTCCTTAAAATTTAACTTTTATTGAAATATTTGAGAAGATCAACGTTTCAGTCCCTCTTGTGGACTTTCATCATGATCCTGATGAAAGTCCACAAGAGGGGATGAAACGTTGATCTTCTCTTAAATATTTCAATAAAAGTTACGTTTTAAGGAAATCCGAGAGTGCATCCAACTATTTCAATTGCCTATATTTTATATATACACACACCCTACATAGCACAATGACTTATGGGGCTGGCATAGATTTTTTTCCAGGGCTGCTTCGTATCCCCAGTCCGGCCCTGCCTAAGTATACCATTTTTATTTCTGTACTTGCACTTATCGATGTATAAAGGGGCTTATTGATACCAGGGCCGCCATCAGGGGGTGACAACCATGACGGTTGTCACGAGCCCGGCGGCCCTGGGGGGCCTTCAAGAGAAATGATATGAAAATTTAAAGTAGGTAAGAAATTAAAAAGAAACGGGTGAAGATGCATTTTTTGGTGGGGCTGGGCAAAATTAATGTTTGCTTGTGTAGTTAAAGATCCTTGCACTAGGGATGTGCATGGGGAAAATTTTCGGTTTGGTTCGGTACTTCGGTTCAGTACTTCGGAATTTCAGCACTTCAATACTTCGCAACTTTGGCACTTCGGGACTTCTCTTGCAGCCGCTTAGTAGATAACTCCCTAATTCCCACAGTATTAGGGAGTTATCTTCCCAAAGGCTGAAAGACCTAAATTTACTAATTTGACTCACAACAACACTCTGATTGGTGGATTGAAAGTAACCAATCAGAGAGTTATGAGTCAAATTACACAGCGTGGGAAAATTTCAAAGAACTTTCCCACGCTGTGTAAAATGACACAGAGCACTCTGGCTGGATTTCATGCTAACCAACCAGAGTGCTGTGACAGGTAAATGTAGAGACTTCCAAAGAAAACAATAACTATCCCTTACTGAGATAGTGAGTGATATACTAAAGTGCCTGAATAAAAGCAGCTCAACACAAAAAGTGGAATACCTTAATCCACAATGAAGTGCAAAATACAAGAAAAAGAAAGGTATAAACAATATACCAGTGAGTGGAGCACTATAATGAATATAGATATAAATAATGAGGGGGTATACTCACCCCTCCAACATAGTGATACAATGTGTCCAAATGTACATACAAAGTAAAACAACAAAAAAAGAGAATATAGTGCAGATGGTTTACAAAAATAAAAAATGAATAATAGTAACAATTGGTTGAAACCACTCACGTGGGTTGGAGCCTATAAGCTATTGGCTCCGTAAGTGACTCATTTTTGCTCTTGAGGCAGCAACACACCTCTTTATCCCAAACGATGCTCTCCCGAAGATATGGGACAAGCAGAGAGAAAAAAACTCATAGGTGGTATTGTACAGATAGTGTATACAATATAGTGAGAAAGTAATGATTATGCTCACCTTAGACAGAGCCTTGAATTCCTGGCTCTGAGGTTTGTTGGCAATATGCTAATTTATTGGGATAGCATTCCCCACATAGTGTTCCTGGAGGCAAGAAAGGACTATATGGACTAATATAAAAAAATACCGATTTATTGTAGAGATAAAAAATAATAATAAAAACAATATTTAGACTTCTCAAAAGCATATAAGCAAAATGATAGAAAGTCCAAGTATAAAAGTCCAAACTCCAGCTAAATGTGTTTCACTCTTGTATGAGCTTCCTCAGTAGCTGTGAAGTAGCCTCAGGAATCTTCCACTTTATAAGTGTTCTAAAGTTAATTCGGATCCTCCCTTTGGGGTCACAGGATGTGTAATTATCCAATCATAAGGTCAGAGTCTCTTTCAAATGTCTTATACTGATCACCTGTGGTAAAAAAGCTTACATTGGCTGAATTGCCTGTCAATCAATTAAAAAACTAGATTAGAATGAATTCTATTGGTGGTTGGATGGGGCTGTCTTTTTCAAATTTCTTATACTGATCACCTGTGGTAAAAAAGCTTTCATTGGCTGAATTGCCTGTCAATCAATTAAAAAACTTGATTAGAAAAAAATTCTATTGGTGGTTGGATGGGGCTGTCATGCATAGCACCCATTCAGTGCAGTGGTTGGCGGAAGTGACATAACTTCCAAAATAGCATAATTTTTTTTCGATGGTACAAATATAATATTGCAGATGGTACAGATATAATATGATAATGTTAAATATATGTTGAGCATAGGCGTGCGCAGCCCATTGCATTAGGGTGTGCACCCTAAAGCACAAGCACACGCGGCGTATATATATATATATATATATATATATATATGTGTATATATATATATATATATATATATATATACACACACACACAAAGCTGTGTGTGTGCTGTGTGAGGGTGCTGTTAGTGTGATGTGTGTGTGAGGGTGCTGGTAGTGTACTATGTGGGTGAGGGTGTTTGTGTGTGCATGCTTGTGAGGGTGCTGTGAATGTACTGTGTGTCAGGGTGCTGTTTGTGTGTGTGTGTGCACTTGTGAGGGTGCTGTAAATGTACTGTGTGTGAGGGTGCTGTTTGTGTGTGAGGGTACTGGTAGTGTGCTGTGTGTGTGTTTGTTAGGGTCCTGTTTGTGTTTGTGAGGGTGCTGTTTGTATAATGAGTGTGAGAGTGCTGTGTGTTTGTGAGGGTGCTGTGTGTGTTGGTGCTGTGTATGTGTGTTGGTGCTGTGTATGTGTGTGGGTGATGTGTATGTGTGTGGGTGCTGTATGTGTGTAGGTGCTGTATGTGTGTAGGTGCTGTGTATGTGTGTGGGTGCTGTATGTGTGTGGGTGCTGTGTATGTCTGTGGGTGCTGTGTATGTCTGTGGGTGCTGTGTATGTCTGTGGGTGCTGTGTATGTGTGTGTGTACTGTGTATGTCTATGGGTGCTGTGTATGTCTATGGGTGCTGTGTGTGTGTGTGGGTGCTGTGTGTGTGTGTGGGTGCTGTGTATGTGTGTGTGGGGGTGATTGTGGGGGGTGGAGGTGGGGGTACATTACTTAATATCCCCCCTCCCTTCTTACTTTATGTAGGGAGGGGGGATCTTTCCTTGCTGCCTTCCCTGGTGGTCCAGTGGAGGTGGGGGCAGATCAGTTATCCCCCCTCCCTTCTTACCTTATGCCTGGGAGGGGAGATCCTGCTGCTGCTGCCATCCCTGGTGGTCCAGTGGAGAGTGAACTCTAGCCCCGCAGGGCTAGAGTTCACTCACGCGAGATCTGAGCGTTGCCACGGCAACGCTCAGATCTCGCGAGAGGAACCCGGCGGAGCTGCTGGCAAGAGCTCCGCCGGTCCTCTCCTGCCTCCCTCACTGCCTGTGAGCCGGTGAGGGGAGGCTGAGAGCAGAGCCGGCGCTCGGATAGCGCCGGCTCTGCATGAGCCGGCAGGGGAGATCTCAGCAGGGGAGGTCTCAATACATAGGCGTGCCGCGGGGATTAGGGTGTGCCCAGGCACACCCGGCACACCCCGTGCGCACGCCTATGATGTTGAGGATAATTAAAGGAAATGACAGAGTTCGAAATCTATATTTAAACCTTTGGGTTGTAAAGTCCCAAGGCTAAAATCCACCTCATTTCATTTTCAGCTAAAATTGTATTAAAATCACCGCCTCTCCAATTTCCTAAAGTTTTGTGTATGCCCATAAATATGAGCCCCTGAGGATTGCTGTTGTGTGTAATCTTGAAATGATTGGCTACACTGTGTCCTTCATATCCCTTCTTAATGTTCCTTATATGCTCTTCTATTCTAATATGCAAGTTACATTTTGTGTGTCCCACATACTTGAGACCGCATGGACATTCCAACAGGTACACTGCATTGGTTGAATGGCAAGTGATGAGATTGTTTATGTTGAATTCTTCATTTTCTTTAGTACTTTTGAATTTCCCTATATGTCTTTTTTTGCTTCCAGTGTTCCTGCACGCCAAACATATTCCACAACCAAAGACACCTTTCCTAGTATCAGTTGGCTTTATGCTGCATGGTTTTCTGATGTGGTTCCTTACCTGTCAGTCCCTTCATTTACCTGTCAGAGCACTCTGATTGGATGGCTTAAACCAACCAGAGTGCTCTGAGCCTAATTGCAGGGCGGGGCAAGGCTTTACAAGCCTTGCCCCGCCCTGCAGAGCTCAGTCTGCGCGGAGCCCTCCATGGGTGAAGATGTATTTTTTTTTTTTTGCGCTCTGGTTTTTTTTTTTAGTCCGTCGGTTACTATGTATTTTTATTTGGACTTTTTTTGGGCTGAAAAAAGATGTTAGAAAAAAGAAGACATCAAATGATAAGTTTTATTTTTTTATTTTCTTTCAGGTACCTAGTTAATGGTCCCCCCTCACTATTTTTAGGGTGAGGGGGGTAGGTAGGGGTAATTAATAAAAATTAAATACAATTTTTGGGAGGGGGGTGGGGTTATATTTTTATTTAGGGGCCCCATCCGCCGCTATCACTATTCTGACAACTGGCACATGACTCCCATCTCCTCCCTGAAAAAACTGTATTCACCACAGTTACCCCTCAAGACCTTGCTTCCCTGCTCAGCACCCCTTTACTGGGGCCAGGACTCACCACAAGCCAGCCGGAAGACTACAGAGGCAAGTCGTGATTGACCGGGAGAACTCTCTCGGTCCTAGAGGCACCTATCAGAGCGCCTTTCGGAGGGGAGATCAGGGAGGAAGAGAGGCATCGAAGGACACCATGGACTGGGGGTGCTGCCTGGAACGGAAGCAGTAGAGGATGGAAAATGTGACCCGTAATTATAAAGAAATGGTCTGGAACTCTGAGACAGATTGGAGAATAGACGCGACCTGGTAAAACTTTATTAGCTCATAACTTGGGTGCAGATTCTCCAATCAAGGTGCTATTTGACCAGCATGGGTGCTTGGAGTAGAGCTTTCCAGGGATCCATAACATGTGGAGCCCCAAGAATTCAATTTTGTAAGACCTAGAAAAGCAGCAGCACACATGGAACTCTGAAGCGGATCGTCCGATCAGGGAGCTTTTGGAAATGATGGGCGCCCGGTAACCGGCTTTCGGTTGAGATATAGCATTTGGGGATATGCTATTATCAAATTATTAAAGGGACACTATAGTCAACATATAAAAGCAAGAAAGACAGATCCCCCAGCCTTCTTTCTTGCTTTTGTATGAACTTGCCATAAAAAAATAAATAAATCCGAGTAAGTTTTAATAATAAAACTTACCTCCGTTCCAGCGCCGAGCTCCCCGCTAGGCCACGCCTCCCTTTTTCGTCAAAATGATGAAATCGCAGGGCCCAGTAGGACGCTTCTCCTCGAGATTTTGCGCTGCACCAATCGCATTCTTCATAGGACGGCATGTGCGCGGAATGCGCATTCTCGAGCTGAGCTGTCTGACTGACAGCTCAGCTCGCTTTCTATACCTGCCTCCCTCCTCAGCCAAACTGTGTGTTTGCATGTTTGCATAGAAACACTATATAGAGATCTCTCTATATATATAGTGTTTCTACAGTGTTTCTATGCAAACACACACTCTTTTATAACCGCTATATCTATGTGTGTGCTGTGGTTCAATAAAGGTTTTCTACCACAAGCATTCAGACTTATCTAATATATGGGGGAAGGCTCTATTTGGGAGCTATTATCACTGCTCTGGAAGGGAGGAGGGCTTCAGAGCTCTATTCACTGCAGCTCGGTTGAGGGTAGAAGAACTCCGGAGAGATCCCAGTCAAGCTGCGTCGACTGAGTCTGAAGTGCTCCTGGTTCCCTGATAGCAGCTAGGACGCAAACTTGGCAGAGGTACTTAGCTGCAGTAACGCAGCTCTGTCACATACCGAATCCTGTACCATTTGGTAACGCTTGTTCTGCATTACTGTATGGATTTTTCTATGACTCATGCATATGTGTAATGTTTCATAACTGTGAAAACTAAAATAAAGAATTAAAAAAAAAACAAAACATTTTGTCAGTAAAACGAGTTTACCATGTATTGCTCATGCCTAACCTTCTTTAAAATCAAGCTATAAGATGAAAACATTTTAATTCTCTGTTAATTACGGTTGAATCAGCTGGGAATTAGTCAGATGTGCTTCCCACTCAGCAGATCCATGCTGTGAATATCAGTATGTAGACAGCCTGTTATTCTGTTATATTCATTCCATTACATCAGCAGATGGAGGGTGAGGAGGAAGTTCGATGTGCGTAACTGTTTCATGGACTATTTCATTGCCAGATTGGGATCTTATAAAAGCCAAGCACTAAGGTCACCAGATACAGTACACCCCTTGCTGGTCAAGAAGATGCAATTTGATCACAAGTCTAACCATTTCAAAAGCATTTTCCCCCCTCTTTCTTTTTTTATGTTGGCAGTAGCCATGAGGTATTAACTGAAGCCATATGTTGTATGCTCTGCTGTATGTAGGAAAGGAAGGAAAAAAAAAATCGAAAATATTTCTGCCCTTTACATGAAGTAAGCAGTTAAAGTGGCTCTGTCACTTCTCATAATTTCATAAAGATACAGGCCTTGATTTTATATTTTTGGATAGGCTCAAATGATTTTATATTTTTAGATTCATTTTTTTATTTAGATTTTTTTTAAATAATACACAAATCTTTCATATACAAAAAAACCCCCCCAAAGGTTAACAGAGCGAGCTGAGCTGCACATCAGACGTGTTTATGTGGAGCTCCTGCTTCACCAACTTAAAATAGACTTTAAACGCCACAAAAAGAAGAGCAAATACCTGGAAATTAAGCTACAACCAGCATTAAACCCCCCAACAGAGAGATGGGACGGAAGAATAAAAAAAACGCCCGCCTGGAGAGCCCCTACCAGCCTGATATCAGGCGATCCTTTGAAAGGCCGCAACAGCCTCCACAGCCTAAAATGGCGCCGGGTAGGCCCCGAAGTGCCAGTGATTCCAACTCATCCATAGAAGGGGAGAACCCCCAGGTCGCAACCCCAGACGCAGAAATATATGGGTCAGAAGCGTCAGACTCTGATGACTCACCCTCCACAAAAGGCGACATTAAAAAACTTCTCCTGGACCTACGGGCGGTGTGGAAGTCAGACCTGGCTGGAGTACGGACAGAGGTAACCAGCGTAAAAGAGCGCTTAGCTACAGTTGAAACATGAGGGGGTGAAAGAGACACCTTGCTGACTGAAGCCAGAAAACAAATAGACACATTAACACTCCAACTCCAAATACTCACCCACTCAGTTACGGCGCTGGAAACACGCCACCGCAAAAGAAATATCCGCATACGTGGCGCCCCTGAAGAAATAGGCCCTACTGACATATGTAAATAAAATGGCAGTGATAATGGGGGCGAAAAAAGGAGATACCTGGCCGATTAAAATCTGAAAATGTTTTTCAAAATAATAAACATTTTAAAAGTTTATGCAAATGTTTTGAATACATTGAAAAGTTCAAAATGGAGTGGCTGTGGTGGACAAAGAAACACGGTGGGGTTGGGGGGGGGGGACAAAGAGGCACGCAGAGGGGCTGGGGTAAAATAGACAGACAGAGGGCTGGGGGACACAGAGAGACACACAGTGAGGCTGAGAAATATGAAAATGATTGCTGCAAAAAACTTGCAAAAAAAATTGTAAGTAATTGGATGACTCAAGACAAGGTGCTGCAGCAACTTTAAAAAGACAAGGTGCTGCAGCAACTTTAAAAAGTTAATATAAACCAAGATCCAGGGCCCGATGGTATTCATACACAAATTCTTAAGGAACTAAGTGTGGAAATAAGTGTTTTTAATCTTCCAAGAATCTTTTGTTTCAGGAAGTGTACCGGAGAATTGGAGGAAGGCAAATGTGGTTCCTATATTCAAAAAGGGTTCACAATATTTGCCTGGAATTTATAGACATGTGAGCTATAAATCTGTGGCTGGGAAAGTATTTAAAGGTTATTAAGGGATAACATTCAAGAATTCCTTGAGAACTACGTTATCAGCAAAAATCTGCATGGTTTTATGAAGCACAGGCCATGTCAAACTAACTTTGCGTTCTATGAATAAGTAGGTAGAAGTATAGATCAGGGTGTTACAATGGATGTGATCTATTTGGATTTTCCAATGTGTTTGATACATTTCCACAAAATATATGGGTGTTCAAACACAAAGAAATTGGTCTAAATGAGAATTCCTTTTCTTGGGTAGACCATTGGCTTAATAACAGAGTACAGAGAGTTGACATTAATGGTAAGTTTTCAAACTGGACGGAGGTAGTAAGTGGTATCCCTCAGAGTTCTGTTCTGGGACCCCTTCTATTTAACATGTTTATAAATGATCTTGCAGAAAGCATTGAAAGTCATGTTTCAGTGTTTGCAGAGGACAAAAAACTCTGTAAAGTAATACAATTTGAGCAAGATATTACTTTGCTGCAGAGGGATTTAGATAGACTGGGGGACTGGGCACTCAAATGGCAGACGAAATTTAATGTAGAAAAATGCAAAGTTATGCACTTTGGCGTAAAGAATGCACAAGCGACTTATACCCTAAATGGAAGCAAATTAGTTATAACTACACACGAGATGGATTTGGGAATAGTTATAGACAACAAACTATGCAACAATGTGCAAAAAACTGGGTAGTGTTTGCACTCAATTACTCGGTGGTGCTGGTATTTAAGAGGTATCCCCCTACTATAACCTCCAAAATGAGAAATCCAAAAAATAAATAAAATACTGCACTCTAAATATAGTATCAGAAGTGAAATAAATAAGATATAATTTAGTATGCAAAAAAATTATTTAATAGAATATATATGTAATCAAAAATTGATATATGTACATACAAAAAAAAGTTCTGATGATCTCAACCATTATTTGAAAATTCGGCTGCACTTGCTGCTCAAACACTTCATATCAGCAATATGATCTAGAAATCAATCCTTTGAAATGCATTAATTTGAAATTACTTGAATAATGCAGAACCTGCCTAAAAATTCATATATATACAGACTTGAAGATCACTTTGATAATGCAGAACATGTATTTACACACTCAAAGTTCTACATAAAGTTCTACATATATTTTATATATATATATGATTACTGAGACAGTTTCTATATCCCCACAGTGGTTTCAAATTAATGACATACGTATTATGTATTTGGCTTAGGTCTGACCTTTATGCAGAGCTTTGAGTGTGTACATATATGAATTTGAGACAGTTTTTGGCATTATTAAGTGTATATATATATGAATTTAGAGGCAGGTTCTGCAATATCCAAGTAACTTTAAATCAATGAATTTCAAGGGATTGATTTCTAGATCATATTGCCTACATAAAGTGTTTGAGAATTAAAGGTCTGACCTTTATGTAGAACTTTGAGTGTGTAAATACATGTTCTGCATTATCAAAGTGATCTTCAAGTGTGTATATATATGAATTTTTAGGCAGGTTCTGCATTATTCAAGTAATTTCAAATTAATGCATTTCAAAGGATTGATTTCTAGATCATATTGCTGATATGAAGTGTTTGAGCAGCAAGTGCAGCCGAATTTTCAAATAATGGTTGAGATCATCAGAACTTTTTTTTGTATGTACATATATCAATTTTTGATTACATATATATTCTATTAAATTATTTTTTTGCATACTAAATTATATCTTATTTATGCAACAATGTGCACTGTCAATCAGCAGTGGCTAAGGCCAGTAAGGTATTGTCATGTATGGAAAAGGGCATAATTCTCGGCATGAGAAAAAACATTTTGTCTCTTTATAAATCATTGGTAAGACCACATCTTGAATATGCTGTGCAATTTTTTTGCACCTGTTCTGAAGAAGGATATTATAAAACTAGAAAAACTGCAGAGGCGGGCTACAAAATTAATAAAAGGATTAGAGCATTTTAGCTATGAAGAACGTTTAACAAATTTAAACCTTTTTTACTTTCAAAAATGTTGCCTCAGAGGGGATATGATAACATTATACAAATATATCCGGGGCCAATACAAAGCATTGTGTGGAAATCTATTCATAAACAGGATAGGACATGAGGTCATGCGTTTAGACTGTGTCAGGATCGGGACAGGGATCCAACACGCAGAGTACAAACAGTAGCCAGATACGTATACCGGACCTTAGAATGGCCGGACTAACGTAAGAAGTACAGTATAGAATGGTCAAAGACAAGCCGAGGTCGAGGGTAACAGAAGACAGGTAAGCGAGAGACAAGCCAAATCAAGGGTAACAGAGATAAGCAGAGTAAGGTAAACAAGCCGGGTCAAAACCAAAAGGGATAATAGAATACACAAGCACTGAGTGACTAGAACAAGCTAGAACCACGACAGGGCAATGAGCTAATGAAAGAAGCTCTGTTAAATACCCTGTTCAGAGCAGTAACCACGCCTCCAAGGCGTCCTGATTGGTCCTGCAGCCATTGACTGACAGGTTGTTCCGGGGGAGTGTCCTGATGACTACTTCCTGCCTAGATGCTGTAAAAGGCAGTCACTGGCATGTGCATGACCGGATAGACCGCGGGGAAGGGAGCCATCAGACCGTCTGGATGGAGGAACAGCTAAGTCTCTACCTCTTTCGGAGGTAGAGACCACAGGTACCCTGACAGTACCCCCCCTCTCAGATACGCCCACCGGGCGGAATGAACCGGGACGAGATGGGAAGCGAGAGTGATACGCCCTGCGGAGACGGGGAGCATGAACATCCTCCTGAGGTACCCAACTCCTCTCCTCAGGACCATATCCCTTCCAATCAACCAGATATTGTACTCTCCCCCGGGAGATTCGAGAATCAATAATAGAGTTAACCTCATACTCCTCCTGACCCTCCACCTGAACGGGGCGAGGAGGGGCTATTGTGGAGGAAAATCTGTTACATATGAGTGGTTTTAGTAATGAAACGTGAAACGAGTTCGGGATGCGCAAGGTATTAGGAAGAGCTAAACGATACGCAACTGGATTGATACGGGTCAGCACCCTGTAGGGTCCAATATAACGAGGAGCGAACTTCATGGAGGGCACTTTTAAACGGATGTTCCTCGTGCTCAGCCATACCCTATCACCTGGAACAAAGACCGGAGCCGCCCTTCTACGTTTATCAGCGTGTTTCTTGACCAACATAGAGTTGTGCACAAGGATTTGTCGAGTTTGATCCCACAACTTCCTCAAATTGGCAACATGAACATCAACCGACGGCACCCCCTGGGAAGGGGAATCCGAAGGAAGAATAGACGGATGAAAACCATAATTCATGAAGAAGGGGCTTGAATGAGTAGAATCGCAAACGAGATTGTTGTGTGCAAACTCCGCCCAAGGAATCAAACCGACCCAATCATCCTGATGTTCAGAAACAAAGCATCGTAAATATTGTTCAATTTTCTGGTTGGTACGTTCAGCAGCTCCGTTAGACTGAGGATGATAGGCAGAAGAAAAGTTTAATTTAATACCAAGTTGAGAGCAGAAGGACCTCCAAAAGCGGGAAACAAATTGGGAGCCTCTGTCCGATACAATTTGAGAGGGTATCCCATGTAGGCGAAAAATCTCCTTAGCGAATATCTCTGCCAATTCGGGAGAAGACGGGAGTTTAGGCAGGGGAATGAAGTGTGCCATCTTAGTAAACCTGTCAACCACGGTGAGGATAACAGTCTGTCTTTTAGAGATAGGTAGATCGACAATAAAGTCCATGGCCAAACAGGACCATGGTTTTTCTGGAACCTCCAAGGGTTGCAGGAATCCACATGGAAGCGTATGGGGTTGTTTGGTTTTAGTACAAACTTCACATGCAGCGATGAACTCCTCAATATCCCTCCGTAAAGCAGGCCACCAGAAGTCCTTAGAGATCAACGCGTAAGTTTTGCGAATACCAGGATGTCCCGCCATCTTGCTATTATGTAAACACTGTAAAAGTTCCAGTTGAAGAGCAGGAGGAACGAAATGATGGCCCGCAGGAGTCTGTTTAGGTGCTAAATGTTGCAACTTAATGATCTCGGCCAGTAATGGAGAATGAATCCTGAGATTCGTATTAGCAATGATATTGCATTTCGGAACTATAGAAGAAAGAACTGGTTCAGGTACAGTAGAAGGTTCATATTGGCGAGATAATGCATCGGCTTTAGAGTTTTTAGAACCAGGTCTGTAAGTCAGTACATAATTGAAGTGAGTCAGGAATAAGGACCAACGAGCTTGTCTAGAGGATAAGCGCTTAGCCTCCCCAATATAGGACAAGTTTTTGTGGTCCGTCAAAATCGTAATAGGGTGTAGGGTCCCCTCCAACAAATGTCTCCACTCCTTTAAGGCTTTAATGACTGCTAACAGTTCCCTTTCCCCGATGTCATATCTGCTCTCAGGCCCAGAAAATTTCTTAGAGAAGAAACCACAAGGGTGTAACGGTTTATCCACCCCTAACCTTTGAGACAGAACAGCCCCAACTGCTGTCTCAGAGGCATCGACCTCGAGCAAGAAAGGCAGAGTCGTATCAGGATGGACTAGAATGGGAGCCGAGGCAAAAAGTTCCTTGAGAGTCTTGAAAGCACCCAGAGCTTCCTTAGACCAGAACTTAGTATCAGCCCCTTGTTTGGTCATATTGGTAATAGGCGCAATGATAGAGGAGTATCCTTTAATGAAGCGCCTATAGTAGTTGGAAAAACCAATAAACCTTTGGATAGCCTTGAGTCCTTTGGGCAAGGGCCAGTCTAAAATAGATTGGAGTTTTACAGGATCCATTTTAAAACCCTCCCCAGAAATCACGTATCCAAGAAAGTCTACCTGAGACTGATCAAAACTGCACTTCTCCAATTTGCAATATAGACCATGTTGCAGCAGCTTGTGTAATACCTTTCTGACCTGTCTATGGTGAGTCTCAATCTCCTCAGAGTGTATTAGTATGTCGTCCAGGTAAACAATAACACAATCATGCTGAAACTCCCTAAGTACCTCATTAATCAAATCTTGAAATACTGCAGGAGCATTGCATAGTCCAAATGGCATAACAGTGTATTCGTAATGGCCATACCGGGTATTGAATGCCGTCATCCACTCGTGACCTTGCTGGATTCTCACCAAATTGTAAGCCCCTCTGAGATCTAACTTGGTGAAGATTTTGGAGCCCTTAAGACGATCAAATAACTCGGCAATCAGTGGGATAGGATAGGCATTTCTGACAGTTATTTTATTCAAGCCTCGGTAATCGATACAAGGTCTCAGCGTGCCATCCTTCTTCTTAATGAAAAAGAACCCAGCCCCGGCCGGAGAAGAAGACCTCCTGATGAATCCCTTTTCTAAATTCTCCCGAATATACTCCTCTAGAACCGAGTTTTCCTGAACAGACAAAGGATATACATGGCCCCTCGGAGGCATAGTGCCGGGTAGAAGCTTAACCCCTTAAGGACCAAACTTCTGGAATAAAAGGGAATCATGACGTGTCACACACGTCATGTGTCCTTAAGGGGTTAATCTTACAGTCAAATGACCTGTGTGGAGGCAAAGAATCGGCATTCTTCTTGTCAAACACTGCCCTTAAGTCTAGGTAAAGGTCTGGTATTTGTCTTTCTGTGGACTGAGTAGGATTCTCCGGTATGTTAATATTAGCTAATGGAGAAACCTTGCACAAACACCGATCCTGGCAGCCCTGGCCCCACGAGAGTATCTCTCCTAACTCCCAATCGATAATAGGGTTATGTTTTTTCAACCATGGGTACCCCAGAACTATGGGAACGGAAGGAGACGAAATGAGCAGAAGAGATAAATTCTCCACGTGTAGGATACCCACATTTAAATTAATGGGTATGGTCTCACGAAAGATAACAGGGTCTAGTAGTGGTCTACCATCTATGGCCTCAACGGCCAAAGGTGTCTCCCTTAGCTTGGATGGGAAATTGTTCTTACTAGCAAAGGCTTGGTCGATAAAATTCTCAGCAGCACCGGAATCTATCAATGCCATAGCCCTTACTACTTCCTTCCCCCAAGTTAAGGAAACTGGTAGCAGAAGCCTGTGATCTTTATAATCAGGAGTAGAGGACAAAATAGAAACACCCAAGGCCTGTCCTCTAGAGAGACTTAGGTGCGAGCGTTTCCCGGGCGGTTAGAACAGTTCGAGAGTAAATGACCCTTGGCTCCACAATACATACACAAACCCTCTCTTCTCCTGTGCTGTCTTTCCTCCTCAGAGAGGCGGGTATACCCTATCTGCATAGGTTCAGTAAGCAAAGATATCGTGGAGTCAGGACTTGGAACAGCGGGAGCTAACCTAAAAGAAGGTCTCTGGTTCCTCTCTCGAGTGTTCTGTCTCTCTCTTAGACGTTCATCTATACGAGAGATGAACGAAATTAAATCCTCTAAATTCTCAGGGAGTTCTCTGGTAGCAACCTCATCAAGGATTACATCAGATAGGCCATTCAAAAATACATCCATATACGCCTGCTCATTCCACTTGATTTCTGCCGCCAGAGACCTGAACTCTAGTGCATAATCCACCAGTGTTTGGTTCTCCTGTCTCAGGCGCAACAGTAATCTGGCTGCATTAACCTTTCTACCTGGAGGGTCAAATGTTCTTCTAAAAGCAGCTACAAATGCGTTATAGTTATAAACTAATGGATTATCGTTCTCCCATAGTGGGTTGGCCCATCTCAGAGCCTTCTCAATGAGTAGGGTGATAATAAATCCTACTTTTGCCCTATCTGTAGGATAAGAGCGAGGTTGCAATTCAAAGTGGATACTAATTTGGTTTAAAAAACCACGACACTTCTCAGGAGCCCCACCATAGCGTACTGGGGGGGTAATGTGAGAAGAAGCACCCACTGTGGCTACCTCTAGACCTGAACCGACAGGAGAAACAGGGGTATTACGTATCTCCTCTGGTGGGTTATTGGCACAAGCTAATAGAGCCTGTAGCGCAAGCGCCATCTGATCCATTCTGTGATCCATGGCTTCAAACCTAGGATCAGGAGCAGCCAGCTGACTGTTTGTACTTGCAGGATCCATTGGCCCTGTCGTAATGTCAGGATCGGGACAGGGATCCAACACGCAGAGTACAAACAGTAGCCAGATACGTATACCGGACCTTAGAATGGCCGGACTAACGTAAGAAGTACAGTATAGAATGGTCAAAGACAAGCCGAGGTCGAGGGTAACAGAAGACAGGTAAGCGAGAGACAAGCCAAATCAAGGGTAACAGAGATAAGCAGAGTAAGGTAAATGTCATGCCTTAATTATAATATCCCCTTACTTCCTGGTTCCACGGAGCTTAGCCACACCTCTTCATGACCCGGTCTCCCTATTTAATCTGACCGCACCAGCTGATCGACGCTGGATTAATGAACTACGTTCCGTACTCACGAACCGGCTGCAACATCGTTGTGAAAGCCTGCTGTTACCGGACCGGACTGGAAGACTTCAAGTTCCCTTCACCTTTCCTCATCCACGGCTAAAGCTGAACTCTATCCATGCAGGATAATCCGCCTCTGAGGAAATCTCGGGAACCAGTGTTCTATGTGCCGGAAGCTAAGTAAAACTTCTCTGATAAGCGTTGCATCTAAAGCTGTTATTTCCTGTTTCCAAAGTCCTACGTTAAAGCCAACCGTTACAGCTAACTTCAACTCATACTTGTCTCAGTTAGCTGCATCTATCTATCTTCAGTTAAAGTCTATGGAACAGCTATTGTAACTTCTTATCATCTAATTAATTAATACTACTAAAGGACTCTTGCTGCTTCAGTTACCGTTTACTCCTTAAAGCTACAGTGCATATAATTGTGGACTTCAGTTATCGTTTACTCCTTAAGGATACAGTGCATATAATTGTGGACTTCAGTTATCGTTTACTCCTTAAAGCTACAGTGCATATAATTGTGGACTTCAGTTATCGTTTATTACTTAATGCTACAGTACCTGTATATTGGAATTAAAGTCAATACCAATTACTTTCTAATAAATATTCGAACTATAAGAAATCTGCAGTTGTGTTCCTTCATAACAAATGTTTAAACGTGACAGATTAATCCAGCCATTGTAATGGATCCAGCAGATTTCGATTCTACTATAACTACGTTGAATCAAAGAGTTAATGTACTAGCCCAAGGTGTGCAAGACCTGCAAATTACTAACGAAAGACTTCTCACTTATATCAAAGATTTACAAACTCGTACTCCTCATACTACTCTGCTCTCGGCTAGCGATCCTGCTGTATGTAACCCTGAAAAATTCTATGGTGATCGTTCCAAATATAAGGAGTTTTTTTATTCCTGCAAACTATTGATTGCTTTAAAACCTAGAGCTTATCCCACAGAAAGATCTAAGGTTTTTTCAGTTATTTCCTTTCTAAGAGGTGAACCTATGTTCTGGGCCCATACCTTTTTGGACAATGATGACCCCATCTTAGGCTCACTGGATGAATTTTTTGAAGCCATGTCTCTCCTCTATGAAGATCCTAACAAACAAGCTACAGCTGATTTAACAATCAGAACACTACAGCAAAGAAATAGACCCGTTGAAGATTATATTGCTGAATTCAAAAGATGGGCTATAGAAACGCAATGGAATGACATCACATTGCGCAACCAGTTTCGAATTGGTTTATCGGAAGCTGTAAAAGATGAATTATCTAGAACAGAACTCCCTACTAATTTGAACGCTCTAATTCGCCTATCAATCAACATTGACAGAAGATTAAGAGAAAGAAAGGCCGAAAAGTCTCTTTTTCTTTCAAAAGACCACAAACCTTTCACTCCCTCTAAAGCTCCAGAAAAGACTTCCTTAACAAGTGAACCTATGGAACTAGGGGCTCCAAAGCCTCCTGACAACCCATCTGAACCAATCGAACCTATGGAAATAGGGATAATAAGAAGTCCCCTCACTCCTGAAGAGAAAAATCGAAGACGTATGTTAAACCTCTGCATGTATTGTGCCTCTCAAGTTCATTCAGTCTCTGATTGTCCTTCATTGAAACGGACAAAAGGCAGAAGGCGGTCTCATGCCTCTTCCATCCTAAGTGTACTTCCCTCTACAGCAAATACTCAAATGTCCCCTATCGTTCTTGTATTACAGTGGGGATCAACTGGTTAAGGAACCACAACCCTCAAATCTCATGGTTTCCCTTCTCTCTTGCATTTGATTCTGATTATTGCAAGAAAACATGCTTGCAACGTATTCCAATTCTTCAGTCTACGAAAGAACTAGCTAAAACCTCATGTTGTTCTGACACCGAACTGGAGTCTCCTCCTCCTACAATCATTGGTGAATTAAAGAGAAAGTTTACAACAGCTCCTATCCTTCAACTTCCAAATCCTTCATATCCTTATGTCCTTGAAACGGATGCTTCGGAATTTGCAATTGGAGCTGTCCTTTCTCAACACAAAACTCCTCAAGTACCTCCTTCGCCTAAAGTCATTGGAATCTTATCTTCTCTTATTGACGACATTAAAGGTCTCAGTGAAGATGCTCTTGAACTTCCTAAATCAATGAAATTATCTAAGAAAAACGGTCTCTACTATTTCAAAGACCGGATTTACGTGCCTCCCTCCTTCAGGATTAAAATACTTGAATTTATTCATGATTCTCCTCTGGCAGGTCATCCAGATATGAAAAAGACCCTTGAATTGTCTAAAAGATACTGTTGGTGGCCTCGTCAAGACCAAACTATCGAATCTTATGTCAAATCTTGTTCTGTATGCCAAAGATCCAATCAATTGTCCTTGTTGAAGCCTCATCATCCTGACCCTTTCCAAAGGAATGTCACTACTTCTCCTGACCCCATACTGGTCCAGGGTGAAGAAGAATACGAGATTCAAAGTATACTGGATTCAAGGATCCATCGTGGCTCCTTACAATACCTCATCAGATGGAAAGGATATGGAGTTGATGAAGATACATGGGAAAACTCCTCTGATGTTCATGCTGACAAATTAGTTTCCAAGTTTCACAAACGCTACCCTTCTAAGCCACGTCAATAGCACCCAGAGGTTGCTCATTAAGGAGGGGATACTGTCATGCCTTAATTATAATATCCCCTTACTTCCTGGTTCCACGGAGCTTAGCCACACCTCTTCATGACCCGGTCTCCCTATTTAATCTGACCGCACCAGCTGATCGACGCTGGATTAATGAACTACGTTCCGTACTCACGAACCGGCTGCAACATCGTTGTGAAAGCCTGCTGTTACCGGACCGGACTGGAAGACTTCAAGTTCCCTTCACCTTTCCTCATCCACGGCTAAAGCTGAACTCTATCCATGCAGGATAATCCGCCTCTGAGGAAATCTCGGGAACCAGTGTTCTATGTGCCGGAAGCTAAGTAAAACTTCTCTGATAAGCGTTGCATCTAAAGCTGTTATTTCCTGTTTCCAAAGTCCTACGTTAAAGCCAACCGTTACAGCTAACTTCAACTCATACTTGTCTCAGTTAGCTGCATCTATCTATCTTCAGTTAAAGTCTATGGAACAGCTATTGTAACTTCTTATCATCTAATTAATTAATACTACTAAAGGACTCTTGCTGCTTCAGTTACCGTTTACTCCTTAAAGCTACAGTGCATATAATTGTGGACTTCAGTTATCGTTTACTCCTTAAGGATACAGTGCATATAATTGTGGACTTCAGTTATCGTTTACTCCTTAAAGCTACAGTGCATATAATTGTGGACTTCAGTTATCGTTTATTACTTAATGCTACAGTACCTGTATATTGGAATTAAAGTCAATACCAATTACTTTCTAATAAATATTCGAACTATAAGAAATCTGCAGTTGTGTTCCTTCATAACAAATGTTTAAACGTGACAGATTAATCCAGCCATTGTAATGGATCCAGCAGATTTCGATTCTACTATAACTACGTTGAATCAAAGAGTTAATGTACTAGCCCAAGGTGTGCAAGACCTGCAAATTACTAACGAAAGACTTCTCACTTATATCAAAGATTTACAAACTCGTACTCCTCATACTACTCTGCTCTCGGCTAGCGATCCTGCTGTATGTAACCCTGAAAAATTCTATGGTGATCGTTCCAAATATAAGGAGTTTTTTTATTCCTGCAAACTATTGATTGCTTTAAAACCTAGAGCTTATCCCACAGAAAGATCTAAGGTTTTTTCAGTTATTTCCTTTCTAAGAGGTGAACCTATGTTCTGGGCCCATACCTTTTTGGACAATGATGACCCCATCTTAGGCTCACTGGATGAATTTTTTGAAGCCATGTCTCTCCTCTATGAAGATCCTAACAAACAAGCTACAGCTGATTTAACAATCAGAACACTACAGCAAAGAAATAGACCCGTTGAAGATTATATTGCTGAATTCAAAAGATGGGCTATAGAAACGCAATGGAATGACATCACATTGCGCAACCAGTTTCGAATTGGTTTATCGGAAGCTGTAAAAGATGAATTATCTAGAACAGAACTCCCTACTAATTTGAACGCTCTAATTCGCCTATCAATCAACATTGACAGAAGATTAAGAGAAAGAAAGGCCGAAAAGTCTCTTTTTCTTTCAAAAGACCACAAACCTTTCACTCCCTCTAAAGCTCCAGAAAAGACTTCCTTAACAAGTGAACCTATGGAACTAGGGGCTCCAAAGCCTCCTGACAACCCATCTGAACCAATCGAACCTATGGAAATAGGGATAATAAGAAGTCCCCTCACTCCTGAAGAGAAAAATCGAAGACGTATGTTAAACCTCTGCATGTATTGTGCCTCTCAAGTTCATTCAGTCTCTGATTGTCCTTCATTGAAACGGACAAAAGGCAGAAGGCGGTCTCATGCCTCTTCCATCCTAAGTGTACTTCCCTCTACAGCAAATACTCAAATGTCCCCTATCGTTCTTGTATTACAGTGGGGATCAACTGGTTAAGGAACCACAACCCTCAAATCTCATGGTTTCCCTTCTCTCTTGCATTTGATTCTGATTATTGCAAGAAAACATGCTTGCAACGTATTCCAATTCTTCAGTCTACGAAAGAACTAGCTAAAACCTCATGTTGTTCTGACACCGAACTGGAGTCTCCTCCTCCTACAATCATTGGTGAATTAAAGAGAAAGTTTACAACAGCTCCTATCCTTCAACTTCCAAATCCTTCATATCCTTATGTCCTTGAAACGGATGCTTCGGAATTTGCAATTGGAGCTGTCCTTTCTCAACACAAAACTCCTCAAGTACCTCCTTCGCCTAAAGTCATTGGAATCTTATCTTCTCTTATTGACGACATTAAAGGTCTCAGTGAAGATGCTCTTGAACTTCCTAAATCAATGAAATTATCTAAGAAAAACGGTCTCTACTATTTCAAAGACCGGATTTACGTGCCTCCCTCCTTCAGGATTAAAATACTTGAATTTATTCATGATTCTCCTCTGGCAGGTCATCCAGATATGAAAAAGACCCTTGAATTGTCTAAAAGATACTGTTGGTGGCCTCGTCAAGACCAAACTATCGAATCTTATGTCAAATCTTGTTCTGTATGCCAAAGATCCAATCAATTGTCCTTGTTGAAGCCTCATCATCCTGACCCTTTCCAAAGGAATGTCACTACTTCTCCTGACCCCATACTGGTCCAGGGTGAAGAAGAATACGAGATTCAAAGTATACTGGATTCAAGGATCCATCGTGGCTCCTTACAATACCTCATCAGATGGAAAGGATATGGAGTTGATGAAGATACATGGGAAAACTCCTCTGATGTTCATGCTGACAAATTAGTTTCCAAGTTTCACAAACGCTACCCTTCTAAGCCACGTCAATAGCACCCAGAGGTTGCTCATTAAGGAGGGGATACTGTCATGCCTTAATTATAATATCCCCTTACTTCCTGGTTCCACGGAGCTTAGCCACACCTCTTCATGACCCGGTCTCCCTATTTAATCTGACCGCACCAGCTGATCGACGCTGGATTAATGAACTACGTTCCGTACTCACGAACCGGCTGCAACATCGTTGTGAAAGCCTGCTGTTACCGGACCGGACTGGAAGACTTCAAGTTCCCTTCACCTTTCCTCATCCACGGCTAAAGCTGAACTCTATCCATGCAGGATAATCCGCCTCTGAGGAAATCTCGGGAACCAGTGTTCTATGTGCCGGAAGCTAAGTAAAACTTCTCTGATAAGCGTTGCATCTAAAGCTGTTATTTCCTGTTTCCAAAGTCCTACGTTAAAGCCAACCGTTACAGCTAACTTCAACTCATACTTGTCTCAGTTAGCTGCATCTATCTATCTTCAGTTAAAGTCTATGGAACAGCTATTGTAACTTCTTATCATCTAATTAATTAATACTACTAAAGGACTCTTGCTGCTTCAGTTACCGTTTACTCCTTAAAGCTACAGTGCATATAATTGTGGACTTCAGTTATCGTTTACTCCTTAAGGATACAGTGCATATAATTGTGGACTTCAGTTATCGTTTACTCCTTAAAGCTACAGTGCATATAATTGTGGACTTCAGTTATCGTTTATTACTTAATGCTACAGTACCTGTATATTGGAATTAAAGTCAATACCAATTACTTTCTAATAAATATTCGAACTATAAGAAATCTGCAGTTGTGTTCCTTCATAACAAATGTTTAAACGTGACAGTAAACAAGCCGGGTCAAAACCAAAAGGGATAATAGAATACACAAGCACTGAGTGACTAGAACAAGCTAGAACCACGACAGGGCAATGAGCTAATGAAAGAAGCTCTGTTAAATACCCTGTTCAGAGCAGTAACCACGCCTTCAAGGCGTCCTGATTGGTCCTGCAGCCATTGACTGACAGGTTGTTCCGGGGGAGTGTCCTGATGACTACTTCCTGCCTAGATGCTGTAAAAGGCAGTCACTCCCTCGCGGCCGGCCTAGCATGACCGGATAGACCGCGGGGAAGGGAGCCATCAGACCGTCTGGATGGAGGAACAGCTAAGTCTCTACCTCTTTCGGAGGTAGAGACCACAGGTACCCTGACAGACTGGAAGAAAAAAGATTTAGTCTAAGGCAAAGGAAAGGTTTTTGTACTGTAAAAACAATATGAATGTGGAATTCTCAGCCTGAAGAAGTAGTTTTATCAGAATTTGTACAGATGTACAACCAGCAACTAGATGCATACTTGCAAAAACATAATATTCAATTATATAATCTAGGGTAGGGTGATAGCTTCTTGATGCAACGTTAAATCTGACTGCCATTCTGAGGTCAAGAGGGAATTGTTTTGTTGCAAAATTGGAAGTGCTTTAAACTGTTTTTTTTTTTGCCTTCTTTTGGATCAACAGCAAAAAAAAAACAAATGATGAAGGCTGAACTTGATAGACACATGTCTCTTTTCGGCCTATGTAACTATGGTAACTATGTAACAAGACACACAGTAGGGCTGGGTGGACAACGAGCCACAGAGAGGCCTGGCTTGGGTGGATTAAGGGAAACACAGAAGGTCTGAGGGGTACAAAGAGACACACAGTGGGGCTGGGAGGACAAAAAGACACACAGAAGAATGGAGCTGGCAAAGAAACACTGTCACGCCATCCCCATCCCCGTGCTTACCTCTGGGGCATTTTCACGTGGGAATTCTGACAGACACATAGAGGGCTGGGAGGGACATAGAGACTCACAGAGGGGCTAATGGGACAATGAGGTACATAGACAATTGCATGCTGTTATGTAATTGGTGAATGCTAACAGTTACACTGAACCCCTATCCACAATCTTAAAAAACAAAACAAAAAAAAAAACCTCTCCTTTCACAAAACATTGAATTCAATTCTAAAGCAATTCAACGGTAACCACAGCTGGTTCCCTTATTTACCACTATAACATCTTAAAGCATAGAACTTAGCAGAGCTAACCATACAGATATCTTTAGCCATGATATTATATAGTTAGCAAGAGATCCTCTATTTAAAATATATAAATTATTGAGAATACAATATAACATAAGGATTGTCTTGAAAGCAATAAAGTTTTGTCTTTAGATATTTTATTATATAAAAATATAAATATAGACATATAAAATCCATTACAATAATTTATAACAGAGTTTATAAGATTAAACTATATGCTTGCAAATATCATTAATAGATTAACATCCTGAACATGTCATCATGTCAGCCTCTCTGTCATTATAAGATGGAGCGTCTGTCTCCAAATCTCTCCTCTATGTGTGTTCTCTAATATTTAAATGTACACCCATTTATACCTTTTTTCATTTTATGGTTACCGTAGTTCATATATGAAAAAGTAACACTTCTTTTACTTTATTCATTTTAGGACCTCCATTAACTTGGCAAAGATACAAGGCCATAACTAAAACGTAAGGGTGTACACGTCATGGGAAATTCTCTGACTTAGGACAAGATGGCATCTTAAAGTCTGAACATCTTTATCTACTTAGGGTTACCACAGTATATTATGTACTGAAAGAGTCGTAGCATAGCCTTGAAGCTTGTTTCTGCATTATTGTTATTGTAGTTCGTCTGGGACAAAATGACGTAAACATATTATGCACTGAAAGTAGGTAAAAGGTTATTGCTTAAAGAAACATGTTTTAAAAAAACAATATGTTCCATTTCTAACAACTTGTCAGTTTGCAATATCTTTTAAAGACAAAGTACACAGTTTGAGAAATACAATATTTGCATTTTCCCATAACACAACCGCTCTGACTCCCAAATAGCATGGTATATCAATCTCATCAGAAACCTATCAGCTTCACATTTCACAAAATAAAGTAGTCTTTGTTCAATGTGTAATGTTGCCTCTAGCAATAGATCATTCACATAAACTGGGGAAAAAAAGGGAATAAGATATATTCACATAAGTAAGTAGACACAGCCACTATAGTCTCTATTGTACATACAGCATGTAAGTGTAATTTATTTCACTTGTGACATGTTAATGAGCATATGAAATGGGCGACCAAGGATTGGCTGAAAGAATTTCTGGTTATAAGTGATGTTATTTCCAACGATTACTACATAAGTGTAATGTATACTGTGATCATTGTTTGTCAAAGTTACTTCCTTCTGAAAAGACTCCAATGACATAACAGCTCTAACCATCCATTTTATATTTCACAAATTTTGCCCATATCATTCTCTTTAGAACCTTGCACTTCACAACTTCTTATTCCTTTTGCTTCATAATTCTACCTATCATTTCTGTTCCACAACACTTTTATTATTTCCTTGTAAATGTGCTATAGACTTGGAACTTTGAGCCATGGTTCAAGGCTCATGCCTACACCATCTTCATCAGATCCTCTCATGTCCATTTACCTGACCTCGTTGCTTTTTCCTTTTTTACATTAATCTCATCCTTAACCATCAGCTCTCTATGTGTGACCTTTCTGACTAATTTCACCTTATCTTTGGCCTCATCATTGATCATTGTGCCCCTTAATAACCGTATTAGTAACAATGCTATATAATATACACAAATAAGGGGACATCGTATAAGTGGGATGCGTGATTACTATTTATGATTGTCTAGAACACCCTTTATCACATGCAGAATATGGGCATTTGGTCTGACTTTTTAAGTGAGAACTGAAGAACAAAGCAAAATACAAATCAAAAAATAAGTTAGATGTGTTATTTTTGTAATTACAATTTGGTTCTAAGGGTTCCCTTTATCCTGTTTTGCTGTGTATGTGATTTCTACTTGTGTGCTTGTTGCATGTACAGTATCCATGTGTGATAGAGCAACTGTTCGAGTCTTGCTTTACACCACAACAGCTGCCTATAACCATCTAGTCTTTGTTGAAACTCGAATAGAAGATCTGCTGTGGAACACTTGAGCACTGAAAATGATTGTCAACAGTGAAATAAGATTACTAGTTACTCTGAACAGTTTAGGAGGGACATCTAGCAATACTGGAAAATATATATTTTTTGAGAAATGGCACTTAATTGATTAACAGTTAGCCATGACTACAGTGGGGGAGGGAAGAGAAACAGATTGGTCAGTATTGATTGACCTGCTAGGTAAGACAATGGTAATTGAAGGTAAAAGGCATGCAAAATATCAATCCACAGATGCAGTTCCAAACAAAAATCTACAATTTTTCAAATTCAGTTTTTAATTATTTGTTACCCCTTCCTTGTTTGCTAAATTACTAATCTAATTAAACTGTATGTTTCAAATAATTATGGGACAATCTAGTTAAGACCCAGCTAGATAATTTCTTGTCGTATGTATTATTTAGCAGTCCTCCTGGTTTGTAATCCTCAAACATATTATTATATTTTATAAACATAACTTTTATTAGTATATTTAGAATGTTTCTTTTCTTAATATAATAAATGTATTAAAAGCTAAGTTTTAAAAATAAATTGTTTCCTTAACTGAAAAATCTGATTATAGAATGAATTCTTATGACACTCAGGGGTACATTCATTAAACTCTGAATTGTAACAAATTGTAATTTCAAACTACCAATTTTAGGCAAAAATTGCACATTTAAAAGAATATCTTTGTTTCAGCTCTAGTCACAACTTGACTATATGATCCTAGATTTTGCCATTCAGATTTACATTTGTTTAGGAGACTTGTATATTTGGTTTGAAACAAACTTGGATTTGTCCAAATTTTAGGCAATTAATGGGTCGTCCAAATTCAGTACTGCAAAGCAACACATGGACAGATCACTTAAAAATTGACTCGCACACTGGACAACAGTATAGTTTGTTTAGTGATTTGTTGCTCCATCCTTGGCTCAAAGAAAAAGAGATGGTTGATGAAAAAAAGATGATTGATGGTTAGGGGGCGGCTGCTACATGTTGTTTTTATTCACAGATCAAATGAGAAGTGAACAATAGAGGGAAGAAAAGAAGGGACAGTAAAAAATAATAATAATTAAAATATATATATATATATATATATTTGTATATGTTTTATAAATATACAATATATAAATATTGATTTTTTTTTCTGCTTCTCCACTTTTTTCCATCTATTGGTTACTTTTTCTCAGATGGCTGTTAGAGATCCTTCCTGGGTCATGGCTGCCTAAAATGCATCCAAACATTCAGTGTCTCCTCCCTCTGCATGAAGACAATGAACTTTCCTCATAGAGATTCATTGATTCAAATCATCTCTATGAGTAGATGCTGATTGTCCAGGGCTGTGTTTGAATCATGCTGGCTCTGCCCCTGATCTGCCTCCTTGTCAGTCTCTGCCAATCCTATTTAGAAGCACTGTGATTGGATCAGGCTACCATGATGATGTCAGCAGACTACTTGTTTTTCTGAGTCAAACAGCATGCAGAGTTACAGCTTCAGGCTTGAATACAGCAAGAGTTTGTTATATTTGTCTGGAGGAATGAGGGGCCCAGGGAGGCTAGATGGTGGTTTAAACACTATAGGGTCAGGAATATGTTTGTGTTCCTGAACCTATAGTGATCCTTTAATTACGAACAGCTATAAATAAATAACTTTGATTTCAGAAGCAGTAAATAAAATAAAAACAAAAGGGGGGTTATGAGACACATAGACGAAGACTCACTTTGGGGCAATACACGTCTTTGGTGTAGCCAAAAGTCCTTGCACTGGCCCTGACAGCTGATGTTTAATTTATCACAGAAAGTGCTTCCACAATGTTCAAAATGAATCATTGTCTTCTGGTTCCACTGGAAATGTAGAACTAGGGAAGGAATTAAATCTAATTTAGGTGCATGTATAGTTATATATTAATAAAGATAATTCGGGCTAGTAGCTAGTATAACATAAATGGCTTGTAGAATTAAATATTTAATAGTTTTGAGAGCGGCACTGTCGCAATCTGTTGACTTTGCATAAATTGTAAAGACCCCCAACAGTGACAATGCCACTGGGTGTTCTGTGGCTGGAGAGAGGAGGTAAAGGTGAGTTCCACCATCTTCTTCCGGTGGATCCTCTACATCACTACTGTACTCTCCTGCTTGTATACATGACCACCACATGTGGATCATGGTACCCTTATCTGAACCGCATCTCCAACATACATTACTAGAACCAGGGTATAGGTGTGATATTCTTGCCAGTACTAAGTATCACCTATAATATATTTTTCAAAGAACCTCTAGGTGTGTTGCACATGCAGTAATACCCTAAAGAGATACAATCATTTTGGTAACATCATCATCTTGAAGCGGCACTGTCATAGCCACATCCGTTTTTTTAACCCCCTCCCGACTCCACTACATCTAATTTCCCCTCTAGTCACCCCCATAGGTCCCCTATATTAACTTTTAAAAAACATCTTTATTTTGTGCCCGGACCTAGGTCCTGGGCGCTGCCATCTTTGTGTAGGTGGATAAAGGCCCTGTGGCACACGTCATCTGCCCACACTAGAGAGCGCTGTAAAATTCCCGTGCATGCCCAGTTAAACTCTGGGGTTATTGTCCAAAATTCGAACAGGAATTTTGTCTATTCATTCATTCGTCAGAAATACAAATGAATGAATAGAAATGTCAGACGAACAAACACAGAATATCGGTGTTCGTTTGTTTGTTCGTTTAGTTTATTACAAGGAGGGAGCTACAGGTGTGCAGCTCCCTCCTTGTAATATAGAAACATAGAATGTGACGGCAGATAAGAACCATTCGGCCCATCTAGTCTGCCCAGTTTTCTAAATACTTTCATTAGTCCCTGGCATTATCTTATAGTTAGGATAGCCTTATGCCTATCCCACGCATGCTTAAACTCCTTTACTGTGTTAACCTCTACCACTTCAGCTGGAAGGCTATTCCATGCATCCACTACCCTCTCAGTAAAGTAATACTTCCTGATATTATTTTTAAACCTTTGTCCTTCTAATTTTAGACTATGTCCTCTGGTTGTGGTAGTTTTTCTTCTTTTAAATATAGTCTCCTCTTTTACTGTGTTGATTCCCTTTATGTATTTAAATGTTTCTATCATATCCCCCCTGTCTCGTCTTTCCACCAAGCTATACATGTTAAGATCCTTTAACCTTTCCTGGTAAGTTTTATCCTGCAATCCATGAACCAGTTTAGTAGCCCTTCTTTGAACTCTCTCTAAGGTATCAATATCCTTCTGAAGATATGGTCTCCAGTACTGTGTACAGTACTCCAAGTGAGGTCTCACCAGTGTTCTGTACAATGGCATGAGCACTTCCCTCTTTCTACTGCTAATACCTCTCCCTATACAACCAAGCATTCTGCTAGCATTTCCTGCTGCTCTATTACATTGTCTGCCTACCTTTAAGTCCTCAGAAATAATCACCCCTAAATCCCTTTCCTCAGATGTTGAGGTTAGGACTCTATCAAATATTCTGTACTCTGCCCTTGGGTTTTTACGTCCAAGATGCATTATCTTGCACTTATCCACATTAAATGTCAGTTGCCACAACTCTGACCATTTTTCTAGTTTACCTAAATCATTTGCCATTTGGCTTATCCCTCCTGGAACATCAACCCTGTTACATATCTTAGTATCATCCGCAAAAAGACACACCTTACCATCAAGACCTTCTGCAATATCACTAATAAAAATATTAAAGAGAATGGGTCCAAGTACAGATCCCTGAGGTACCCCACTGGTTACAAGCCCAAGCTTCGAATATGTAAAGAAAGAAGCGGCAGGAACCTATGCTCACCGCCACTTCCTAAGCCCCTCATATCCTCCCTCACTCTCTGAGGTTTAATGTCATTATTATTATTATTATGTTGTTATTATTATGTTTTTATTTATTTAGCACCAACAAATTCCGCAGCGCTTTACAGTGAGTGGACAAACAAACATGCAGTTGTGACACACAGGAACAGAGGGGTTGAGGGCCCTGCTTAATGAGCTTACATGCTAGAGGGAGTGAGCTAAAGTGACACAAAAGGTAAGGATAGTATTAGTCTGTCAGTTGCAAGAGAGGAATCAGTCGGGAGCTATTAACAGTTTCATTGATAGGCTTTTATGAATAAGTGGGTTTTTAATGATCTTTTGAAGGAGTGGAGACTGGGAGAGTATCTAACGGAGGAGGGAAGTGAGTTCCACAGGAATGGTGCAGACTCGAGAAGTCTAAAAGGCGAGCATCAGAGGTGGGAGTACGGACAGAAGATAGACGCAAGTCTTCAGCAGAGCGTAAGGGCCTAGACGGGACATACTTGTGTATCAGGGAGGATAGATAGGTGGGAGCAGCATTATGTAGAGATTTGAAAGCAAGCATGGGTGGGGACCCGGAGGGAAGACAATTGCTCATGGGTGGGGGCTGGGCCTATTGTCATTTAGGGCCCCCACCCGCTGCTTATGGGTGGTGGCCGGGGGGGGGGAGGACAATAGGTCCCCCCATTTTTAGTTAGGGCCCCCATCCGCCACTCATGGGTGGGGGCTGGGGAGAGGACAATAGGTCCCCCATAGTGAATTAGGGCCCCCATCCGCTGCTCATGGGTGGGGCCGAGGGGGTGAAGAGTAGGTTCTCCCCCATTGTCATTTAGGGCCCCCACCTGCCGCTCATGTGTGTGTGGGGGCTGGGACAATAGGTTCCCCCCATTGTCCTTTAGGGCCCTGATGGAAAATGAATTGTTTTACCTATGCAATGCTTTGTGAATATTCACTTAGACATACAGAGCTATAAATATATATATGTTAACCTATGGATGTATTGCATAATAAGATGTGAATTTAATAACCTATATTATCCTGTATCTACAGTTGTTTGGACAGGTCTTCCTTGATGGTTCGGTTGGCGTCTGCTCACTGTTTACTAGACATGCCCCTACTTGCGATATAGCGAGTAGGAGCAGCTTAATTACTAATACTAAGTAATCTTTACTTACTATTAGTGCAGTTGGCTGAAAGACCAATCTTGTTTTTTCAGTCTTTTGGTAGATAGCTCCCTAATACCGTGGGAATTAGGGAGCTATCTACTAAGCGGCTGCAAGATGCATCCGCTATCGGATCGGAATTTCATTCATTCAAATGAAATTTCGAACCAACCTAAAAGTACTGTTTGTCGTCCTAACATGAATTAAGAAACTGTTCTCATTCTGTTAGGGTAAAATTCGGTAGTTTTGCTGGCGTTCTGTCTAAATGATAGGACGTTCTGGAATAGTGAAAGGAGGCATTGCGAGATCACAGGGGAAAGGTGAGAATTGTGGGAAACAAACCTACTGTCCCCCCCGGCCCCCACCCCTGAGCGGTGGGTGGGGGCCCTAAAATTAACAATAAGGGGGGACCTATTGTCCCCCCCGGCCCCCACCCCTGAGCGGTGGGTGGGGGCCCTAAAATTAACAATAAGGGGGGGACCTATTGTCCCCCCCGGCCCCCACCCCTGAGTGGTGGGTGGGGGCCCTAAATACGAAGGGGGGGACCCTAGTCACCCCTCCCCCCAAAAAAAATATCTCCCTACCTAAAAACAACTTACCATTCGATGTTTTCTTTCTTCTACAATCTTCTTTTTTCAGACCCAAAAAAGGCCAAATAAAAAAACATAATAACCGACGCAATAAAAAAAAAAAAAAACGAGCGCACAAAAAAAAAATCCATGTTCACCCATGGAGGGCTCCGCGCAGACTGAGCTCTGCAGGGCGGGGGAAGGCTTATAAAGCCTTGCCATGCCCTGCAATTAGGCTACGAACACTCTGATTGGCTGGTTTAAGCCAATCAGAGTGCTCTTTGTCATTTTACACAGCGTGGGAAAATTGAACTTTCCCACGCTGTGTAAAATGACACAGAGCAGTGCGATTGGATGACTTGAAATCCATCCAATCACAGTGCTCTGTGTCATTTTACACAGCGTGGGAAAGTTCAATTTTCCCACGCAGTGTAAAATGACACAGAGCACTGTGATTGGAGCCCCTTTTTTGGGGCTGAAAAGAAATGTGTGACAGACACATGCCCTCATTGATACATGCACTGATATACACTCACTGACAGATACAGTCATTGGCACACACTGTTTAACCAACACACACTTTCAGACACACACTGACACCCACTCACTGACAGGCACCCCCATTCTCACTCACAGACACACACTGACAGCTACACTCACTCACTCACTCACTCACAGTAAGGTGGACAGCGCAGAACACAAGTCAAGCAAGGCATTTGTCTGGGAGCTTGGGGTGGTATTTTTTGGCGCCCCCCTTAAAAGTGCCGCCCTAGGCAAATGCCTTGTTTGCCTTGTGGTAAATACATCCCTGAATATGGGTGTCATATTTATGCCAATAGGCTATTTTTATATATATATATTTTATTTTTACTGGGCATATAGTAAGAAACAGTTTGGCTTTTGGGACATGATTTAAAGCATCCAGGCATGGATATCAGCCACCCAGCGGCGTTCATCCATACCTAATTTAGTGTTATTTAGAGCCTGAATTGCAAAACCGGACATTGTTAAAAATCTACAAATTTTGCAGTCCATGTGGCTTGTATACAGCCTGGTTGTTTTGTCTGTTCAGGCCATTCTGACTTTCGTGAAATACCCTAATTTCTGCTGACTCATTTTGTGCACTTTATATGCTTGTGGTTCCCAGCCAAACTTCAAGGCACACAAACTTTAGGCATTTCCCAAATGTGTTCCACTTGAGATACTGACATAACCAGGACTGCTGTGCTGGCATTCTCAGACTATCAGGCAGTCACTCTAGCAGTGTCTGGTAGAAATATTATTTTTTCTGCTTCTGACCTTTCCAGTACTGATTACAAATACGGAGTCCACCATCAGCTGGACAAAGCACTGCAATTTCTAGCATCCAGCCACATTATTTTGTTAATCATTTGGGGCAAGTGCAGCTGTGCCTGTTGCTACCCAGTGGTCATGGTGCAGAAATAGGTCTGCATTGGTGAATTACATTTGGCCATGGCTGTTAGCATCGGACATAAAAGTTTGACCTTTCATATATTAAGTAGTGGAATTGCCCCCCCAACTGACCACTGGGTATCATCAGAAAAGTTTCAAAACCTAACTTTAAGTTTAGATTGGATTTGATTAAAATTGTGAACAAAAACCTACAAAATTACATTAACATTTTAATTCTATTTAGTACTTTTAAAAACCATTTACAAATATTGAGGACAGTTTATCTCAGCTGCTTACAACTCCAATATTCACTGGGGACATTTTCATGTTTATGACCGAAACAAATGTTACATAAAATAACATTGTTTACCTCTATCTAGAACATTTAAGATCAAGCAATCAAAACTCCCAGTTATTCAAGATATGCTCAATTCTCTGAGGTATCTGGCACTGGAGTAGTATTTAAGATGTATTACCATTTCTTGCTTTCATTCTACAGACAATGCATGTGCTATAAAAAGCACTGTCTAAAAACCAATCTAATCTCAAAATAGCAGACTAGAGGACGATTATATCATTCTGAATACGTGGCTCATCCAATGTATTACTCAGTTTCCACAATTGGCAACTAGCAGGATGTAAACTGAATTCCTTTCACAGAGACCCATTCATAATAACATGTTTCTTTCCTTCTGTCCAAAAAAATAGAAAAGGCTTTTTTTATATCTTACATTTCTGGTTGAATGTATACCAGCTGTAGTTGCTTATGGTAAAAGTGATGAGGTTGCTATGGCAATATTGGCCTAAATATAAAAAAAGAACATATATCCCATTTAGAATTCACAGTTTCTATTTTAAAAATATACCTTAGAGGTAACTGAATACGTAATACATAAATTAACACATCTGACTAATGCTCATCTTATTTTCATATAAATGAACTGGTGGGTGATATACTAAAAACAAAAAGTGCTGCTCTACATCATTGCAAAAAAAATTTTTTTTAATTAAAGTTTATACATTTTTATGTAATAAGTGTATACATAAGTGTATACATTTTTATGTAATGTTCTTTAATGTTTGTGTCCATCTCCACAGGTCAATGGAATCCTTGACACACAGGGTCTAATGCCGAGTAATGCGTGATAGGGGGAGCAAGAGAACCCTCCCTTGAATGTTTCTTAACGCTAATTTTAACGCTAATTTTAACCCTAATGTTAACCCTAAATGTCCCATGTGCCTGTGCTTTAGTGAATGGAAAAAAATAAATATCCAGGCACACCTAAGTTTCTTCTAAAAGTCTTTCTATTTGAAACAAGGAAATGGAGACAACGTTTCGGCTCCTCTCTGAGCCTTTATCAAGTCCTTAGAGAGGAGTGAAACATTGTCTCCACTTCCTTGTTATCAAATAAAAAGACTGCCTTTTAAAAGAAATCTCAGGTGTGCATGGATATTTATTTTTTTCCATTTGATATCTTCAGGGGTTGGTCCTTGCTTTCTGGAGCATGCTGCAGGAAGTATTCCCCCCTTTTTATACAGTTTGTTTGCAAATAACTGTGCTTTAGTGAATGTCCTAACTATAAAGTAAGCATAAAATTAGCAGGATCTCGCTGAGGAGGAGTTATGATTTCCAGCTGATGTCTCGTCATCGGGAGTGTCGCGGCTGTCTCACGCATGCTCCCACCCTCCATCAGATTTCTATACCCATCAGTAGTGCTAGCACGTGCAGCAAAGGCAACAGCTAATCCATGTGACGTGAGTATAGTATAGATTTCTGACATGTATATAAATCTGACAGAGCAGAGGGTCCTAACAGACCTAACAGGAGCTAGGGGTAAATAACGCTTTAACAGCTCCCAAATTAACTAAATATAAAGTTTATCTTTATGATCTTCATGATAAAGGATATATTTATTGATTTGGGAGCTGTTATAGCGTTAGGAGAAATTGGAGTGCCAGGGTCACTTTAAAGGATCCCCTCCCCCTGCATTGTCCGTGGATTCCCATTCAGAATACTCTCACTTACTGTGGCTTTTCAACTGTCACAAGCTACATATGAGACACATTATGCAATCTGATCACAGATGAAAGGGTTGGAAAAAAAGTCACTTCGAACTTCAACTGTGGACTATACAGCTGGAACGTATCACATTAATAAACTGATGCAGAAAATGCTTTGGATTTTTTAAAGCAGGCTGGAACCGTACTGAATTCCTTGCAGGGGAAGGTCGCCAACAGAATAGCTCTAGTATAAGAAGCAGATATATATCTTCAGCAGCGCAAGTGTAATTGTCCATGCCATCATATCACTCAGCTAGTGAGTGATTAGTGATGTCCCGAACGGTTCGCTGGCGAATAGTTCCTGGCGAACATAGCGTGTTCGCGTTCACCGCGGACGGCGAACATATGCAATGTTCGGTCCGCCCCCTATTCGTCATCCTTGAGTAAACTTTGACCCTGTACCTCACAGTCAGCAGACCCTCCCACCTCCTAGACAGCATGCAATTTAGATTCATTCTGAAGCTGCATTCATTTTTTTTTGTTTGTGTTTATTATACATTATCCTCCATAGCCAGTAACCTGTGTTTATTATACATTATCCCCCATAGCCAGTAACCTGTGTTTATTATACAGTATCCCCCCATAGCCAGTAACCTGTGTTTATTATACATTATCCCCCCATAGACAGTAACCTGTGTTTATTATACATTATCCTCCAATAGCCAGTAACCTGTGTTTATTATACATTATCCTCCCATAGCCAGTAACCTGTGCTTATTATACATTATCCTCCCATAGCCAGTAACCTGTGTTTATTATACATTATCCCCCCATAGCCAGTAACCTGTGTTTATTATACATTATCCCCCCATAGACAGTAACCTGTGTTTATTATACATTATCCTCCCATAGCCAGTAACCTGTGCTTATTATACATTATCTCCCCCATAACCAGTAACCTGTGTTTATTATACATTATCCCCCCATAGCCAGTAACCTGTGTTTATTATACATTATCCTCCCATAGCCAATAACCTGTGTTTATTATACATTATCCCTCCAAAGCCAGTAATCTGTGTTTATTATACATTATCCCCCATAGTCATTTATCGTTGGACCTAGGCAGCATGATGTCTTAGGCGGCCCAGAGAGTGAGTGAGTGAGTAAGTGAATAATATAATATATATGTTCAGAAACATATTAGTAATATATGTAAATCGGGTTCATGCAAAGAGGGTGAAAAGGTATTAAAGAAAAACACACTTATTGCATCAAATTTACAAAGCCAAACTTTTAAAAGCTTTCCTCATTTCTTTCTCGGGATGAGGAATATATTGGTTGTAGACTGAGGATTTCCATCTGCCCAATCTTTTAATAATATGCACTGGAGTGTCAGTGTTGAAGGAGACCGAAGCTGCCCCTATTCTAAATGAAAGACCCGAGACATGGATACAACCCAATCTTAGGAGTAGTGTTCTGATGTAGAAGATGAATTTAGCCGTAGTCAGAGGGATTCAGTGAGAGTAGTGGTGAAATGTGTGTGGCATGACTGAGTGTGGGTAAGTAAGAGTAAAGTATTTTAACTGGGCACTAGTTCTAGGTGGGATAAAGTGGTATAGCGGATAAATGAGTAGTTTGGTTAGCTTTAGAGGTTTGTAGAGAAAGTATATAGTGATCATGATTTTTAGCGATATCCAATATTTTTAAGGTGGTCCCAGTGCCACCACTCATATCTGGTGTCACAATAGCTTGCATTTAAAAAAACCAAAACTTTTTTGACTGTAATATAATAGCAGTCAGTTTCCTTCACACGTGTGCGTTTCAGGGCCTGCCAGGGCACAGTGTCACACCAGTGAAACTCATATCTGGTGTAACAGTAGTGTACATTAAAAAAAAAAAAAAAAACTAGAAATTTGACTGTGAAATAATAGCAGTCCGTTTCCTTCACACGTGTGCATTTCAGGGCCTGCCAGGGCACAGTGTCACACCAGTGCAACTTATATCTGGTGTAACAGTAGTGTACATTTAAAAAAAAAAAAATACAGGGGGCTTGTTGTCACCTTTCGGGGACCCTTGGTGTTGTACGTGGCTGGGTGGAGGAAGAGACCTTCAATGACATCAGTGAGGACAAGGAACAAGGGACATGGCTAGCTTGGTATCCAACCTTGTGCAAATGGGGAGTTTGCGGTTGTGCAAATGGACTGTTTGCGGTTGTTTGCGGTGCGTTAAACGGGGAGTTTGGTCTGTCACTGTGAAGCGGGCGTAACCCTTACACTACCTGATCGATACAACATCATACCTGATGTTTTAAAGCACGTTATTCCAAACAATTTAGGAATGTTAGGTGATTTATGCCCTTTACGGATTAAAACCAGACTCTGCATCAACTATGTAATTTTCCATGGGAGTTTTGCCATGGATCCCCCTCCGGCATGCCACAGTCCAGGTGTTAGTCCCCTTGAAACAACTTTTCCGTCACTATTGTGGCCAGAAAGAGTCCCTGTGGGTTTTAAAATTCGCCTGCCTATTGTAGTCTATGGCGGTTCGCCCGGTTCGCCCGTTCGCGAACATTTGCGGAAGTTCGAGTTCGCCGTTTGCGAACGGAAAATGTTATGTTCGCGACATCACTATGAGTGATATTCATTTTAATTAATTTATTGCAGAAACTATTTTAACCTACTTTTTTATGAGGAGATTACGGCTGTGTTCTGTACAATTATTACCTTTAACATATTAACTCCATTCCCAAGGAATATATTAGCAGTATGGGATAAAGTGTGATATCATTTGACATATGGTGTTTGTATTGCAAGTTAAAAGTCCAGTTTTAGCTATCTATAGCTAGGGTTGTTAGGTCCCTTTTATCTCTGTGGCATGTTGCAGCTAAACTCTAATTAAGCTTGTCAGATATTACATTTGCACAATTTAAATATTGTATTTCCCCAGGGTGATATTTCCATCTTCTTAACTGATTAAAGAAATAAATGATTGCAGGCATGAAAGCTAAGTATATATCCCAGAAGTATACCACCTCCCCCTAAACCCAATATAGCATAAATAATGGCCCTTGACTGTATAAATAAGGAAAATATAAGGCCTGCTTTGAAAGAATATTAATACCTCAGATTTGTAGCAAGTAAAATCACAATGTAAAAGGCTATGAGAGTAATATTAAAGGGACACTATAGTGACCAAAACAACTTTAGCTTAATGTTTTTAATGTTTTTTTCAAGTAGTTTTGGTGTCTAGAACATGCCCCTGCCGTCTCACTGCTCAATTTTCTGCCATTTAGGAGTTAAATCACTTTGTTTATGAACCCTAGTCACACCTCCCTGCATGTGACTTTCACAGCCTTCCTAAACACTTCCTGTAAAGAGTCATCTAAAGTATATCATTTCTTTATTGCAAGTTCTGTTACATTTAGATTCCCCTGCTATGCTAATAGCTTGCTAGACCCTACAAGAGCCTACCGTATCTGATTAAAGTTCAATTTACAGAGCAAGAGAAAGAATTGTTTAAGGTAAATTACATCTAATTGAAAGTGAAACCAGTTTTTGTTTCATGCTGGCTCTGTCAATTAGAGCCAGGGGAGGTGTGGCAAGGGCTGCATAGACAGAAACAAAGTGATTTAAAGGGACACTATAGTCACCTGAACAACTTCAGCTTAATGAGGTTGTTCAGGTGAGAACTATAACTCCCTGCAGCCTTTCTCATGTAAACACTGTATTTCCTGAGAAAATACAGTGTTTGCATTGAAAGCTAGGAACACCTCCAGTTGCAGTCACTCAGAGTGAACCAGAGGGACTTCTGAGTTGATGGAGGCATAATATGCCTCCATCCACTCAGATCTGCTGTGCACGAGCATCCTGTGATTCAGTATCTCCTCCCACTGCATGCAGACACTGAACTTTCCTCATAGAGATTCACTGATTCAATTCATCCCTATGAGGAGATGCTGATTGGCCAGGGCTGTGTTTGAATCATGCTGGCTCTGCCCCTGATCTGCCTCCTTGTCAGTCTCAGCCAATCCTTTGGGAAAGCACTGTGATTGGATCAGGCTATCACATGTCAGCAGACTGCTTGTTTTTCCTGAGTCTAACAGCATGCAGATTTACAGCTTCTGGCTTGAACACAGTAAGATTTTTACTATATTTATGGAGGCATGAGGGGCCCAGGGGGGCTAAATGGTCGTGTTAACACCATAGGGTTAGGAATACATGTAGTTGCACTGGTGACTATTTTAATTCCAGTGAATTGAGCAGTAAAACCTGAGAAGCATGATCTATACACTAAAACTAATTTAGTAAAGTGCTACGGAATCTGTTGGCACTATCATAGGCGTGTGCAGCCTATTGTATAAGGGTATGCACCCTAAAGCACAAACACACATGCTGCGTCTATATATATATATATTTATATATATATATATATATATACATATACACATATACTTCTGTGTGTGTGTGTTAGGGTGCTGTGTGTAGGTGCTGTGTGTGTGTGTGTGTGTGTGTGTGTGTGTGTGTGTGTGTGTGAAGGCGCTGTGTGTGTGTAAGGGCGCTGTGTGTGTAAGGGTTCTGTATGTGTGTGTATGGGTGCTTTTTTTGTGTGGGTGATGTTAGTGTGTGTGTGTGTGTGTGTATATGTAAGGGTGCTGTTAGTATGTGTGTGTGAGGGTGCTGTGTGTGTAAGGGTGCTGTTAGTGTGTGCTGTGTGTAAGGGTGCTGTTAGTGTGTGTGTGTGTGGGTGCTGTGTGTGTAAGGGTGCTGTTAGTGTGTGCTGTGTGTGTGCTGTGTGTGTAAGGGTGCTGTTAGTGTGTATGTGCTGTGTGTGTGAGGGTGCTGTTAGTGTGCATGTTTCTGCTGTGTGTGTGTATTGTGTGGGGGTTGGGAGGCCGTTAATATCTCCCCTCCCTTCTTACCTTATGTAGGGAGGGGGGACCATGCTCCTGCCATCCCTGTTGGTCCAGTGGTGAGTGAACTCTAGCCCCGCAGGGGGCTAGAGTTCACTCTCGTGAGATCTGGGCGTTGCCGCGGCAACGCTCCTACCTCGCGAGAGGAACCCGGCGGAGCTGCTGGCAAGAACTCCCCGGGTCCTCTCCTGCCTCCCTCCATGCTGCTGTGGGTGTGTGAGGGAGATACACCCCGTGCGCACGCCTATGGGCACTATATACCGTATATACTCGAGTATAAGTCGACCCGAATATAAGCCGTGGCACCTAATTTTACCACAAAAAACTGGGAAAATTATTGACTCGAGTATAAGCCTAGGGTGGGAAATGCAGCAGCTACTGGTAAATTTCTAAATAAAATTAGATCCCAATAAAATTACATTAATTAAATATTTATTTACAGTGTGTGTATATAATGAATGCAGAATGTGTGTGTGTTTGTATGAATGCAGTGTGTATATAATGCAGTGTGTGTATATAATGCAGTGTGTGTGTATTGTAGCGGTACTTACCCTCTCCAGGGGCCGGCCGAGGTCCTCCCTTCTCGCCGCGCGGTCCTGCTCCTGCACGAGCCGCGCGCGGCTCAGCCAACGATGGGATCAGTCAGGCGGGCAGTGACCGCGAGAAGCGGTCACATGTCCCGCCCGACACTAAGAGCGCGCCGCGCGTCTCGGGCGCGCTCTTAAAGGGACAGTGGGAGACTAAATTAGAATCAGTCTCCCATTGGCCCCTGTCAGGCCACATTCCCCATTCACTCACGTTTTGGGGGCGTGGATATGACAGGAGCCAATCAAAGTGAACCTTAGGGTTTTTATACTCACCTGTTTCCCCTTGCTCCTTGCCCTATCGTGGTTTCTGTCCAGTTCCCTTTAGTGCTTGTATCGCTCAGTTGTTTTTTTGGTGCTTGACCTTGGCTTTGTTCCTGACTCCGCTCTCTCCTTATCCTTGCTTGCTTATCCGCTGTTTTGTCCTCTGTGTACCAGTCCTCGGCTTGTTCTACGTTACGCTGTCTCTCAGTTCCCTTGACCTCGGCTTGTTCTGACTCTGTCTTTCTCTCGTCCTAGTCCGGCCATTCTAAGGTCCGGTAAGACGTACACTGTTTCTTGTCTCTTGACTGTGAACTATTCCTGCGTGTTGGGGTATATTACCGTGACATTACGATAGGGCCATGGACCCCGCAGGTTTAGGTCAACAGATGGCCACTCATGAGGCTAGATTCGCAGAACAGGATCACCGTATGGATCAAATGGCTCAAGCCATCCAGACACTGTTATCCAGATCTGTTCTGGTACCTGTACCTACGCCTCCTGTAAACCCTATACCGGACACAGCTAATATGTCTAATGCTTCTGCACATCTAACCCCGCCACCTAGGTATGGAGGGGACGCTAAGACATGTAGGGGATTCCTTAATCAAGTGGAATTCCACTTCGAAATGTACCCACGTTCATTTCCCACTGACAGATCTAAGGTGGGTTTTCTTATGCTTCTGAGATAGGGGTAGGTGCTATCTTGTCTCAAAGAGATTCACCTGAAAAGCCGTTACACCCTTGTGGCTTCTTTTCCAGACAGATGTCCAAAGCAGAGAGGAATTATGATGTAGGCAATCGTGAACTCCTTGCCATCATTTTGGCGCTCAAGGAATGGAGACATCTGCTAGAGGGTACCAAGGATCCTATCCTCATTTTAACGGATCACAAAAACCTCTCATACCTTAGTGAAGCAAAAAGATTGTCTTCTAGGCAGGCCAGGTGGTCTCTGTTTTTGTCTCGTTTTAATTACATAATCACTTACAGACCGGGTGATCGTAATACTAAAGCTGACGCTCTGTCCAGACAATTCGAGACTACTGACAAACTCGAGGTCGATGTTACCCCTGTCATTCCGCCTGACAGAATAATAGCGACTACTGTTCTTTCTATTTCGTCTTCTCTCTTACAGACTATTCAGGCTAAACAAAACTTGGCTCCTGAGGAGAGGCCTGCTGATAAGCTATTCGTTGATATACCAGAGAGACGAGACATCTTGTCATTATATCATGACACTAGAACTGCTGGACACCCTGGTATTTCTAAGACAGTCTCAGCAGTTTCTAGATATTTCTGGTGGGCTTCCTTGCGCAAGGACGTCACCGATTACGTTAATGCCTGTAGCACTTGTGCCAGTATGAAGTCCTCCCACAGAGTTCCTTGTGGGTTGTTGCATCCGTTGCCCATACCCGAGAGGCCATGGTCCAATATATCCATGGATTTTATTGTTAAATTACCTCCCTCTAATGGTAAAACTGTCATCCTGATGATTGTGGATCGTTTTTCTAAGATGGCTCATTTTGTGTCTCTTGTCAAATTGCCATCATCCAAGGAACTTGCCTCTATCTTTGCCGGGGAGGTGTTTCGGTTGCATGGTATTCCCACTTCGATCGTGTCCGATAGGGGTAGCCAGTTTATTTCCAGATTCTGGAGAGCGTTTTGTGCAGAGATGGGTATCTCCCTCTCGTTTTCTTCAGCCTACCACCCCCAGTCTAATGGAGCTGCTGAACGTTCCAACCAATCTCTGGAGCAGTATCTTCGCTGTTTCGTGTCCCACCATCAGAACAATTGGGCTGACCTGCTTCCTTGGGCTGAGTTTGCTCGTAATAATGCTGCTCATGAATCCTCCGGTAACAGCCCTTTTTACGTTGTTTATGGCCGGCATCCCGTGGTTCTTCCAGCTGCATTCTCCTTACAGGGCATGCCAGCTCTGGACGAACATTTGGCTAGTCTACGTAATACTTGGGAGCAGGTTCAGTGTTCTTTGGTGGCCTCAGCTGCTCGCCAGAAGGTTCACGCTGACAAGCATCGCAGGGCGGCTCCATCCTATGCGGTGGGAGACCGGGTTTGGCTTTCTACTCGCAATATTCGTCTTCGTGTGCCTTCTATGAAGTTGGCCCCTCGTTTTATTGGTCCTTTTCGTATCTTGCATGTGGTTAATCCTGTCTCGTATGCATTGGATCTTCCAAAAAATCTACGCATTCCTAACGTGTTTCATACCTCCTTGTTAAAACCCCTCCTGTGCAACCGTTTTACTCGGCATGTCCCCCCTCCTCCTCCGGTTTCGGTGGAGGGCCATGAGGAGTTTGAAGTGGCGGCTGTAATTGACTCTCGCTTGCTTCGGGGTCGCCTCCAATATCTGGTACATTGGAAGGGCTATGGGCCTGAGGAACGCAGTTGGATTTCCGCTGACGCTGTTCACGCTCCTCGCCTTGTGCGTTCTTTCCACGCTCGTTTTCCTGCCAGGCCTGCTCCTCCCCGCCCGGTGGGCGTGTCTTCAGGGGGGGGTACTGTAGCGGTACTTACCCTCTCCAGGGGCCGGCCGGGGTCCTCCCTTCTCGCCGCGCGCGGTCCTGCTCCTGCACGAGCCGTGCGCGGCTCAGCCAACGATGGGATCAGTCAGGCGGGCAGTGACCGCGAGAAGCGGTCACATGTCCCGCCCGACACTAAGAGCGCGCCGCGCGTCTCGGGCGCGCTCTTAAAGGGACAGTGGGAGACTAAATTAGAATCAGTCTCCCATTGGCCCCTGTCAGGCCACATTCCCCATTCACTCACGTTTTGGGGGCGTGGATATGACAGGAGCCAATCAAAGTGAACCTTAGGGTTTTTATACTCACCTGTTTCCCCTTGCTCCTTGCCCTATCGTGGTTTCTGTCCAGTTCCCTTTAGTGCTTGTATCGCTCAGTTGGTTTTTTGGTGCTTGACCTTGGCTTTGTTCCTGACTCCGCTCTCTCCTTATCCTTGCTTGCTTATCCGCTGTTTTGTCCTCTGTGTACCAGTCCTCGGCTTGTTCTACGTTACGCTGTCTCTCAGTTCCCTTGACCTCGGCTTGTTCTGACTCTGTCTTTCTCTCGTCCTAGTCCGGCCATTCTAAGGTCCGGTAAGACGTACACTGTTTCTTGTCTCTTGACTGTGAACTATTCCTGCGTGTTGGGGTATATTACCGTGACATGTATATAATGAATGCAGTGTCTGTGTATATAATGCTGTGTGTGTTTGTGTGAATGCAGTGTGTGTATATGATGCAGAGTGTGTGTGTTTGTGTAGTGTGTGTAAACTGGGTGGGGGTAGGGCATTTTTATTATTTTAATATTTTTTTAATTTTATTTTAATATTATTATTTTAACCCCTTCAGGACCGGCCTGTTTTTGCGATGTTTGTACGTTAAGGACCAGAGCAGTTTTAACACTTTTGTGGTGTTTGTGTTTAGCTGTAATTTTCCGCTCTCTCATTTACGGTTCCCATACAAGTTATATATTGTTTTTTTCACGACAAGAAGGGCTTTCTTTACATACCAGTATTTATATTATGTCATATATTGTATTTAAAAAAAATAATAAAATATGGTGAAAAATAAAAAAAAAACATGTTTTTGGACTTTTACTTGAAAAATCTTTTACTTATCTACAAAAGCTAATGAAAAAAACTGCTAAATAGATTCAAAATTTTGTCCCGAGTTTAAAAACACCCAGTGTTTACATGCTTTATTGCTTTTTTTTGCAAGTTATAGGCCTATAAATACAAGTAGCAAATTGCTGTTTCAATATATATATATTTTAAATGTATCAATAGTGACATTGTTACACCGTTATCTGTCATAAATCCCCGAAACACACCTAACATGTACATATTTTTTAAAGTAGACAACCCAGGGTATTCAAAATGGGGTATGTCCAGTCTTTTTTAGTAGCCACCTAGTCACAAACACTGGCCAAAGTTAGCATTTATATTTGTTTGTGTGTTAAAAATGCAAAAAACGCTAACTTTGGCCGGTGTTTGTGACTAAGTGGCTACTAAAAAAAGCTGAACATACCCCATTTGCAATACCTTGGGTTGTCTTCTTTTGCAAATGGTATGCCATCATGGGGCTAATTCTCATTCCTTGGCTACCATACGCTCTCAAAGGCAACCTAACCAATCTGACAAATTTCAATAAAAAAAAAAAGTAAAATCAAGCCTTATATTTGACCCTGTAACTTTCACAAACACTATAAAACCTCTACATGTGGGGTACTGTTATACTCAGGAGACTTCGCTGAACACAAATATTAGTGTATCAGAACAGTAAAATATATCACAGCAATAATATCCTCAGTGAAAGAGCTGTTTGTGTGTGAAAAATGCAAAAAACTTCACTTTCACTGACAATATCATCGCTGTGATATGTTTTACTGTTTTGAAACACTAATATTTGTGTTCAGCGAAGTCTCCCGAGTAAAACAGTACCCCCATGTACAGGATTTAGGGTGTCATAGAAAGTTACAGGGTTAAACACAGTGCTAGCAAATTAAATTATCTGGACTTTTGGCCTGGGTTGGCAGGCAGGTCCCTCAAATTGTAATCATTAAAATTACTTAATTAGGTAAAAATATTACATAAATATGCACGTAGAATTTTAATATATATACATATTTATATATTTGACGTCTACGTGTATATTTATGAAATTATTTATGTAATTATGTATGTGGACATAATGGAAAATTTATTCATACTTACCGTAATTTTCTTTTCCTGGTTATATGCCATGGCAGCACAACATTGGGTAGCTCCTCCCTATCCCCATTGGACAGGAATAATAATTAAGCCGTATAAGTACCACCTCCTGCCCCTCCTTCCCCAGTCACGTGTTCCAGCAATATCCCCGGGCGGGACCCTTGTGCTGCCATGGCATATAACCAGGAAAAGAAAATTACGGTAAGTATGAATACATTTTCCATTTTCCTGGCCATATCCATGGCAGCACAACATTGGGTAATACCCAAGCAATAAAACCAGGGAGGGAAAGAGACACAGACTCAAAAAATTTCATAAATGCAAAGTGTATTAACACCACAACAAGTGATAGACACAGAGATCAGGAATTAGATACAGACAGGACTGATTTAGCAAATTGATCAGACAACCCTGCTCTAACATCAATCTGGTAGCTTCTAATGAAAGTGTTAGAGGAAGACCATGTAGCCGCCTTACAGATGAGTTCAGGGGAGACATTAGCAGCGGCTGCCCAGGAAGATGAGAGAGCCCTAGTGGAATGGGCTTTAAGACCCACAGGGACCGGATATCCGGCGGACTGATAAGCCAGAATGATAGCCGCTACTATCCATCGGCTAATGGCAGATTTGGGAGCTTGAGAGCCCTTTTTACAGCCGCTATGAAGAACGAAGAGACTGTCAGAAGAACGCCAATCAGAAGTCCTATCAATATACATCCGGAGGCATCTCACTAGATCCAGAGAGGACAGGTCAGCAGAATTCCCCATTCCATGGGCGTCCGACCTCAGAGATGGAAGAACAATATCCTCGTTGATGTGGAAGGAGGAAGTAACTTTGGGTCGAAACACTGGAACAGTACGGAGGACCACTCTGTCCTTGTGGAAGATAGTAAAAGGCTCTTTGATGGACAGAGCACTGAGCTCAGAAACTCTCCTGCCAGAGGCTAAGGCCACCAGCAAGGCAGTCTTAATAGAGAGAACCTGTAGGGAAACTGAATCAAATGGTTCAAAAGGTTTCAACTTCATGGCATCCAGAACCAGAGGGAGACTCCAGGAAGGGACAAACGGTTTAATAGGAGGTTTCATGTGAAGGACACCCTTGATGAATCTGATGATATCCGAGTCCAGCGCCCATCTATGACTGGTCAGGGCGGACAAGGCTGAAATGTGTACCTTGAGAGTGTTATAGCTCAGTCCTTTCTCAAGGCCCGATTGCAAGAAATCCAAAATATGGGAGGAGGAGGGATTTTGGACATCCACATCACTGTGAAGGGCCCAGTTGGAAAAAACTTCCCATACTCTATAATAAGTGGCCGAAGTGGAATGCTTACGCGCCCTCAGCATAGTATCAATAACGGTCTGGGAGAACCCTCTATTCAACAGCCGGTTCCTTTCAGTTTCCAAGCCATAAGGTTGAGAGAGACAGGGTCTGGATGAATGACAGGACCCTGGAACAGAAGATCCGCAACTTTGGGGAGTGGGAGAGGAGGTTCCACCGAAAGACTCAGAAGCAGAGGAAACCAAGGTCTCCGAGGCCAATAAGGCGCAATCAGGATGAGAGACACCCGCTCCGATCTTAGCTTCCTCAGGAGAGGTAGGATTAGTGGAAACGGGGGGAACGCATAGCCCATTGAGAACCTCCAGGGGCTTGATAAGGCATCTCTTCCCAATGCCAGGTGGTCCTCTTCCTTTATGAAGAAAAGGGCTACCTTTCTGTTGGCCCGAGAGGCTAGAAGGTCCACTTGAGGCAGACCCCACTTGTCCACAATCATGCGGAACACCCTGTGAGCCAGGCACCATTCCCCCGGATCTATTCTGGATCTGCTGAGGAAATCTGCCAGTTGATTCCGTTTCCCTGGGAGATGAACGGCTACAATGCCCGCCAGGTTTCTCTGAACCCACCACATCAGGTGATTCATCAGTACCATCAACTTGCAGCTCCTGGTACCCCCTTGGTGATTGACATAGGATACTACGGTGGAGTTGTCCGTCCTTATCTTTACCCATTGACCCTTGAGCTGGATCGAGAAGTGTTTCAAAGCTTTGAGGACAGCCAGAAGTTCCAGCAGATTGGAATGAACCTTTCTTGTCTTGAAATTCCATTCTTCCTGCGCAAAGTGGTGGAGATAATGAGCGCCCCAACCCCACTGGCTGGCGTCCGTTGTCACGGTCCTCCATGCGATATCCCCTAATGGAAAGCCATTGGCTAGGTGCTTTCTGTTCAGCCACCAGATCAGAGAATGGCGTACCTTCAGGGGAAGCTTGATGGGCTGGAACAGGTTCCCGGATAAGAAACGACTCAGGAAGTTGGCCTGGAATGGCCTCATCCTCCACTGAGCCCATCTCGTCAGACCTATTGTGGAGGACATAGAACCAAGGAGGCTCATTACCGCCTTTGCAGGGGCAACCGGGGAATTCAGCATTCTCCTCAATAACTTTCTGAGTTTCAGAATTCTCACTGATGAGAGCTGGACAGTACCCTTTAGGGTGTCGAAATGGGCACCTAAGTAAACCATAGATTGAGTCGGGTGGAGGTGGCTTTTCTTGGTGTTGATCTTCCAGCCGTGGGCTTGCAGAAACTGAATGCTGGTGATAGCTTGGGATGTCACAGAATCCACGTCGTTTCCCAAGATTAAAACGTCGTCCAGATAATGGTAAATAGCGATGTTTTGCTTTCTGAGCTCCGCGATGAGAACAACCAGGACTTTTGTAAACGTCCTCGGGGCAGTGCTCAGTCCAAAGGGGAGGGCCCTGAACTGGAAATGACCTTCCTCTACAGCAAACCTCAGGAACTTCTGATGGATTCGGGCAATGGGTATGTGAAAATATGCGTCTAGTAGATCTATAGACAGCATCCATTGGTTGGGTGACACAACCTTTATTATAGACTGCAGAGATTCCATCTTGAACCTGCGAATGTGCAGATGCTTGTTCAGCCTGTGCAGATCCAGAATGGGTCTCCAACCCCCTGAGGATTTTCTTGTCAAGAAGATGTGAGAGTAAAATCCTTGAGTTCTTTCGCCTGCCGGTACTTGGACGATGACCTTCTCCTTCTGCAAGGAATGGACGAAATTTCGTAGAGCCATGCACTTTTCCCTGTCCCCTGGCCATTTTGTGAGGTGAAAGGATCGTTTGGGAGGATGCTTGAAGAATTCTAGTAGGTAACCTCTCCGAATAATATCCAGCACCCAAACGTCGCTTGTAGAGATGGTCCATCTTGAAAGATATTGGAGAAGACAAGCCCCGACACCTTCGGTTTTGGGCTGTACGTAGTCATAGATTCTCCGGGTCCTTAGAGGAAGACGACCCGCGAGACCTGCCTCCTCTGTACCCAGAAGGGGCACCTCTCCTCGGTTGGAATCGGGAGTATTCCCTACCAGGCTTGTAGGACCTACTGTCACGAAAGGAATGGTACTCTTTCCGGGCGCGAAAGGATCCTTTATACTTCCTCTCTTGGGGTAAAAAGGCTTTATTCCCTTCAGCCGCCCTCTTGATGCACTCATCCAAATTCTTGCCGAATAACATGTTTCCGTGAAATGGCAGAGAACACAAACTATTCTTGGAGGAAGCATCGGCCGCCCAAGATCTGAGCCAGAGCGCCCGCCTGGAGGAAACCGAGAAGGACATATTTCTAGCAAGGTTTCTCACCAGATCCACTGCGGCCTCCGAAGAGAAATCAATCGCTAGACGCATATCCTTCAGGGCATCAACAATAGAGGAACGGCTCCTGCCCCTCTTGATGTCCCCTTCCAGCTCCTGCAGCCAAACCTTCATAGCTCTTGAAACAGACGTGAGAGCAACGGCAGGGTGGAGACTCGTGCCTGAGGCTACATAGGACTTAGACAGGCAGTATTCCATCTTACGATCCATTGGATCCCTGAAGGAGCCTGCATCATCCACTGGCAGGGTAGTGCGCTTGGCTAGCCTAACCACCGCAGCATCAACCTTGGGTGGAAAATCCCATGTTTCAGCATCTTTGGGATCAAACGGATATAATCTGGAGAATTTCCCTTTTGCAGAGGATCTCCTATCGGACCTGGACCATTCTTCTTTAATAAGGTCACTAATAGTGGTATGCACAGGGAAAGCCGCTCTTTTCTTTCTAAGATCTGAGAAATAGCGGTTAGATGTAGAGGGTTCCTCCTCCGAGGGCTCTTTCAAAGTAAGGGTTTCTCTGACCCGAGCAATCAAATGATCCACCTCCGCAGGTATCAGGAAGTCAGGATCAGGCAAAGCATCCTCCTCCGAGGAAAAAGCCAAGTCTCTCAGCGAAGCCGTGTCCATAAACTCATCCTCCGAGTTATCAGGAGACCAATCTGACGGCTCAGAATATCTAGGTCGCTTGTGGGTCTTACCAACCTCTTTGATGCCCCGGGCAACTGCATGCTTGATAAGCTGCTTAAAGTCTGGTGTTAACTGAGAAGGTCCAGCGGCTGCTGAGAGACAATTCGAACAGAGACGTTTCCCTTCTATGGCTCTGTTATCACAGGATACACACAGCGTCCTTTTGGGCGACTTCCCTTTGGACGATCCTGAAGTCTTTGTACTTTTATCACTGAAATACACCAAACGTGAATATTAGTACATTACCACTCTTTTAGATATCAAAATATCAATAAATTCCAAAATTGGATGGCTTACCTATATCGCTTAGATTGTGACCTACTATGATGAGAACATTCTGATTCTCTAGATCCTGAGCGCGAATCCATCTATAAATAATAGATGAAACAGCGAAACTAGAACCCAGAAGAAAAACTACAGGAAACCAAACAAAAGAAAAAAGAGAAAGGAAAAGAACTTACTTTAGAAGAAAAAGACGAAGAATCAACAATCCACAGAACTCAACGGTGCCAGAAACTCTCCAGGAAGCAGAAAATTTAAACTGACAAAAAAAAGGAGGCCTGGCGCTTTAAGAAGGCGTCTGACGTCATCGCGCATGCGCAGATGATCGAAAAGACGCGCGAAACGGCCAGATTTGCGCGCGAATTCCGCGCATGCGTCCCAGAGTCCCCAGAACCGCGCAGGCGCCCAGGAGACCCCTACACGCCGCGCAGGCGCACAGGAGACGCCTACACGCCGCGCGGGCGCTACACGCCGCGCGGGCGCACAGGAGACGCCTACACACCGCGCGGGCGCACAGGAGGTTCCCGACAGCCATGCAGGGAAACCCCAGAACGCTCAACGAAAAAACTTTCCAAAGAAAGGAAAACCAACAGGTAAAATAAAACAATATTACCTTGAGCCTGGTGGGAGGATACCAAACCGGAAACCAGTCGCATTCCATGTACCTTTCCATGTCCTCACTGGAAAAATGGAGAGAAAAAACCCCCGGTCACTAAAGGGGTTTTCTCCAGGGGGACACCTTTGCGCAGGGCCGTATACTGGAGACTTCCCAGGGGAGAGAGGGTGAACTCCCCAAGGGCCAGAGGAACTAATCCTCAGGTAAGCCATAAAAGAAAAAATTTAGCAGTCTGAAAAGACCGACATGTCCTAGGGATAGGACAGGAAAAAAAGACTGGGGAAGGAGGGGCAGGAGGTGGTACTTATACGGCTTAATTATTATTCCTGTCCAATGGGGATAGGGAGGAGCTACCCAATGTTGTGCTGCCATGGATATGGCCAGGAAATTTATATTTCGTATTATTTTTATTTATTTATTTATACATAGATATATATATCATTACATTCTAAGTGTATTTTGATATAAATATATATATATCAATATCAAAATACTGTTAGAATAAAACTGAATATATATATACAATTTTTTTTTAATTATTAAAAATTATTTTTATTTTTTGTTATTTATTTTTATTAACATATTATTTGTATTTTATAATAATATATATATATACCATATATATAGTTATTATATATATTGTATATATTCGTGTGTAATTTAAATATAAGTGTATTTTTATAATTATATACGTATATATAAATATAAAAATACACTTAGTGTGACATTATATATATGATATATATACATATATTATATATAGGTATATATAGATATAATACATGTATATATAGCATATATATATACACATATTATTATTTTTTTACACAGATTTTTTTTTTACACTTTATTTTTGATTTTACAGATGCAGGGAGACTGCCTGTCAGCACAGACAGTCCCCCTGCAGGCAGATACACAGACCCCTATTGCGGTCATGTGATCGAGTGATCACATGGCCGTGGGGTCCTGATCTGCCGAGGGGGGACTGCCCGGGCAGACAGGCAACCCCCCTGGACCGGGAGGAGAGCTGATCGCCGCCGTGGGACCGACGGCGATCAGGTAAGTAGCCCAAAACCGTTATGACGGTTCAGGACCGTCAGCGGTCCAAACGCACGTTTTACCGCTGACGGTCCTGAACCGTCAGCGGTCCTTAAGGGGTTAATATTATTTAATATTTGTATTATTTTAATTCCCTCCCCCCCTTTTTTCTTTTTATTTGTCCCCCCTACCTGCTTGTTGCCTGGCCAGGGAGGGGGGCTATATGATTCCAGCTGTATGTGACATCAAACCATATGAACAGCACGATCCTGAGAGATCGCACAGACTTTTAGAGCATTCTATGACAATCTCATACAGACACCATGTGGCCACAGCAAAGTGAGTGAATCTATCCACACTATACAGCTCACAATACAAAGCTGACATCTACAATTTGTGCAGGGGGCCCGGGCTGTGCAGGGGGGGCCGGCAGCGAGCTGTTACTCACCTTTACAGCAGCTCCGGTCACCTCCGTTCAGCTCACCCGTTCAGCTCACAGTGTAAATCCTGCGGTATGCGTGCCGCGTGGAGCGTTGCCATGGTAACCCGTGGCAACGCTCTGACGGCCACGGGTCTCGTGGGATTTATACTGTGAGCTGAACGGGGGAGCTGAACGGAGGTGACTGGAGCTGCTGCAAAGGTAAGTAACAGCTAGCTCTGGCCCCCAACAGGACCGCCGGGCTTGTAATGAGCCTGGCGGTCCTGGTCTGTATTATGGCAATGTAAGTTGCTATAATACAGACAGTGACTCGAGTATAAGCCGAGTGGGGCTTTTTCAGCACAAAAAATGTTTGAGTATATACGGTTAATGGCAATAATAATAATAATAATAATAAAAAACTGCTTCATTAAGCTAAAGTTGTTTAGGTGACTATAGTGTTCCTCTAACTAACTTGATTTTAGACAGAGTGTGATACACTATGCTAGACGAGACACACTGCTTTCTCATGTAGCCCAATGTCTAGCAAAGCTGACACCAGTAGTCTTAATGGTGTCCAGCAAGACTAGAAGGCCTTCCAAACTCACTGTATCTCTACTCCAAGCAGTGGTGAACTGGTCCACACGCTGAATGATCTTTAACAATGGTTCTTTGTGAGATTCTGACAGTTACCTAGATTGTTGTCATTCCAAACACATATAATCACAGTAAGAAAGTATCTATGACTTTTTTATATACAACTTAGTTTTGTTTTTGTTTATTTATAATCGGGTTACATATTTTACTCTGATGTCTCAAATAGCATTGAGATTAAATGGTCTGGGTGTCTATAGTGGACCTTTTAGGAACCACCTCTATTGCATCGGAGTTAGAGGAATCTTAGACTCCAATCACCAACATGCTCTTTGATATTGTTGTTTTGTATACCCATATTTATTATCTGTCCATCCCCTTGGCTCAAATTTTCATTTGATTTTAAAATCACCTTTACATTTCTTCTTTATAAGATTCATATTAGTGGCATTAATTGGCATAATAGTAATGTTTAAAATGTTTATAAATTATCAGGGTCAGTAAATTCTGAGATTATGAAGAAAGAAAGACAGACAGACAGACAAGCTGGCGATGCTAATGATGCTGATTATTAATATTATATTACAGTGTAATTGCTGTGCTTCGCGTGAAAACGTACATGCTTAGGAGGTGTAAACTGTTGTTAAACAGCGACAGAAGACTAGTTTAAAATTGTTATAACAGCACTAGAATAGCCCTTCTACTTGAATGATCGAAGGTCATGTTTAAAAAAAGAAAACAGTTGCAGTCTCAAAAACCCATTAAATGTTGCTGAAGCTCAAAGACAAAAGTCAAGTTACTGGGTCAACCCTTTTACATAGACACATGGCCATCTGCTTTTATTACATGGAGCAGATGGACTGTCAGAGATAGAATGGATTCCCTTAGTGTCTCTTGGAATTCGGCCACTGACTAAAGAGAAAAGAGCCTTAGGAGGAATACAAAAAAGTGCCATCTGCCTTTCTTGCATTGAAGACATCTTTGCACGATTCCTCCAAGACTATATTTGCCTCTCGAGAACTATCATGTGACAGCGCAGAGTGCTTGGAATAAAAGCTTTGATCTTTTCACATATCAAAGCAAATGCTTATTGTAGTTCACGTGATAAAATGTGATCTAAATTAAGGCACATGCCTTCTAGACTTAACTAAGAAAAATCACACCATTGCTAGAAAATCCTATAAATAGAAGAAGTCTCTGAAATAATAAATCTGAATAATAATACATTTTTTTGAATGTCTCTCTATATAATATACATTTATTTATATTGTAACATGCATATAATAAACATTTGATATTTTTGATAGTAATAATAATGGTATTACATTCTATTTTACCAGGAATTAAATTTGTATTAGTTTTCAGTTATGTCTTGCAGTATAGCTGTTATTTCCCAACTTGATGATTGTCAGTTTATTGACTGCTGAAGGGTGAAAGGCTGGGTATACTATGCTAGAGATTAAACTTTTCTTTTGATCCAAAGAATATCTATGTATGAACCTGTTTACCTGTGAATGTTCATTCTTGTCACCTGCTTGTGTCACTGCTTCTTCACACAGGCCACTAAGGTCTGCTAGCATACCAGAAAGCCTACAGTAAAATAAAGGAAATGCAATGAAAAAATATTACATACTCCGGAAAGGAGGGTGATCACACTTACCAGCAGAGGGCGCTGGTGTTGCTTCTTAGAATGTGGGTGAGAAATTGGATATTTGAAATTGTTTTCTTATGTATAGCCTAAAATTCTGCATCGGTTTAGATTGTGAAGAGGAAGGAGAACCACTTTACTTTTCACATTACAAAGTATTTTATTGCTGACTCATTTGAATGTGTACATCTGTTTGACTTTGTTGCCTACTTTTTTGCTGCTGCCCATGTCCAGGTCTCTCTCTCTCTCTCTCTCTCTCTCTCTCTCTCTCTCTCTTCATTTTTTTTAAATTAGGCAGTCCTTAAGCTATTTAGAACATTTGTCATTCCATTTTTTTTTCTTTTACTATTTGCAAATGTTATTGATTTTTGATAGGGAGGGGGTACAGAAAAAAGAAAGATGGGTATTGGGGGAGGGGGCGGGAGTTGAGCATCAGGGGTTAATAACGAAATTTGACCTCAGGGTATCAAAAGGGAGTCTATCCTCCAGAAACCGGTGGTAGAGACATGTGGCCCCACTATCATGCCAGGGTTTAGCATTGAAGGTGGGTATAATATTATATGGCAGTGCCAGTATGGGCATTGCTAATGAGATGTCGATGTCTAAGGAGTGTCTTTTTATGTTTATCCCACACTGCTAGGAATCTCCTTTAATATATTTCTTGTGGATGTGGGCAGCCACAGAAGATTAGTCTACCTATGTGGGTGAAGAGCTTTGTTTTCCAAGTCCACCCATTGGGGGTGAGGTTGGTCTACAAAGTGAAGCAGTGATGTCTCCAATATCAAGGCTTTGCAATAAGTCTGGAGATTCAGTACTTCTAGACCGCCTACTTTAGTCGGAGCTCTCAATAAATTTTTAGCTACCCGTGGTTTGTGGTCCATGATAGGAACAGTAATTTCCTTTGTCTCATAAGTTGTGTACAGTGTTGCCACACTTTGACATGGTTAACGGCAAGCAGGTCAGCAGGGTTTTTAGTGACTGTGAGACCTAGGTATTTGATAGTCTCCGTTCGCCACTCAAAGGGAAACGTTTGCTGAAGGGTTTGCACTATTGATGCAGGTATCCCTATGCTTAATGCTTGTGACTTGGTGGTATTAAGAGACTAGGAGATCTTGCCGTAAAGGTGTATGAGTTGCATCAGTTGCGGGTGTGTGATGTATAAGAGGATGTCTTCAGCACTAATTTTAATTTATTTATCCTGTATGTCAACTCCTCTAATATCAGAGTCCGTCCTAATGGCTTGAAGCAGGGACTCTAATGCCAAAACATTAAAGGGGGGGGGGAAGGGGACACCCCTGTCTTGTACCATTGGTGACCGGGAATGTAAGGGACAGAAAACCCCCCTGTTGGACCTGAGCCCTTTGGTTACAGTACAAAGCTAGTATCTGCTTTATTACCTGGGGTGGGAAACCATATTTACCCAGTACGTCTTGTAGGAAGGCCTAGCTGAGGCGGTCAAACACTTTCTCAGCATCCAGCAATAGCAGGATCCAGCCCCGGCTAGATCCCCTAATCCGTTCCATTATTAGTAACATCTTACGGGTATTGACCAGGCCCTGCCTTTCCTGTACGAATCCCGTTTTATCTGAGTGTATCAGAGATGGGAGAAGTGGGCCAATCCTATTTGCTAAGATTTTGGCATATATTTTTGCATCGGTATTTAATAGAAGAAGAAGAATAGAAAGATGGGCCTATAGTGTTTACAATCATCGAGAGGTTTGTCAGGTTTAGGGATCGTGACGATAGTCACTAACAGCAACTCCTGTGGTAGGGAGCCTGTTCTGAGTGCTGTATTATAGACCTTAAGGAGTGGGGGCGCAAGAATGTCAGCAAAGTGTTTCTAATATGCATTCTATAGCCCATCAGCCCCATGGGATTTGTTTATAGGGAGGTTCTTAATGACGTCCAAGATCTCTGAGAGTGTGATAGGCTGTAATAGGGAGAGTTTGTGGTGTCTCCAGATAATTTGCAATCTTTAGGGATGTTGGCTGGTGTGTGTTATTCCCCTTGTTTTTTAATTGGTTAAAAAAGTCATTTAGCTTCACTGTAATATTCCTACTCCACCTTCTGTGAAGTCATTAATCATGATGACTTTTGTAAAATCAGAAATACACTTAATAGAGTTATGGGCATTACAAAATATACACAGTATTGTTATACTGTTTTCATATACAAGGCCGTGGGGCCAAGGATCTATGTCCCCAAATCACTGCATTAAAGGGTAACTATAGTGCTAGAGGCGTAACTAGAAACCACCGGATCGAGGTGCGATAATTGCACAGACACAGACACTGACAGACAGACCCTCCCCCACTGCCTCCCCCACACACACTGTCAGACACACTCACACACTCTTACACACTCTCACAATTTAATTTTCTGAGGCCCACACAGACTCCTTACATTTTGGAGAGCTGGTTTGGGTCCTCTACTTGGGGTCCAGTGTGGGGCTGTGCTGTAATCTGGCATTTCCTCTCTCCTCTCGCGTGCTGTTTAGTATGCCGGAGCCGGAATTATGTCATATTCCGGCTCCCAACATCACAGAGGGCGCGCAAAGGGGGCGAGGGAAACTCCCAGATCAGCCTCCATAGCCGACAACACTGCCGCCTGCCTCCTCTTCTCCCACCTCTTTCAACATATATCGGCAGAGTAGGCACATGCCATCCAGTTAAGCAGGTGCCTACTCTGCCTCACTGTGTAGGAGCAAATTTGGGGGTGCCCCAAGGTGGCCAGATGGCCACTTCCTGGGCGCCCTGTGAAAGGGCTTCTCTCAGCACCCCCACCTTCGGCGACTCGTGGTCACAGGGGTCAGGAGTGGAGTGATGGGCCCGGTCACAGCTGCCACCCCTGCGACCGTGGTAGTTCCGCCACTGACCATACATGATTCACAAGGCCTCTTTAAATGTAGTTACTCCACAAAACCAAAGAGAGGTGATTCATGCTTTCAGCAGTTCTTGCTAACCTCACTGGCAGTATGTATTATGTACCATAACAAATAGGGATTTCAAAGGGTAGGGCAAACGTGGAGGTAAGAACACTCTTGCAGTTTCTCCTTTGGTATGCATTTTGTTTTTTTTTTGTTTTTTAATTGGATTAATTTTGATGTGCAGATTGCAAGCTTTATAACATATCTTACTGAAAACACCATATATCTTGGAAAAACATTTACTACATTGAGGCTGAATCAAATTTAAATATTGCTATAAATTTAGAGACTAATTCATATTTTGTCTATAGCTGATTACCCAATTTAAAAAAAAAATTCTGAAAATGTTTTTATTTTACATTTTTTAAAGGGGCTCTATCATCCCCTCTCATTTGAAATGGTCACAAATACTGTGACAGAGCCACTTTAATATGTATGCCTGTCTGTCCTGGCACAGTCAAAGCATAAAATGTAAATTAATTTAAACACCACAATGCCATGCACTTGGGTGCTATGAGGTGCAGGTGTGTGTTTGACAGTTTGTAAGAAATGCCCTTGTACAGCATTTCTCTGCGCCTGCATAACTACACCTGGGAAAAGAGTTGTGCTTTGGTTATGGAAGAGACGTTGATGGATTGATCGTCACCTCTGTTGAAAGGGACACTATAGTAACCAGAACAACTACAGCTTATTGTATTTGTTCTGGTGAGTAGAATCATTCCCTTCAGGCTTTTAGCAGTGTTTACATTACAGCCTAGGGTTAACTCCACTAGTCACTCCTCAGATGGTTGCTAGAGGTGCTTGCTGGGGCAGTCCTGCCTAGTGTAGAGTACTGCAATTCAGTGCCTTCACCCTCTGCATGCAGACACTGAACTTTTCTCACAGAGATGCATTGATTCAATTAATCTGCCTTTGAAAGTCTCAGCCAATCCTATGTGGAAGCATTGTCATTGGCTTAGACCACCACTTCTGATGATGTCAGCAGACGGAGACAGTTCACAGGCAAACAGGGGCAGAGGTAGCAACTGCAGACTTGAATACTATAAATAGATTTTACTATATTTAGGTTGACAAGGGGGGGGTGTTCCTGACCCTATAGTGCTCCTTTAAGTGACACACACAGCTTGATATTATATATATTTTCATATAAAACTAAGCCCTGCGCTCAAACTCCCACTACTACTGACTATAGTACATTTCAGCCCCAATACATACAATAAGAAAAAACTGAGAAAAAAGTTATTTGCTTACTATCCCAAATCCCTATGCACAATTAAATAACAGTTTTTTTTTTGTATCACTCCAATGGCAATTAAAGTGTAAGTTCAACTGCCAAGTCAAGGCAAAACCTCTTAGGCACTGGCATACATACTGCGGTCGCAGTGGTCGCGGCTGCAACTGGGCCCAGCCCACCAGGGTGCATAGCCGCCCTGCAACCGGGTATGTACGCCAGTTTGCCAGCCTCTTCTCCTGGGGGGCCCAGACGCTGGCCACCTCAGGGCCCCCTGAGGCTGGCAGTGGTGTTAGCGTGAGGGAGCTGAACAGGAGCATCAGTGCTGAGTCTGTTTGGTGTCTATTAATGAGTGTGTGTTTGTCAGTGAGATTGTATGTTTTGTAGGTGAGTGTGTATGTTTGTCAGTGAGTGTGTATGTATGTCTGTCACTGAGTGTGTGTCTGTCAGTAAATGTGTGTGTCTGTTAGCAAGTGTGTATGAGTCTGTTCGTGAGAGTGTGTGTGTGGTTAAAACCCTTTCAGCACTTAACTTTCTCCAGCGCCGGGCTCCCTTGGCGCTGGGGATCTCTCCGCCCCGATCCACCTCTCAGCTCCGAACGCGCATGCACGGCAAGAGCCGCGCGCGCATTCAAACCGCCCATAGGAAAGCATTACTCAATGCTTTGGTATGGATGTCCAGCGTCTTCTCACATTTTTTCAGCTGCCGGGTTGAAACTAGAGGGACCTGGCACCCAGACCGCTTCATTGAGCTGAAGTGATCTGAGTGCCTATAGTTGTCCTTTAAGTGTATGTATCTGCAAGCAGTGGCGTACATACCGCGGTCGCACGGTTCGCACGGTGCCCACTGCCATGTGTTGCGGCCCTGGCCCACGCAGATTAAGCGCGGGGGGACGGTGGCACGGATCCATTTTCGCACCGGGGCCCCATGGATCGTGTGCACGCCACTGCTCTTAGGTGAGTACTAAACTAACAATTCCCTTTGCTTTTTTCAGCTAAAAGGTTAAATATCTAATGAGACAGAGAGGGTTATTTATCTAAACCCCTACACACTTATTAACCCTTGATTAGAAACACATGGGGTGGACAGCAGCACTGTAACATGGCTCTGTAGTACAAAAGCAAATATAAACATACAAAGCTATACCCTGCGCTCAAACTCCCACTACTCCTGGGCAGCAGCAAAGACTACAGTACACATCAGTCCCCTGACATGGTAGCAGGGGAGGGCTGGCAGCCTTAGGCCTGAGGGGCAAAACCAGTCAAGTGGCCCATTGCACCACCAAATCAGTTCACCATCCATGCCCACCTTTTCTGGGTTTTATAACGGATATTGATGTTATGCTAATCAGTAGCTATTTGCGATACCCGCTCCTTCACGGCTCTGACTTTCAATGTTGTCAGAGTGCAGGCTGAGAATCTCTGAGCCTGTGCTCCGACTTACTAACTGAGTGCCGGAACCACGAGGGAGAGGATATAATCTGACTGCACCTACTGCTGGTGCGCACCAGTGGACCACCAGCGAATCATTTAAAATGAATATGCTGGTGTACCCAACTTGTGAGCTGTGTCGGCCGCCGGGCGCCTCTGTTGTCATGGCACCCTTCGTGACCGCACAGCTTGCACACCCCAACGGCTGGCCCTGCTGACACACACTGATGTTACTAATACAATATTAATACAGACATCAGAGTAAATACCAATAAACTGTGGAAACAGAGCTGATCCCCCCAAAATTTATAAAGATTTGCTTACTGGATTTGTTGTAAGATTAAATCATGCCTCCTCCTCTCTCTCTCCCATGCACTGCTCTGTAGGCTGGGAGGAAGTGAAGAGTAATCACAATCTCCCAGCACAGCGGCACCTGTGACTGCATGAGGAACAGCTGAATTTGCTTCCCCCCATGTGACATCACAATACCCCACCCAAATGATCTGCCATATGAACTAACGCCAGTGCTGCACACAGTGTGTGTTTACATTAAAAAGCCTGCAGGGACCGGCTATAGACACCAGAACCACTTCATTAAGCTGAAGTGGTTCTGGGGACTATAGTGTCCCTTTAATGTGAGGTAAATTATAGATTAGTGCCACGAATAATATACTAGATTGCCTACTTACAACCAGATGAGGATGATGATGGGCTGCAGTTTGGCTCCACTGGTATGGTGTAGAACAGGATCTCCGGAGGCTGTTTGCAACTGTGGTCACAAAATTCAATGTTCTGGGAGAATTGGAAGCAGCTCCAATTTTTGGGGCCCCTTACACAGCTCAAGGTCTGGGCCCCAGGGCCTGACTGTGAGTATGCCCATAAGGCCCACCCATAAGTCCCCCTATATGTTCCACCCACTCATGAGTTCGCTCACAGGGAGTGGAGTGTGTAGGGGATGTGTTATGTGTTATTGTAGAGGATCTAATATGTGTGCTTATGGAATGTAGTGTATAGGGGTACCAGTTTGTGTAGGTGATGCAGTGTGTTTGTGTGTAGTGGAAGCAGTGTGTATTTGTGTATAAGGGATGTATTGTGTGTTTCTGGTTGTGTGTAAGGGATGCATTGCGTGAATCTGTGTTTGTATGCATAAGGGATGCAAGGTGTGTGTTAGTATGTGTGTGCATTGAGTGTGTGTAAGAGATGCATTGTGTTTCTCTGCGGTGCCTGGCCGGAATGATAGGAAGGTGCACACTCAGTGTGCACTTCCTGTCAGTCCGGCCGGGTACAGGAAACAGAAACTCCGCGCGGTACAGGAGTTTCTGTTTCCTGTACCCGGCCGGACTGACTGGAAGTGCACACTGAGTGTGCACCTTCCTATCACTCCTGCCGGGCACCGCGGACCGGAGAGGAGCTCGGCCACGCTACAGGGAAGGGAAGGGGAGGAGAGAAGCAGCTGCAGCCGCCTGAGGCTCTTAACAGAGTGCTCAGGCGGCTGCAGCATTAGGACTGGCCATGCAGCGGCCGGTTTTAAAAGGATTTAGGGCGGCCTGGGGGGCAATTGCCTCCCTGCCCACCGGCCCAGCCCGCCCCTGCATGGCAGGTGAGCTTACACTTAAAGGGCCATTGGAGTGATACTAAAAAACAACCAGTTATTTAAATGTGTATAGGGATGTGGGATATTGAGCAAGTAACTTTTTTCTTATGTTTTTATTGTATGCATTGGGGCTAATCAGTAATTATGTAATTTCTGCCACCCTAGGGTAGTGGGAGTTTGGGTGCAGGGCATAGTTTTGAATGTTTGTATTTGCTTTTGTATAACACAAAAAATTTGCAATGCTGCCATCCACATCATCTATTAACGGTAAATTAAGTGTTTAGGGGCTTAGAAAAAAATCCTCTCTGTCTCATTGGTGATTTTGCCTTTTAGCTGAAAGCAGTGTGGTGGAATCTCGGTAAAAATAAATTTAGTAGGCCGAGATTACCACGTGGCATGTGTACGTGCATATGCTGACGTATCGATCAGTTGGTTGCACGAGGCAAGATACGATCAGTAGTGTACGGAGCATGTGCAAGAATACAGGATGTAGTATTCCCCTCCTCCATTGTGCTGGACAGGCCATGCGGTCAAGCAGGAAGTTAATTCTTATTTGTATTGATTGGTCAAGAGAATGTGCGGGTGGAGCTTAATATGGGAGGAGTTATGTGCCTATATAAGGAGCCTGCACTATTGTCCGGGGCTCAGAACTTGCTGTATTTTGGTGACATTAGTCCCTCTGAGTCCCGATCGGTGATCCAATAAAGAATCTCTTCCTTCCTGAAGAAACCTGTGTCCATCTCTCTGTACTTGGCTTCCGTCAGTTTCTCCGGTATCATTTGGTGCATTGGCCGGGAAGCTCATCGTTCAACGGTAGCTGAGAGGCAGAGGCGTGAGACGGTCTATCTTTGCCCACGTTCTCTACGGCTGCACCCCTGAACTTCTGCGTGGACCTCACTTCGTCTCGGCGCCACTGGTCTGTTGTCCAGGAGATCATCGGCCTCTACGTAAGAAGTGCTGGGGTGTCCCCGTCGATGAGTGTGAACTCAGGTTCAGGAACGAGGAGGTAAGACAACTGCTGTTTTAGACGGCAGACCCACTAGGGGTATACCGATTGTGCGGTAGGCCCAAAAGGGGTTTAAATCTGTGTATGGAATCTGCCCCCTCTGTCGGAGGGAAGGAGCGAAGGCGCACCGCTCAATCGAACGCTCTTTAGTAAGACCGTTTGATTTGGTTTGGAGTCAGGCGGGGTTCTGTGTAAATAGCCCTAGCCGGACACCGGTGTCTTGTCTAGACTAGCGTTCTAGGGTGTTTATTTTGTTCGCTAGGTCGGAGGGACCGGGAGACTAAGCGGCGTCTGTGTAAATTCGGTTCGCTAGATCTCAACCTATCTTGGCTAAGTGGGAAGGCGTGTAAATTTGGAACCCACTAGATTTTTGATAGAGTAAATAGACTAAAAGGGTGCTGTTGTAAATTCCGCCCTCTAGTTCGCTATATGTGGTGCTTGGGCAGTGTGGCTAACCAAAACGGATGTAGATAGTTTTAGGTAGTCCATTCAAGGTACTGGCCAATAGTTTAGTTGGGATTGTAAATGTGTTAAAGATTGTTAGTAAAGTGTATATCTTGTTAGATAGAGCGAGCTCAGCCGTCTAGCGAGAGTGTTAATAGTGTGTTGCTGTATCATAGTGCACGGTACCATAACCCTGTATATTTACTGACACTGTATATAAGTACTAATCATTGTCGTCTATTGCATGTTTAACACCATAACCACTAATAATTGTATTGTGACCTTAAATTGTGCTTTGACCTATGCTAACCGTACTGTAACCGCTATTTGTAAAAGACGATGTTACTGGGGTGTGTTATAGACGGGTAATTCGTATATAGAGAATTATAGCGTGGGTGACTGTATAGTTTCGCCAAAGGGCATAATATTGATTATTTAGTGACTGGTGTAACAGCTGTGTGTGTACGGGAATTCCCTGAGTGTTTATTGTGTTATTGTGTACGTTTCACTTGGTAACCGTACCACGTGGTGCTGTTGCCAGAGGAAACGGGTGTGACTGTTGAATAGAACGCGTGCATAGTATTCGTTGTCAACGACGTTCCATTGATAAGTATGGGCGCGTCGGAGTCAACGATTTTGGATCCCTTAGGTTGTATGGTAAAGCATTTTAAAAAGGGATTTAAAACATGTGATTTTGGGGTTAAAATGTCTCCTGTACGTTTGGTCACTTTGTGCACTAGGGAGTGGCCTATTTTGGTTGCGGCATGGCCACCACGTGGTAGTTTGGATCCAACCCTGATACAGCGTGTACACGTGGGTGTGTCAGGTAGGCCTGAACTTTACGGACAGTTTCCATATATTGATTGTTGGAGACAGGCCGTAAACGACTCGCCAAAATGGATTCAGATATGCCACGAGGAGCAATGTCGCCTCATGGTGGCCAGGACTTGTTTGTCCACTAGGACTGTGGTTAGGCCCATTTTGGACACGCCCCCTGAGTCCGAGATCCCTTTGCCGCCCCCTTACTTCCCTATAGGAAGAGGTGACGCGAGTGCAGGAAGTTCTATACCCCTCCCCTCATTGCCCTCATCCACTTCCGCTTCCTCCTCCAGTACAGAATCTACCCCCCCTCGTATTAAACCTCCCCTTCCGGAACCAGAACCAACCCCCGTTAGATCTGAATATCCTGATTTGGCGCCACTTCAAACTTCCGGTCAAGCTTCTTCTAGCTCGGCTGGGAGTATTCTATTTACTAGCTTTTCCCAAAATCAAGCTCCCACATCCTCATGCCTTATTTCCCCCCGACTGGAACCCATAACTGACGCCCCTCCACGTAGCCCTATACTAACCCGACAACTGACCGGTACCCAACAACTTAGACATTATCAGATGCCTCTTCGTCTGAATCCTGGGTCAGCCTATCTCGATGCCGCAGGTCAAATGGCACATGCTGACCCAGTCTTCGTATATGTCCCGTTCACGACTACCGATCTCTTGAATTGGAAGACCCACAATTCCTCGTACACTGAGAAACCACAAGCTATGACCGATCTGTTCACCTCGATAGTTCAGACACATAATCCGACATAGGCTGATTGCCAGCAGTTATTAATGACATTGTTTAATAATGAGGAAAGGACAAGGATTAACCAAGCGGCCATTAAAGCGCTAGAGGATAGAGCCCGTGCTTTAAATCAAGCCAATCCGGCAGCATGGGCCGCAACACATTATCCTAACACCGATCCCGACTGGAATGTTAATGGCGCAGATATGGTCCAACTCAAAGCCTATAGAGACGCTATAATTGCTGGCATGAAAGCCGGAGGGAAGAAAGCTATTAATATGTCGAAGACAGTTGAGGTGATTCAGAAAAGTGATGAAGCGCCCAGTGTCTTTTATGACCGATTATTGGAGGCATACCGCTTGTATACCCCCTTTAATCCGGAAGACGCAGATAATTCCCGAATGGTAACGCCTTTGTCAGCCAAGCTTACGGAGATATTAAGCGCAAGCTACAAAAGTTAGAAGGGTTTGCAGGAATGTCTATCACCCAACTAATGGAGGTAGCAAATAAAGTATATATGAACAGGGAAACAGAGACAAAGAAAGAGGAAGAGCGCAAGATGCGTAGAAAGGCAGATATGCTAGCGGTAGCGATCGCAGGCGTAGATAGACGGGGCCCAGATAGAGGCGATAGTAAGTGGAATGAGGAACCTCTGAGTAGAAATCAGTGCGCATACTGTAGGGAAGAAGGGCATTGGAGAAGTGAGTTTCCACGAAGGGAACAGTATGAGAGAGACAGACCTAGGACAGGTTATGGAAACTTTAGAGGCAGAGCGAGAGGTAGAGGAGGCCCCGGAGGGAGCAATGGTAATAGAGGGAGTAATGGGAACAGAGGAAGTGTAAGGGAAGATAGGTATTATCCAGCAGCGCAAAGGTCCCGCGATAGAGAAGGTAGGGACTTTGTAGGATTGGCTGACACGGTCATGGAGGACTATTGATACCGACCGGGCTCCATCCCCATTGGTCGAGCGGAGCCTATGGTCGATGTATCAATAGGGGGAAAAAGGAGTGCGTTCATGATCGACACTGGTGCTGAACATTCGGTGGTGACTGACCTAGTTGCTCCTCCATCTGGAAGAACTATTACTGTAATAGGAGCAACTGGAAGAAGTGCTGCAAAACCGGTTCTTAAAAGTCGACTCTGTACATTGGGAGGCCACGTAGTAAAACATCAATTCCTTTATATGCCTGAATGTCCAGTCCAATTGCTGGGACGTGATATGCTATCTAAGTTACAAGCGCAGATTACGTTCCTACCAAACGGAACAACATCCTTAAAGTTTAATGGACCTTCAGGTATTATGACATTATCCGTACCAAAGGAAGAAGAGTGGCGACTTTATACAGCGTTGACTATCCAAAACCCTAGGAGTGATGAATCCTTATTCAATATACCAGGAGTTTGGGCAGAGAACAACCCACCAGGACTGGCCCGCAATATTCCACCTATTAAAATCGAACTAAAACTTGGGGTTTATCCAGTGAGCCTAAGACAATATCACATCCCGCAGAAGGCTAAGAAGAACATCCAATCTTATCTGGATAAGTTCATACGGTATGGTATCCTAAAATTCTGTACTTCCCCCTGGAACACCCCATTGCTGCCTGTTCAAAAGCCCGGTACAGATGAGTATCGACCTGTGCAGGACTTGAGAGCAGTCAATGATGCGGTTGTTAGTATACATCCAGTTGTACCCAATCCATATAACCTGCTTGCTTTAATTCCGGGCGGGGCTACTTATTTTACAGTCTTAGACCTCAAAGATGCCTTCTTTTTGTCAGGGTACCTGTGGTCTCTGAATAGTCAAAAAGACCTCAACTGCTGGAGTGAACCAGACTAGTTAAGTGTACAACTGGATATGATGAACGAAATAATACTGGTAATGTGACAAATACCGTCTAGTGAAACACCAATAAATAGTAGTGAGAATCTAGCCAAAATGGCTTACCTCTATGTACAAAAAATAAATAAAAGAATGATGCCTATGGACCTACAGGGCTAGCAAGTAGCTAACTGGCTGGTGACTTTAATCAGTACAAAGAAATGGTCAAACCCAGAGCTAGGGGCCCATATAGTAGGTATGAGTCAAATGACACGCATAGGTATCAGGGGTGCTGTCACGTTCAGCTAAACACGGTGCTTAGATCGTGCAGCTGCAAGAGGGGCTATGAACTTGGTAACCAGTATAGTATAAAATCTGATCGGCGGTATACCAAGCGATAGTCCCACTGAAAGGGGGGTGTCAAAGATGAGTTAATAAATACTTCACATAGATGACATAGGGAAGAGGCATATAAATAGGACCTCCCCCTCTATAACTCGATACCTGTACCGCTAAACAAATAATGGTTACAGTATATAGTCGAGAAGCCCCAGTCAGTACTGCTGAGGTATACTCAGCAGATATAAAGCGTGACCCAACCCCTAGTACAGATAGGAGGTAAAAAAACACACAAAAGGGTGACTACATGTGCATAACCATACTTAGTATGTTGGTTGCCTACACATGGTGATAGAGATCCCTAAGTGAAAAAAAGTGAGTAGAACAGAGAGCCCTTAGAGCCCGACGCGCGTTTCGGTGCTCGCTCTGGATGCACCTTCGTCAGGGGCTAATTTGAGACTGGTCAGAAGTCTCCTTTTAAATGTATTCAAGTCCCAGCCACTTGCTAATCGTCCAATGGAACCGCCGGAATTCAGCGCCAAGTCAACCACGTGGGCGTATGTAAATGCCCTGGGTGGATGGACCAATCACTAATCATCTCGTCAGACGTCATCTGACGTTTTCTTTTGTATACACTTTTTTTCTTAATTAACCCCAGTTTGTTAACCCAATGTGTACCGAGTGGATTTTGTCCTTTGGCTACTATCATAACGATACATGTATGGAGTTGTGGCATTTTGCTACAGAACCGTGTTATTAATCTAATCTTTAGACATTGTTACGGGTTTCAGATACACTTATATCGAGAGTTCGTCTAAAGTGTTGACATATAATATTTTGCTTAGGTCTTCAAGCCTCGGAAAAAAATGAGATCATCCCCATCGCTCTGTCCGATTCGTCCCTTAGGGTATTGAAATCGGATAGAGTGGCTCCTAACATGTAACGATTACTGAGAACCTCCACTGTATTTGGAGTGCCAGTCTCATGCTGACAGCTAGTATAGCATGATAGAGAGATCCTTTCATCTTAGGGCTAGGGAGGGTCTAACAGTTCCCGAAATATCTTAAGCATCTGCATCTAAACTGGGTACACAGCTTTCCTATTGCAAAAGAGCTTCGGATATACAACCCTTTAAATACCGAGGGATGTCAATATAACAAGCCTCATATGTTATGTAGGGTATGTATCACATAGGAAACTTGTGTTGCCTAGTGCATGTATAGGGTTTTAAACGTGAGCCCCATATATTGAGTGGCAGTGCTAGCTGGCAGAGCGCCGCAAACTGTACCAATACTCTCCCTATCGTGTCCACCAGGACCGATAGAAAGATAGTACTCATAGTGTTCTATTTGTACTGTGGCTATGTACTGGCGTGTTACAGGTTAGGAGGTAGATAGTGCGCCCTAAGTGTGGATGATCAAATAACGTTGTAATGCTTTGGAGTCAACTCCCTTAGGTCATCTTGGTGCAAACAACTCCATAGACATACATGCTATGTTGGGTAACCACCCCTCAGTTATATAGGGGATAGTGGAAAGTAATCACTTATTAGTGTATAGATGTCTATACTATGTGGGGTAGAGATTAGAGGCTGAGCAGGGGCTGGGCGGTTAGGGCAAAGGACTTGGAATACAAAAGGTGATAGTTATAGTAGTGACTAATAGAACTAGATATTTACAGGTATTTACAGTATATACATTTATATTAAAATTGGTAGTGATTAGTATAGCGTGCTTTAGGAAGCTGGATTTATCAAGGCACTTTACGGGAGGGTACGGATCATAGTATTGGTTAGGAATGGCGAGACATTCATCCGCAAATGCTGTGTATGTCCAGTATGATACTTCTTGGGATGAAATGAACTCACTATCCTTAGTTGGTTAGGAGAAGTTTCATATAAAGGGGGTATAGGAGAAGCCCTCATTCAATCCGTTTGGGGATAGAGTTTTTAATGTAAAAATCCAAAAACTCTCTCTTTGGAGCAGTTTGGTATCAATATCACCCTTTCTGGGACCTAGCTTCATCTTTTCAATGCCGTTAAAACGTAGGCCTTGTGCTGAGCCACCGTGTTTTAATTTTAGATGTCTGGATATGACTGTGTCGATTTGTCTCGTGGGGTTTACCGAGTTTACGTGTTCGAGAATCCGGTTCTTGAATGGTCTAAAGGTTTTCCCTACATATTTTAGATCACAACTACATGTTAGGAGATAGACCAGGCCCTCAGTCTGGCAGTTGAAAAAGGTCTTCACTGCGTGTGTCTGGGTATTTGTAGAATTCGAGAAGGTCTTAGAATTTCTACGAATGAACTTGCATGCCTTGCAACGGCCGCATTGAAAAGTGCCTACAGCTGGAGATTTCAGCCAGGTGCCTTCCGACTTAGGTGTTGGAAGGTGGCTGGGTACCAAAATGTCCTTTAGGTTACGCCCTCTTCTGGCTGTAAGTGAGACATATGGGGTTAGAACCTCCTTTAGGTGTTGGTCTTGGTATATAAGGGGCCAGTATCTCCCAAGGATCTGTTTTACTGGGTCCCAGCCGGCGTCAAAAGTGCCGATGCACCGGATTATGTTTCGAGATTTGTCATTCTTCTGTTTATCAATCAGGAGTGTTTCACGTTCAGTCAATATGGCTCTCTTATAGGCGGATTTGAGACACCTATTGGAATAGCCTTTGGTTTTGAACTGTGCCCTTAGGATCTTGGCTTTGCATTTAAATTCTTCAAGAGTAGAACAGTTGCGTCTGACGCGCAGGTATTGGCCTGTCGGTATACCCTTTTTAAGAGAGCTGGGGTGATGGCTTTGCCAATTCAGGAAGTTGTTCGTAGCTGTAGGCTTCCTGAAGAGGGTAGTGGAGATACATTGTTCATTCTCCATAGTTTGTAATGTTAGGTCCAGGAAATTTATATATTTTCCGCCTATCTCGTAGGTAAACTTGAGATTCAAATTGTTTATATTGAGTGCTTTCACAAACTCTTCGAAGTATTCATTAGTTCCCGTCCAGATGATCAGCACGTCATCTATATAACGTTTCCACATCTTTATGTGGTTATGGTAGTTTGCAAATTCTTGACCAAACACTACGTTATGTTCCCACCACCCCAGGTGGAGGTTTGCATACGAAGGGGCACAAGTTGTCCCCATAGCGGTCCCTCTCACCTGGTGGTAGTATGTGCCTTCAAACAGAAAATAGTTGTGCATTAATACGAACTGTAAGAGTTGCAGCACGAAATGGTTGTGTTGTTGTAGCGATGGATCTCGTGTTTGGAGAAACCATTGAATGTTGTTAAGGCCTATTTTGTGGGGGATAGAACTATACAACCCTTCTACATCAAGGCTACATAGTTTCGCCTCGGGTGGTAAAGTCAGGTCATGTAGTACTTTTAAAGTTTGTTTCGTATCCCTAAGGTAGGATGGGAGGGTCTTCACTAGTTCACTCAGTATATGCTCAACGTAGACACTGCAGTTTTGCGTAAGATTATTATTACCCGACACAATGGGTCTACCCGTTAGTATTTTTTGTCGTTTATGTATCTTGGGCAGTGAGTAAAAAGTAGCTGTTGTTGGTTTCTTATTAAGCATAAATTTATACTCGTCCATACTTATTAGTTCACTGGAGAGGGCTTGGTCGAGGATGTTTTTTAGTTCTGCAAAAAACCTTTTTGTAGGATCCAGGGAGAGTGCCAGGTAGGTGTCCTTGTCATCCAGTATACTGTGCACCATTTGGACATAGTGGGTTCTGTCCATTATCACCAGATTACCCCCCTTGTCTGATGGTTTGATGATGATCATTTCATTTCTTTTGAGTTTACCTAAGGCTTTCATTTCCAAGGGGTTCAGATTATTTGGCTGAAAGGAGTACTGGGAATTCGTGTCCAGTGCTTCAATCTCTTTACAGGATAGTTCCACAAATAAATCTATATACTTGTAATCAGGTATATAGGGTGTAAACCTGCTTTTTGGTTTTAAATTGGTGAACGGTGCTTGCTGTGTACTGAATGGTTCATTATTGCTGAGCAGTTCTACTAAGCTGTCTAGCAAGTCCATGTCCCTCGCTTCCAAGCCTAGTCTTGATGCTTGTTTAGTCCTTTTAATGCAGTGATATTTATGGAGAGCTAGTTTTCTAGCAAATAAGTGGATATCTTTGGTCCAACTAAAGCTATCGAATGTCGGTGTTGGGACAAAGGACAGGCCTTTTTTCAATAGTTCTATTTCCGGGGTAGTCAATTGGTAGGAGGATAAATTGATAATTTGGCTCTCTTGAGTCAGTACGCTTTCCTTCGTTGGAAGCCTCGAGTGCTCTTGCTTCTTGTGTTCCTCTGTGGTTTTGCGTCTTGATTTGCCCTGGCTAAAAAATTAATCCCTTTTTTAAGAATACTTTTGGGATTGGGTTCAGGGAGGGCAGTGGTACTGTCAGAGCTGAGTTCTAATTCTGAGCTACTGGTCTCATACTCAGAGGTGGAGAATTGATCAAACTCGACCCTTCTACTTTGTTTAGACCTCTGGTAAATATTCCCTGTTTCCAAACAGGGAATATTTACCAGAGGTCTAAACAAAGTAGAAGGGTCGAGTTTGATCAATTCTCCACCTCTGAGTATGAGACCAGTAGCTCAGAATTAGAACTCAGCTCTGACAGTACCACTGCCCTCCCTGAACCCAATCCCAAAAGTATTCTTAAAAAAGGGATTAATTTTTTAGCCAGGGCAAATCAAGACGCAAAACCACAGAGGAACACAAGAAGCAAGAGCACTCGAGGCTTCCAACGAAGGAAAGCGTACTGACTCAAGAGAGCCAAATTATCAATTTATCCTCCTACCAATTGACTACCCCGGAAATAGAACTATTGAAAAAAGGCCTGTCCTTTGTCCCAACACCGACATTCGATAGCTTTAGTTGGACCAAAGATATCCACTTATTTGCTAGAAAACTAGCTCTCCATAAATATCACTGCATTAAAAGGACTAAACAAGCATCAAGACTAGGCTTGGAAGCGAGGGACATGGACTTGCTAGACAGCTTAGTAGAACTGCTCAGCAATAATGAACCATTCAGTACACAGCAAGCACCGTTCACCAATTTAAAACCAAAAAGCAGGTTTACACCCTATATACCTGATTACAAGTATATAGATTTATTTGTGGAACTATCCTGTAAAGAGATTGAAGCACTGGACACGAATTCCCAGTACTCCTTTCAGCCAAATAATCTGAACCCCTTGGAAATGAAAGCCTTAGGTAAACTCAAAAGAAATGAAATGATCATCATCAAACCATCAGACAAGGGGGGTAATCTGGTGATAATGGACAGAACCCACTATGTCCAAATGGTGCACAGTATACTGGATGACAAGGACACCTACCTGGCACTCTCCCTGGATCCTACAAAAAGGTTTTTTGCAGAACTAAAAAACATCCTCGACCAAGCCCTCTCCAGTGAACTAATAAGTATGGACGAGTATAAATTTATGCTTAATAAGAAACCAACAACAGCTACTTTTTACTCACTGCCCAAGATACATAAACGACAAAAAATACTAACGGGTAGACCCATTGTGTCGGGTAATAATAATCTTACGCAAAACTGCAGTGTCTACGTTGAGCATATACTGAGTGAACTAGTGAAGACCCTCCCATCCTACCTTAGGGATACGAAACAAACTTTAAAAGTACTACATGACCTGACTTTACCACCCGAGGCGAAACTATGTAGCCTTGATGTAGAAGGGTTGTATAGTTCTATCCCCCACAAAATAGGCCTTAACAACATTCAATGGTTTCTCCAAACACGAGATCCATCGCTACAACAACACAACCATTTCGTGCTGCAACTCTTACAGTTCGTATTAATGCACAACTATTTTCTGTTTGAAGGCACATACTACCACCAGGTGAGAGGGACCGCTATGGGGACAACTTGTGCCCCTTCGTATGCAAACCTCCACCTGGGGTGGTGGGAACATAACGTAGTGTTTGGTCAAGAATTTGCAAACTACCATAACCACATAAAGATGTGGAAACGTTATATAGATGACGTGCTGATCATCTGGACGGGAACTAATGAATACTTCGAAGAGTTTGTGAAAGCACTCAATATAAACAATTTGAATCTCAAGTTTACCTACGAGATAGGCGGAAAATATATAAATTTCCTGGACCTAACATTACAAACTATGGAGAATGAACAATGTATCTCCACTACCCTCTTCAGGAAGCCTACAGCTACGAACAACTTCCTGAATTGGCAAAGCCATCACCCCAGCTCTCTTAAAAAGGGTATACCGACAGGCCAATACCTGCGCGTCAGACGCAACTGTTCTACTCTTGAAGAATTTAAATGCAAAGCCAAGATCCTAAGGGCACAGTTCAAAACCAAAGGCTATTCCAATAGGTGTCTCAAATCCGCCTATAAGAGAGCCATATTGACTGAACGTGAAACACTCCTGATTGATAAACAGAAGAATGACAAATCTCGAAACATAATCCGGTGCATCGGCACTTTTGACGCCGGCTGGGACCCAGTAAAACAGATCCTTGGGAGATACTGGCCCCTTATATACCAAGACCAACACCTAAAGGAGGTTCTAACCCCATATGTCTCACTTACAGCCAGAAGAGGGCGTAACCTAAAGGACATTTTGGTACCCAGCCACCTTCCAACACCTAAGTCGGAAGGCACCTGGCTGAAATCTCCAGCTGTAGGCACTTTTCAATGCGGCCGTTGCAAGGCATGCAAGTTCATTCGTAGAAATTCTAAGACCTTCTCGAATTCTACAAATACCCAGACACACGCAGTGAAGACCTTTTTCAACTGCCAGACTGAGGGCCTGGTCTATCTCCTAACATGTAGTTGTGATCTAAAATATGTAGGGAAAACCTTTAGACCATTCAAGAACCGGATTCTCGAACACGTAAACTCGGTAAACCCCACGAGACAAATCGACACAGTCATATCCAGACATCTAAAATTAAAACACGGTGGCTCAGCACAAGGCCTACGTTTTAACGGCATTGAAAAGATGAAGCTAGGTCCCAGAAAGGGTGATATTGATACCAAACTGCTCCAAAGAGAGAGTTTTTGGATTTTTACATTAAAAACTCTATCCCCAAACGGATTGAATGAGGGCTTCTCCTATACCCCCTTTATATGAAACTTCTCCTAACCAACTAAGGATAGTGAGTTCATTTCATCCCAAGAAGTATCATACTGGACATACACAGCATTTGCGGATGAATGTCTCGCCATTCCTAACCAATACTATGATCCGTACCCTCCCGTAAAGTGCCTTGATAAATCCAGCTTCCTAAAGCACGCTATACTAATCACTACCAATTTTAATATAAATGTATATACTGTAAATACCTGTAAATATCTAGTTCTATTAGTCACTACTATAACTATCACCTTTTGTATTCCAAGTCCTTTGCCCTAACCGCCCAGCCCCTGCTCAGCCTCTAATCTCTACCCCACATAGTATAGACATCTATACACTAATAAGTGATTACTTTCCACTATCCCCTATATAACTGAGGGGTGGTTACCCAACATAGCATGTATGTCTATGGAGTTGTTTGCACCAAGATGACCTAAGGGAGTTGACTCCAAAGCATTACAACGTTATTTGATCATCCACACTTAGGGCGCACTATCTACCTCCTAACCTGTAACACGCCAGTACATAGCCACAGTACAAATAGAACACTATGAGTACTATCTTTCTATCGGTCCTGGTGGACACGATAGGGAGAGTATTGGTACAGTTTGCGGCGCTCTGCCAGCTAGCACTGCCACTCAATATATGGGGCTCACGTTTAAAACCCTATACATGCACTAGGCAACACAAGTTTCCTATGTGATACATACCCTACATAACATATGAGGCTTGTTATATTGACATCCCTCGGTATTTAAAGGGTTGTATATCCGAAGCTCTTTTGCAATAGGAAAGCTGTGTACCCAGTTTAGATGCAGATGCTTAAGATATTTCGGGAACTGTTAGACCCTCCCTAGCCCTAAGATGAAAGGATCTCTCTATCATGCTATACTAGCTGTCAGCATGAGACTGGCACTCCAAATACAGTGGAGGTTCTCAGTAATCGTTACATGTTAGGAGCCACTCTATCCGATTTCAATACCCTAAGGGACGAATCGGACAGAGCGATGGGGATGATCTCATTTTTTTCCGAGGCTTGAAGACCTAAGCAAAATATTATATGTCAACACTTTAGACGAACTCTCGATATAAGTGTATCTGAAACCCGTAACAATGTCTAAAGATTAGATTAATAACACGGTTCTGTAGCAAAATGCCACAACTCCATACATGTATCGTTATGATAGTAGCCAAAGGACAAAATCCACTCGGTACACATTGGGTTAACAAACTGGGGTTAATTAAGAAAAAAAGTGTATACAAAAGAAAACGTCAGATGACGTCTGACGAGATGATTAGTGATTGGTCCATCCACCCAGGGCATTTACATACGCCCACGTGGTTGACTTGGCGCTGAATTCCGGCGGTTCCATTGGACGATTAGCAAGTGGCTGGGACTTGAATACATTTAAAAGGAGACTTCTGACCAGTCTCAAATTAGCCCCTGACGAAGGTGCATCCAGAGCGAGCACCGAAACGCGCGTCGGGCTCTAAGGGCTCTCTGTTCTACTCACTTTTTTTCACTTAGGGATCTCTATCACCATGTGTAGGCAACCAACATACTAAGTATGGTTATGCACATGTAGTCACCCTTTTGTGTGTTTTTTTACCTCCTATCTGTACTAGGGGTTGGGTCACGCTTTATATCTGCTGAGTATACCTCAGCAGTACTGACTGGGGCTTCTCGACTATATACTGTAACCATTATTTGTTTAGCGGTACAGGTATCGAGTTATAGAGGGGGAGGTCCTATTTATATGCCTCTTCCCTATGTCATCTATGTGAAGTATTTATTAACTCATCTTTGACACCCCCCTTTCAGTGGGACTATCGCTTGGTATACCGCCGATCAGATTTTATACTATACTGGTTACCAAGTTCATAGCCCCTCTTGCAGCTGCACGATCTAAGCACCGTGTTTAGCTGAACGTGACAGCACCCCTGATACCTATGCGTGTCATTTGACTCATACCTACTATATGGGCCCCTAGCTCTGGGTTTGACCATTTCTTTGTACTGATTAAAGTCACCAGCCAGTTAGCTACTTGCTAGCCCTGTAGGTCCATAGGCATCATTCTTTTATTTATTTTTTGTACATAGAGGTAAGCCATTTTGGCTAGATTCTCACTACTATTTATTGGTGTTTCACTAGACGGTATTTGTCACATTACCAGTATTATTTCGTTCATCATATCCAGTTGTACACTTAACTAGTCTGGTTCACTCCAGCAGTTGAGGTCTTTTTGACTATTCTAAGCTATAGGGGTTAAGCCCCAGGACACCCCTGGAGTGTCCCAATAGGTGCTCCTCCACCAGTGAATTGGTCCATATTCGTTTGGACCTTCCTCACAGGTGGAACATTTGTTAAATACCTGTGGTCTCTACCTCCAAAAGAGGTAGAGACTTAGCTGTTCCACCATCCAGACGGTCTGATGACTCCCTTCCCCGCGGTCTATCCGGTCATGCTAGGCCGGCCGCGAGGGAGTGACTGCCTTTTACACCATCTAGGCAGGAAGTCATCATCAGGACACTCCCCCGGATCGACCTGTCAGTCAATTGCTGCAGGACCAATCAGGACGTCTCGGAGGTGTGGTTACTGCTCTGAACAGGGTATTTAACAGAGCTTCCTTCATTAGCTCATTGCCCTGCCGTGGTTCTAGCTTGTTCTAGTCACTCAGTGCTTGTGTATTCTATTATCCCTTTTGGTTTTGACCCGGCTTGTTTACCTTACTCTGCTTATCTCTGTTACCCTTGATTCGGCTTGTCTCTCGCTTACCTGTCTTCTGTTACCCTCGACCTCGGCTTGTCTTTGACCATTCTATACGGTACTACTTACGTTAGTCCGGCCATTCTAAGGTCCGGTATACGTATCTGGCTACTGTTTGTACTCTGCGTGTTGGATCCCTGTCCCGATCCTGACACTTTTGCCTCCGAATTGCCGCAGAAAGTCAATGTATCTTTGCTTTCCAATGGGAAAACGCTGTAACGGGCTCAAAACGCCAAATGACCTGGACAAGACTGCCCCAAGGGTTTAAAAATTCACCTACCCTATTTGGTTCAGCTCTAAGTCAAGATCTACTGGATTTCGAGTCCATCCCAGGAGAGTGTGTATTGTTACAATATGTAGATGACTTGTTGATAGCAGCAGTTACAAAGGAAATATGTCAGCAAGCAACGCACGATCTACTACACATTCTCTGGAAGGCAGGATACAAAGTGTCTAGAAAGAAGGCTCAGTTGTGTTTGCCAACTGTCAAATATCTGGGATTCCATATCTCTGAAGGTCAAAGAATCATGGGGCCAGAGAGAAAAGAAGCTGTATGCCAAATACCGATACCCAAGAATAGAAGACAAGTGCGAGAATTCTTGGGGGCAGCAGGCTTCTGTAGGATATGGATTCCCAGCTACGCGATACTGGCAAAACCTCTGTATGCAGCTATCAAGGGTACAGAGCACGACCCCTTCTTATGGACTCAAGAACAGCAAACGGCATTTGAAGATGTGAAGAAGGCTTTGATGAGTGCCCCAGCATTAGGTCTACCTGATCACACACGACCATTCTACCTGTATGTACATGAGCAAAGAAGAATGGCTGTGGGAGTATTGACACAGTACTTGGGATCATGGCAAAGACCTGTTGCCTACATGTCTAAGCAACTGGATGCAGTGGCCAGCGGACTTCCACCTTGTCTAAGAGCCGTGGCTGCAGCCGCCCTGCTAGTAGCTGAAGCCGATAAACTCACTCTGGGTCAAGAACTTTATGTACGAGTCCCACATGCAGTACAGACGTTGTTGGATTACAAAGGAAATCATTGGTTTAGTAACAGCCGTATGACCAAGTATCAAGCAATGTTGTGTGAAAACCCAAGAGTGCATTTAGAGACTGTAAACACCTTAAATCCAGCTACCCTTTTGCCACAACGTACTGAAAGTCAACATGATTGTTTGGAAGTAATGGATGAAGTATTTTCAAGTAGACCAGATCTTCGTGATTTTCCCATCCAGAACCCCGATGTTCAATATTACACCGATGGCAGTAGTTATGTGAAAGAAGGGATCCGCTATGCAGGATATGCAGTAACAACGATAGACAAGGTGATAGAAGCTCGGCCACTGGCAAAAGGAACATCAGCACAAAAGGCAGAATTGATAGCACTGACACGAGCGTTACAATTGGCTGAAGGTTTAAGAGTGAACATCTACACGGACTCCAAGTATGCGTTTTTAACCACTCATGCCCACGGAGCTTTGTATAAAGAAAGAGGACTATTGAATTCAGAAGGCAAGGAAATCAAGTACGCAGCTGAAATCCTACAACTATTGGAAGCAGTGTGGGAGCCGAAAGAAGTCGGTATTATACATTGTCGAGCGCATCTGAGAGGAGATGGTGATGTAACCAAAGGAAATCGGATGGCAGACAGTACAGCTAAGCGTGCCGCTGAATCGGGAAGACAAGAGTATGTGGGGCATATAGCTGCTCTTATACCAACTCCACTGTCTCAATGGACTCCAGTTTATACAGCTCAAGAAGAGGAGTGGTTAAAGACTGAACCTGGAAAATATTTGGAGAACAAATGGTATCAGTTAGAAGATGGAAGAATAGTCATTCCAGCATCACTAGCGGTAGAAATTGTCCAAAACTATCACAACGGGACACATTCTGGGAGAGACAGCACAGAAGAATCTCTCAGAAAACATTTTTACATACCAAGATTGTCCAACTTGACTCAGGCCATTGTACGAAGATGTGTAACGTGTGCTAAAAATAATGCAAGGCAAGGACCAGTAAAGCCACCAGGAGTCCAGTTTATGGGGGGACTCCCCATGTCCGATTTACAAATTGACTGTACAGTAATGCCTAAATCTGGTGGACATCGCTACCTGCTGGTAGTTGTGTGTACCTATTCAGGCTGGGTAGAAGCATGTCCTACTCGTACAGAGAAAGCAGGGGAAGTTGTGAGATTCCTGCTACGAGAAATAATACCCTGATATGGACTACCCTGCTCTATAGGATCGGACAATGGTCCAGCTTTTGTTCATCAGTGCCTACAACAACTGACTCATATGCTTGGTATAAAGTGGAGGCTTCATACGGCATATAGGCCCCAGAGTTCTGGTAAGGTAGAGAGAATGAATAGAACTATTAAGAATCAGTTGGCTAAAATGTGTCAGGAAACCCAACTTAAGTGGAACGTTCTCTTGCCCATAGCTCTATTGCGAATCCGCAGTACACCTACCAGAAGGATGGGCCTCTCTCCTTTTGAAATCATGTATGGGCGACCACCTCCCGTACTTGGTAACTTAAGGGGGGATTTGAGTCAGTTGGGAGAAGGAATTACCCGGCAGCAGGTTGTAGAGTTGGGTAAGACTATGGAGGAGGTACAGAAATGGGTACAAGATAGATTACCTGTGAATATTTATCCCCCGGTTCATAGTTACCACCCAGGAGACCAAGTGTGGATTAAAGAGTGGAATAATGTACCGTTAGGGCCCAAGTGGAGAGGTCCTTATGTTGTTCTTTTGTCTACCCCTACAGCGATAAAAGTAGCCGAAGTGACTCCGTGGATACATCACTCCAGGGTTAAACCAGCAGCAGTCGATTCTTGGCAAGCTACAGCAGATCCAGAGAATCCCTGCAAGATCCGGTTAAAGCGCACGACTCAGTCGGAGTGACGAGGAACCTTGTGGATTACAAATTTTATTGTTTCAGAGATTTGGTAAGTGAGTGAGAAGGCCATAATAAAGCCTGTCCGCTCACCAACGAGTGTATAAGCCAGGAAAAGTCCCGAAGGGACCCCTGTGAAGACGAGCAGAACTCCATTCCCTGCAGCCCTTACATCCTGGAATCTGAGGTGCCTTCGCACGGACGAAGACTGAGGATGACGACGAAAGATGTATTCTTAATAATGTTTTTATATGTGTATTTTTATATTCAGGAAGGTAGAGGTACCGACACTCCTAGCTGTGAGGTATGCATTAAGACTACAAGAACAGGTAACCATATTTCCCAAACCCTAATTTGGCATTCGCAATACGAGTGTAAAGGAGATGTATCAAGATGTAGATTCTTAAATATAGAATATAGTGTGTGCCATTTAGGAGTAGGAGAACCTAAGTGCTTCAGTCCAGAGTATCAACCTTGTACAATTTGGTTGACTCTCAGGAATGGAGATCCTCAGGGGACCCTAATTAATAAGACGGTGTTAGAATCCGTACATTCTTCGGGTGTTCTGCTATTTGATGCGTGTAAGGCGATATCAAGTGGTAGAAAGCCGTGGAATGTATGTGGGGATCTTAGATGGGAGAGGACGTATGGGTCTAACGATAAATATATTTGTCCCAGTAGTAAAAATAAGTATGTGAGCCCTAGATGCCCAAATCGAGATTATAACTTTTGCCCATATTGGTCTTGTGTGGGGTGGGCAACTTGGGGACAGACAGTAGACAAGGACATGATTGTGACTAAGTTGCCTACCAGTCCATATTGTAAGTCTATGGAATGCAATCCAGTCCATATACTTATAAATAACCCCGACAAGTTCTTAGATAAATATGGTAATTTATTTGGGTTTCAAATATATGGGACGGGCTTAGATCCTGGGACAGTATTGTTTATAGGGATAGAGACTGATACGGTATCCTCCCAGACTCATCAAGTATACCATTCCTTTTATGAACAGATGAGCATAGATAATAAGATCCCCCATAATGCTAAAAACCTGTTCATTGATTTAGCTGAAAGTATTGCCGGTAGTCTTAATGTTACCAACTGCTATGTGTGTGGAGGTACTAACATGGGAGACCAATGGCCTTGGGAAGCAAAGGAGGTAATGTCCGGTTCTGAGGCAGTTGACCAATTAATATCTACACAAGCCGATTATCATATGAGTGTTAGAGGTAAATCTGAGTGGAGATTAAAGACCTCCATCATAGGTTATGTTTGCATAGCGAGGAAAGGAATGATGTATAATACTTCTGTAGGAGAATTAACTTGTCTAGGGCAAAAAGCTTATGATGATGATACAAAGAATACAACTTGGTGGTCGGCTTCAAATGTCTCAGAACCATCTAACCCGTTTGCTAGATACGCCAATTTAAAGGATGTGTGGTTTGATCTATCCATCACATCTAACTGGAGAGCCCCAGCAAATTTGTACTGGATCTGTGGTAAGAAAGCCTATTCGGAGTTGCCACAGGACTGGGAAGGGGCATGTGTGTTGGGTGTGCTCAAACCATCCTTCTTCTTGTTACCTATTGAAACAGGTGAGACTTTAGGTGTTAAAGTGTATGATGTGAATCATAGGAAGAAAAGAGGACCCATAGAGATAGGCGCCTGGGAAGATAATGAATGGCCTCCCCAGCGTATTATAGATTACTATGGGCCAGCCATGTGGGCAGAGGATGGTACCTTTGGTTATAGAACCCCAATTTATATGCTCAACCGTATTATAAGATTACAGGCGGTGGTTGAGATCATTACTAACGAGACATCACAAGCGCTCAATCTTCTAGCGAAGCACAATACCAGGATGAGGACAGCAGTATACCAAAATAGATTAGCCTTGGATTACCTTTTGGCAGTAGAGGGAGGTGTATGTGGGAAGTTTAACCTGAGCAATTGCTGTCTTCAAATAGATGACGAAGGGCAAGCAATAGCTGAGCTTACTAGCCATATGGTTAAACTAGCGCATGTGCCTACTCAGGTATGGAAAGGGTATAATCCAAGTAGTTGGTTTGGTAGCTGGTATGAGTGGTTTGGAGGGCTTAAGGCAGTGGTAGGTGGAGTCCTACTAATTTTAATGTTGTGTCTACTCCTGCCGTGTCTTATACCCTTAGTAGTTAGGTCTGTGCAAAGCCTGATAGAAAATATAGCAGAGAGGAAGGCTGCTGCACAGATAATGGCAATTTATAAATATAAGGCTCTAGATCAGGGAGAACCAATGCAGGAAGATGAGTGTTGAAGATTCACATCATAGATAAGTCTGGTCTGGTTCATGGTAACTTGTGGTGTATGCAAACCAAGGTTAAGTGATGCCTCAAGTAATTGTGAAATATCAAGAGGCATCAAAGGGGGGAATGTGGTGGAATCTCGGTAAAAATAAATTTAGTAGGCCGAGATTACCACGTGGCATGTGTACGTGCATATGCTGACGTATCGATCAGTTGGTTGCACGAGGCAAGATACGATCAGTAGTGTACGGAGCATGTGCAAGAATACAGGATGTAGTATTCCCCTCCTCCATTGTGCTGGACAGGCCATGCGGTCAAGCAGGAAGTTAATTCTTATTTGTATTGATTGGTCAAGAGAATGTGCGGGTGGAGCTTAATATGGGAGGAGTTATGTGCCTATATAAGGAGCCTGCACTATTGTCCGGGGCTCAGAACTTGCTGTATTTTGGTGACATTAGTCCCTCTGAGTCCCGATCGGTGATCCAATAAAGAATCTCTTCCTTCCTGAAGAAACCTGTGTCCATCTCTCTGTACTTGGCTTCCGTCAGTTTCTCCGGTATCAGCAGCAAGGTGAACTGTTAGTGTAGGACCGACCTAAGAGGTTTTGCCTTCAAGTGGCAGGTATGGGTAGACTTGAATGGTCATTGGAGTTTGGTATAGTGACTTTTTAAAAATATATATTTTCTCTGAAACTTTGCATGTAAGCACTTCTATCTAAACTGACACAGACTCGCATGCATTGAAACATAATTAGTAGCAATGCTTTGCTGTATTCTATTCAAGCACACATGGAGAGATTTTTTTAAAAAAATATTTATTGAAACAATTAATCTGGAACCTTTGCATGCAAGGACTGAATTTGTTTCCATGAGAGATGGATTTCAGCTTTTTAATTTGGAAATACTGGTATCCACTCATAGTATCCATAGGAAGTAAGAATAAAACAAACAAAAATGACTATTTTATGAATATCAGTACCTAATTTAACAATCAGTTATTTTTCACAATATGATAATAATTTTTTTAATCTATACGCCTCTGCCTGTAATTTTGTGTGCTTTTTACAGTGTTTTCCAAAGGCTAGACTGGCAGCAGGGCAATTTTAATCAATAATCTCCTTAGCCTGTTAATTCTCCTGCTTGTTTCTATGCTCTGACGCTCTCCTCACCATCCCCCACTCCCAGTGCAGAGAAATATTTACAGCCTTACATCAGTCTGCCCTTGGTGCCTTTAGTCTCTGCCTATTACTGCTGTTAGATTAAAAAAAATATTGCCTTATCTAACAATATAATTAATAGGTCCATATCTGTTAATAAGTATACATTTTAGATATTACTGACATTATACACAGTGAGTAAAGTATGAAATGCGCACACTATAAATGAATGTAATACAAAATCGCTGTAATGAGCAGTGATAAATATAGCATTTATTGACTAGTTAACAATGTTAGGCCCTGTCAGTAACTATACTAGGCTTTAATGCTGTCAGGGCATACTAGAACATCCGGCAGTTTTCGTTTGAACAGAGTTAAATTCCTGTTCACATTACTGAGATCCAGGGAGAAATCAATACCTGGGGCTCCCCTCTGTCAGCTGGGGCCATGTTTGGTGGCCCTAGACTGAAAGATGAACTGTATGCATTACTCAAACTGAGCATTGCATACAGCTCTTTAAAGCCCCATTGACTGCAATGTAGTGTTAGCAGAATTAAATCTCAGCTCACGCCAGGAACCTCAGGCACTGATACCTGGGGCTCCCCTCTGTCAGCTGGGGCCAGGGCCGGACTGGGGATACAAAGCAGCCCTGGATAAAAAAAATTATGCCAGCCCCATAAGTCACTGCGCCATATATTGTCGCATGTAACATGTAAGGCTATGTCTTGCCATGACAGATGATTTAGTAATATATATATGCATGTCCCTACAGGCTTTTCAACGTAAACACTGACTTTTCAGAGAAAAGGCAGTGTTTACATTGCTTCAAAGTGACACCGCTAGTGACAGTCACTCTGACGGTCACTAGGGGTGCTTCCTGTCTCAGTGTACCTACATTCAGGGCCTCCACACTCTGTAGGTGCTGAACGTTCCCCATAGAGATACATTGATTCAATGCATCTCTATGAAAAGAGGCTGAATGGTGTAACGTTTTGCAGCCAATCCAATGGCAAAGCATTGGATTGGCTGAGATCATCAAGCTTGATGATCTCAGCCATAGAGGCAGAGGGGAGACCAGCTCGCTGCGTGGGAAAAAAAAAGGTGAGCAAAAACACTATTTTTAAACACACATATACACCATGACAGACACAGAAACACACATATACCATGACAGATACACACCCCATGACAGACACACACCATGACAGACCATGACACAGACAGACCATGACGCAGACAGACCCACACACACACCATGACACAGACAGACACACACACATATACCATGACACACACACCATGACACAGACAGACAAACACCCCATGACAGAGACACACACACCATGACGGACAGACACACCATGACACAGACACACACACACACACCATGACAGACAGACACACACACCATACAGACAGACACACACACACATCATACCGACATACATCATGACACAGACAGACACACATATACCATGACACACACACCATGACACAGACAGACACACACCCCATGACACAGACACACACACCATGATGGACAGACACACCATGACACAGACATACACACACACCATGACAGACATACACACACACACACAACATGGCAGACAGACACACACACCATGACAGACAGACATACACACCATACAGACAGACACCATGACACAGACAGACACACACCCCATGACACAGACACACACACCATGACACAGACAGACACACACACACACACCATGACGCAGGCAGACAGACACACACACACACCATACAGACAGACACCATAACACAGACAGACACACACACACACCATACAGACAGACACCATAACACAGACAGACAGACAGACACACACACACACACCATACAGACACACACCATGACACAGACAGACACACGCACCATGATGGACATACACACCATGACACAGACAGACACACACACACCATGACACAGACAGACACACACACACACCATGACACAGACAGACACACACACACACACACACACACACACACCATACAGACAGACACCATGACACAGACAGACACACACACACCATACAGACACACACCATGACACAGACAGACACACACACCATGACACACAGACAAACTCACACTGACACACATTACTCCTACCTGCCAGGGGGTCGTGCAGTGCAGGAGGCTGCTGGGGCAGGGGCACTTGTGCTGGCGGCCGCTGGGTGAGGTCTGCTGGTGGCCGCTGGGGGAGCTGCACTGGCTCTCAAGCCCTCGCGCGCTGCTGAATGAGACCGGTGCCGGAATATGACGTCATATTCCGGCCCCGGTCTCATTCAGCTGCACCCTGGGGGAGCAGAGCCAGCGCAGCTCCCCCAGCGGCTGCCAGCAGACCTCCCCCAGCGGCCGCCAGCAGACCTCCCCCAGCGTCCACCAGCAGACCTCCCCCAGCGCCGCCAGCAGACCCCCCCCAGCGGCCGCCAGCAGACCCAGGTGTCTGCCCGGCCCCAGGTGCCGACGGCCCACCGGGAAATTTCCCGGTATCCCGGTGGGCCAGACCGGCCCAGATTGACCTATGAGCTGCATAAAGCACTGAAAGTTAACACTACATGCATGTCTTTAAATAGGCATTTAAATGCCTATAGCTAGATTATGGTATGAGCAGGGTTAAATTCGTGCTCACACCAGGAAACCCAGGAATCAATGGATACCTTGTGCTTCCTTCTGTTCGCTTGGACAGATGTACTGTATGACGTGCTGAACAGACCCTGACAGGGCCTCCCTGCATGGCTTTGCCAGTTGTACAGCACTGTTCACTGTGTATTAGGCTGGGACTCCATTCATAATAACATGAATGTAATTATAAAAACAGCCAGTAGATGGTGATCACAGACCACATTCTACTGTTTTAACTAGGAAACCCATCTTCTGATATCAAAACTGATATTACCAAAGGGTTTCCTTAGGGTTGCGGTTTGGAGTAGTAGCAGGGATAGGATAGGGATAGGGTAAGGTACAGGTTAATGCTGGTTTTGGGTTAATGCTGTTCTAGGGTTAGGGATAGAGTAATGTTGAGGATAAGGTTAGGGTAGGTATACAGATAGCATTAGTGTAACATAAGGTTAGGAGTTGGGCTGGTATAGCTTTAGCCGGGAGCTTAGTAAAGGGTTAACAATAACTACCAAAAATGTATTTAGACGCTAGACATATAAGGCATCTAACAATCGGGCCTGATACATGACACTATACTTATAGGATATTACATGAAAGCAATTTGTGTCTTTTAAAAAATATATAATATGTGGGCAATGAAAGAGAAATCCTTAAATTATGATGCAACAAACACAAATTGCAAATTCTAGGTTTGGTTTTGGTATAGAACTTGGACAATTGCCTCCATCAATAAGGGGTAAAAAGAAAACATGCTGTTAGTGGTCAGATTTCTCAATGTAGGTCAAAACCAGGTAACCAACAGGTAGCTCTTTGGTTGTTAAACTACTCTTCCCCTGATCCTAGTCAACATAAGCACTACAATAAGCTGCTGTTCTTATGGTTTCTGAGTGTCCCTTTAATAGTAACCCCAATAGCCCTTATATCTGTATATATAAGTACTTACCAAGTTCAACTTTGAAGACAAATTCCATAATTCCAAATTTTGACCCTTAAAAGCATATATACGGGGGCGGAACCTGACCTGCAAGCTGACAAGATGTGTCCTACATGAGCTCCTGCAATCTGCGCTGTTTGTCCCACAATATCCTAAGTTTCAGAGCTGGGATCTTTACTCTGAGGTGCTCCAACAAATCTATTGTTAACTGACTTGAGGCATAAAGATACTGGGAGCCGCAGCGGCAAGTTGCGTCCTTTCAGAATCAGAGCTGGAGAAAGGCGGCCAATTTTACCAAGATGGCAGGCACTGGAGTTTCTGAGGAACAAGGCCAGAAGTTGTTACGTGCAGTTCAGTAGTACTATGTTGAGAACTCTCTGACACACCTGGAGGAAAGTTTCACTCGCTTTTGGGCAGTATTGAAGGAGAGAATAGCAGCAGCACTCCCTATGACTCGTGAGAGCAAAAAGGGGAATAAGCAAAGGAACATAGGAGGGCTCCATTGCCTGTCTCATGCATTACTGGCTCTCCAGGGCTGAGGGTCATCTGGGGATCGCCCCACAATGTCGTCCATACAAGCAGGAGCCTGATAGCATCAAACAAAAGAAGAAACATAATAACATCTGCTATCCTCAGTTGGGAAAGGACTTGGACTCTGAGAGCCCCCAAGTCCGTGGACAGAAGCAGGGGAGGGCTGGCAGCCTTAGGCTTGGGGGGCAAATCCAGTCAAGTGGCCTATTGCACCATGAGGAGTGTAAAAACACCTTTCCCATGTGATTGAAAGGGGGGGCAGTAACCTAAACAGACACACTCACTGACTCTCTCTCTCTCTCACACACAGACAGACATATTGGCACACACAGGCATATACTAGCTGACACACACACACACACACATGTTATGGTACTTTTTAGCAGTAAACCAAAATGTTTAAATGTCTATCTGTTCCTGTCCAAATTAAGAAAATTGAATTGCGTATATACGCTGAAGTAATTAAGTCTGACACACGGAGTTCAGGTTAAAATAACTTCGAGAAAATTTATTGGCAAGTGAAGAAAAGCGGGCGCGCAGGCCCTTTTAAGAGACATTTTACGTCATCATTGATTATCAATATATTAGTGAATAAACATCATTAATTGGGTTAATTGTTAAGTGTCTGAATTAGTGTCCACCTATCTGTATAATTAATTGGTTCAAAAACTAAGTGGTTAGTCCCGTGCCCACCCACCAAGAGGTGGTATTATTTTGGACACGGGTGGGGACAAGGGGGTCTGGAGCGTCATTTTACACGGTCAGTGATCTCAGATCTCGTGGCCAGGTGCAAGGTCTCTTATGAATAGAACATTTCATTACTACTGTGTTCTCATGGCCTTCAAATTATACTATGTTGCGAGTTAGGGGAAAGTCAGCAGTTCCTGAGTTAGTCATGTCTTATAGAAAATACAGTCTTTGTCCATTGTTAGATGTGCTGGGAAATTCTGTCATGTAATGTAGTTTTAAAATGAAGAAGTTAGGTTATGAGGACAAAATGGAGGAATGAAGAAGTCAGGTTAGGAGGACAAAATGGAGGATTTGTCAAGGTATGAGGTTAAAATGGAGTTAGTACAATAATTCAATACAAGTACAATAAAGATTTTTAAGAATTCTACATCAGTCCCCCCTATGAAATGTTAGATTCTAAGAGATAAAACTTTATTTGTTAGTACCAGAAGACGTGTTAACCCAAAGGCACAGAAACCCGTGGCCGCTAGCTAGGTGTTAATGCAAAGTGCAAGTCTGTCCCTAGAGCTGACCCTAATAGGCTAACTCATCGTCAGCATGGCTCTCGAACACTTCACTCCCATGGGTGGCCCATGATGGCTTGCCCACCACTTCTCCACACGGGGTCTTTACCATTCACTGACAGATGCTGTCCCTAAGCTGGTCCCTTCCTAGAATTCTCGCACTTTATCAACAAAAGGGATAGTTTGCAGCGGTAAACATGGTGAGTTGAGATCTTGGAAATCTTGGTCATCAACTTCGAGATGTGTGAAAGTGGGTGCCGCTTGATCAACAGTCTTCGTGAGGGATTTTCTCAGACAAGGGAGGACACAACAAAAGAGAAGAGCAAAGATAAAAAGAAAAATTAGTATTGCCATACCAATATGCATTAAAGCTTTGTGCCATCCTGTCATCCAACCAAACCATCTTTCCCAGGGATCTTTTATCCCAGAATTCCTTTTTAACTCTTCAGAAAGGTCATTTAATTTCTCTATGGCTAATGTAACTTTACCATTAGGGCCTGTGTTTTCTGGGATATAGGTACAACATGTCATGGTGTCGGGCAAAATTTTACATACCCCTCCTTTTTCGGCTAAGATCATATCTAAGGCCATTCTATTCTGGAAGGTCATTTGGGATGTGGCCTGTAACTGTTCGGCCAATCCCTGGAGGGCATCTCTGGTATAATTAACAAAACGCTGTTGATTATAATAAATGTAATTTATCCAATTTAAATTCTTGTTTGTGGTAACTATGGCAAAAAGTGATTCAAATCCTGCAGCAACTTCATCTCTTGCTTTAAATTCATTGGACACCCCCCTAGGCACCCCAATGGCATCAATATAAACATGAGGGTCAAAACTACCCTTCACTGGGGCTTCGCGCTTAACCTTAGTGTGTCTGGACTCATGAGTAATGAGGTGTGTGTCAGAGATGATGTGTATGGGCATAATGGCTTTAGCCAAAGTACACTCCCCCCACCACTCCTTGTCCATCCTGGATCTTAACTGTAAATCCCCACACAACCAGTAAATATCCCCCAATGACCTAGTATGAAACTGCAACAAGTTCATGGAGACATTTCTGTAGGTAGCACAATACCCCTTGGAGAAGTTACCTAAGAATCTGCCAATTCCATCATAATTAGCATAACAAGTGTAATTACCTTTATATACTGTAATACCATCTGGGGGTTTGACATCCTGGGTTAGGAGAGGATATTCTTTTGTCCATGCTTTACATATGGACCTGTTAAAATCATAGTGATAGGCAAAAAGGCTCAAAACACATGCTTCTATATCTACTGGCAGGATTAAAGGCACGGTGCCCAGGTGAGGCCGGGCACCGCCACACACATAATATGCAGTTTTATTATGCTTATTAGCATTATATTTCATCCATTCTAACCATAGATTTACATCATTAAAACCTGTCTCTGCGGCCATGGTATCTTCAAAGGTGGGGTTAGCAATGGCCATCATGTCTTGAAAGGTCTGGATGTGTGGTTTTAATGGATTGGGGACCATATGGGTAGCCCCTTGCCACTCAGAAGAGTTGCACATATCTTTGAGGTAGAAATGTCCTAACTTTTTATAGGAACCCTTTTTCCAATACATTCCCATTACATATTGGTCTGCATCTGTCGGACTTGGATGCTCAATGTTAAGAATTAATTTCATTGGTGTACCTCCCCCAGGCTTTCTCAAAGTCATTCTCTGGAGAAGGGATCTACCTTGATCATCTACTTTAGATAAGGCATTTTTTGGCTTGTAACCCCAGGCAGGCCCGGCATTCCATCCCGCCGCCCCCCAATGGTCACAATTGTGCCCCCATTGTTTGTCCACTACACAAACATATGGGTCTTTTGAATGGGGAATATCTCTATAGATGTTCTGAATTTGTGATGTAGGGAATGGGCATTCTACAATATCACAATAATCAAAGGTATAGGTAGCCACATGGGTACATGATGAATTATACCAAAAGGTGTACCCACTAATATCCTTAGTAATGGCTACCTGCTGGGCCTTAATTGAACTAATTAAGGAGATTATGTACCAGAGGTACATGCTTGTGCGGTATCTGCTTCCTCTGGGGCAGGAGACTTCTTGCAATGGGAAGCGTGGATCCAATTTGGCCTGCCGGCCACTTTGACGGAGGTTGCGGTGATCAGGAGAACTTGGAATGGACCGTCAAATCTTGGTTCCAGGGTATTTTTCCGCACAAATTTCTTGACCAGAACCCAATCTCCGGGAAGCAGGCTGTGGGTACCTGTATCCAAATCGGGATCTGGAATTGAAGAGAAAACTTGGGCATGGATTTTGTTTAAGGCACTTGTAAGTTCAGTTACATAGTCTACTAAAACATCTGATTGGAGCTGTAACTGTTGCGGATAATAACAACCTAGTCTGGGTGCTGTTCCAAATAGAATCTCATATGGGGATAATGAGTGCTTCCCTCTAGGTGTGTGCCTAACGCTGAATAAAGCTATTGACAGGCTTTCTGGCCAGGGCATCTTTGTTTCTTGTGACATTTTTAACATTCTGGCTTTTAGAGTGCCGTTCATGCGCTCTACTTTACCACTACTTTGCGGGTGGTAAGGGGTGTGAAAGGCTAGGGTCACCCCCAGAGCAGTCCAAATTTCTTTAGGCACTGTTGCTGTAAAAGCTGGGCCCTGATCACTTTCAATGACTTCTGGAAGTCCAAATCTACATACAATATCTGTAAGTAGACGTTTTGCTGTTGTTTTTGCAGTGATATTGGCCACTGGGTAGGCTTCCGGCCAGCCTGAAAACATATCCACTATCACTAGTGCATATTCATGAGGCCCGCTCTTGGGCATTTGTATATGGTCAATTTGAATTCTCTGGAATGGGTACATGGGTTTTGCCAGGTGTTTTGGAGGCACCTTGATTGGTTTTCCAGGATTGCATTTTGCACAAATGACACAGGCCCTACAGAAGCTGTTGATCAATGTTGTGATTCCAGGTGCTTCATAATACTTCTGTATGAGGGCGGCCATTAAGTCTTTTGATAAATGTGCAGGTCCATGTGCCCATTGGACAACTGCTGGATATAAATTCTTTGGAAGGCAAAATTTGAAGTTGTTGTAATATACCCCATCCTTTAGGACAGCTCCTTTCTTTTTCCATTTCTGGATTTCCTCAGGGGTAATTGCAGCTTGCTGTTCTCGCAGAATTCTTAAATCAGTAGGAAGAGTTTGCAGAGCAAAAATAGGAACTTCTTCTTCTTGTCCGGACACTTCTTCATCCACTTCCTGCAAATCTCTGGCTGCTTGCTTAGCAGCCTGATCAGCCAAATGGTTGCCCTTTGCTTCATCTGTATCCAACTTCCCATGTGCCTTTACTTTCAGAACGGCCACCTCTTCGGGGAGTAGGAGGGCATCCATTAGATCCTTGATTGCAGAGCTGTGTTTGACTGGTGTACCGGCAGTGGTAAGAAATCCTCTTGTCTTCCAGATGAGGCCGAAGTCATGTGCCACACCCAGAGCATATCTTGAATCTGTATAGATGTTGGCACGTTTTCCTTCGGCAATTTTGCATGCTGAAGTTAGGGCTTGTAATTCAGCTTCTTGCGCAGACATCGCTGGTGGCAAAGGTGATGATTTGATAACTTCATCTGTTGTGGTTACGGCATATCCTGTATGGTATCTTCCTTCTTCATCAGCATACCTTGATCCGTCCACAAACAGAGTAAAATCTGGATCTGGTAATGGATTCTCATGCACAGTTGGTAAGTGCACTGTCTCCATCTTCATTTGTTCAAAACAGTCATGGGGTGTTTCTGGATCCTAATCATTCACTATGACCAGATCTTGAAATTCTTCTTCCAGGAAATGGCGTGGCCATGCTTCCAGAAGGTCAGTTGTTGGGTATTTGACAATACCATTTTCCTGTAGCTGGGATTCATCCATGGTGGCCCATAACTTTGCCATGGGCCCAAGATCATTCCATGACCTTGTCTTCAACTTGGTAACAGGAATATGTGGGATGGCAGTATCCCAATGGCGGTAGAGGTAGTTAAGTTCTTGAGGTAGTTGGATCAGAACCATGCTTTTGCCTGCAGAGTCACAATAGAAATCTTGAGCGGTGAGCTCCACCTTTGTCCAGTGGTATAGCTCATCTTCATAGCAAGGTTCAGGAGTAATATTTGGTTTGTACCACGTGGTACAGAAGGCGTACTCCGGGCCTTCACACAAAGGTGTATCTTCTTCATGAAATGTTAGGTTTGGATGCATTCTCTTGATGCACCCACAGAGAAGGTAGATGTAGGTTTCATCCATGATAAACCCATAGTAGATACCCCCCTCAGGGAGTGGAAGAAGAGTGGATGGATTAAGAATTTGACATCTTTGAATGGAAATGTTGTCAGGCAGAAGAAGATGACATTGGAGACGTAGGTGTCTGGCAGGAGACACGTGCTTGAGCTGGACTTGGTTGATAATGGCAGAGATGTCATGAGGGGCCAAAACAATCAGAGGGTGGCCAAGGACCAGGTCTGAGGTTCTTTCAATGAGTTCTCTTGCAGCAAAAACAGCCCGAAGGCATGAAGGGGTCCCCCTGGCCACAATGTCCAGTTGACATGAGAAATATCCAATAGGCCTCTGGCGGCCTCTTAAATCATTAGTTTGGGTGAGCACTCCTGTAGCATGGCCTTGTCTTTCCGAGACAAATAATTTGAAAGGTTTGGAATAGTCTGGTAGGCCCAGTGCAGGAGCAGATGCAATAGCACGTTTTAGGGTGCGGAAGTTGTCCAGAGCTTCCTTGGTCAGGCCAAATGGATCTGATTTGAGTGCATCATAGAGGGGTTGCATAAGCAGAGAGGCTTCTGGAATCCATGCTCTGCAATAGGAGATGAGGCCTAAGAAGGCATGAAGAGATTTTGCAGTCCTTGGAGGTGGAATATCCAGTACTGCTCTCACCCGGTCCCGAGTGAGATGTCTGGTACCTTGAGATAGGCAATGACCAAGGAAAATTACTGAAGGTTGACAGAACTGTAGCTTGAGGAGTGAAGCTTTGCATCCTTGTTCTGCCAAATAGCAAAGGAGACTAAGTGAACACTTTTCAGTAGTGGGAATATCATCTCCACAGAGCAGTAAATCATCCACATACTGGAGTAAAACAACTTCTGGGTGTTCTGCTTGCCATGGGTTGAGGATGGTACACATGGCTTTAGCAAATTGGCTTGGAGAATTTTGGGCCCCTTGGGGCATGACAGTCCAGGTATACTGTTGCATTTCATGGGTGAAAGCAAACAGGTATTGACAGGATGGGTCCAGTGGAACACTGAAAAAGGCATTAGCCAGATCAATGACTGTGAAATACTTTGCAGATGGTGGGACTCCAGAGAGCAGAGTATGCGGGTTTGGTACAAGAGGGGTATCCAGGACCGTTGCTTCATTGACTGCACGGAGATCCTGGACCATCCTGTACTTATCTGGCTCACCTTTTGGAGTTTTCTTCTTTACAGGAAATAATGGAGTATTACACTCTGATTTACATTTCACTAAAGCACCCTTCTCCAAGAGTGCCTTGATGTGGATGGAAATGGCTTCAGACTGAGCTGGTTTTAAAGGATATTGTGGTTTTCTTGGTAATTTAGCTCCTGGAATAAGCCTTACCACCACAGGTGGGACATTTAGGTGACCTATGTCCTCTGGGCCTGAGGACCATAAGTGAGCAGGCACTTGGGTCATTAATATTTCTGGGAAATTGGACCTCTGTTCTGCTGCTTGCCCAGGTTCTGCTAACTGCAGCATCAGAGGTATGGAGCATAAAGCTGAGGTATCTGAATCAGATAGAGGTGTAGACATTTCTACTTGTCCATCTGGAGTGAAGGTGATAGATGCCTGCAGGCGTGAGAGAACATCAGCGCCTAACAGGTTAATTGGGCAAGTGGAGGATACCACAAAACGAGCAAGCAGGCTAGAGCCAACTCGTAGTGGAGTTGTTAAAGGGCTGTGTCTTGGCTGGTCATCCACTCCAACACAAGAGACATCAATATTGGACAGAAAAGATGGGTCTGGCAGGTCTTGTTCTCGCAGAACACTACGGGCTGCACCTGTGTCAACTAGAAATGTGGTTGGTTGGCCCTCAATGGGTAAAGTCACTGTAGCAAGTGGCCCCCCTCTGTCCCCTGTAGTTACTGCCATGACAGGGGTTAATGACACAGGCTTGCCAATTTCCTAATCATCAGTTCCTCAACCAGAGGAACCGTGGTCTCGGCCTTAGGGGCCGGTGCTGGCCTGGAAGGCTTTCTTGGCTCTCTTTTAGGTTCTGGGCAATCACTTTTAAAATGTCCTTTAGCTCTGCAATTGAAACAATAACCATCTTCTGGTTTGGTGCCTTTGGGAATGGGGGTGGTGCGGGACACCATGAGCGGAGCAGAACTAGGTCTTCTGGGGGTTTGGGCAGATTCTAACCCTCTAGCAACCAGGAGTAAAGTGTCCAGAGGAACAACCTTATATTCAGGGCGTGCAGCAATGATTCCTTTGCGTATGAAATCTTTAACACCTTGGACAAAAGCACCAGACAGCATTTGTGAATGGATCTTATCAGTAAGATCAAAACCTAAATCGGTAAACATTTGATACAGTCTTGCATGAAACCTTTCCACTGATTCTCCTTTATCTTGTATGACATCAGTAAGGCCAGCAGCCTGATCAGCAAGTTTGTCCTTAGCCCATTCTCTTAATTGGTTGCAAAAAGTTACTCCGGAGGGGTAATCAATATCACTGGAGAGTAGATCTGTACTGAGGTGACGGGCCATGCTGGGCCAATATGCATCCCCTGCTTTAATAGCACAAATACTCAGTAAATCACGCCATGCGGCGGAATAAGTCTTTTGAATCTGAACTATCCCTCGGTAAAAAGGCATAGGCTGTTTTTCTGGGTCAGGGAGTGATTTCATTAAAGCACTAGCTTGGGTAGGATTAAAGGCAACATATTTAGGAGGGGCCCGTTCTCCCCGACCCTTGTGGCCAAAGGGATCATCGATAGAACGATGAGCTGAGGCTCCCACGGCCTCTAATGAATCCTGGGATACCCTGTCATCCTCTTCCTCTATTTCTACGATCTGGGCCCTTCTACGTGAGGGGCCCGCTTGAGGTGTCAGAACCGGGGGATGGGAGGGAGTCCCAGATGCAGGGGTGGCTTGTGGGTCATAGTCGTGGGATAAATAGTCACCGGGAAGTACTGGCATCAGGGCTGAATGACTGGGGGCCGCCATATTGGGGGCGGGAAAGGAAGCTGCGTTGGGGTTAAGGGAAGAAGCGGCGGCCATGTTGGGTGTGGGCACATCCGGGGCAGACTGTGCCGCACTGGGCATGACCGGGACCTGGGGAGTGGCTTGGGGAAGGGGGTATGGATAGTTTGGATAGGGCAGGGCCATGGGATACGGGAAGGGGTATGGCCAGGCTGGGGAGGGCAGGAGAGTTGGGTGGGGATTTACATTTAAGGAGGTGGGGTATTGGACTGGGGCGGAAGTGGGCACGGGAGAGGACGAAGAAGGATTGGTAGAGGTGGGTGTAGAAGGAGGAGCCGGAGCAAGGGAGGAGGAGGTAGTTAGTTGGGTGGATGCAGAAGGGAGGGTAGAGTTGTTAACGGAGAGGGTGTGTAGAGAAGAAATGGCAGATGAAATGTTAGGATTAGGTGCAGAAGGTAGTGCAGGGATGGATGAGGATGATGGGAGTGTTAGAGGTGGGAAAGGGGAAAAGAAAGATCCGTCAGAATTCAGGACTGGGCAGACAGGGGAGGTGACGGGATGGGCATCGGGAGGATTGGGAGTGGGGAACATAGTCAGCTGGCTATCACCTATAGCTGACTGAACCTTGGGGATAGACATCCCCTGGGCGCCATTTTGGGGCGCTGGCTGAGGGAATACCCCAGCAACACAATTATTATGATACACAAACAATTTCACACCTTTGTGATTTATTTCTTCCTCAACCCAACCTTCTTGCTGAATAGCCTTCGCTACTCTGTACCATGCTTCAGCAGTCTTTAATAAATCGTTATCTGTAAGCTTGCCTTTCTTCTCTGTCAATAATCTACGCCAGCTTTCTGGTTGTAATCTACCACATGAAGGCACAGCAATTTTACACACTTTAGCAATTCTTTCAACACCTTTAACCATTTCCTCTCCCTCTCTGTCTTCAACTAAATCACATGCGAGCCAGCCCCTACCGGGCTTGCCCAATTCCTGCCCCATATTCCCCCTCCCCCTATACCAGCGTCCTAGATATAGGGATAGACAAGGGAAAAGGAACAAGAGCGTCTACAATGCTCGACTGCCACTCGGGGAAAGGGGTGGGTCCCCCCTCAAGTGCGTCTTCCCAAAACGTAGACTAGTCACTGAATCCGCCTACCCGAGATGGTAGACACGGATTGGAGCGAGGTGAGAAGTGTGTGACCAATCACTTCTCTGTCAAGAGGAATAGGAGTGGATAGAATAATAATAATAGAGTGAAGTGTAGGAAAGGGAAAAGGCAAGGAAAAATCCTTAGAGACAGACACAGGAGTTTAAATGACTCCTAATTAAACAAACAAAACAATAATACAATTTAAATACAGTGCATGCATCACAGTTCAAATAAAATCAACATTAAACCTTTCCTTTACTCGTGTGCTTACTCCAAAGTCACCTCCCTCAACCCCGTAGTGTCTCCACACGGAGAACGACTTCCTTAAGTCTCACTACCAAAGGCCACGGAAAACAACTGACACCTGGTCCGAGATCCGTTAGCCTCCCTCGTTACAGCAGCCCACTGAAAGTGGCCACTTCTATCCTCACTCTCGTAGTGCCCCTAAGAAACCCACTCATAAGTCCCACTACCCCGTGGTGATGAAGACAGCAATGCCTGCCCGAATCCACACACCACAAATAAAAATTGGAATGGCTCCAGCCTAGCGCTCAAAGCTGGAGGGTACCACCTCTCTGCAAGCAGAGTTACGTGCACAATGAAGCTAGCTAGGCTATCAAGGTGACACAAAGAAGGATCCCCAGGAAACTATGAATCTACACAATCTCCACAGACCCAACTAGCCTCTTTTTCCATACAGCCACAGCCACGAGGCTCCTAAAAGAGGTAAACAGGCAAAGAAGACCCCCAGGCAAATCTCCACAGGTCAACCCCCCTTTTTCCCTACAACCACAGCCACGTGGTCCCTAAAAGGAGTAAAACAGGCAAACAGGACTCCAGGCAAATCCCCCGGGTCCACCCCCCTTTAACCCAAAAAGGGGTAAGCAAGCAAACAGTCAAAACAGAGAACCCCAGGCAAGACCCCCGCAGGCTCACCCCCTTTTATCCCAAAAAGAGGAAAACAATTAAAACAGAGAACCCCAGGCAAGACCCCCGCAGGCTCACCCCCCTTTATCTCAAAAAGAGGAAAACAGGCAAACAGTTCAAACACACCCAGGCAACAGATAGACTAAATGCAGGTAAATAAGTGAGTAACGAGACACCGGGCAAGATTTTACCTGTCTTTGATGTCCTCCCGGGAAGCAGTCACAGACACGTGGACGGGTCAATCAAAGGGGCCGGAACATACCGGTGGCTCTGCAGAAGTCTCTACCGTGTACCTGGAGGTGATCAGTCTCCTTTCCTTCCCCCTGGATTCCTCCGTCCAACAGCGTCTTCCTTAGGACGGCTCACCGGCCAGACATAGCCCGGTGCCCCACGTTGGGCGCCAAGTTGTTATGGTACTTTTTAGCAGTAAACCAAAATGTTTAAATGTCTATCTGTTCCTGTCCAAATTAAGAAAATTGAATTGCGTATATACGCTGAAGTAATTAAGTCTGACACACGGAGTTCAGGTTAAAATAACTTCGAGAAAATTTATTGGCAAGTGAAGAAAAGCGGGCGCGCAGGCCCTTTTAAGAGACATTTTACGTCATCATTGATTATCAATATATTAGTGAATAAACATCATTAATTGGGTTAATTGTTAAGTGTCTGAATTAGTGTCAACCTATCTGTATAATTAATTGGTTCAAAAACTAAGTGGTTAGTCCCGTGCCCACCCACCAAGAGGTGGTATTATTTTGGACACGGGTGGGGACAAGGGGGTCTGGAGCGTCATTTTACACGGTCAGTGATCTCAGATCTCGTGGCCAGGTGCAAGGTCTCTTATGAATAGAACATTTCATTACTACTGTGTTCTCATGGCCTTCAAATTATACTATGTTGCGAGTTAGGGGAAAGTCAGCAGTTCCTGAGTTAGTCATGTCTTATAGAAAATACAGTCTTTGTCCATTGTTAGATGTGCTGGGAAATTCTGTCATGTAATGTAGTTTTAAAATGAAGAAGTTAGGTTATGAGGACAAAATGGAGGAATGAAGAAGTCAGGTTAGGAGGACAAAATGGAGGATTTGTCAAGGTATGAGGTTAAAATGGAGTTAGTACAATAATTCAATACAAGTACAATAAAGATTTTTAATAATTCTACATCACACACACACACACACACACACACACACACACACACACACACACACAGACAAACTGGTATGCACACAGAGACATACTTGCACACACAAAGACATACTCAGGGCCGGTGCAAAGACATACTCAAGGCCAGTGCTACACAGGCAAAGATGCATTTTGCCACCCCCACCTTAAAAAAATGTGTTTTTACCTGTGTGTCTTGTAACCCCCTTTTGATTTTCTTACCCTCTTTAGTGTATTTTATCCCCCCTTTGGTATGTCTTAAACCCTCTTGTGTCTCTTATAACCCCCTTGTGTATCTCTTTCTTTCCCCAGCCCATTTGTGTGTCTCCCACCCATTATTTTTTGCATGTCTCTTCCCTCCCCCCGGCCCTTTTCTGTGGCTCTCTCCCCTCATTTTGTGTCTTTTCCCATGCAATATAGACATAGATATATAGCAACACACAACAATATGCACGCTCAGTCACAGAGATATGCAGGCCCACAATCAAACAAATACAGGCACACAGCCAAACAATCTATACATACAGGTACAATGTCATACAAACACACACATATTCAGACACTGTCATACAGATACAGGCATACAGAGCAGGGGCGGATCCAGAGCCTAATCTCGGGAAAAGCACTGGTAGTCGGTTGTAGTGGCTGTAATTGAAAAGTTAGGGCATGTAGTAGGGGGGACAGGGGCTTTAGTGGAAGGCATGAGCTGTAATTGGGGGTCAGGAACTGTAGTGGGGATATAGGGTCTGAAGTAGGTTGATGGCTACAATTTGGGAAAGGGGCTGTGGTGTGGGTGATATGGGATGCAATTGGGGGAGAGGAGCTGTAGTTGGGATGTTATAGGGGCTGTGGTGGGGGGCATGGAGCTGAGAAAGGGGGACAGGAGCTGAGAGGGGAGACAGAAGCTGAGAGGGGGCAGGAGGTGAATTGGGGGACAGGAGCTGAGAGGGTGGGTTGAGGGGGGGCAGGGGCTGAGGAAGGGGATAGGGACTGAGTGGGGGCAGGGGCTGAGGAAGGGGACAAGGGACTGGGCAAAGGGACAGGGATTGAGCAAAGGGACATGGGCTGAGCAAAGGGACAGGGGCCGAGCAAGGGGATAGGGGCTGAGGAAGTGGACAAGGGAAGAGGGACAGGGCTGAGCAAAGGGACAGGGTCTCAGCAAGGGGACAGGGGCTGGGTAAAGGGACATGGTCTGCGCAAAGGGACAGGGGCTGAGCAAGGGGACAGGGGCTGGGCAAAGGGACAGGGGCTGGGCAAAGGGGCATGGGCTGAGCAAAGGGACAGGGGCTAAGCAATGGGATAGGGGCTGAGCAAAGGGAAAGGGGCTGAGTAAGGGGACAGGGTTGAGGAAAGGGGACAGGGCCTGAGGAAAGAGACAGGGGATGAGGAAGGGGGACAGAAGCTGAGGAAGGGGGACAGGGGCTGAGAAAAGGGACGGGGGACAGGGGCTGAGTAAGGGGGACAGGGGCTGAGGAGGGGGATAAAAAAAAACCAAAAGAACTAAAGTGTATCCCCCCCCCCCCCGAGTCTTACCTTAGGCCAGGGAGGGGTGGGCAGGAACCAGGAGCAGCAGCCAGCATTCACCATACAGCAGTCAGTGGAGCCAGCCGGCCTTTCCTGATGATGTCAGGAGGAGGGGGCGTGACTTCCTCTGCTCTTCTCCCAGACTCCCCAGCGGTCCTGGGAGAAGAGCAGTGAAAGTCGCACCCCTCCTCCTGACATCATCAGGAGAGTCTGGCCTACTCCACTGGCTGCAGGCTGCAGGGAGAGTGAGGTCATTCGAAAAATCCAAGTCCCCAGCCAGAGGCAAGGGATTTGGATTTTTGTGACCCCCTCCTTCTGCTGGATGCGGGCGGCACTGAATTTAGGGCGGCCTAGGGGGCTATTGCCTCCCTGCCCCCCCATCCCAGCCCGCTGCCTGGACAGAGGTGGTTGAGCCTCAACAAGGTCTGGGTCCAGAGAGGTATCATACCTTGGTGCCGGTATGCAGAATATCTAAGCAGAACACCCGAGTGCCTACTGGGTTTACCGACTATAGGAATCGGATGACTGTCTCTCCCACATAACATGACAGCCTTCAAGTTAGGCCTACTGCCCTTGTTCTACTTATAACCACCATTTTGCATTTATTTTTAGAAGTCACATTGCACTTTCCTGATGATTGTATTTTCTTTCCTATTTAAGGAGGTCAGTTTCAGTGGTATAAGCATGCTTTTTGTGCGTATAACATTATGCTTCATGTCTTCTCCCTCTCCCTCAGCTTACTTAACTTTGCTCTAGCTAGCATAGAGACATGATTGCATAACATATATCTATCCTGATATTACATTTATACCAAAGCGCTGTCATTCTACATGCCATGCCCATGTTTATTATGTGTTATTTTGGTACATGTCAGAGCTGTCGTGGCTTAGCAAACCAGCTTGTAATTGCATTCACAACCAGGGGCGGACTGAGAACCCTCAGGGCCCCCGGGCCAAATAAATCAAGGGCCCCCTTACAGGCCCCACCTATACTCCGCAGCAAGCGCCACCCATGTCCAGCCTCCATGCGCCGCCTCCAGCCACACCCTACACAATCTTTAGACACAAGGAACAAAAGTGCAATAATCCCTTCAAAGCCCCAGTAGAGACTACAATTGAGGGCTAATGGGCCATGGAGGGGGGTCTTTCTAGCAGAGGCTATCTCAGTGTCCTTTAGAGAGTGTGTTAGAAAGAATCCCCTCCAGGCCCTATTAGAGACTACTAATAGTCTAATAGGCTTGGAAGGGGGTCTTTCTAACAGAGGCCATCTCAGTGTCCCTGCTGGAAACAGTCGCCTCCAAGCCCCAGTATAGACTACAATTGAGGGCTATTGGGCCATGGAGGGGGGGGGGAGCATTCTAGCAGAGGCTATCTCAGTGTCCTTTAGAGAGTGTGTTAGAAAGAATTTCCTCCAGGTCCCATTAGAGACTACAATGGAGTCTAATGGGGCCTGGAGGGGGGTCTCCAACACTCTGGTTCCTATTCACAATATAGCAACACAACATAGCTCGCTGATACCTAGGCCAAGTTGGCTCCTCTTACCTTAATTACTGTTGCTGGCTGGCAGTCTGTGGGCTTGCTGGAAGGCTGTGGGCTTACTGGCTGCGGCTGGCAGGCTGTGGGCTTGCTGGCTACTGCCGGCAGGCTGTGGGCTTGCTGGCTGCGGCTGGCAGGCTGTGGGCTTGCTGGCTGCGGCTGGCAGGCTGTGGCTTGCTGGCTGTGGCTTGCTGGCTGGCAGGCTGTGGCTTGCTGGCTGCGGTTGGCAGGCTGTGGGCTTGCTGGCTGTAAGCCTAACTGGTGGCCTGTGGGCTGGCTGGCTGGCTACTGGCCAGCCTGTGGGCTGGCTGGCTGGCTGGCCGGCCTGTGGGCTGGCTGGCTTGCTGGCTACTGGGGCACTTGTAGATTATTTAAAGAAATAATACATGCACAAAAACAACTACTGCTCTGTGTAGTCGTTATGGTGCCAGGAGGGCCGGGTATGTGTATGGTGTGTGGGGGCAGTGTGTTTATGGGGCTAGAGTTTACTCTTGCAAGAGCTGTAACGTTGCCGTGGTAACCGCGGCAACGATCTATGCTTGCGCAAGAAGGCTGAGCTCCCGGGTCCTCTCTTCCTCCCTCCCCTGCCGGCTGCCCGCACGGTGCCTGCGGACAGGGGAGGGGGCAATTGCCCTCCTCTTACTCCCCCCTCCCCCTCTTCTTACCCCCCTTCTTACTCCCACCCTCTTCTTACTCACTCTCTTCTTACCCCCCTTCTTACTCTCCCCCTCTTCTTACCCCCTTCTTACTCCCCCCCACTCTTCTTACTCCCCCTCCCTCTCTTCTTACTCCCCCTCCCTCTCTTTTTACCCCCCTCCCTCTCTTTTTACCCCCCCTCTCTTTTTAACCCCCCCACCCCACTCTCTTTTTAACCCCCCCTCCCACTCTCTTTTTACCCCCCCACTCTCTTTTTAACCCCCCACTCTCTTTTTAACCCCCCTCCCACTCTCTTTTTAACCCCCCCACTCTCTTTTTAACCCCCCACTCTCTTTTTAACACCCCCCACTATCTTTTTAACCCCCCTCCCACTCTCTTTTTAACCCCCCCTCCCACTCTCTTTTTAACCCCCCACCCCACTCTCTTTTTAACCCCCCCACTCTTTTTAACCCCCCCACTCTCTTTTTAACCCCCCACTCTCTTTTTAACCCCCCTCCCACTCTCTTTTTAACACCCCCCTCCCACTCTCTTTTTAACCCCCCACTCTCTTTTTAACCCCCCCTTCCAACTCTCTTTTTAACACCCCCCCTCCCACTCTCTTTTTAACACCCACCCCCCACTCTCTTTTTAACACCCACCCCCCCCTCCCTCCCCCTCTCTTTTTACCCCCTCCCCTGTAGCGTGGCCGAGCTGCTGTGCGGTCCGCGGTGCCCGGCCGGAGTGATAGGAAGGTGCACACTGAGTGTGCACCTTCCTGTCAGTCCGGCCGGGTACAGGAAACAGAAACTCCTGTTCCGCGCGGAACAGAAGTTTCTGTTTCCTGTACCCGGCCGGACTGACAGGAAGGTGCACACTCAGTGTGCACCTTCCTATCACTCCGGCCGGGCACCGCGGACCGCACAGCTACAGGGGAGGGGAGGTAAGAAGCTGCAGCCGCCTGAGGCTCTTAAGAGAGCGCTCAGGCGGCTGCAGCATTTAAAGGGGCAGCCGGGCCCCCTGATGGCGGACCCCCCTCCCCGCCGTGCCCTTGGACCTTGTCCGAAGTGCCCGACCGGTCAGTCCGCCCCTGTTCACAACAAAAATAAAGAATTGAAAAGAAAAAAAAGCACATATACACATATTGCTTTAATTTTCTCCAATGAAATGTAGCTAGTAAAGCCTCACTTTGCATTTTATGTCAATAATTGAAGTTGAATCATCAGATAAACAATTTTGTGCTTTGTGTTGCAAAGCTTTATTCTTTCACAACAATATCTGCAAGTATGCTTCTCCTTACATTCATAAGAATGGTTGAATTAAAACTGTATTTGTACATTCTAACAGGCAGGTTGCGTTGAGGGTGTGAGACAGAATAGTACCATAACGCAAAAATATTATATCTCCAATATTTTTGTACAGGATAATAATTAAATGAAAAAATTTAATCAGTGTAAATTTACGTGATTTGTAATTTTGTATGTATATTTATTTACAAACCTTACATAGCATGTGTCACACAAAATTTCTATGCTATTAAAACCAATCTTGCTTGGTAGTGAAAGAACAAAGAGCAGGCCCGGACTGGCCATCGGGCATACCGGGCAAATGCTGTGGGGCCGAGGCCGGCAGGGGAGATCACACTACCTGAGCGCCGGCCCCGCTGTGTGTCTCCATGGGCCGGTGGGGAGATCAAAGATCTCCCTCACCGGCCCAGAGGCAGTTACAGGCGGCCGCCGGCAGGAGAGGGTGTGAGGGAGGGAGGCAGGAGAGAGGACCGGCGGAGCTCTAGCCAGCAGCTCCGCCGGGTCCTCTCGCGAGGTCTGAGCGTTGCCGCGGTTACCACGGCATCGCTCAGATCTCGCGAGAGTGAACTCTAGCCTACAGGCTAAAGTTCACTCTCACCCCTGGACCACCAGGGAAGGATGGCAGCACGGCACCCCCCCACCCCCCAGGCAGAACAGATCCCCCCTCCCCAGGCTATCGGTCTCCCTGGAGGGTCCTGGAGGTTCTTGTGCACTCAAACAATCGTTACCATACTCACAATTCTTAAGAGTCTTGAGGAACAACTCCGATCATAATAAGGCAACAGAACAGATAAAGGAGATGTGGGAAAAGTTTCACCAGCGGGGTTATAACGACCAAACTCTTGAAAAAGCCCTCAACAAGTGCCATTCAACACAAGTTAGATCAAGAGATTCATGTATGAAGAGATTGGTGTTCCCGACTACCTATACCACAGGGTCGTCGCGATTCAAGCAAACGGTTGACAAGAATTGGAGATTTTTAGGAAACGATTGTTCCTTACCAGAACTATTCCGGCAACCTCCTATGATGTGCTACAGGAGGAATAAAAATCTAAAAGACCTATTGGTAAAGACGGATCCCGTACACTGCTACCAGAAGGAGCAGAGCCCCACGAATGTGGGTTGCTACAGGTGCCTTGGGTGTGTCACGTGTGGACACATGTCACCGGGCAAATTTTTCACTCATCCCCATTCAGGAGCTATGGGTACGGAACCATAGGTCTAGTATAAAAGTGGCCTATAGGGATCAAAAATCGGACCTCCCTGTGGCCAAACATTTTTTGGAGAAAGGCCATACATTACCAACTTTGAAACTGATGGCGATTGACCACATACCACCACCCAGGCGAGGGGGGGATCGCAGTAAGATGCTTCTACAACGTGAACTATACTGGATCAGAACTTTGAGAACAGTATACCCGGATGGGCTCAACGAAAAATACACCCTTTCTGCATTTCTATAAGTTCACGGATGGTATTATGAGATAAGCAATGTGATGCCCACCCTGGGGGATAGGCATACAGTCACGCTATTCTCTAACATCCAGTAGTATTTTGGCCATGTATAATCACGTATGTGAGATGGTGATATGGTGCCCACCCAGGGGGATAGGCTACCAGTCCATGGACTCACAGTGATCATGTTTATGCTGAGGATTACGTTAAAGATCTATGTTTGGTATATATGACCATGTAACTTTCCTTCTTTTTCCTCCGTTTTTGTAGTCCACATATTTAGGAGTGGATGGACATATGGTCAGTGCATTTGGGAGTGACTATTTGACTTATTTCCCTCAGTTCCTATACTGTATCATACCATTTTTTGATTTATTGGTATAATTTAATTGTATGATTTTTATCGTTATCTTGGTAGTTTCTAGGTCCACCATTCTGGCCACTTACTCTAAACAAGCTATGGCTGTATAATTTATAGAATTGTTTGCCTATAGATATAATCTGTTGTGGTGGGTAAAAGACCCTCTGTCAAACAGTGAGATATAGTTTGCACCTTCTCCAGCCCTCTGCTACTGTACAATAGGCACTGGGGTATTGGTTGCTGGATACCCTTTTATAGACCAATATTTGTCATAAATTAAGCTCTGGAATCAGTTGTGGTTGTACCTTACTAATTTTGATAACAGTCTGATAAACAGTATGTGTCCCTTTTTCTTAAAAATCCTCTGATATGCCTTACTGATCGTATCTTTTGGAGTGAGGTCTAGATAATGGATCGGTTTGGTGAATTTACCTAGCCTGTTACTTGCTATGCATTAGGTCACATCTCTCCATTATGCTAAAGTGTAATTTGTTTTTTAAAACACTTGTAAATATTTGTTACGGCACTATGTTGATAGGTCGCCATGGTAACGACCCTTGGCCGCGTCATTGAACGCGACGTCGCACGGCTGCTGACGCTTTCCGGTCAGCCGGCGCCAGTCTCGGTCCGTGCGTCCATGGGATCGGAGGCAGCACAGGTGTGGTGAGTAATTAATTTATTATATGCTATATATGTGGGTTTTTTGTTGTGTACAGTGTATCCTGACGAAATCTTGAGGAGATCAAGCTGAAACGTTGATTTTCACTGTTTTTACTGGAAGGTAATAAAAGTTAATTTTTATGCAAGTCCTTGGAGTGCTATCTTGGATATATTTTTTGAATTTTGGCTGACAAGCACCGGGCACCTAATATTTATACAGGAGGAGTGCAAGATTATTTTTGTTTTATATATATATATATATATATATATATATATATATATATATATATATATATATATATATATATATATATATATATATATATATATATATATATAAAATAACCCTCAGTGAGTTAACAGACAAAGAAAATTAGAAACCTAGAATGTGACGGCACATAAAAACACCCTCACACACAGCACCCCTCTTACATACACACACACTGCGCCCCTCAGACATACAATACGTCCAAATATATATATATTATATACACACACACACACACTACAGCACCCATCACACTGCACCACTACACACATTACACTCCAGATACACACTAGATCACTTACCCTATATGCACTCGTAATCCTCTACACACACACACACACAATCTCCTATACACACTCTGGGTCACATACAACATTCTCTAAACACACCCTCTCTACAACCCCTACACACACTACGTCACCTATACACACACACTACAACCCGTATGCACACACTCGCTACATCCCCTATAACACTATGCCCCCTATACACACACTCTCTACAGCGCCATATTACACCACAAACACAAATGAAATTGACCAATTTACACAATACCACACCACACTCTACACACACGCAATCCCACAAGCAGGCTCCAAACATATGCACCATGCACTTTCCTGGCCCTTTTGTCCTCTGGTATCCCACTTGTGGAGACACCAGAGACAATTTAAAAACAAACACAGCGCAAGCATGTTATTAAATTTGCTTGCGCTGCGCAGAACAAATTCAGGGCCTTTTTCTAATGCCAGAGCTCTTCAGCGGGGCTCTGCGCATTGAACTAACATGCTCACTTTGAGAGGGGGCGTGCTTGTCATTAGTGATGACAAAACACACCCTCTCTGCCCCGTCCCCTTCTTAGGGGGCCGCTCTGATTGAAAAATGCCCGGGCCTAATTTTTTTCCCAGTCCGGCCCTGACAAAGAGCAACAAATTTCCTATACAGAGCTGTGTGTACTTCTACATGACTGTAAATTACGTACTATTTAGCATAGGGGTGCCCAAAAGGTAGATCCCCAGATGTTTTAAAACTACAGCTCCCATAATGCTTTTCATGCCATAAGAATGATGTTAGAATGACAAAGAACCATGGGAGTTATATTTCTACTACATCAGAGGATCTACCTTTTGGGCAGCCATGATTAGCAGACTAGTTAACCCTTCATGACAGATGACGTCAGGGCCGTTACATTTCTTCTTACTGATTCTAACTGAATACTCTGTAGAAGTAGTGAGTATTTGAAATAAAAGTTTAGTTTTGATGGCTAATTTCGACCTTACGTTAAGTTAGGTTGATCTCTCTTTCTTTTGTTAAGCTACAGTACTAATGATCCTGAGCCAGCCAAATGTTGGCTAAGGCTCATGGGATCTCTATTTCTCTATTTCTCTTGCGCCTTGTTTTTTTGCTCTTCATACGTTTAACCCCTTAAGGACCAAATCTCTGGAATAAAAGGGAATCATGACATGTCACACATGTCATGTGTCCTTAAGGGGTTAAAGGGCTATCCAGATGTGGACCCCTTGCTCACGGTGCCTAGAGAGATATCAGCTATGCCTTACTGATGATGCCTAAGAAGGTTGAAACGATCGTCTAGGGTTGCCGTGTCTCTCGTGCAGAGGGAACTTGCTGGCATTTCGGATCTCGACTGACCGTACGGGTGGGACCAGTCTGATGTGCTTCAGATATGTTCTCTCTGTAATGGCACAATATGAGCTAAAACCAGCTTGAGATCTGAGCGGGGACCTACTGAAGGGCTGATTTCAGTACACTCTTGCACTTTGTTTTTTGCTTTCCATAAGGATCATGGGATCTCTATTTCAGCAAAAGCCAAGTAAAAAATAACGATAATTTATAACAATAAAAAAGGTGACCACTAATATATATATATGTTGATGTTATATTTAGCACTGTTTCATATTGTATATACTGTGTTATAATGATTTCATATTACATAGATTTGTACATCTTCATACATTGCTCATCATATGCAATGTTAATCATATTTAAAATGTATAATTTGAGAATGTGTAAAAACTAGTATTTATATTGTATTATTAAGCCCTGCAGTTATCTATGTTTAATTTTTTTTGCCAAAACACCTACCCTATTCCTGGATATAATTTCTGGTGGGGGATTTCCATTTAATTTGAGCAGTCCAAGTTCATACAAGAACCTGTAGGAACAAGCTGCCCGCTGACACAGTCACTTTCTTAACCTTGCAGAATCTAAGAACTTGTGCAGAGGACTTGTGTAGGCAGCACTATTCCCATCCTTGCACAGACATATATGGATTTTACTCTGAGTAATCAAAAAATTTGAGTTTTTGTATGAATCCAGTAATGTACATGCAAAATAATGAAATATGCAATTATGCTTTACAGTTATTTGGACTCCTGAAAACAGACATTATGTTGTCTAAATTAAGTTAATATACCTTCAACTATCAGTTTTTGGAAATTAACTCAATTCCTATTTTTTTTTTTTTTTTACAGAGCACACCATACATAGAAATTTGTTTGCAATTGATAAATACTGATATAAACAAGATTTCTGAAACCTGTATTTTAATGCTCTCATAGATTAACTCATGTAGATTCTTATTTGTGAGCTATAGGTGTCAGAGGCATAACTAGAAACCACTGGTCCTCAAGGCGAAATTACCCTGGGCCCCCCATGTGTCTTATGCCCCACATACCCTTCATGTGTCTCATTCCTTCTCCTCACAGTCACTCTATGTGTCTTATCCCCCCAGCCCCACCATGTGTTTCATTCCTTCTCTCCCCAGCCCCTCCATGTGTCTCATTTCTTCTCCCCACCCCCAGCCCCTCCATGTGTTTCATTCCCTCTCCCTCCAGTCCCTCTATGTATCTCATTCCCTTTCCCCCTCAGCCCCTCCATGTGTTTTATTCCCTCTCTCCCCCAGCCCCTCCATGTGTCTCATTCCTTCCACCCCCAGCCTCTCCAAGTGTCTCTCCCACCTCCCCTACTGTACCTGCTCACTCAGGTACCCAGTCTGACAGGAATTGCTCTCTCAGTGAGCACTTCCTGTCAGACCACAGTCTGCTTGGCCCGGCAACCACAGCCCCGGGTTGGACCAGGCACCGGACCTGAGGTGATGCTGGTGGCACACGGTTGCTGGGGTCACAGCTGCGGCCCCTGCTACTGTGGTAGTTACATCAATTTGACATATGCTTTGCTACAAATGTAAATATGTACACTATTTGCCCAATTAAATACACATGAATACTAATATTTAGCATTCAAAATAAAATTACACAGAATTAGTTTATTTTTTTGGAAGAAAACATTTTATTTTTTCCAAAGAAAGAAAAGCAATATAAATATCAGAGTATAAAACTTGCGTGTAGTACATTGACATTAGTCTATACGGGTATCATAAGAGTGAAAGCATATTTATAATAGTAGGTACAGATCAGTATTAAGACACATTGAAAGGACAGGTGCATTTAATTTCATGTACATTTATATCACAAACCACACAGAAAGATACAAGAGGATTTCAAATACTGCTGCCCACAAGTTAGATACAAGGATGAAAGGATCACGTTACTATTGTACACTACAAGCTATTCTACAATATTTTTTTTTTGTTACAAAGAAAATAAAAATTGCAAAATGTATGCTACTGCTAAATCATCCATATAACTGCATTATTTCATAAATCCGAAGCTGTGTAAAATATTGTAGTAGTTAGTGTACCCTTGGATAGGGTAAAATGATGCTCCCAATGTGTTCCTTTGAAGCTGTACATACAGTGGGACACAAATGGCATAGGAAGCATAGACATTTTATTACAATAAAACCAGGCAAAAATTGGTGCAGTTTTACTGCCCAGCATCTGAGCACCCCTTTGCTGCTGTAGGCATTGGAACATAGTGAGTTCGACCTGCAGAAATAAGCTACAAGCTATTAAAAGCATCCATACAGTTACCATATTTATGCTAATTGCTATGAGTGCATCCATTTGGCTTCTTTTCCATTTTTTCAGGAATCTATAACTGCATGTGCAACTGTATTATAAATGAGATCTTGTCACTAGAATAAGCAATGTGTATGTGGCAGTTATTCTTTGCAGCTACTTAATGAATAAAGTTAAAAAAAAAACTATTGCAAAACAAAAAACTAAACAAAAAAGGAAAAACACAAATAATATTTTAAGAACTTAAGAAATAAGGTTTGTCTATTTAAAAAGGAGATTTACAAAAACACTTATCTAAATAGTGCTATCTGAAATACATATATTTAAAAAAAAAAAAATCATACAACTAAATTTGTCCTTAAGTTCGTTTTACATTAGTCCCGTGTTTTTTTTTTTTGGCAGCCTCAGAAAAGATCTTACTATTATATGTGATTCCAGATCTCCCACAAGGTATTTAAAAATAAATTAAATTCAGCTAGACTAAATTTAATTTGTGGTTAAAACTTGTCTACATTCTCTTGTAACAGTCAACTGACAACGTTAACGAATCCATCTTAAAGAATTGTCCCATGCTTTACTAATTCCAGTGGTCATTAATACATCAACTTAATATCATATCATTTTATATTAAATAGTTTGGTTTATCTTCAATATTCCCAATAGCAAGATAATGGGGAATCCATTAAAATTTTGTTTCTTTCTGGTTTCTAGACAACCGTGCCTCTTATTCCATGCTCTCCCCTATTAATTTGTTCATTATTTTTCTATTCCTTAATATTTGACGTGTACTAAATAGGTTTTAATTAATATTAAATAAATCGGGTCACCTACAATGCATCTATAGTCTAGCACCTAATATCTACAGTTAAGATAATTAGGTACCAATATGTAATTTATCATCAGGTTCTTGAGCAACGCTATGTGTATTCACTGACCTCTATAATCATTTCTTAATTTCTTTTCTATCTATACATATTTGACCTGTGCTAACTAGGCTCAGATATTTGTCATTCTATAATAATCAGTCCATCCTCCATGCTGAATACTTAAATGCAAAAAAAAGTTTTACGTTCCAGTGGATATTTTTAATATTGAGTGAATTTGTAGACATGCAGTTCTATGTGCAGAAATATAAATTCCTTTGTTAGTTACTCTTTAAGAGCAGAGACAAACATTTTGGCCGGACATCAAATTTTCTACATAGCAGCTTTTAAAAACATTTCTTAGTCCAGAGAAGATATCTCATACATTTTCTAATTCTTCACAAATTTTTCCCCTTCCTTTCATCGGAACATTTGAGTGTACGGCATTCCAATTCATACTGCACAAGACTGTTGATGAAGTATTTGTGCAAAATCTAGACTTTATTTTATTTTTTAAAATAACTCTGTTCCGTTGCTTTACTCTGATCATTTTTCAGAGACAATTTATTTCAAATAACAGAAAAGGAAGTTTGTGCCCTGTGGCCCTCTGAAGAGAGGTTTCTAACAAACTGAGTGCCTTGTATTACAGTTAATTATCATAAAAAGCATTTGTGGTGTCTGAAAATATTAATCCTCCAATTAAAAGAAAATATAAATGTGCAGTGTGGGTTGACAAGCTTAGAATATTTCAGAAATTCTCTTTTGCTTATAAATTATAAATAACTATATAGCAATAATTATATACACTGGAAGAAATTCTACAATTATGAGAGAAATCGTACAGTATAGAAAACGAGTGTATAATGTTGATATCTGTTGAGAACAGATCTTGGAAAGTCGAATTATCTTGACAATGGTTTTGATAGGGCTATGACTTCAGCTTTCAAGTTTAACAGATTCATCATGAGTTGCAGTAGCAAGTAATCACACGAGTAGCTCCTATGATCACGGGGCTGCCATTTTTCTCTTGCTACTCTTATTTTTTCATTATTTCAAAGGTGATATTCAGTATACCACTGTTTTTGGATGGGGAATGACTTGTTACAATTCTGCCTGGTTGCTGTATATCTCTTATTTTTTAGGCCATTACTTCTTTTCTTTTTTGCCAGACTTTTTCTTGTTCCCTCCTGAAGGTGCAGCTGATTTTCCATCACGTTTCCCAGCAGCGTTAGTGAGCGTTGATGTTGTTCCCGGAATGTAGATGTTCTGTCTGTAGTCAGGAACATGTTGCAGAGTGAACTGAGGTCCATAGCGAGCACTAAGTCCCATGGTCCCATTTCCTCCACCCATGGCAGAGGCTCCTTCAGCAGCTTCTGTAGGGCAGAAAGTAAAAATTAACGATCAAGCAAATTTGACAGTTTATTGTTTCTGGACACATACAAAAATATACAGTTAGTACTAATTGTGCTATTTCAAGTCCATGGTAGACTACTGCTGTTGAATCTCATAACTTTGTTAATATATCATATATTATTATTATTTTAAAAAATCCTACATGTTTTGCATTGCTGTGAAATAGGTGGATTAACAAAAAATACTTCTAACTTGAAACAAAGATAAGCCTGACAAACAGGAACATAATGTTACCACAGTGCAAAGAGAATGTATTAAATAAACATCTAATTAGCATGGACAGTTCTTTTCCTTCATTGAGGATGGACATTTCTGCGTTTATTTAGGACATTCTTCATAAGCAAGTCACTTACAAACCAGCATTCACGCTCACTGACAGACACACACATACAGTGACAGACATTCACTCACTGACACACACACACACACACACTCACTCACTGACTGGCATAAGCATATTCACTGACACACACAGTGATACTGACACACACACACACACATTTTATCATATCATAATTATTATTATTATTTTTTTTATTTAAGTCACCCAGTCTCTCTATCTGTCTGAGAGCTGGAGTGGATTATTTCCATGGGATCCAGTGGGGATCCTTTCCCTGGGGTCCAGTGCTAATCCTTTCCTATGGGCCCCTCATGACATGAGGCTAACAAGGCATTTAATAAAGTTACCAGGGTGCGTACAGGTGGCGTTTTTTTTTGCCAGTCCCCGGGAAAGGAGACTATATTTAAAAGAAGAAAAACTACCACAACAAGAGGTCATAGTCTTAAATTAGAGGGGCAAAGGTTTAAAAATAATATCAGGGAGTAGTACTTTTTTATTTTTTTATTTTTGCAGTGTAGAAAGATACAAACAGCATACCACAAGCTTTGCATCATGGAGAACATTTGGTATATTTAAATTAACATGCACATTTTTTGGAATATAATAACAAGGTCATTTGTGCTCAACTCACAGATGCTTGGCGGAAATAAAAAAAAACACAGTGCTATGGGGGTGAGAAATCGCCATAAGACATCAGTAAATATAAGCTTGCAGTGTACAGTGATGGGGGAGTCTGTGAGCTTATGATTGTAATAGTAGTAAGGAGTAAGCTATAGACAGATTGAACTAGGCAGCCTTATGTGGTGGACTCAGGGACTATTTAGGGCTGACAATCTTTTCATCAACTGGCTTCTTGCCCTACATTAGCTTGGGTGTCTAAGTAAGTGTAATGAGCAACAAGAAGCATAGTCGTATACCTGCCATCCAGCCAGAACTCTTGCTGTGCGGTAGGTAGACTCCGGATGGGCTGTTGATTGCCTAGATGTGTTTTACGCCTCTGTGCATTAAAATGCTTGATTAGATAAGCATACAGTGAGTTAGAGGGGGTGGGGGGGATGAGAGAGAGCTATTTGTTCCTCAAAATTCTCTAGCAGCGCTGTGCACCGTGTTTGTTACCAGAAAAGAAAGGACATAGAGTAAAATAAAGTAAAAAAGATTAAGGAAGTATTACTTTACTGAGAGGGTAGTGGATGCATGGAATAGCCTTCCAGCTGAAGTAGTAGAGGTTAACACAGTGAAGGAGTTTAAGCATGTGTGGGATAGACATAAGGCTATCCTAACTATAAGATAAGGCCAGGGACTAATGAAAGTATTTAGAAAATTGGGCAGGCTAGATGGGCCGAATGGTTCTTATCTGCCGTCACTTTCTATGTTTTTATGAAAGTGTAAGGTAAATGACTTACTAGCCTTGTAATAGATACAACACTGACTGTAGGCACTGTATCTGCCTCATCTCATTGAACTGGTTATAGTGTCTGGAGTCAACTGGTGCCTTTTAATGAGCTTTAAAGGGACACTGCAGGAACCCAGACCACTTCTGCCCATTGGAATATTTTTAGTGCAAATGTCATTCAAATTCAAATTCCCATTCCTGGAATTCTCCAGTTCTAAGCTAGCTAAGAAAATTCCTGGAACAAAGTCAATTTCATCAGACAGCTCGAGTATTTGCTACAATAAAAACTGACCATTTGCTGATGCCAAGATCATTGCTTGAAGTCTCTCGGTTTCAAACTGGTTGTTTGGCCACACTCCAGCTTCTTCTGTAGGCTGAGCTCTAAAGAAACCACAAATATTTTCAGTAAGGAACAGCGTAAGGAAAAGATATTAACAGCTGCACATTGCATCTTATGGAATTATGGAAAGGCGATAAGCAGTACTCTTCTACCCTTTATTAATACATCATGTGAGAATGGTTTGCTAAAGAACCACAGCAGTTTCTACACCCAAAACCTAATGTGCTCTAACATTAAAAGGGTTTTTATGGTCAGTAACCAAAGAGTGAGTAAAAAACATTATATCTGATTGAGAAATAAATATATCCTGCAGAGTCAGGAATATTTGTGAAAGACTGACACAAAAGACTGAATTCCTGTGGACGCTAAGTACATAAAGTAGGGTTTATTTAAAATTCACAGTACAATGTGTAAAACAAACGCTGATTGTCCAATGTGCTCTCTATCTCATACTGATTCAGAGACTGTATTCTGGTGTAACTCAGCTATCATCATGCAAAACACATCATTAACACTTTGAATGCCATGGGTGTGCCTGTTACATCACTGTGTGATGGAGCACAAGGAATTAAGCATTTCCCTTGTACTGTTACCATATTTCAATATGTCCCCGTGATATATATTTACATTTTAATGTGTTATTTTTACTCTGTATTGATAACACTGAGGCGTATTGACGTACCATGAATCACCCTGGCCATGGCTATTTTGTGTCTGAACCGCATACAGAATTAGATTGTTTTTTTAATTAACTATGCCATTCCCACGTCAGACTGGGTCCTTATTTCTAGATCTCTATACTGAATATACTACTAAAACGTTTGGCGACATAAGCCAATGGCTAAACTGAAATGTAACAATTGTTAGGACTTTTCACCCACCATATTAACATACAGCATATACACTTTACAGACCATGCATTTATTAACTTAAAACCTCTTTGTGTATAATATAGAGGATTTCCCCACATTTTAACTCATTATGTCTCTTATCCTTTTTACTAATAACCAACATTGTTATATGTTAAAAGATAGGCTTCAATAATTCACACGTTACCTTCACCCTTCACATTTGATTATGTTTTTAATTTTCTAGAAAGCTAACCTAACCACTTAACTAATCGTCAACTATTCACTTCTAGGTTTTAGTATTAGTCCTCCACTATAAGGGATAGGACCAAAGCAACTAGTGCCTCTGAGGATAGAATAAATATAGCATTTTGACATAAGAAAGAAAGATATTTCACAAATAAAGTTAAAGGGCAAAAATCATCAGTAGGTAAATAAAAGAGAAGTAGAAGAGACACAAAAATGTGAAAACCTGAATACCCCTGGGTGTTTTTAACATGATGCAATATAATTAAGAAGGTAGGCACACTAATTGAATGACATAAGGATATATCAGTAGAAACAAAACATCTGGACCAGATGCTCACTGAAAGGTCCTATTCTCCCAAGGACCTAAACAATCTATAGATAATACCAAATGAGGAGCACATCTATATAAATAAAAATATTACTTTATTAGTTGGGTCCGGTACACTAGGTATCCCAAGGTAACATTAGCAATAATGTCAAAACAATGCTCAATACAAAAAAAGCATACAAGGTATACAATAATTACATGTATTCATGGAAAACAACCAAAAAAGTACAATAATGCTATTAGCAGTATAGAGTCACAATGATACCTAAAACAAGCCACACAGCATAAAAATACATACCAAAAGAGAAGGAAAAAAATTGTCAGAAGTAGTGAGAAAGTCAAAATAGCTCCCAATATTTCGACAGGATTGCCTTTATCAATGGAGCATGATGTTTGTAACATGATGGCCATTGACATATTGTGACAAATACATACATGGTTATTCACTAACGTGAGACTTTACTGAATTTAAAGTGAATTTCAATTTTAAGACCAAAGCAGCCGAATTGAAAACATTGATGACTTGGGGAATAATCTAAAATGCTTAATTTAGTTTTAACTATTCAATATTGGAGATGGTGTATACATGTAAAATGTCAGTGTCAATTAACAGTGGGATTTAAATGCCAACAAGCCTAGAATAATCCAGATATGTTGCTGCTGTCCAAAGAAAGTTAACATTGACACTTAACAAAACCACAAAGGGGAGTGTAGGGAGGGGGTTAGGATAAGGTTAGTATCAGTCGATTAAGGTAAAGTTAAGGGTAATGACTTATTTGCATAATGGGTAGCTAATGCAGGGTTGCCCAAAAGGTAGAACCCCAAGAAGTTCAACATATTGTGAACTGTAAAATATATTATTCTCTTGGCAGAGAGTGATCAGCATTACAGCTACTTATCCTTATCACTAAACCCTTACCTCATCTAACGCCAAAACCACCTCAAAGCCATCTAGTGTTAAATCTACTGAATAGGGCACTGATGTAATTTGTATCACTACAGGTAGAGCAGTGTACTCAGTGATGTAATGACCCCTGTCATCAGGCCCGGACTGGCCATCGAGCTGGCTGGTCCATGCAGGGCCGACACTATCCGAGTGCCAGCCTTGCTGTTTTTTTTTTTTTTTAATTCTTTATTTTATTTGTGCATAAAATAACAGAAAGCGGGCAGAGCCACGACAGCTGCTGCAAGCGTTTTCATAGCATTACACGGTGTGGCAGGTTATACAGCACATTTTTTTTTTTTTTTAAACATGAAAATCACAGATTAGGAAAGCATTTTCAGAGACAGTAGATTGCTGTATGTAATCAGGTCTGCACTTTTTAAACATTCATGCTTACTACACTATCCCCATTAACAGATTAATACAGATAGATTATAACGTGGTATTCATGCTAGGTCTAAATATTTCGCTTTAATAGAGTTAAGTCGCTTTGATTAGGCTATCCCCCTGGTTGCTCAGACAGTCTCAGTGAGGAGGGCCATCGACATGGAAGTCTCGGGGTTCTCGTGTGTCAGGGTAGTCGCATCGCTAACCGATACCTGCTTTGTCCTGCATGGGTAGCTGGGAGTGAGTGTCCATTATATGAGCCGTCCTGGCTGTGCTGTGGAGTTCTCCCTGGGTGTCCACGGATTGCAGCTGTTGTGTGGTGTTGATGCACCTTTTTTCCTCTGTGGGTTGACTCCCGCCATAGTAAGGAGTTCAGCTTCGCCCGCATGGGTTGTCTGCGGGTTGGATCGGTTGGTTGCAGGCTGGGAGGGATGTGAGTGGTTGGGCGGTTTCCTTGTCGGATTGTACTGCTGGGCAGCAGGCTCAGTGTTTCCATGCGGGTATGTGCGATGCGCGGCATATTTCCGTCTCCCCGGTGTAGCTGTTGACCTCGTTGGTGATAGTGGCTGCGGGGGTAAGTGAGGGTCTTCCGGCTCCTCCGTATGGCAGGGTCGGGAGGTGGGAGCCGCGGTGTCTTCCGTAAGCCGCATGAGAGGGCCGGTCGTCCCCTTGTCCTCTGCGCACATGGCGCCCGACATTTTGAATGCAGCGGCCAGGCCCCCCGGTGTCGGTTGTAGTGTCCTGATCAGGGCCACAGGGTGAGGGCCGGGATAACCCCCACCGGCCCACAGGGGGGGGAACAGGGCCGGGTCCGCTTCGATGTGCACCGCTGGTTGGGTACTGTGTAGCAGGATAGTGGGGCAGCGGCCGTCCGCCCCACTCACCGCCGGAGAAGGCCTCGCCTGGGGCAACGAGATTATCTCCGCCCGGGGACTGAAGCCCATTGAGCCAGCCTCACCCTGGATCCAGCAGTCCCTGTGCTCTAGGTGTCTTCGCTGGTGGTCGGTTTTAAAGCAGTTAATCATGCTTATTTAGTTTTATCGTCGCTGTTTTGCAGGAGCTGTGCTTGTGTGCGACCGTCCAGCTCGGCGGTCCGGCCCCGCCCCCAGCCTTGCTGTTTTACATGACGGGCCAGTGGGGGGATCAAAGATCTCCCTCACTGGCCCACATGCAGTATGATGCAGCCACCGGCGGCAGAGAGAGGGAGGAATACAGGAGAGGACCCGGAAGAGCACCACCAGAGATGGCAGCACGGTTCCCCCTCCCTGACTACAGGTAACAAGGGGGGGGCGATATAATGCTTGTTTATTTTTTTTCAATTAATATATATTGATAATAATCTGCCCCCCCAACACACAAGCCCTCCAAATATATTCACACACCAGCACCCTCACCAACACACACACAGCACCCTCACACACACACATTCACAGCACCCTCACTCACACACACACTGCACCCCTGACACTCACAGCACCTCCCCCCACACACACATTGCACCCCTGACACTCACAGCACCATCACACACACACACACACACTGCACCCTCACACACACACTGCACCCTTTACACACACTGCACCCTTACCCATACAGCACCCTCACACACACACTGCACCCATCTTGCACACACACTACACCTCTCACACACACACACAGCACCTTCACACACACACAGCAGAATACTCTTTCCTGGCATTTTTGTCTCCTGGTATCCCATCTATGGAGACACCAGAGACAAATTTCAAGCAAACACAGTGCAAGCATGTTATTAAATTTGCTTGCGCTGTGCAGAACAAATTCAGGGCCTTTTTCTCATAGTAGAGCTTTTCAGCAGAGCTCTGCGCATGGTATGCCCTGGAAGAGCATTGAACCAACATTTTCACTTTGTGATGGGGCGTGCTTGTCATTGGTGATGACAAAACACACCCTATCCGGCCTCGCCCCCTTTTCAGTGGGCCACTGTAATTAAAAAATGCCCGGGCAGAATTTTTTTCCCAGCCTCGCCCTGCCTGTCATTATAAACAGTGATATACCGTATTTTTCGCTCCATAAGACGCACCTCACCATAAGACGCACCTAGTTTTTAGAGGAAGAAACCCAGAAAAAAAATATTCTGAACAAACTATCCCATAGTGTTTCTTACTATGGGACAGTTTGTACAGAATATTTTTTTTCTCCCCTGTCCCATAGTGTCCCCCCCTTCCATAGTCTTCTCCTCTCTCCCATAGACTTCATCCACCCCCTCCCCATAGACTTCATCCACCCCCTCCCCATAGACTTCATCTCCCCCCCTCCCCACAGACTTCATCCACCCCCTCCCCATAGACTTCATCTCCCCCCCTCCCCACAGACTTCATCTCCCCCCCTCCCCACAGACTTCATCTCCCCCCCTCCCCACAGACTTCATCCCCCCCCCCTCCCCACAGACTTCATCTCCCCCCCCTCCCCACAGACTTCATCTCCCCCCCCTCCCCACAGACTTCATCTCCCCCCCTCCCCACAGACTTCATCTCCCCCCCTCCCCACAGACTTCATCTCCCCCCCCTCCCCACAGACTTCATCTCCCCCCCTCCCCACAGACTTCCACCCCCCCCCTCCCCACAGACTTCCACCCCCCCCTCCCCATAGACTTCATCCCCCTCCCTCCCCATAGACTTTATCCCCCTCCCATACTGTCCCCCTCCCCTTGTCCTATAATTACTTACCTGTCTTGCAGCGTTGGCCGGCAGCACAGGGCGCACCGCGGTAGTGGAACTTGAATTTCATGTTCCGGTTTCCGGCGGGACTGAAAGGAAGTGCGCACTCAGCTTGTGCGCACTTCCTTTCAGTCCCGCCGGAAACCGGAACATGAAATTCAAGTTCCACTACCGCGGTGCGCCCTGTGCTGCCGGCCAACGCTACAAGACAGGTAAGTAAAGCTTCATATTCGCTCCATAAGACGCACAGACATTTCCCCTCACTTTTGAGGGGAAAAAAAGTGCGTCTTATGGAGCGAAAAATACGGTAATAATAATGCAATCTTTTTAATACAGAAACATTACAGTGTTCCCTTAATGTAGGGGATTTCTTAGTGATTTCTTTATCCTGACATTTTGTAGTCAGCCTTTTCAAAGCAAATCTAGAGAGTGCAGGTTGCTCAAAATAAACTTGTTATTCATTCAGTTCTCTCTCTTATGTCAGGGGGCTGGGTTGTTTTTCTGTGTCTCTTTCTGTGATCAAATAGTAGATACATACAAAGAGATAAAGAGACAGATTTAGCCCATCACATACGTCCTTTAGGCAGTTGCCCGGGGCTCCAAGCTATAGGACTTGCTTTATTACCAACATCTGGATGAGTCGATGACTTGTGCTTCGTGCAAAACCAGTATTTTACCAACTTCACAATGCAGACACAACGTTATAAAGGCACCTGTCATGTTAAACGGGTGCAAACACGTGCCTCTACCACGCACTGGCCTGTGGGGCCTTTCTTTTGTGTATTTCGTTATCATGTGCATCCAGCAAGAAAAGGGTAAGTTTAATATGTATTTGTGTAGTTTCTCATGTGAAAGCAGATTAATTTATGTATTACTTTACCTACAAATTACTTATTACTTTATTTATTCAACCCTAAATTGTATTTAGTACATATCCAGTTTGCACATCCAGGGAACATACAGAGACCTTTACCCCCTACACTGTAGCGCATTTTAGTTTAATAACCATGCCTGAGTCCCTTATTAATTAGAAGCAAATTCTCCTTCCATTCCCTCCAACCATTAACAGAGAAAGGCCAAAAGAACCACTTTGGGCACAATAACAACTTAAGCAAAATTAAGTTGTTATGGTGCCAGATGGACTCTTGTGCTGGTTCACCTTTAGGGGTTATACCATTCCCAATGTCTGTGTCCTAGCACCAGATCTCTTTTCCACTTGTCCTTCCATTTTCCAAATAGCTTCAAAATGGAAGAGTAGGGCTAGCCAATCATTTCAGTCAATCAGTGGCTCCCCATTCACAAAATCATTTAGGGGTTTGGAGTGTCCCTTTAATTATCATATAATAACAACCAGTGCCTATTTCTTGCTATCTCATGGGTGTGATTATTTCTCTGTTGGTATCTTCTCTTTCTTTTTCTCTCTCTCTTTTTTCTTTAAATAAAACAGTTCAATCATCCTTTACATTAATATTATACCCCAATTTTGAGGCAGTTTTAAAGTACAAAAAATGTAAAAGATAAAGAAAATATAAAAAATAATAATAATAATTTTAAAATAAATAAAGTCATCGGCAATTGCTCTTATTGGCATAAGCGATCGCTATATTCCCAGATGTCTGTGGTCTATGTCTTATGAATACTTTATTGTTCAATGTTGATGCAATTTCTAAAGGCCTGTCATTCATGCTTTATATTGTGGCTGCTTTACTCTTCTCGTATGGCTCACAAACTTTGTTAATTGTCTTCTATACTTAACTCTCTTTGTTTCAATAAGAATATTTAAAACATTAAGTGGCAATGACACAGAGAATGAACAAGGAGGAGAGAAGATGCACAAATGCTAGTTGACTACAGCATGCTTTAATCTCTTTTTCACCAACAATTGAGCAGACCCTGAGAAAAAAGACTCCAGAGACAAAGATCCATGATCAAAGCATTTACAAACAACTGCAGCATCAACATAGTAACTGCTTTGCTCACTTGTTATCAAGATGTACAGGCGCAATTACTTGATTTGCATTATCAACATAATTACTCTTTAACCCCTTAAGGACCAAACTTCTGGAATAAAAGGGAATCATGACATGTCAGACATGTCATGTGTCCTTAAGGGGTTAATTCACCACACTAACAAAAATGTATTTTTGTTATAGTTTTAGTGAAGTAGAATAGAGTGAGTAGACTAAAATGATTATGAAAATGTTATACTTCGGTGGATATATGTTTAGAAATGCTCATTTTAAAATGGAATATTCTGTATAATCTGTGTCTCATCTTCATGTACCTGTTTCTGTTCTTGTGAAAGATCTGGTTCATGATTCGAATTGTATGAGTGAATCAGTTTTAATCTGAGACAACTCTGTCACCATGCGACCGCTCACGTGTATTTAAATATAGAAAGATATTCTAAATACTTTTTAGCAAAATACCTGGCAAATAATAAAAATAAGTATTACTGATGAAGTCCTAGGGCGCGCATTGCCAATGAATGCATACAGACAGCACATCGGTCTGGCAAAAGCATTGTTTAGTCCCAATCAGGCAGAGATTTATAAACTTGCTTGTGTACCCATTGTGATTTGCGATGCCCGCTTCATGTTCTGGCAGTACCAACACAACCATACTTTACAACCTCACTACCATACTTTACAGGTATGTCATGATCTCAAGTGTGGCAGAAATGTGGCTTCTGTATTAGACAGGCTGAAATGTGGCTTCTGTATTAGACAGGCTGAAATGTGGTTTCTGTATTTGACAGAGGCAATATGCGTGTCTGTCTCTTGAGCACTTAATGTTAAGTAGTCTCTTCTCTCTGTGGATGAGAAGGGGTTAATAGTTGCTATATCTCTCTGGCAGCTAAAGGGCTTAGCATACATCTACTTTCCATTTTAGCAGTAAATGGCTAATAAATCCTGCCTATCTACAGAGCAGTTAAGAGGTTGATGCCTGTCTCTCTATGTAGCAGTAGTGGCTGCTTCTTTTTGTAGCAGAGAATGTTTTAATGCCTATGTGGGGCAGTGAAGAGGTTAAAATTGGCTGCCTATGTGTGGCAGTGACATTGTAAAAAATGGCTGCCTCACTGTATGTCACGGCAAAAAAGACCTGTCCCGTGAAGCAGAAAGTCGGTGGGCAGGGTAAAAGGGTGGACCACTGACACGAGTCCCATAACCAGAACTGCCCAAAGGGGCGAACGTGCCCATAAAGGGGGCATGTCTGCCCGAAGAATTAGGTCATTCTGGTGTAAATACATGACAGGCTGCCTGGATGCAGGATGACCAACAAAAGGCATACCATGCAGACAGCACCCTGAGCTTGGCATAATGATGCACTTGCTCCACGCTTTCTAAGGGCTATCCCCTAGCACTCACTTGTCCACTCCTCTCCTTACTAGCAGGGAGAAGCTTCTATAATACAGTTGGGGCAGAGGAAATGTGTATGTAGTGAGTGTAGAAGAAAGGGAACATGTTACAGTATTAGAGAGACTGAAGCAGCAAGAGCATTTATATAGTGCGCAACTTTACCTTAACTAATTTCATTGTCAGCCAGTTTATAAACATACGTTTTGTTCCTCTACATCCCTCTTAAGTTTCTATACTTAAACAAGAACATGTGAAGAGTAGTAAAAAAAAATAAACAATCTTTTTTTTAAACAATGGGCCTATTCCATGGGCCTGGAGCTTCAGCTCCATCAGCCCCTATGTTAATCTGGCCCTGGATGGGGTTAATCAGGCCTCTGTATATTACATTTCGCAGGGTGCTACTGGGGCCAATTCATACAATGTGCAAGATCCAGCATACTCACTCACTAAATAGCAACTTCATAGCTCACATAATTTAAACGTTTTTAAAAACACCTTACTAAGGCGAAAATAATGTGAATTAAGTAACAGCATATGATTATACATAGGATACATGAGAATATTTAGTGAGTAAGTGAATCTCAGCATCCTTTGGTTTTTTGTTTGTAAAAGTCATCAGTGTGCACATACTTTCTCATGCACAGTTCATGTGAAAATAAGAATAGTGGGCTGACGAGAATCGGGTAAGAGGCAGGGGGGAGGCTGAAGAAACTCTCCCCAGCTCAGAGGCATGCTAGATTATATAACCTGACAAAGTTTATAGCAAGTTTTTAAATGTTTATTTTACATACTTCTCAAACTTTTCTTGCTTTACTTTAGCTTTTATATTTGTTTAAAAGTGTTTCCTTGCAGGTTTAAAAAAAAAAAAAAAAATGTGTTGCGTCCCTTTATTGTAACAATACATTTGTAACAGATGACTCTGATACTATTACAAATAAAACAAAATGAAATTAAAAACATTCTAAAAAAAAGCCATAAAATCTCATGTGACTTACCCACTGGGTCCTGGTCTTTGAGCCTGTGAAAATCGCCAGTCTGTGTTAGGTTGTGCCTGCTGAAAGAAACAGAATGGTGTTTTTAATTGATGTTCATTGCTTATTAAATCAAATAATACATATTAGATATGTATTCTGAAATGTTCAGAGAGCATACAAAATACTGCCTATATAAAACAAATATCAATGTACATGCCATTTGGACATAAACCTACTTTGTGTTTAGCTTTGTTGAACTGTCCACTCCCCCAGCTTTTGAGGAAGAAAACAACTACAATTCCAATCATTCACCATATTTGAACATACGTATGTCATAAAGCAAAGTTAGTTTCCACAATTTCAAACAATGTATCACAATATTACAGAGAACAATAAAAATAGAAATCTAAATTGTAAACTAAAGAACACATTTTATTGAATGTCATGTAATTATTTTGATGCGTTATTATGGTATAATGGCATATAATGACATAGCACCATAAACTACAAAATAAAACATATCTCTGGAATCAACTGTCTCTCTCAGAACCCTTTCTTCTTAAGGACTCTTCCTGTCCCACCTGCCTTTCATGAGGACAAAGTCACAATATTGGTCCCCACCTTTACTGTTGTTGGCAAAAATCCGGGCCTGATAATGTGATCACATCAAACAAAGTAAGCAGAGTTCATAATGAAAATTGTACAATGTGTATTTATTAGATCAAATAATTATCCAGTTGTTTTGTTTAATTGAATTCTAATTCAAAGAAAACATAGAAAGATAGAATGTGACGGCAGATAAGAACTATTCGGCCCATCTAGTCTGCCCAATTTTCTAAATACTTTCATTAGTCCCTGGCCTTATCTTATAGTTAGGATAGCCTTATGCCTATCCCACGCATGCTTAAAATCCTTTACTGTGTTCACCTCTACCACTTCAGCTGGAAGGCTATTCCATGCATCCACTCTCAGTAAAGCAACATGTAGCTAACTTAGTGTAGCCCAGCTATAGCAACAGATTATTTATTCTAAACAGTGATCCAAGACCAGGTGACAACTTTATAGACATAGTGGATCAATGAAACATCTAATTTAATGCTCCTACACATTGGTGCATTAGAATGCATACGGCCCATACATTTAAGTTGGTAGCTTGCTTGAATGAAGAACACTTAGGTGTCTTAGCAGGTAGCATTAAATATTAAAGCTCCTGATAGCTTTGTATTTTCTTTATAGTTTTTTGTAGTTCTGTCTCTCACACTTCCAGCTTCAAGAATATAAAGAGGGTGAATGAGTTTTTAATATACTACATATATTGGATTAAAACTAATTTCTCTGCATGCTTGAAAGGATTCAATACACAAATGCGTATGCAAAAGCCAGTCTAATAACAAAATATTTCCTATGACATATCCAATTAGCACATCAACTTAAAATAATCAGAAAGTAAATGTTGACATTGTACGTAATTAAAATAAATTACCATACCAGGGCAAGTGTAGACATATTTTCTATCAGTTTCTAAATTTAATTTAGAAACGCAGCGAGGGAGCTTGTAATATCCAATCATACCCATTAACCCTATCGGTGCAGAAAACATTATATTATTTTTTCCTTTTTGTAGTGTAGCTTTGCTGTAATTTGTATTTTACAAAAAAAAGAGATACATGACTTTCAGTAGTTCACAGTAATCCATAATGACCCCACGCAAATATGAGGTGTAACATTACTTAACACTTATTTAGATCTTCGACAGTCTCAATTAAACAATTTTTGTTGTTGGTTATTTTCACCCTGTGAAATATGTGATAAAAATAACATCTTAAACTTTACAAATCTGAAACAGTTTAGATTTGAGATTTTCACCAGATTTTCATTCATTTGAAGCCAATCATTCATGTGATTGGCTTCAAATGAATGAAGAATGGCAATGGTATAGAATTTATTGAAAATGAACAGAAGTAAAAAAGAACAACCCTCCCCTCCCCCCTCCCCATAAAATATAATACAGTGCATCAAGATCTGGTCAACTTATATTATCACCAAGGTGAACTAAATAATATGCTAGCATCATAATAAATACAATGTACATAGGACGTGCCAAGTCACACAGTGTTCTTGTGTGATTCAGGATTTTCCCTAAACAAACAGACTGGCTCTGTCCTCTGATGTAGGACTGAGACAGAGTGCAGTGTGAACGGATGATTAATAGTTAGGATTTGCTTCAGGGTATCAAAGCTCATATTGAAGTGCTTCAGCAGGACTCACTATATTGGCAGATGGGATGCTCTGACTGCACTCACTATATTGGCAGCATACAGGCCAGGATGGCACAACCTTTTAATAGGCTGGCACATTGTCCGTGGTACCCAACTAGAAACCCCTGCCCCTCTTACCCCCTTCCCCTTCCTGATTTTATATTGAACAAAGTCAGGCTTCCAACAATTAACAGGACCGGCTCTCACCATTCGAAAAAAAGGAATTTAAAAGCTATGGTACAATGCAAACTAGGGTGACTACAAGACCCTAATAATAGATCAAAATAACAAAAGATGTCTGGGGACACATAGCTCCAGGAGAGAAACAGGCAGCATTTTGGCACAAACAAGAGCCTTTCTCAGGCCACAAAAAACAAGTGCGCATATATATATATATATACACTTTTAATACAATACAAATACAATAATTAACTAATTAATGAAGGTACAATCTTAGAGTAGTGAGTATCAAACATTACATAAACCAGAAACTGCCATTAGTGTGTTAGAGCCATCATAGACTGGATCCGAAGAACCAAAAGTGACATCAGCGCCATTTTTAATAAAAATTAAAAAGTTCACAAAAGGAGAACCTTGTATCTTATGGAGGCCCCAGACACTCATCAGCAGTAAAACCAAACTATGAACAGGAGCAGAAGGCGTTGAGGGCCCTGCTCAAACTTGCTTATATTCTAGAGCAGTGGTTCCCAACCCAGTCCTCAAGTGCACCCTAGCAGTCCAGGATTTAGGGAATACCCAGTTGTTTTTAAGGTGTTTTTAGAAAGAAAAAAACCTTAGACAAGACAGGGTAAACCCTAAATCCTGCACTAGTAGGGGGTACTTGAGGACTGGGTTGGGAACCCCTTTTCTAGAGGATATGTGCAAAATAACAATAAAATATATAATAAGTACATGTATAAAACACAAAAAAGTACTCTAAATAGCACTGTCTGATATATTATAAAGTGCTTAGTAAACTCCAATGGGGAATATTTACTAAAGTGGTATCTAGTGTATACCAAGTCAGGACTCCCACAAGTCCTTTTTTGGTGGGACAGTCATGCTTTTTGAGTCCTGTTCCATGGCCCCTTGTGTCTCGCATCACGGTGTGGACACCACGGAACTGCCCCCAGACAGCACGGCTTGAGCATGTCATTAGATGTGCTCACTGTGTGCAACGGGAATTAGGATCATGCAGGAAGCACTTCGGTAGAGTTCCCTGCATGGTCCTAAAATAGTATGGCATCGCTAGTGACGCCCCTCAGGGCCCTGCCCACCTTGTCCCAATTGATGGGTGATATGCCCAAAGTTGAGAACTATGCACTTATTATAATGGCAATAATGTACAAAAAATGGATGTGGATTGATCAGTGCTGAGGATTGATCAGACTATGGATTGATCAGTGCTGAGTTTTCCAGCTTGTTCAAAAGTACACCAAATTCCTGCTCTATGTATGTTAGTATGTACTCCTACTGTTGTTCAGTAATTATGTAAAATATACAAACTATGGGTAGCAGGATTTAAATACAGAACAGTAAATCAAATATGGTTGCAACGATAATGCCCTCAAAGGGATACTCTAAACCCCAAAACACCTTTAGCTTAACAAAACAGTTTTTTGTGCATATTTCTCTTTTTTATGAGTTTAATTACTTTGCGTATAGAGCATTGGCCACATTAACTCTGACTGTGACTCACACAGCTTCAGTAAAAAACATTTTTATTCTACAGCAAATTGTACTTTATTTTGAAGGGTTTATCTCCTATTAATTGAACATTAATCACACACAGGAGGCTGCTGTAGGCTATAACAGGCAACTCACATAAATCTAAATGAAATACACTTTGCAATAAAAGAAGCTAAAAATGTGATCTCCTTTTCAGCAGGCCCCCCAACAGTTCCGATTTCAGGGTCCTCTCCTGCCATCCCAATTTAGTTCCCACATCTAGGTTTAACTGTCATTAAGCACTGCACTGTGCATGTGCTTCACAGTGCTCTCTGAAGCTCCTGCAGGCTAGGGGTCAGACAAACAGACTCCATCAGCCCTTCAGTGGACAAGCAAGGGTGGGTTCAGGCCCACCACCGATTTGCATTCTCCCAGTCTTAAGAGGTATATTTTCAGGAAGTGTGAAGGGAGACTGTAAGTCTTAGCCATGGGAAGTGTGGCTAGGGCTGTGCATACACAGTGATGTAACCTCTGAGAAAACTGAGCAATGAGACTGCACACCAAAACCACTTCATTAAACATTGTTTTGTTCTTAGAATGTTCCTTTAAATATTAGTCTAATCATTTAGCAAGGAAAACTGATTATATATGAAAATCTGCTTCCATTATATGTGTTAAAATATTACCAAAAAGAATTATCATTCTGTCCTTTATGAGACAAGATATTTTCACACAAAGTCCTTGTTTCTAGGAAATTACAAACTGTTCTTTAATCATCATTTGTATCATTAGTTGAAAAGTGATATGAGCAGAAATTGTTTGAGACTTCTGTAGGTTAAAGAATAAAACTATTTACATAAAAACATTGGTGCGGAATGTGTAAAATAGCATTAATGTTACAACTTTGGTACTTAAGTTAATTGAGTAATAACATTAGTTATCAGTACCATTTTCAGATAATTAAATCAAGTTATCATCTTTCTGTTTAAAGGACCACTATAGGCACCCAGACCACTTCAGCTCAATGAAGTGGTCTGGGTGCCAGGTCCCTCTAGTTTTAACCCTGCAGCTGAAAACATCGCAGTTTCAGAGAAACTGCTATGTTTACACTGCAGGGTTTGTCCAGCCTCTAGTGGCTGTCTCACAGACAGCCAATAGAGGCCGCTTCCGCGATTCTCACTGTAAAAATCACAATGAGAAGACACTGACGTCCACAGGAAAGCATTGAGTAATGCTTTCCTATGGGCGTTTTTAATGCGTGCTCGGTTCTGTCCACGCATGCGCATTTGGCTCCACTCGGGAGCCAATGTTGGAGGGGCAGGAGAGGTCACCAGCGCTGAGGGAGCCCCTTCAGCCCAGCGGGAGGAGGGCCCTGAGGGTGGGGGGACCTAATGACTACATAGTGCCAGGAAAATGAGTTTGTTTTCCTGGCACTATAAAGGTCCTTTAATGTTTAAAACAATCATATAGATACATAAAACATGAATGTGCTGTGTAACATTATTATTTTAGCATGGAAGTTATTATAAACAATCAGTATATTTTAAAAGTCAACACATTCACTATGCACTTTCCACTACTCATGTATGTTAATGCTTTAAAATCAAACTAAATACTAATAACTGACATTGCATGGTACATAGTAGTAATAAATAATATATAAAGATGTTCTTTATTATTTATGGAAGTAGTAGTAGTGGAAAAGGAGATGACATTTGCTAATGCATGAAGCATGCATGGCTTTTGGGTATAATTCCTATGAGATAGGCCTTAGATATCATTATCTAAAATTCTGTTATGAAGGATTTTGTCACATGCTTTATTACACGATTGTTGCACTATGGTTAAATAACGCTAGAAACACATCTTCACTTGAAAGCATTCACATCTTACACTCATTTTAGAAAATGTGATTAGGTATAAATACTATTTTCATTCAGGCTTATTGGAAAATAAATTGTACATACATTTTACTTATCTGTTACTTTTAGTGTGCACTCTGTGTTTGGTGGTAAAATGTTACCAAAGATAAACATATTTATGTACGTGATTCTCAAGCTTATTGTTATTGGTGTGAAAAGTAACTATGGGTAACTGCTACTAATTAAAGTGATAAATAAGGTAGAGATTAATGGAATTTTCGGCAACTCATGATACTCTATCTTCTCACCAGTTGGAAGTATTATTTGTAGCACCGGTGAATAAAAACTACTGCCTTCTGCTGGATAAGGATTTCAAACTCATTAAATGGTGTTGAATACCAAATGGATAAATGTCTTATGTATGTCATTATCAATATCATAAATCTGATAATCAATAGTTATATGTTTTCAAATAACTGAAACCCAATAATTTGCCACGGTCAGGACACCGAAAAATCGTAACATTTAAATACTAGCCAGGTCTGAAACAACAGAAATTCAGAACCATGAAAACAAGTTAATGCCAAATTGTAAAACATGCAAAAGCAATAGCAAGAGGATAAAGGCCACAAGAAGCTAAGACCGTGTTAGGGCATAGTGGTCTAAATGACATGTATATTTCTAAAATCAAATACTGGTATCATTACTATGACAGCAAAAGGTGCAAATATGCATGTGAACAAATGATGCAAGTAGATGCATGAAGTCCAAGTTATACTTTCTGGCAAGGATGTATGAGACATCACCCCGATGCAAATATGGCAACTTGAAGGATTGAAAGGATGCAACCAGGTGGATGTTGCAAGGGATCTAGGTACTGTACCAAAACTATGGTGATCAAGAAAACATAGAGCTTTAGTCACTAAACCGGGAATTGTGGAAGACTGACAGTGGAATTACATGTTTTAGGCTAAAAAAGCCAAATTGTACAATTAACCCTGTTTGAAAATGTATCCAGTTTGAAAATGTGTGGACTACATTTTTTAAATAGATTTGTCAATTCCCCACCACTTCTAGTTCACTGAAAAAAACTCCAAAATGTTTTAACCTAATAATATGCAACACAAGAAAACAGCTACAATATACCTCTCATAAACAAAATGAATACTTTAGTATTTCACCTGTGTAGATTCTTTTTGACCAGCCTGCCCGGACAATGTTTGAGTTCCATTGACCAATTCTTTTAATTGAGGAAAATTCAATGACTTCATAAAATTTAAGGTACCCTTGTTGATATCTGAATAATATGTCTCACACAACTGATTTTGCTGATCTGCTGGACCTGTGGAGACCTCCACATACTTCATAGTCCCATTAGGGTCCCACTGCAACATTTTGCGTGTATGTCCTAAATATTGAGTAGATGTTAATTGTCTTAAAACATCACATTCAGACTCATACATTTTATTTTTCTTTCTAAGGCATTTTGTCAGTAGTAGGATAAATGAAACCAATGACACTACACTAACTGCAGCAAGTGAAATCATTAAATATATTGTTAAGTCAGGTGTGGACTTGGCAACATGATCGTTCGTATATAAAATATCTTTGAAAATGTTGTCCTCCAAAGAAACAAGTAACATAGCTGTGGATGACAATGGAGGGTTTCCGTTATCTTTAACCAAAATATGTAGGCTTTGCAAAGGCAAATCTGTGCTTTCATATCTTCTGGCCATTTTTATTTCTCCTGAGTGCATAGTTATTTTAAATAATGAGAGATCTGTTGCTTTGACTATACTATATGAAAGGTGTGCATTATACCCAGAATCCCTATCGATTGCTATGATCTTGGACACTAATGAATCTTTTGAAAGAGATTTAGGGATAAATTGTTGAGATTGGAGCTCTGATGAATTTCCTGGATGTAATATAAGAGGCTCATTATCATTTTTATCTAAAATGTATAAATAGACTGTAATGTTGGAACAGAGCACTGGAGATCCAGAATCTTCTGCTACTATCCCAAATTCTAAAACTTGAACATGTTCATAATCAAAGGATTGCTGAGCATAAAAGTCACCAGTTTGAGAATCCAGGTAAATAAAAGACTGAACTGGGGAGCCTGCAATAAGGCTTTTATTTATGTAATATGTGATATGAGCATTTTCTCCATCATCTTTGTCAAACGCAGAGACGGTACCAAGTGCAGCACCTGGTTTATTATTTTCTTGTATAGAAACCTTAATATTTTTTTGGTCAAATGTTGGAGGGTTATCATTGATATCTGTTATGTTTATGCATATTCTTGTCTTTGTATAAAGCTGTGGTGTCCCCAAATCTACTGCCACCATCTCAATTATGTACTGGCTGTTATGTTCTCTGTCTAACAATCCATCTGTGATGAAGGAATAATGGTTTTGGACCAATTTGATGGCAAATGGAATGTTTGGGGATATTTGTAAGTGCACTTCTCCATTTTTGCCACTATCTTCGTCTTTAATTCTTATAAGCCCCACAGTTGAACCAATGGGTGTATCCTCAGGAATGGAGGTCACTAAAGAAGAAAGTAGAATTTCAGGTGCATTATCATTTATATCCACTATATTCAGTTGGATAAGACAATGTCCTTCCATGTCTGGTACTCCATGATCAATGGCCTTAACTGTTATTTCATATGAACTGTGCTCTTCGAAATCCACATTCCCTTGGACTCGTATCTCACCTGTCTGGTGATCCAAGCTGAAAATGTTTGTAACTGTCTCTGAAAAGTGATCTTCAAAGTAATAACTAATTTCTCCATTTGGTCCTTCATCAATATCTGTTGCATTTAGTTTTATTACTACAGAGTTAAGCTGTGTATTTTCTTTCAGGCTAATTTTGTATACGGCTTGTTCAAACACAGGAGCGTTGTCATTGCTGTCTAGAACTTTGACAGAAATTAAAATTGTCCCAGTTCTGGCAGGATTTCCACCATCAATGGAAGTCAAGATTAGTTGATGTAAATCTTGTTGCTCTCTGTCAAGGGGCTTTGCTAAAACCAGCATAGGAAAAGGTTTGTCATCTTTGCGATTTTGTACTATTAGAGAAAAATAACTGTTGCTACTTAATGTGTATAAGTTAACTGCATTAATACCCACATCAGGGTCATGGGCTCTTTCAAGAGGAAAATAGGTTCCTACTGCAGCTAGTTCTGTAATCCTGATCAGGCGTTCAGTGTTATGAAAAACAGGGGCGTTGTCATTCTTATCAAGTATATCCACCTCCAAACGAAATAGCTCCAAAGGCTTTTCAACAACAATTTCCACCATTAACAGGCAGCTCAGACTAGATCCACATAAGCTTTCTCTATCTATCTTATTTTTAACAGTGAGTACTCCACTCTCTGGATTCAGTACAAAATAATCCCTGCTTTGTTTAGATCCCAATTGCAACCCACGTTGAGCGATCACTGCTGTGTTTAATTCTAGATCCTGAACAACATTTCCTACGATTGTTCCAGGCTCTGTTTCTTCAATTAAAGAATACCTAAACTGTGCCGTTATTAATGTCCAATTTTGAATGAAAAATAGACATAGTACTTGCAATTTCCAGGTCTTTTGGTTTCTTCTTAAATTCATCTTTCACAAACTAAAAATTGTAGAGCATATAATAAAATAAAAGGCTTCTCTCATAGGCCTATTCTAGCAACAAATGGATACAAACTAAGCAGCACAGAGCAAAACTGGTCTGTCTACTCCGGTGTGTCTGCAAGACTTGGGTTTGTGAACTCATTACCTTACAGTCAGATACACAGCATCATAAAAACGCATTCACTGAAAAATAACTGCGAGAAGAAAACACAGTGCCATCTAGTGGTGGAAAATGAAACCTCATCTCATATACGTTATCCCATACATTTACCAGAACATCTATGACCACTATCAAATATGCATTAACAAGAAAGTACAAAAATATTAATAAAACTAAACTAAAATCTAATATACAAGTCAGTCTCAAGTTACAGTCTAAATTGCATTAACTTTTAATACTGATAAAAGTTAATAAACCTGCTGTTTAATACTTGCAGGAAAACCTCAAATACTACAGGTTACTAACTGGTAAATAATAATAGTATCTATATCAAGGGGAGCACAATGGCTATGAAATCAAATGTGTTTATTAAAATAATACATCAAAAAGTGAATATTTGCTCCTCCAACAGATGTATCAGTAATACATAAAGATGTACCATTAATCCATCACAGCTAAGAAATGCGCACAACATAGATATTAGCATGGAAATACATAGAACAATGCATGCATGATATAAACATCTCTATGATGGAGTCATGCCCAGCACCCTAAAACAGAATTCCTAAATAATGCCAATAGATGTTAGTAACTTCAAGAAGTCTGAACAACATCTGTGAATAGAAGACTCCAGGAAAAGTACTCCGAGTAATTTTCTGGATTTGATTGAATTGAGCAATTTATGGAACTAGCTTTACCTGAGGTCTTCTCTTTGTTATTGTTTTTGGGGGAATTGTCTTCAGGCTCCTCTTTAAGGTACCAGTGTTTATTGACACGCTTGTGGACTCCTGCTTAAGGGTGCAAATCATTCCTACTTATTAGAGACTTTGGTTATATTACACACTTTATAGTGCAATATATGATCCCTTCTGATATTCATGATTTCAGCTTTTTTTTTTTAAACATAAAGTTGATTTATGCATTAACTAGTAAGTGAATCTTCTCTGTTGAAGGAAACCATATTCATTTATTTATTTTAATTTTAATAACCAATTCTGATTTTGTAACTGTCTCCCTATCAATATAAAATGGCATTCATTACATTAATCAAAATAAAAAGATACACATCTATATGCTTCCTATATAAATAATGCAAATTACCACCACATACATATTCAATACATTTTCTTATTTTCCTTTCCTTCTATGTTAGTATCTTATTCAACAGTGAGATAATCTTGTTTGCAATAAATCATTTTGTCTATGTACTGTTCATGCAAGGCTCACTGTATAATTTTAATATGTATTAAATGATTATCCTTACAAGGCTTGGAACATCTGTGCTATGCGATATTTAGCAAGGTTACATAAAAAAATACCTTTAAAAAAAATCAGTGTATCTGTCAAATGGGGAGTCCCTAGTTTTAAATCTCAGAATCATTATCATGAGGTGCCAGGTGAAAAGTTATTATTTGTTTTTCTGGTGTTTGGTGTGCTCATTGATCATGTTTTAATAGTTTAAATAATATCTTCAAGGTTATTCAGTAAATTCAAAGTTGTTGAATCAAAAGTGAATTTTACATTTGAGAGATTGTTTTTTCATTTCAGCTATATTTGTCTTAAATTTGAATTTAACTTTGAATTTCTGACAAGTATCACTTCAGTGAAGAACTCTCTTTGTTAGATTTTCTGCATGTCTATTCTGGTTTCTCACCAACATTTAACTCGAAACTTAATGACTGCATGATGGATGTCTATTCAACATTACAATAAACCTGTATATTTAAAAACAGTATGCAAAAGTTGCACATCTCTTGTCTGCTGCCTTTGCAAGTCCTCCCCTTCTAAACCAACTCAGGCTTTCTGTGGCTGTCCAATCACAGACTTCCCAATGCAGCACAATGTGAAGTCTTTATAAGGCAGGTGCTCTGAACAATTGCTGCCTCTTGAGTTTAGCTCCACTGAACTAACCAACCAGGAAGAAATAGGACCAGTTGTCAGATTGACAGCCAGGGGTTATAACAAGGTTCATGTATAAAAGTGGCAATTTCTATTAAAGTCTGCAATTTTTGTAAAATGAAAACACATAACACATATAACACGTTTTGCAAAATGAAAACACATAACACATAAAACACTTCAGCAAGTGCTTTGGGGCTCTGGAGTGTTTCTATAATTAAAACCAGAACAGTTTTCTGGTATGGATTGAATCTTCTATTAAAATAGGCATATACCCCACCAACATATAACATACATAAATTAAAATTATATATATATACATCTAATGATATATACCCTGCTCACCTCAATACAATGAGAGTAACACAAACCAATAGAGTTATGGCGGCTTGGATGGTGCCCAAATTAACAAGGTCTGCTAAGGAGCCAAAGCAATCCTTTTGCCCTTGGGGTTTACATTACAAGCCATGGTGGTCTGGTGGTGGTGGCAGTCCCCTGCAGCTCCTCCAGCTGCATGCAGAGTTCACTCCTCATGAGAGCTCAGCACTATGTTGGAGCGTTGCTGTGGTAATGGACAGCAATGCTCCCAGCTGCCAACTCCTGGGAGGAACATTCGGCCTCCAGGGTCTTCCTTCCCTTACTCTCCTGCAACAAGGTACTCGCCTGAGAAGGCAAGACAGCAAGGCCGACTCTGCATGGATCTCCCCTGTCGGCCTCGGCTCATTGCTTTTGTGGTCCACTGGCCATTTGCCCGGATTGCCAGATGGCCATTCTGGGCCTGCTGGCCTATGTATGTATATATGTGTATTTGTAATAAACAAAATGAAATAGTCGAGTATAAAAATGAATAACACCAGAATGAAATCAAGTGTTTATCTTTTCACCTATAGGCACCCGACCACTTAATCTCATTAAAATAGACTGAGTGAAGTCCCATTATCCCGTTAAGGGATAATATAGCAGAGTTCAGACAACCTCTAGTGGCTGTCTTTCTGGATTCTCACAAAATTTAACGATTAACGATGTTCGGCATCCTCATGCAGGAGTTCAAAATCCCCAAAGATAGCATTGATTCAACGCGTTTCTATGGGGTAACTGTAATGAGGGTGGCACTTTTCGCGCATGCACATTACGTCCTTTATCGGCATGAGTAGGAGACCGAGCCCACGCAGAGTGATCTCAGAGATGTAATTAAGGGCAATGTTAAAAAGGTTTTTTATCCCTTACATCATGCCGTGGTGAGGGGTACCTAAAGTTAGGGACAGGGGTATACCATAGAGTTAGGAATTACAGTTTTGTATATTGTTCCTTTAATACATGTCGAAATTTTAATTTCAAAATTATAAATATAAATAAATATATGTATATATGTTTAATAATAATTCAACAATTTTAAATATATATATATAATCACATACACAAATTGACTATAATTTGAACAGAGCAAACAGTGTTCAAAAGCAGCCCCAAAAACCTCTTTAGTCTGATTTGACCGTGATCATGACTTGGGTCAAATTAACAGAAAAAGCCTGAGTTAGGCACACTATGGTGTTCTAGAATGAAGACCTCAGTTCCAGAGCTGAACAGTTGTTTGGATGGGGCCCCTAAGGCCATTAACACCATATTTATCATGGGTGAGCTTCTGGCTGCTTTTTATCTCCATTTTCCATGTTTCAGGCTTCCTCCTATTCCAGCGCTTATATACCCATTTGCTCCTCCCTTATAAATGTGTCAACCCTTACAGCATACTAAGTGTCTAAACAGCAACTGCAAATACTATATACATCTGTACAATTACAAAAATCTACTATTAGCAGAACCTAAACTCACATTCCTTTATTTTTCAAATGCCAGCAAAAGCTTGTCCTATGATATTAATAGTGTAACAAACTGATGATAAGGAACACCTGAGCTCAACAAAAAAATACTTAAATGCTCAAAAAATGTGTAGGCATAGGGTCTCCCATAAACTTCACTTCTAAAAATGCTAGCTTAATATTTGAATCCACAAAACAAATATATGTCCAAATTGCATTTAGCATACCTAAAGGGCAACCTGCGGTCCAATTTTGAGATTATTTATGACACTTTGCATTTTAGAGATTTATACAGACCTTCATATTATGACCCACATACATGTTCAACAATTTTTTACTTGTATCCATCAGCCATTGGTATAGCATGCTGTGGAAATAATATTAGCAATTTAATAGGTTTGCTTTTTTTTTTTACATGGAAAACGAATATCTCACCTGTGTATTCAAATCAGTTGTTGAAATGTCATTTAAAGAACTAATTCCAATACCTGAATCATTTGTGCCAATAAGATTATCTGTTGGAACATTCGGAGTAGGTTTAAGAAATGCAAATTCATTTTCAGTGGAATCCAGAGATACACAGACATCATATGTGTATGGAAGGGTCATGGTGCCATTATTATAATTAGATGGAAATCGAGGCCCAACTTGTGAATACATATCTGCTGACAGGTGCCCAAATGTCTTGGGGTGTCTAGATTTCCGACACCTTAATATAATTGCAAGCATCACGGTTAGAGTGAATAAAAATGAAATCAGCGCTAATCCTATAACTAAGTAAATGTTTAAATTAGATTGTGAATTTGAGGTCTGGAACTGATTATTCATTTCGGAGACCTCCTGTTGCATATTTTCTGCGACAACCAAGTTTAGTGCCACTGTGGAAGAAAGTGATGGATTTCCATTATCTTTCACCAAGACCACAACTTTGTGCTTCAGCGACTCTTTGTATTGAAAAGCATGTGATGTTCTGATTTCACCACTGTGCTTGCCAATGGTGAAGTGAAAATCCTCTGGAACCTGCAGAAAGTTGTATGAGAGCCATGCATTATGTCCAGAATCCGCATCCACAGCCACTACTTTAGTGACCAGGTATCCTTTATTTGCAGAATATGGAACTATCTCAAACAAAGCTGACCCATCAAAACCTGTAGAAGGGTACAGAATTTTAGGAGCATTATCATTTTGATCTGTTATAAATATTTTCATTGCGATGTTGCTATGCAGAGAAGGTGAACCATTATCTTTAGCTGTGATTTGGATCTCAAACTCCCTTAATTGTTCATAGTCAAATTGTCGCTGTGCATAAAGAACACCTGTCATTGAATTAATGGAAATGTAAGCTGATACAGGTGCATCTCCAATATTTTTATTAACAATGGAATAAGTGACTTTGGCATTGTCATGCGTGTCCAGATCAGTTGCTTGTACCCTGTAAATTGATGATCCTGATTCTTTGTTTTCTGGAATAAAAACGGCATACTGTGTTTGTTCAAAAACAGGTGGGTTATCATTCACATCAGATACATCCAACTTAATTGTTTTCATGGTGCTCAAAGGAGGAGACCCCTTATCTGTTGCTTTAATGGTAATATTGTAAATATCCATTTCTTCTCTGTCCAATGCACTTGAAGTAAGAAGTCTATAGTAGTTATTAGATGATGATATGAGTTCAAAAGGTAAGGTACCTATAAGTTGACAGGAGACATCACCATTTCCACCTGAATCTAAATCACGAATGTTAACCAAAGCAATAACAGTGCCAGGCAGTGAGTCTTCTGATAGTGTGTAAGATACAGATGTAAGTATTATTTCAGGGGAATTGTCATTTGCATCAATAATTTCTATGACTACTTTGCAGTGGGAGACCAGGCCTCCCCCATCCTCAGCTTCTACAGTCATTTCGTAACCTTTGGTTGCCTCAAAATCGAGTTCTCCTTTTGTTTTTATTTCACCTGTTTGAGAATTTATTGCAAAAATCTGTTGACCAACCTTGGTGATGCGGCTAAAGGAATATGTAATTTGTCCATTTACTCCTTCATCTTCATCTGTAGCAATCAAGTGAAGAACCAATGAATTAATTGGTGCATTTTCATTTATGCTAACCTGGTATAGATCTTTCTGAAACGTTGGAGCATTATCATTTATATCACTAATAACTATTTTGATAACAGCTGTCCCTGTTTTGATAGGGTTCCCTCCATCTGAAGCTGTTAAAATTATTTCAAGAGCTGATTGCTTTTCATGGTCTAAGGGGTTTTCTAAAATAAGTTCTGGATATTTTTGTCCATCAGCACTAGTTTTTTGTCCTAATTTAAAATAATAATTGTTACTGATCTTGTAGCTTTGCAGGGAGTTGACCCCGATATCTGGATCAAGCGCATTTCCAAGTACAAAGCGTGTTCTAGGTTGTGTGGATTCACTAATTTCTAAATTGACAACATTTTTAGTAAACACTGGAGAGTTATCATTTATATCTTGAATCTCAACGTTTATACTGAACACTTGTAAAGGATTTTCAACTATAGCTTCAAGGTTCAGAATACATTTTGTGGCCATTTCACAAATGGTCTCTCTATCAATTCTATCTGCTACAAGGAGGTTACCATTCTCTACATTTACACCGAATAAATGCTCAGAAGAAACAGAAGAAATGCGGAATTTTCTCTCTGAAAGTTCTCTTAGATTTAAGCTCAAATCCTTAGCAAGGTTTCCTACCAAAAAGTCTTTCTTTGTCTCTTCAGGAATTGAGTAATGAAGCTGACCAGAGACTGAATCATAACAGCAAAATAACACAAAACAGATTACTTGCCACAGCATTGTCTTTTCAGCCTTCCTTCCTTGCATTTTCTGGGAAACCATTGCGAGAAGACACAATCCAGCTAGATGTGTTGAAGTAAACCCCTTTAGGTCCAGTGAAAATGGTAACGAAAGCATATAAAATCCAGTTACTTTTTAGAGATTGGAAACCCAGAAATCCAGCATGAGATATAGTGTCCTTTCCACAATCTGCAAAATCTGCACATTGTACACGCTAGTTGAGCTCCATGTGTAGCATTTTCACCTTACTGGACAATAGCGACACACAGTGTTAAAATTAGGAATTGCAGGTCATTTCCTCTGTGAGGTAAAGTAGCACCTTTTCTCATTGGGTTGATTTTAAAATATATTCATCAGGATACTGAGTAATACATTAATTCAGCTATTTTATATATTCATTTTTATTAACCGTAAAAAGTCCAAATTAACTATTTATGGATATCACATTTTAATTGAAATCTAGTAAAATTCGAGATAAAAATATAGTATAGTAAAATCTAATAAAAATATAGAATTATTAACAAAGTGCCAAAATAAGAGCCACATTGTTGTAAAATTTGACTTTTTATATCTCATTTGTAATTCTATTGTTTTCTTTTTTTTTATTGTCAATATTCATAAAAAAAATTATAATGTGTGATAAAACTGCACATTTTAGAGTGGCCTTTTATTGTGGCCAGCCTAAGGCACACCTATGCAATAATCATGCTGTCTAATTAGCATCTTGATATGCCACACCTGTGAGGTGGATGGATTATCTCGGCAAAGGAGAAGTGCTCCCTAACACAGATTTAGACAGATTTGTGAACAATATTTGAGAGAAATAGGCCTTTTGTGTACATAGAAAAAGTCTTAGATCTTTGAGTTCAGCTCATGAAAAAATGGTCCAAAAACAAAAGTGTTGCGTTTTATAATTTTGTTCAGTATGTATTTAACAAACATAAATGCCCAAAGCCAATTACCAGCTTAGAGCTAGCTACTACCATGGTTTATTAGAATCAACTGGCTTGGTATACACCAGATAGACACATTTGTATATTAACAAGAAATATTCTTAAGAAACAATCCTAAAAACTCACAACAAGTCTATATGATTGACATCCCTTTTCTCTTTTTTTATTTATTAAGTTTATTTGGCTTATTTTTTCTGCTCATGTATTTGTTGTGCTATATGTCTCAAATGTATTTATTTAGATTGGTATACTTTTTTATTTTTTTATTTAACTGTGATTTTGTCATTGCTTTAGTTGTGTGTCAAAGGTATTAAAATAGATATTTTCCCAATAAGCACATTTGGGCATCTCTTTCCCACAATGCTGTGCATGATACATTTTACAGTATTCTTTCAGTGATGTATTTCATGTACATTCGCATGCTGTGCTCATTGAATTATAGGATTCAGTATATGAAGAAAATTTATCAAAATGTACCATTCCCTCAACATTCATCTGCACTCAGTTCTGGTTATAATGGTATTAGCTAAGTTTCCATTGTACAGGTGTGTCTACTGTATCTAAGATATGATCTGTAATGCGGAAAAAGCATTTTTGTTACAATCAGATTTTATAACTAAGCTTCTTTTTTCTTTCTTTGTCTCTTGTTTTTAAGCATTTCTGAATAGAAGGAAAATAAAAATGGAAACATGGCAATTTTACAGTTTGGAATCACTGTTTTGTGATCAGGCTATTGAATATCAAAAATATATATGACTTTTATTTGAAGCACTTTTCCCTTATTTGAAAAGGGCTTTTAGAGTCCCTTGCTGAGTCCAGCTCTACCAACCAATCAATGTGATCTAGGTTAACCTCAATTAACTCTGATATCGTGGAAGTGATCATTTTGCATTAACAATGCCATAACATACTGGGATATAATTTCTAATTAGTGGGGTAATAGCTGCTTGATTCAAGAAGACATCTGACTGCTATTTTGGGGTCAAGAAGGATTTTTTTCCTAGTTTGTGGCAAAATTGGAAGCGCTTCCTCCTGGGTTTTTTGCCTTCTTTTGGATCAACAGCAAAAACATATGTGAGGAAGGCTGAACTTGGTGGACGCAAGTCTCTTTTCAGCTATGTAACTATGTAATGGAGCTGATTTGGGGGCACTGAGAACAGTGCTAGCTTCATATTAAACTGGGGAATGGTGCAGGGTTACATTAGGCAACATAGCTGCTACTATAACTGTAACATTTTGGGTGAAGTTGATTATTATTATTATTATTATTATTGCCATTTATATAGCGCCAACAGATTCCGTAGCGCTTTACAATATTTTGAGAGGGGGGGGATGTAACAATAAATAAGACAATTACAAGAAAACTGACAGGAATAATAGGTTGAAGAGGACCCTGCTCAAATGAGCTTACAGTCTATAGGAGGTGGGGTATTAGAAACATTAGGATAGGAAATATCAAGTAGGAGTGAAGCAGAGCTGGAGGAGAGAGCAAAGCACTATTCCATAGGGACAGGTATGTAAGGGAGAGATTACTCTGGGAGGCCATACGCTTTCCTGAAGAGATGGGATTTAAGGCCCTTCTTAAATGATTGAAGACTAGGGGAGAGTCTGATGGCAGTAGGCAAGTTATTCCATAGGAGAGGAGCAGCCCGTGAGAAGTCCTGCAAGCGTGAGTTGGCCGTACGGGTGCGAGCAGCGGTCAGGAGGTGGTCGCGGGCAGAGCGGAGGGTACGAGGAGGGGCATACCTCTGGATCAGTGAAGAGATATAAGAGGGGCTGGAATTGTTCAGTGCTTTAAATGTATGGGTTGATAAATGTTAGTAGACGTGAAACAAGTTGATTGCCAATTCTAAGCGATTGGAAGCTTATCACTGTTTGTCAAGTGCTATTTTAGTGCCATACTTTGTTGCAGAAATGTTTTTATTTGATATTTTAATGGATCGAGCACTGATAGATTCATTGAGAGCACCAGTTGCCATATTTCCTGTAACATAACTGCTTCAGCCAACTGCCAAGGTTATGATTCTTAGAGCGCCCTTTTAACGTGGTATATGTATCTATATTGAATACTATCATTAAAACATATTGTTTATCTGCATTAGGACAAATAAGAAGCGGTAAGCTAAATACTTTAAAAAAAAAAAGTTAATATTCCAATGCATGTTATTATTTTTATTTATAGAGCACAAATATATTTCATAATCTCTAAAAATGGTAGAAAGAGATTAGTATGCTATATAGCAACCTACATAGTTACAGAAAATCATTTTATTTACACTATATCTATGTAAAAAAAATAGTAATTGCACAATTCCCAAGAATCTGCACTAAATTCTGTACATTAATAAATTGTAAACACGTAAGATGGATAATGCTATTAAGATTTTGTCATAAGCCATAAGATGTAAATAATAATAATAAAAATAACATTAAAAATAACCAGGACTGGCTCCAGACGTACATTTTACATTAAGTGGGAAAGTGCAGTCCATGACCCACCCAACTGCAAAAACCCTGCTCATAAAGCCACACACACACACACAAAACAATTCCCACACCCATTACAAAATAACATTAGACTTTCGTCTCCACCATTCATATTTCACATATTTTGCAGTGCCCTCCCCAGTTGACACACCTATTTCATTCCTTCTCCCATTAATTTCACATCTCTCTGCATTCTCTATATATTATGATCCAGTGTTGAAATGTATAGTATAGCCTCTGTGGATTAACAGGACAATTCTACCAATCCATTCTCATATATTGTACTAATGTATCCTCAAAATCATCTCACCACCACTAATGTTTTTTTTTCCACAGCCACATACCCTCAGTTTTCATTGCTACAGCCACATCATCCAATTGACAATTGCATTAACACACACACACTGTACCCAGTGTACCCACTGTGATGTAATGGAAGAAGGCAGGTAGGCATAGTTTGGGAGAGTCATTCTGCCGGAGGACTCTACTGTGGGCATTGAAATACCACACATCTCTAAGTGCTTCCTGGATCCAGTATCACCGTGGGACCATCCAGAGAGCCAGTCATGATAACAACCTGAATACACTGATCTGTCACAACATTAAAACCAGTGACAGGTGAAGTGATTGACATTGATCATATTGTTACAATGGCATCTGTCAAGGGGTGGCATATATATATATATATATATAAGGCAGCAAGTGAACAATCAGTTCTTGAATTTCATGTGTTGGAAGCAGGAAAAATGGGCAAGCACAAAGATCTGATTGACTTTGTCAAGGGCCAGATATTTTTCATGTGCATAGATGTACAAACATGGCTTGAAATGCCACAACAGTATTTACAAGCTCTTCAGCAACAAAACATAGTATAACATTGGCCATCAATATAAGTGCACAATTTTATGGCAATATTAAAAAAGAAATAAAATGTTGATTCATATGAGAGCATAAGATGCTACATGAGTTAAACTGTGCTGGTCTTGAACAACTATGAATGAAAGAGGCTGGCCCCAGTTAATTACTTATTTTGGTGAACAGCAATTTTTACGACAGCGAGCAGACCTAACTCTCGGCATGGTGGGTAGGGGCAGGAGGGAGTATTTTTCGTAGTAGATAGCTTCCTAATCCTTTTGGGATTGCCATAAAGATACCAAAAAGGGTCTACTAAACAGCTCCCTCATTTTGCTAATTTATGGAGTTATCTACTAAACAGCTGCAAGATACAGCCGCAGTCCGCATTGGAATTTCATTTGTCTGAATGAAATTCCAAAACTAAAATAATGGTCGAATTTTGCCTGAAAATAAATAAACAGACGAAATTCGGTTCGCACGAAACAAGAGGTTTTTTTTTTGTCCGAATACAAACACAATTTTTGGTGGTGCCCAAGTCTAGTGTAGATGTTACATCCTTTCAGATATACTACAGTGAGCAGCTGATAAATATATGTTACTATTACCCAACTCAACAAATACTTATTTTAACAACATCAGAAAGGTGAAATCTGTGACACTAAGATCTGTGGCACTAAGACCTGAACAAGTACTGAAGTTGTAGCATTTAGCAATTATGCTATCTCAGATAAAATGAATTATTGTCTTTGTATATTAAGCATTATTGCTTAATACATTAAGTCACTACTTTTTTCTGCATTTGTAGTAGACAACCCCAAGTATGTATGTACATTGCACATTGATAGTGTAAACTAGACTTGTTCACACAGGAAAATTTGGTTCAGCCCAACCACTTTTCAGAAAATTTAATTTAGTTCAGGATCTCTGGCACTCCTTCATTTGATGGTTCAGCTCATCTGAGCATAATTCATGAAAAATATTCTGAAAAACGATCCAGACAAACCAGACAAAAAGGGTACCGAGGCATTAACAAGACCGAGAGCAGTGAGTGCGGGACACGTGGAAAGTTATATATATATATAAATATATTATTTTTGTAGTACACTGAATTTCCTGCTATTTGGTCTAACAAATCATATCAGAAAAAATAACTAACAAAGGGAAAATTATCTATTTTATATTTTATATATACAATATATAAATATAGTGATTTCTTTTTACTGCTACTCATTTTTTCCCCTCTATTTAGTTGCTGTCCCCTTGCCATAAATCGTCTTTTTTTCCCCATTATTTATCTTTTTTTAATTGTTTACTTGGTTATGCATCCATATAGCATTTCAGAATTTTGGAATTCAGCCGAACAGCTGATCGGCCTAAATTTGGACAAATTGCAGTAAACTATTATGAGCATTCAGACTAATGCAGCTAAACAGGCACAGTCTTCAATTTCTCATCTTTGCCTACCTGTCTATGTGTTCCAGCATGCGATTCCTGGATTGCCAAATTACAGTCACATTTAGATGTCTATTTTGATGACTTTTATTATTGGAAAGACTTACCTGCATGAGGCTAGATGTTGGTAATGGATTTACTACAGTTTCATTTCCAATTCCTGAATCATTAGAATCAAGTAGACTTTCCACTGGTACACTTTGATGAGGTTTAAGAAAGGTATAGTCCTTTTCACTGGAATCAAGAGTAACGCACACATCATATGAGTAAGGTAATTGTAAGGTCCCATTTGGAAATGTAGACAGAACCCTATGGTCAACATGAGGGTACAGATTTGTACCCAATGAACTAAATGGCGTACAAGACTTGGGTTCTCTGTATTTAAATATTACTGCCAGCATCAATGTTAATATGAATAGAAAAGAAATCAGGGCTAAACCTACTATCAAATAGATTTGTAAACTGGATTGAGAATTTGATTTGCTGTGATGGCTTTCAAATTCAGGAAACACCTGTTGAAAATTATCAGCAACAACCAGGTTTAATGTAACACTGGAAGAGAGACGAGGTGTTCCATTGTCCTTTACAATGATAACAACAGTATGACGTGAAATATCTTTTTCCTGAGTTCCACGGGATGTTCTTATCTCACCAGTATGCTGATCAATAATAAACAGTGATGACTCTAAAGTTTGTAGAAAATAATAAGAAAGCCAAGCGTTATGTCCAGAATCCACATCCACTGCCACTACCTTAGTCACTAACGTATCTTGTCCAGAGAGTAAAGGAACCACCTCGAACATTGCTGACCCATCGGTTACTGCTGATGGGTAGAGAATTAATGGTGCATTATCATTTTGGTCTACAACACAAATTTTTAGCACTGCACTGCTGTTTAGAGATGGGGAACCATTGTCTCTTGCAGTAATTTGTACTTGAAATTCTTTGTGCTTTTCATAATCAAATGATCTCTGTGCATAGATAACTCCAGTTACTGGATTGATAGTAATATATGAAGACATAGTCTGCTCTTGAATATTAGTACTTTCAAAAGAATAAACAAGTCTACCATTTTCTTCTGTGTCCAAGTCTATTGCTTGTATACTATATATTGAGACTCCAGGTAAGTTATTTTCTGTAATGTAGGTGACAAAGGCATTTTTTTCAAATGCAGGGGCATTGTCATTTATATCTGAAACATCTAATCTAATGGTTTTTCTACATGATAATGGTGGGGAACCTTTGTCTTTGGCTTCAATTGTGATACTGTAGGATGATGCCTGTTCTCTGTCTAAAGGGCTCTTTGTAACAATTTTATAGAAGTTACTATATGATGACATTAGTTTAAAAGGGATAGAACCTATAATTTGACATTCAACTTCGCCATTTTCTCCAGAGTCAATATCATGAACTTCAATCAATGCTACCACTGTGTCAGGCATAGAATCCTCTGGAACTGGAGTAGATAATGAAGTGATAGATATCTCTGGTGCATTGTCATTTTCATCTATAATTTGAATCAGCACCTTGGCATGAGCAGCTAAACCGCCACCATCTTTGCCTTGTACAGATATCTCATAAAGGTTTGTCTCTTCAAAATCCAAATTCCCTTTAACTTTAATGTCTCCATTTTTGGCGTTGATGGTGAATGCTTGAAGGACATTTTGTGCAGTCGTGCTGAAAGAGTAGGTTATTTGTCCATTTATCCCATCATCCTTATCGCTTGCATTAACAAAGAGAATTGTAGAATTCAACTGGATATTTTCCATAACACTCACTTTATATACCTCTTGTGAAAATATAGGAAAATTATCATTGGAATCAGTAACAGTGATCCTAATTCGGGCAGTACCAGTTTGCACAGGATTGCCACCATCAAAAGCTGTTAAGATTAATTCATGGCTAATTTCACTCTCCCGGTCTAAGGGACTCTCCAGTACAAGTTCAGGAAAAGTGCTTCCATCGGTGTTGCTCTTTTTACCCAAAACAAAATGCTGATTTGAACTCAGCCTATATTTTTGTAGAGAATTAATACCAATATCTAGATCTTCAGCATTTTGCAAAACAAACCTTACTCCTGGTAAAGTATGTTCACTCATTTCTAAATCAATATTTTCAGCAATAAACTTTGGAGGGTTATCATTTATATCTTTAATTTCTACCTTAACACTGAACACATTTAAAGGACTTTCCACCACTGCATCAAACGTTAAAAAGCAATCAGTATTTGCCCCACACAACATCTCTCTATCTATTCTGTCTGCAACATATAGATTTCCATTCTCTGAATTTATAGTAAAATATTTATCTGAAACACGAGAAACAATACGGAGCTTTCGAGCTGAAATTTCTTTAAGATTTAATTGTAGATCTTTTGCTAAATTTCCTATTGATGAACCTTTTCTCATTTCTTCAGCAATGGAATAATGAAGCTGCCCAGAGACTGAATGACAAAGCCATAGGAAGGTAAATATTACTTGCCATCGGATTCTTTTGTATCCTTTGTCTTCATGGATTTCCATTTTAGCAATTTTCAGTATTCTCATTCAATTTGAATTGCTGTGTAAATGATCCAGATGAGCAAAGTATATTCTGGTGTAATCTCCTGGATTTAAAAGACCTTTAGCAGATGCATCCAGTTCAAGGGAATTGGAAAATGTTTCTTAGTCAATGCTACAAACCTGCTGTATGCTTGTGCGATTGAAAAATCAGTGGATCTCCATTTCCAGCTTCTTCATCTTATTTGTTAAACAGCGACGCTCAGAGGCATAAATGAGGAACTACATGGGCTTTATTTTCATATGGCAATTTAACTTTCACATTTTCTAGCAAATTATTTTTATTATTAAAGCGCCAACAAATTCCGCAGTGCTATACAATGGGTGCAAATGCAACAAAATTCTTAGTGCTTCTAGACATACCTAAAAGTCTTGTCTACATTAACCATACTGATGTTAAGCATAGTTAGGGAATCTTAAAGGCTGTGATATTAAAGGACCACTCTAGTGCCAGGAAAGCATACTCGTTTTCCTGGCACTAGAGTGCCCTGAGGGTGCCCCCACCCTCAGGGACCCCCTCCCGCCCGGCTCTGGAAAGGGGAAAGGGGTTAAATCTTACCTTTTTCCAGCGCTGGGCGGAGAGATCTCCTCCTGCTCTCCTCCTCCGATCCGCCTCTTCTCCTCCCCGTCGGCTGAATGCGTACGCGCGGCAAGAGCTGCGCGCGCATTCAGCCGGTCACATAGGAAAGCATTCATAATGCTTTCCTATGGACGCTGGCGTGCTCTCACTGTGAAAATCACAGTGAGAAGCACGCAAGCGCCTCTAGCGGCTGTCAATGAGACAGCCACTAGAGGACATAGGGGGAAGGCTTAACCCATTCATAAACATAGCAGTTTCTCTGAAACTGCTATGTTTATGAAAAAATGGGTTAACCCTAGAAGGACCTGGCACCCAGACCACTTCATTAAGCTGAAGTGGTCTGGGTGCCTAGAGTGGTCCTTTAACTTTCCACTACAAAAGCCTATTCTACAAACATATATTGATTTTCAAATTATATATGCATATATATATACACACACACACACAACATGATTTGTCTAATGTGCGTGTTTCCGCACTTCCTTTGCAAAATGTATATGTAACTATGTGGGCTACAAAATTAATGAAGAAAGGTTATCAAATGTAAAACTATTTAGTTTCGAAAAACGTCGCCTGAGAGGGGATATGATAACATTATACAAATATATTCGGGGCCAATACAAACCATTGTGTGGAAATCTATTCACAAACCGGACTTTACATAGGACACGAGGTCATGCGTTTAGACTGGAAGAAAGAAGATCTCGTCTAAGGCAAAGGAAAGGTTTTTTACTGTAAGAACAATAAGGATGTGGAATTCTCTGCCTGAAGAAGTGGTTTTATCAGAGTCCATACAGATGTTCAAACAGCAACTAGATGCATACTTGCAAAAACAGAATATTCAAGGATATAATCTTTCAATGTAGGGTAATAGCTGACTGCCATTCTGGGGTCAAGAAGGAATTTGTTTCCTAGCTTGTTGCAAAATTGGAAGTGCTTCAAACTGGAGGTTTTTTTTGCCTTCTTTTGGATCAACAGCAAAAAACAAATGTGAGGAAGGCTGAACTTGATGGACGCAAGTCTCTTTTCAGCTATGTAACTATTTAACTATGTATTAAACATTCCATGATTTCTGCTGCCAGTATACCTTGAATAGTGTAAACCTATAGCAAACTAAAAAAAAATCCTCGTTACATCTGATAAGAGACAACTTGTGGTAAGGCTGCATGTTTGTGCAGTGGTAACTTGGTGAATTTATGAAATCCATAGTTGGTGCCATCCATTAAATTAATAAAAGCTATGGCATATCTTTTATTAACTTTTGCAGCAGTATTATTCATGCTTTTTTTATGAATGAAACTAGTCAGCCAGTAATTCATCCAGTTGCTGAATTACTGTTGAAGGGGTTTCAGACATATAGTTCACATTGAATGAGAGATGGAATTGGTTGAGTTTCCGCCATATTCAAGTGCTGGGAAACCTCACTGTGAAAATCAAAAGGAGTTGCAAGAAGCACAAGAAACTGAAGGCAAATATTTTGGCAAATATGTTTTTTAATTATTATTTAAAAAAATTATTATTTTTTTAATGATTTAGTTCATGCAGTTTGTAACTCTTACACCGTCATTCATTAAATTCCACATGTTCATGCATGAAATCTGGGAATCTGAAAAAAACTGAGGAAAATTTATGGATTTGGAAAAACATTCCCAGTCAACTAAAGTCGCAGCTTAGCTATAATTTGTCTCAGTTCTGCCATTTGGATTTAAGACACTAGAATCCATAGTTTCAAAATAATCCTGATTATACTTCTAGCTCCTGCTGTTATGGCGATGCAAGTTTGCCTGTTATATTATGCGCAACATAAATTAAGAATAAAAAAAATAAAAAAAAGAATCCTGATTATAAAATGGGGGGGGGGGTCCTTTAATTACTTCCAACACAAGTACAACTATGTTACACTAGATTATCAATATACGCAGTATAACAAACTAATTACTAAAAACCATCATAACATCGTGTATAGTATGTTTTGCTCCAACCTGCTGCTAAGGACCTACAACATAAGAAGACTGTTGGGTTATATGCTCATCAGCAATTATTAAAAAGATACACTTGATATTTACAATGGAATCAAATGTGGTTTGGTACTACTAAATTATTAGATTACTAGCACTCCAATACATCTTTAAAAATGTGCTGCCATGTACTATTTTAATGTTTAGTTAGTAGGCTGACAAGAGCTCTGTTCCAACTTCACCACAATCTTTTAAAATCATAAATATATGGCTGCTTTAATTTTGGTAAATTGGGCAGTGTCCCGTTGAATCATTGTGGCATGTCACAAATGTCTACGTGATTCAATTATGATCAATAATAGAGTGCTGCACACTATTTTTGTTTAGAATTGTTTAGAATTATTTAAACAAACCTTTTAATATAAAATGTGTTAAATATACAAGGAAAGGTTGAATTGCAAAATATAGGCAAATATACCGATTTGGAAAATAGTTCCAACTCAATTGTAGTCTCAAATGGGCTCTTTTAGCCTATACTCCGTTTTCAGTTGACTATAATTCTGTAGTCATTCATTAAATACAGAATTTAACGAATAACCCCAACAGTAATTTGAATATTATCATCCAATGCATAAAGTTAAAACAAAAATTAAAAAAAGTATAAAAAGGTCAATGTTGCAGATTGGTTTGGTTGTACATTACAAGATGGGAGATGGGAATTATTCATGGTTTCTATCAAACTGAAATCCGAATCTGAACATGTTGCCTAAAATTGTTGAGTTGGAGAAATTTGCCAACTCAGCTATAGTCACAAATTGCATACTATTGTGTACATTTTGCAATCTTAGAAATGTTTTGCGATTTTAAGTCTCACAAGAATTTCTGAATTTTGTGAATAAACCATGATGTGTCAAATCCCCACCATATCAAATTATTATATAAAACATTTAAATAACACTTTATTGGACTTATGATGCTTTTTAAATATTTCATTCTTGAAACCATCTCATATATTTATATCACTGTTTCCCAAACCAGTCCTCACGACCCAGTAACAGTCCAGTTTTTTTGTCAGTATCTCCATTGTTATAAAAAAAAGGGAAATACATAAATCCTGGATTGTTGGTGGGCCATAAGGACTGGTTTGGGAATAACTATTTATATGACTGCTTTTTTGTTATGTTGTTATAAAATAAAAGTATGGTAGTCCTAGATTTCAAGAAGTAAATGGTAATGTCCACAGTGGAAACAAACAAAACAGAATATTCAAATTAAAAAAGTTGGCATTTCCTCATTTAAACATACAATTATGGATTTATAAGTTATTTATAGCAGATTTAAATATTGCTATAACAAGGGTGTTAAATTAACATTTTATTCATAATGTAGCTATATTTTCAGTACATAAACTTAATTTATTATAGTAATATTTAATCAAACTAGAAAAGATCTAGAAGAAGACATGTGAAGACTCTATACTTTATACTGATTTTGATCTATATTACTTGCCATTTCCAATATACTGTAATATTGCCATGATCTGATTATAGGCTTATAGGGTCTCATGCTTTCATCCAGAACGCTCAATCATTAAGCTTATTGGCTTTGATCAAATCTATTGTGTGATTATTATCTACCTGGTAAGAGGTGCAGAGGAGTCCTTAACAAGTTGACGCAATCACACCTACCTGTTTTATATGTACAGAATTTTGGCATTACTAGGCCCCATACTTTGTGTTAAGCACTCAAGTTTAGGAGATCACTATCATTCTGGAAAATGAAGTTAATCTACACATTATTGGATACATTTTACCTTACCAAATTCAAAAGCTAAAATAACTGATAAACCACTAACAACACTTTTGAATACATTGACCCATATGTCAGCTTATATCCAATTTAACAATATAGAGGAACAAAATAAAATACTAGATACACCATGCCACCATGACACTGACCACACAACAATGACCCCAAAACATTAAAATGTTGTGGCATACAATTAGTAAAAACACCATGGAGAGGAGGAGATTTGAGTCAGAAATTGACCAATCAAGAAATGTTCTGGATTTTTAATTTAAAAACTTTAATTCCAAGCGGGGACCTCGCCCCCGACACCATTTGAGAAAAGGTGCTTTGATGCACCCTTACACTCAGGACAAATCTCCAGCCTATACTCTACCCTGACAACACACACCTCACACATTAACCTCACCTATATAGCCGCATGGGAACGAGACCTGGGGCCGCCGGAGGAACCGACCGACTGGGCGTAAATTTGGGAGGCAACAAACTCCTTGACAGTATGCGTCACCCACAAGGAACAAGCATACAAAACGCTGTTCTGGTGGTACTTGACACCCTATGCTGGAAGTTATGCGGCGAAACCGGCTCATACATACACTGCTGGTGGACCTGCCCCAAAATTAAACCGCTTTGGACGGCAATCAGCGGTCTCATAGAACAGATCCTCAACAAACCCTACCCGGCGCAGCCGTGGACGATACTACTTAACAAACCACTGGACTCCCTCACCAGGAGCGAGAACAAGCTAGCCGCTAGGATAACACTGGCGACCAGAAGGGCGATCGCGTAGCGGTGGGCCGACCACCGAATTCCCGCACTCTCAACCATCATCAACAAGATCATAGAAACCCGAGACCTGGACGAGTTAACTGTGCAGATACACGACTCTTACAAAGCGTTTCCTCGAACATGGGACCCCTGGGACATAAACTACCCGACGCTGGACACCATCGCAGTGACATAAATGCCCCACTGGACAGCCGACCCCACCAGCCCCACTACCAGGCGAATTTCACTGCACGAACAATCCGTGCACCCCAGACCCAACACTGGACAACGGCCACACCCCGCACCCCTCCCCCCCACCCCACAAACCCACCACCCCCCAACGACCCACCCCCCTTACCCACTTCCCTCATAGGGGGCCCCGGCGGGCGCAGACGGGCGGACAGGGGGGACAACACCCACGGCCCCACCATAGGATTTCCCCAGCGTTAGAGGAGGAGGAACCCCCGGAGAGGTAGGGGGCAATCCAGGAATGACCCCACATCAGTCCCTGACCCCGACGGATGGACTACCCAGCGGGCCAACACGGACCGAAGGAGTGAATCCCACCCAAGACAAACACCCGCCCAGAGCCCAAGCACCCGACTGTTAAGGCCGCAACACGGCCCAGCCCCATGGTTTAACCGTCACAACATACGCGGCAATGGACCGCAAAGGCCAGATAACGGGACCAGAGGCGGGACCCCACACCGCCCCGACCAAACAACTGAAACCCAACACAAGCAGAGAGGGAGCAAACAGAGAGAACACCCACTCCCCCCCCCCCACCAACGAAATGCAAGGGCAGGCAGCAAAGCTCACCAAAGACACTTACACCAAACATTGACCCCAGCCCCCCCTTTTTTTTCTCTTTCTTTCCTTTCCCTTTCCTCTCCCCTCCCTCCTTCTCTACTGCACCCCCTCTCCTCACAATCCCAATAGAAAAGGGAAGAGATAACGCTAAAAACCAACAGGCGAAGCTAGAAAATCCCGAGACCATGTACCCCAGTTCACCTCTACCCGGTAAAAATGGAAAATGTACACAAGTCATCCAAATTGGACATGGGAAATACTACGAACTGTTCGTACTCAGCAGCTAGCAACAGCAATACTACTACGAACAATGCGACAGCGTTAAGAAACCTGCTATAATTGATGTGCCACCATGTCAAAGATCTGTATGTTACACTATCTATGTACCTTTGAAAATAAAGAATTTATAAAAAAACAAAAAAACTTTAATTCCGTTTGGCTTAAATGCCGAACTAGAATTAATCAATATTTTATAAACTTGTATTCACCTTGATGTTGTACAGAATTGTATTTTTCTAAGGATACGGTTTTAAATCCTCTCTTCTGCTATCAATTTCCTTGTGTAATTATATAATTAACACAGGTTTAGACACTAAGTCATTTCTACAGATAAAGTCTTGTGCATATGTGTATATATATATGTTTGAACCCTTTTTTTTAAATAAATGTGGATTACTGAGCTCATTATGTATTTTTTATTTAGTTAGTGTTTTAGAGTGTTTTTAAGAATATTTTTGATGCGTAAGATGAAATCAGATTACTTTTTGTTTGTAACATACACTGAAATTATTTTTGATGTTCAAGTATTTTTTATTTTTATTTTTTTTATGGACAAAAACAAAAGGGTCCTGTTTACTAAATAAATACTAATTCATTGTATTGATGTGTTTTAGAAGGGGTACAATCCACCTTTGCATTGGCTCTTAAATAACAAGTTATAAAATTACTTTTATTACTGTTTAAACTTAGTTTAAACAGAATGTCATTTATGTTTTTTATATACATTTGTTTAAATTAATATTATTCATTTAATATACCCTGTATTGACTATAATGCAATATTTGCAAAAAGGGGTTTTAGACATGAAAAGCTCTGCCACAGAAGGGAATCCTGTGTCTTTAAGAGAAAATGCTCTCTGCTACATCTGACAGGGTATATAAATCACAAGATAAGGCAGACTCATTATCTTGAAAAAGCCCACTGAGTACAGGTGGAGGGTGGAACATGTGGATGAGTTAGAAGCCTTATATGTTATCTTTCCAGGCAGACACCTTTGGCAGTTAAGTGCTTTGTTATCCCTCCATTTGAACTTGCAGCATTTCGGATAGATCCTTGGACATTTTCTGGATTTCTACTGCACCAAGGGAGTGGTAATACTTTCAGCACACTGCTTATCTGCTACATATCCTGGACTATGTTTGGATCCTTAGATGGAAAGAAGGATTTAAACACCATCTTTTTTACTGTGTATGAGTTTTTTAAAGGATTTGGAGTTTTGTTTTTACATGATATTAATAAACTGTGTTGCACTTTTTCTGCTTGGTTTGTATCTTTGAAGTTACGTTACTGTGACCACTGCTGTTGGATACAAAGTTTACACAGAATACTCCTAATTTCCTAAACCACCGCTGTGGAGGTGGAAATCATACACATTTACCTAAATACCCAGCTTCCCCACAAACACTGATTTGGGGCTATTATTGCACAGCGCTGATATTTATCTACTTTTTGACCTGAATCATTAATGAAGACAGTGTTAAGGGCCTCCATCAAACTTTCACCTTCTGGCTTTGAATACAATGAAATTCTTTACTAAAAGCATCTATTGGTTGTATTATTTTACTCTTTAAATTCTGATGATTTAAAGAATATACTTAAGACAGACTACTGTGTGGACATTGTACAACTTTCAAAGATGTTAGAAAAGTTCAGCAAGAAAGCCTACTATTCATATCAGTGGCAAGTATTGATTGCTAGCTTTGTAGATCTATTCTTGCTTCATTCCTGTAAAAACTGAATGACATACATGTGTCTCTGTGATGTCCTGTACATGACTGATGCTATTTTAGTTTCCTCACTTCGCATTGAGAAGATGGATGATCTTAGAACAATGGTTTCTATGATTATAATGACCTGCTAAATTATGTTAACATTCTAAATATACTAAAAAACCTAGATTTAATAGGATACACAATTCCATACAAGCCATGATACATGCGTCTGTATTGATGTCAACAAGCTTGTGGAAGAATGCATTTGAAAGCACACCATGAAATATTACTTGATTTTTTTGCATGGTGCCAGATGCATATTGTTTCAATATATTTCCAAAAAAAAATGCAAAACATAAAGATAGCTAATTGTATGCACATGATTTAAATACTCATATATTTCTTTCGAAAGTTGTTCAAAAGCCACATTTTCTGCAAAGTATCCAACCATCCATCTGTAGCTCTATCATTTTTTCACTGAGCCTATTAGAAATATCCCAATTTGAATTTGCATTTTAAAAGTATTTGTTTGCATCTTAAAAGTATTACCTCCCTTATTCCATTACCTAGCACTCACCTTTGCAAGACTGTTATAAAATATATATATTTTTTTACAACTTAGTTTTTAACAAAAATATATTATATAAACCACAAAAACAAGTTCGAGAATCCCTGCCATCAAGCATATTACATGTCAAACGTTCCTGTTTTAATCCAGTAATCATCACTCACCGTCTCAAGACTATTAGAAGGTAATGGTTCTGTCAAGTTTTCATTTCCTAGTCCAGAATCATCAGCATCAATAAGATTGTCTATGGGGACATCTTGCTTTGCTTTTATGAAAGTAAAATCACTTTCACTTGAATCCAGAGCCACACACACATTGTATGAGTATGGCAGAGGTAAAGTTCCATTGTTATATTGGGAAAGCATTCTGGGATCCACTTGAGAATACAGATTGGTACTAAGCGATCCAAAGACTGGAGGTGATTTTGACTCTTTACATTTGGATATGATAACCAACATAACACTTAAAATAAACAAAAAGGAAATTAGTACCAAAGCAATTACTAAATACATTTGTAAACTGGATGGAGAATCTTCATCATTGAGTTGATTAGTTAAATTGGGTACCACTTGTTGAAAAGAATCTGCAACAATAAAACTTAAGGTTACTGTTGCTGACAAAGAGGGGGCACCATTGTCTTTTACCAAAACAACCAGCTTATATTTTAAAACATCCTTCTGTTCAAAGATACGTGATGTCCTTATTTCACCTGTTTGTTGGCTAATGCTAAAGGGAGAAGGTTCTGATGCTTGTATGAAAAAAGAGAGCCATGCATTATGTCCTGAGTCAGCATCTACGGCAACCACCTTGGTTATTATGGTCCCTTCTTTGGAGTCCAAAGGGACCATCTCAAAGTAAGCTGCATCAGTACTTTCTGGTGATGGAAACAAAATAATTGGTGAATTATCGTTCTGATCCATGATGTGGAGATGTAATGTTGTACTGATACTCATAGATGGTGATCCATTGTCTTTGGCAGTTACTTGTAGTTGAAACTCCTTGTGTTGCTCATAATCAAATGATCGCTGAGCATAGAGAACCCCAGTCTCTACATTAATAGAAAGATAAGAGGATACTGAAGTGTTTTCTGTATTAATACTTGATATTGAATAAATAACCTTGGCATTTTCTCCAGAATCTAGATCAGAAGCATGTATGCTATATATTGAGCCTCCCGGTAAATTATTTTCTGCGACATAGGCAATATATGTAGATTTTGTAAATACTGGAGGATTGTCATTAACATCTGATATATCCAACTTAATGAATGTTGTTGTGGTAAGTGGAGGAGATCCTTTATCAGTTGCTAGAATTGTAATGTTATAAGATGATTCTTTCTCTCTGTCCATTACATTTCTTGTAACAATTTTGTAATACTTACTAGATGAATGTATTAACTCAAAGGGAACATTCCCAAAGATTTGACAATCAACTTCTCCATTTTCTCCTGAATCTTGATCATGAACTTCAATCAAAGCTATTCGTGTTCCTGGAGCTGAATCCTCAGGAATAGGTGTAGTTAATGAGGTGATGGATATCTCAGGGGCATTGTCATTGTCATCTATTATTTCTACTAAGACTTTAGAATGGACCACAAGCCCAGCACCATCCTTGGCTTGTATAGACATTTCATAATGTTTCACTGTTTCAAAGTCTAATTTTCCATTAGTTTTAATTTCACCATTTATAGCATTAATTGTAAACATCTCAGTAGAGTGTACATTTCCTGTTTTCTTTCTAAAAGAATATGTGATCTGTGCATTAGAACCTTCATCCTGATCAGTTGCAGTAACATAAAGGAGTGTAGAGTTGACTGGAGCATTTTCACTTACACTCGCCTTATAAACGTCTTGAGTAAATATAGGAAAATTGTCATTTGCATCAGTAACAATAACCTTTATGGAAACAGTGCCTGATCTAATAGGATTTCCTCCATCCAGTGCTGTTAATATTAATTCATGAATGTTTTGTGTCTCCCGATCTAAAGGTTTCTCTAAGACAAGTTCTGGAAATTTGCTGCCATCAGTGCTGGTTTTTTCACTTAGTGTAAAATGCTGATTATCACTGAGCTTGTATGTCTGTACAGAATTAATCCCAATATCTGGATCTTCTGCATTTTGTAACATAAAATGTGTTCCTGGTGAAGTCAATTCAAGAATTTCCAAGGTAACAATGTCATGGAAATATGAAGAATTATCATTTATATCCTGAATTTCAATAGTAATAGGAAATACATTTAAAGGGTTATCAACCACTGCATCAAAGGTTAGTAAGCAGTGATCTTCTGCCCCACACAGTGTCTCTCTATCTATCCTGTCTTTAACATATATGTTTCCATTATCCAAATTTACAGAAAAATATTTATCCGAGACACGTGAAACAATATGAAATTTTCTAAATGAGAGCTGCTTAATATCTAATCCAAGGTCTTTCGCAATATTAGCTATAACAGAGTCTTTTCTCATTTCTTCAGCAATGGAATAATGAAGCTGGGCAGATGCTGAATGACAAAGCCATGAAAATAAGAAGGAAAATATTACTTGCCATCTGATCCATTTGTATTTCTGAGAATCCTGAATTTTCATCTCAGCTATTTCAAAGTAAATGTTTTCCTTTTTTGACAATTTATTTGTAATCCAGTTGAAAGTACAGCAAACGATTCTGAATGAATGTCTTTTTAAAATATAAGCATATAGACTGTGCTCAGGTTATGAGAGAATCCAAAAATGGCTGTGTTTCTTCTTGCAGATCTGCAGTGTGTGTTAGTGATGGAAATATCAGTGGATCTCCAGCTCTGTATTCTTCTCCTTATTGGTCAAATAGCGGCGCTCAGAGGTATAAATGAAGAACTACACTATTATAAAGGTTGTTTTTTGTTTTAGATAGCTAAAGTATGGTGTTTTCCACATATTGTATAATTATTAACGTTAGGTTTGAGTAAAATATCCTGTAATTATTATTTCGTTTCTAAAACATCATAAAGAGCACATAGTGACCGCACATTTATAATGCAATCATTAGTTTAGTTGTAAAAGAGTAAACATACTTGGGCCCCGATTTAATATTTTTGGATAAGCTTTTCAAATAATCTAATATTTTTTAAATAAACTCTTAAAATTTTTTTTTTCTAAATATTAAAACATCAGTATATTTCAGTGACTTTGAAGTGCTCATGGTGCTTGGGGTCTGTATGTGCAGCATTTCATTTTGAAACATTGCACGTACAGAGTTTTAGCCCTTTGCTACTTAAGGTGTAACTCCACGTTGGCAGTGTCAACCTTGCTTGGAACAACTCTAGGCTGGCTAATGTTGATTCTGTGCATATTTGGCATCAGTCAACAGCACACACAGCATGCTTGCAACAGATGACTCATGGCAGCATGGCCCGCTCTGTGCCACCCAGTCATATCTCTGTTCCCCTTGGCATTCCTCCCTCTGCAAAAAATATTTGACTGGTAGAAGAACTTGTCCTTTGCCCAGGGTTACAGGCCTTTCTATTTAATTTTGTAACAGGATTAAAAAGTAAAAAAAGATTACTACAACCAAAAAAAGTTTTTAATTTGACTTCACGTTAACCCTTTAACTTGAAAAAAGCAAATCAGTGAAATAGAAACATCTAGTACTGAACAATATCTTACAATTATTATTAAGGTCTTATATATTATGGTTGTATGCAAAATAATGCCATCATCTGGTATATTGACACAAATTATTATTTATATTACTTTGGACACAATATTTACAGTTATTCCAGTTAACAGATAATCTAGATATATTCATAGTCCCTTAATTGAAAACAGATCCACAAAGTAGAGCTTTGTACTAAGGGTGTGCCATCATCAAAAAATCTAAAATCATCAGGAGTTGTGCAAAGGGTGTTAATTTGTGGTAGAAGTTACGGGATGTTTAAAAAACGTTCAGTACTCACATGGTTAAAACTACTGTGCAACTATCTTGAACGAGGGCGCATGTGTGGAATGTCAGGAACGCCTACTATTAGATAACAAATGTAAGAGATACGTTTTAGTTTAATAATTGGATGTAACTGTTGTAATGTGGGTGTAATTTTTGTATTCTTTGTATACGAATGGAATACGTCATTTGTGGTATATATTCTTTGTTCTCTTGTAAACGCTTGCTCAGTCGGGTATTCCAAGACCATGGTCTAACTGAGACTTTTGCAGCTGCAAAACAATAAACAGCCTTTGTTCTTCAATGACCTGTATTTGGAGTGTCCTTGCATCATCTCTGACCCGAGAATTCTTCCACAAATTCTGTTCACAATGGCTGGGTTGACCATGGAAAGCATGATGACTCTAAACCCTGTTCTCCATCCTTACATTTAGAAAGGTATTTTCACGCCTACAAACTGAAAGTGGTGACTTGTGAAGTTTTAAGATGGTGTGGTGCCAGGCGTCATGCATGGAAATTGACTTCACTTCCCTCTTTTGAAACTCTACAACCTCACCTCCTAATCTGCTCGACTTATGTAAATTATTAAAATAGATAAAGGGCCAGAGTTGCAAGAGTTAAAAACATATAATTATGAGTTTCATAGTATGTAGGACACTACTCAGGTTATTTAATTCTGTTATTACTGTTCTAATACAATAATTACTATGAAATGAGTAGTAGCAAAAAGAAATGTTGGATGTACAGCAATAGAAGGTGCTGAGGCCCCTGCTCAAATGATTCTAAGGCGAGTAGGGAAAAATGACACAAGAGGTAAGGGTCAGGTGTATTTCATGTAATGGAAAATAGAATAAGTAGCAGACGAGTTTACAATCGAGGATCAAGGATTAGTGTATTTAGATTACATAGTTGCAGGAGGCAAGATGCATTAGTGAGGCATTGGGAGGTGTAGGGAGGAAAAGCAGTTTAATTGAGATGCCTTCTTGATAAAAGTGACTTTCCATTCACAAGGAACAGAGACTGGGTGAGAGTCTGATGGAGCAGGGTAGGGAGTTCCATAGGAATGGTGCTTCCCTAAAGAAGTCTTGAAGACAAGATTCAGAGATGCGAGTGTGAAGATGCAGGTCTTTAGCAGAGTGTAGGGGCCTGGATGGGACATACTGGTGTATTAGTGATGATCGGTAGGTAGGAGCAGTATTGTAAAGAGATTTCTAAGTGAGGAAAATAATTTAACATTTAAATTGAGCCCTATATTTTACATGAAGCCAATGCAAGGACTGTCAGAGAGAAAGAGGAGCCTTGTTGCAAAACTCATTGTACCTGTAGTGGGGCTAGCTAGGACTGTATAAGACCATTGAGAATGCAGGAGATGATAGTGACATATTACATCTAAGGCCTTTAATATTTTATTTCAAATGTATAGTAAGTAAATAAAGCTATTCACTCTTGCTGTTCACTCCACAGAAACTCAGTAAATTAAACTGATGTAGTTTGTCCAAGTTTAAGGTAGGGCATTCACTAACTATATTAAGACAATAAACACATGTAGCATTGGAATAGAAATTTGCTCAATCAGTTTACAATTGTAAGACTTTTGAACTATAATACAAAGTGTGTATGGGGCTTTTCAGAAATCACCCCTTGGAGCATGTCTGATGTGCTTTCAGACTGGACAGATTTTACAAAACGATCAAAAGTTCCAAACATGCCCTGTTATTCTCAACAACATAAACAGTAAGCCATCATTCATTATCAGTGGGTCAGTTTGTGCCAACTCCCACTACTCTTAACCCTGCAACTGTAATTATTGCAGTTTTCATAAACTGCAATAATTACCTTGTACGGTTAACTCCTCCTCTAGTGGCTGTCTAGTGGCTAGACAGCCACTAGAGGGCATTTCATGGTTTCTAGCACAGGAAACCTGTGCTAGAGCATCGCTGGACATCCTCACGCTGTGTGAGGACCTCCAGCGTCGCTCATTTCCCATAGGAAAGCTCTCCCCGGCCAGTGGACGGGATCAGTCTCGCCCACCGGCCGGCGCAGTCACAGGGAGGTGCGGCGGCGGAGGAAGAAGCAGCGACATGGGACATGTCGCTGGCTCAGGTAAGTCACTAAAGGGGTTTTCACCCGTTCAGCAACCAGGGATTGGGGGGTGGGAGGGAGAGGGGACCTGCAGTGCCAGGAAAACAGATTGTTTTCCTGGCACTGGAGTTTCCCTTTAAGGGGATACCTCATTTTAGTTCAATACTAAGCTTCTTAAACAAAGCCAACACCCAGAGGTTTAGAGTCCATTTCCCCAAGCCAGTTATGGTGTTGGGCAGAGAACAATCACAGCTTGTCCAAGAAATTATCCAAGGCTTGAACACCCTCCTTTATCCCCTTCCTATTGCGGGTTTAAGTCACAACTGGGCTTGGTCTGGTATTGTGGATCACAAATGGATCACCAGAATGAATTTGACAATGATCAATTACACATTGTGGGTAGACCTGGCCCCAAGTGTTTGATCTCAGGTCTGCAGTAAAACCAAATGATCGATTGACTGGCAGGTAGGCTTTCACTATAAACATATACATGGTGTGCCTGCCACATGATACTCTTCGAAGACGTGGCCACACTTTCTGTTCAAGACACCATAAATACCTCCACTTTTTTATCCCACTTCTGCGTAAATCTATACTGTGTAGATTTACCCAATTTTAATATAGTATCCATGAACAGCAATTCATACAGACAATAGCTTTTGTTATCCTGCATTTCTATGTTAGGCAGGTATGATTCAAGTAAATATTATTATTATAAAAATTTTTTATAACAAAACAAACTATGCTATAGACTCCTGAATATCTGTATCTGTTTATGTAGATAATACATTATTGATAAACCAAACAATATTGTCCAAAACAAAGTAGAACTCACAAGTCTTTAATTCTCATGCTTTGTGTGTCTATCAGGGTTATTCACTAAACTGAAAATTCAAAGTGAATTTCAAATTTAAGGTCAAATTAGTCAAACTGGAAACAATCTCTAATTCAGCGATCCTTTCAGTTTGGCTACTCTGGCCATAAACTTGAAAAATTCACTTTAGTAACTCAAGGTCCCTACTACTTGGTATATTAACCAATCCTGTATGGGTCCTGTTACAGCACATCATTTACAAGGTTATTTACTAAAGTCAGAATTGCTAAGAATTCAAAGTGAATTTAAAACTTAAAGGAACACTATAGGGTCAGGAACACAAACTTGTCAACTTGACTCCTTTTGCCCCCTCTAAATATAGTAAAATCTTACCTTCATTCCAGTCTGACAAATAAAAAAAAGTGAGAATTAGGTTTACCAGAAATTCAAGTCAATCTAAGGACAACCATGTCACATAAATCCCATTGGTATAAAGATTAAAAAAATAAAAAAAATAAATCCCGTTGGTAACTTCTAAATAGAATTTTACCAACCAATCTACTCTAATATTGGAGTTTATTCTTATAATATAGTAATAAGCTACAATTTTAGAAATATTGTTATGACATATATCAGAAGCACATCATTAAGACCTCAAATTAATAAGCTTTCCAAATGATTCATTACTGTTAGAAAAAGATCCATAGACCTTAATGGTGACTTCTGTAGATGATGAATTTGGCATAAGATAGTATACCAAAGTACTCTTCTTTAGAACTCCACATATTTTTAAAATATCAAACTCTAATGCTGTACTAGCCAGTACTTACCTTTACAAAGCTGTTTGAAGATGTTTCTTTCAAGTCTTCATTTCCAAGTCCAGAGTCATCAGCATCAATAAGGTTGTCTGTGGGAACATCTTGCTTTGGTTTGATGAATGTAAAATCACTTTCACTTGAATCCAAAGCCACACACACATTGTATGAGTATGGAAAAGGCAAGGTTCCATTGTTATATTGGGACATAATTTGGGGATCCACTTGAGAATACAGATTAGTACTAAAAGATCCAAAGGCTGGAGAAGATTTTGACTCTTTACATTTGGAAATGATAACCATCATTACACTTAAAATAAACAAAAATGAAATAAGAGCCAATGCAATTACTAAATACATTTGTAAATTGGTTGAGGGATCCTCGTCACTTAATTGATTAGTAAGTTTGGGAACCACTTGTTGGAAGGAATCTGCAAAAATAAAACTTAAGATTACAGTTGCTGAGAGAGAGGGGGCTCCATTGTCTTTCACCAAAACGATAACCTTATATTTCAAAACATCTTTTTGTTCAAACACACGTACTGTCCGTATTTCACCTGAGTGCTGACTAATGCTGAAGGGAGACGGTTCTGACACTTGCATGAAATGATAAGAGAGCCAAGCATTATGTCCTGAGTCAGCATCCACCGCAACAACCTTAGTTATTAGAGTACCTTCTTTGGATGCCAAAGGGACCATCTCAAAGGAAACTGAATCAATACTTCCTGAAGAAGGGTACAAAATTCTAGGTGCATTATCGTTCTGATCTATGATGTGGATAAGTAAAGTTGTGTTGCTACTCAAAGATGGCGATCCATTATCTTTCGCAGTTACTTGTAGTTGAAACTCTTTGTGCTGCTCATAATCAAAGGATCTCTGAGCGTAGAGAACTCCAGTCTCTATATTAATGGACAGATAAGATGATACTGGTATATCTTCTGTTTGTATACTTAAAATTGAATAAATAATCGTAGCGTTCTCTCCAGAATCTAAATCAGAAGCCTGTATGCTGTATATTGAGGCTCCCGGTAAATTGTTTTCTAGGACATATGCGACATGAGCAGTGTTTGTAAATAATGGAGGATTGTCATTAACATCCGATATATCCAGCATGATTTCTTGTGTAATAGAAAGAGGAGGAGATCCTCTATCAGTTGCTAAAATTGTAATATTATAGCATGATACTTTCTCTCTATCCATTGTATTTGTTGTAACAATTTTGTAATATTTACTTGATGACAATATTAACTGAAAGGGAGCATTTGCATTCCCAATGATTTGACAGTCAACGTTTCCATTTTCTCCTGAATCTTGATCATGAACTTCAATCAGTGCTATCCGTGTCCCTGGAGCTGAATCCTCAGGAATAGGAGATGTTAATGAAGTAATGGATATCTCTGGAGCATTATCATTTTCATCTATGATTTCTATTATAACCTTTGAATGGGCCACAAGTCCACCACCATCCTTTGCTTGAATAGACATTTCATAATATCTTGCAACTTCAAAATCTAATTTTTGATTTGTTGTTATTTCTCCATTTGTAACATTTATTTTAAACATTCCAGCTGAAAGTACATTCCCAGATATTTTTCCAAGTGAATATGTGACCTGTGCATTGGAACCTTCATCTTGATCAGTTGCAGTAACTTTAAGCAGCATAAAGTTGATTGGTACATTTTCACTTACACTCACTTTATAGATTTCTTCAGTAAATATTGGAAAATTATCATTTCCATCAGTTATAATAATCTTGATTAGAGTAGTTCCAGATCTAATGGGAATCCCGCCATCCAGTGCTGTTAAAATTAATTCATGAACATTTTGTCTCTCTCGATCTAAAGGTTTCTCTAAAACAAGTTCTGGAAATTTACTGCCATCAGTGCTGAATTTTTCACTCAGTGTAAAATGCTGATTATCACTGAGCTTGTATGTTTGTACAGAATTAATACCAATATCTGGATCTTCTGCATTTTGTAAAATAAAATGTGTTCCTGGTGAAGTAAATTCAATCATTTCTAAGGTAATGATGTCATGGAAATATACCGGAGAATTATCATTTATATCCTGAATTTCAATGGTGACAGGGAAAACAGTTAAAGGGTTATCAACCACTGCATCAAAGGTTAGAATGCAGGGAGCTATGACCCCACATAGTGTCTCTCTATCTATCCTGTCTTTAACATGTAGATTTCCAGATTGCAAATTGACAGAAAAATATTTATCTGAAACACGTGAAACAATATGAAATTTTCTAAGTGAGAGCTGCTTAATATCTAATCCAAGGTCTTTAGCAATATTAGCTATAACAGAGTCTTTTCTCATTTCTTCATCAATGGAATAATGAAGCTGGGCAGATACTGAATGACAAAGCCATGAAAATAAGAAGGAAAATATTACTTGCCATCTGATTCCTTTGTGTTTTTGTGAATCCTGAGTTTTCATCACAGCCATTTTTCTTGGTTTTAATCTCTGGGAATAATGTTCTTTTAGATTTCTAGTTATCTGTAATCCACTTAAAATGAAAACATCCACCGCTGTCTTCACTTCTTCAAGGAAATCCAACCTTATATAAAGTGCTCTGTTTGTGAGAGAATCCAAAAATGGCTGTGTTTCTTCTTGCAGATCTGCAGTGTGTGTTAGTGATGGAATATCAGTGGATCTCCAGCTCTGTATTCTTCTCCTTATTGGTCAAACAGCGGCGCTCAGAGGTATAAATGAAGAACTGCACTACCGAGAAGGTTGTTTTATTGTATTTATTTAATACAAGTTTATATATGTATATCCATATAGATATCAAGTTCAGTATAGAGTAGAGATTGTAGCCCTATTAGTCCAATGATACATATATATTAGAAATGGAATGGAACCTATACTCAATCACAGTAAGCTATTTTTCACTTTATATTTGTATTAATGCAAAAAGTAAAAAGTTAAAAGTATACATGTTAGTGTAGATACGTTGATATAATGAAATCATTATAATTAAGTTTAATAATAAAACTAAATTTAAAAATGTATTTTTAATTCAGAGTTCTAAAGCTATAGATAATAAGAAATCCTGTGATCCTGAGAAATGTGTACATATTTTTATATTACATTTGTCAGTCTGATTTTTGTTACCATTAATGCTGTAAATTAATGTATGCAATATGTTTATTTTTAAAGCAGCTATGTAGCACGTACTGTAAACCTAACACTGTTTCAGAAACATAAAGTTCTTTTATAGTATTCTGAATATTATAGTTAAGTTACTTAATCCTAAACATAATTAATATTAAAAATCAAGAGTGTAGTTTTATGAATACATTTGTGACTATGAGTTTAATTTATGATACACATTCTCATGCTGCTGTGGGTCCTGATAGCGCTACATTTTATATATTCTAATGGAGTAATGCAGCCAGCCCCAATAATTTCATATACAAAAAAACTTTACTTTAAATAAAAAGCAAAACACAGAGTAGGCAATCTCTACCACTATATAACATTAAGGGAAAAATAAAAGCTGTATAGAAAAAGTTGGTACTGAAAATGACAACAGAATGTAACAGCTTGTACTGAAATGACAACAGAATGCAAGAAATGGTCTGTATTTGATCACACACACAAAAAAAGAAAAAAGTTACTTGTGCGCTATCCCAAATCCCTATGCATATAAGTAGTGTGGGAGTCTAAGCGCAGGAATTATTTTTGTGTATTTGATCACAATTCGATCACAATTCCCACATACAGTACATACAGAGTTAACTCATATATTTCCTAACTACAGATATTTACAACGGCTATAGCAATCTGTATTAATCTCTGGAATTCTAATGTAATATTAACAGTGAAATGTTAGTGTACATTCCTTCACCCCCTCCCCATCTAATGGAATTATATGATCCATTGAAACTTCCTTTACAGTTTGGAAGTGACTCTTGTGCTGACAAGGTCATCAACCTAAATGCATTAAATCGGTGACCAGTGGCATTACCCTGACCAAATGAGATTCACAAATATTCACTGCATGGAAACTACAGCAAATTAAACAACACCATAATCACTTATGCACACTATATAGCTCCACTCCTGTGATGCCATCATAGATGCTTGCAATACATAGGTGGTGAGTGCTCTTTTGCTGGCTATCTGGCAGTGCAGCTGCCATCCCAGCCCCAAGGGTGTAACAGGAGGTGTCTCACTCCAGTGAGTGCATCTTAGAAATAACTGTGTAAAGCACATGTATCCATATATCACTGTTAACAAACACATATGATACAAATTAAACATTCGATTCATTACAAAGTTAACTGGGCTAAATTTAAAAGCAACTTCCAATGATTGCAAATTCCAAAAAAGTAGCTGATCTAAAAAAAAACCAACAAGTTTGAATGAGAGTTATTCTAGTTTGGCTAGTTTAGCCTAAATTTTGCAATTCCCTTATCATATGGTAATAGCATACTCTTAGCATTGGTTCAATTATAATAGTTAATTTTCCATGCATTAAATAAAATCGCTCCTTTCATGTAGCAATTATTTGAATCTAATAAGCTAGAAATAACATTTAAATTCAATGTTTATAATATTATACTCTACTGGCTAGGCATTGAGGCTAGAAACCATCATAATTTGCAATAAAAGATGATATTATTGTAGAAATATCTTCAATTTCTAATATGCTTAATAATGTTGTATGTAATATTGCAGGTACAATGATTGTAAGTTTTCAATTATAATGGACATGCCCCCACCTGCGGCACGGTGGGTAGAGACATACTGGAGGTTTTATACCACCCTTATTTTTGAATGGGGGTCATATTGACCTTTATGAGCCTTTTCATTTATTTTTGTGTGGGTTTTAAGTGTGACATTTTATGTTTTATTCATGATGCATGGATTGATCAACAGCTGTCAAAACTAATAAATCCATCGGTGAATATAAGGTTCACTGTCTATATTTGTTGACTCAATCATTGTTATTTGACTTGTTCACAAATTGCCTATTGCTGTTAATGAACTGTTCGTTGCAAGAAATATGTACATTTTGCAATGAGACACATAAGCACCATTTCTCCTTACTGGTTATTTAGAGCTGTGGACATGAGGGTCCAGAAAACGTTATTCTTTCGGAGACTTTAGCGTTCTCATTACCCTTCTACAATGACAGGTGTATGAAGTGATATTGTTTTTCAAACAATATTTAACTGGTTTAACAAAAAATTAAGGATCAAAGAACTAGCTCCAACTTTAAGAATAAACACCACTTAACTTCTGCATTACCCATACAATGTTGTTCAAATTTGGATGGCAATAATAGACTATGAGTGCAAACAAATATAAAGATCTGCTTTATAGTCATCCTTTGAGTAGAACAATAGTCTAAATTTTTAATACTTTATTTATTGATTGTTTAAAATAATGTGTCATTTTTTCTCCAACTAAAGAACATATCACATGCCATTTCTACTGATTGTAGTGAGTAGTTTTCTGTACCAAATAACATTAACCTGCAAAATAAATCATTCCTAATCTCAACCTATCATAAGTATCAAATTGATACTCTATATACCTTCTACATATACCTTCACAAGACTTCTTTCCAGTCTTCATCATTACCTTATATATTATAAAGGCTTAACATGCCAAGTCCTCCCCCTTGGTTAGGGGTAATTAATCTACCTGTTATCATAGACTACAGGTACCTAGTATGAAAACAGAGGTGTCACTCATAATAGCACCCCGACCTGCATGCTCATGAGTAGGACACACACACACAACCTGGCCACAGTAGTCAGATGACCGACCCGCCTGTTACAGTTAATATGAGTTTTACTCTTTCTCAACATTCTTTATTATATTTACTCTTTTTGATCAACCTTACCAACCACCTACAAGGTACCTGCACCTGACACAAAAAGTCATTACATCCAAATCTTACCACCCAGCTCCGGTTGATACACAAATTAAATAAGAAAAGTAAAAGAGGCTTGCTAATGTTGAATGCTTAAAAATGTCGATATTGCAAATTTATGTATTGTGTCTAACTCTACTCTGAAATCTGTATGCCTACAAACTTGCCTCAATAAAACACAGATTGACAAAAAACAATAATTTCAAGTCCTATGCTACTAGCCATGCCTTAAATGTTACTTTTCACTGCAAGTATAGAGGGTCTATGGCACACTCATCAATATAAATTTCTGTTAATCAGATAGAAATTTTCTTAATTATCACTTGACAATGGCTAATGGCAAGTGGATATTTATTTATATATTTCTCTTTCAATCCATACTTTTATTTATAAATATCATATAAATCACAGAAACAACAGTTTCAAGTCCACTGGGCATCAAGATTTAAGGCTCAATAGCAAGGTTTATGAGAAGCTCCCGCACCATGTGTCTGATTAGCATGACAGTCAAGTCCCGCCCTCGTTTATCAGAGATTCAAGACAATCCAAGATCAACCATATAACATAAATCACATTGGTAACTTTGGAATTACAGTTTAAATTTCTGTACTTGATGGTAAATGTTTCAATTAGATGTAATATCAAATTAAATGAAAATATGTTACATGAAAATACTGTTACTTGTGGTACTTGACGTATTTGTTTATCTAATTATATCACTATAAAGATTACTTGGAGACCAAGTACTATGAGAATAGATTTTTACCAACCAATTTCCTCTAATATCACAACTTATTCTTACCATGTTAGAATTTTAAAAAAATAGTTATTATATATATCAGAAGTACCCCATTAAGGCCTACATTTTACAAGTTATCTAAATGTATCAAAACTTGTCTAGAAAAAAATCCCATAGAACTTAATGGTAACTTCTGTAGATGATGAATTTGGCATAAGATAGTATACCAAAGTACTCTTCTTTAGAACTCCACATATTTTTAAAATATCAAACTCTAATGCTGTACTAGCCAGTACTTACCTTTACAAAGCTGTTTGAAGATGTTTCTTTCAAGTCTTCATTTCCAAGTCCAGAGTCATCAGCATCAATAAGGTTGTCTGTGGGAACATCTTGCTTTGATTTGATGAATGTAAAATCACTTTCACTTGAATCCAAAGCCACACACACATTGTATGAGTATGGAAAAGGCAAGGTTCCATTATTATATTGGGACATATTTTGGGGATCCACTTGAGAATACAGATTAGTACTAAAAGATCCAAAGGCTGGAGAAGATTTTGACTCTTTACATTTGGAAATGATAACCATCATTACACTTAAAATAAACAAAAACGAAATAAGAGCCAATGCAATTACTAAATACATTTGTAAACTGGTTGAGGAATCCTCGTCACTTAATTGATTAATGAGTTTGGGAACAACTTGTTGGATGGAATCTGCAAAAATAAAACTTAAGGTTACAGTTGCTGATAGCGAGGGGACTCCGTTGTCTTTCACCAAAACTATAACCTTATATTTCAAAACATCTTTTTGTTCAAACACACACACTGTCCGTATTTCACCTGAGTGCTGACTAATGTTGAAGGGAGATGGTTCTGACACTTGCATGAAATGATAAGAGAGCCAAGCATTATGTCCTGAGTCAGCATCCACCGCAACAACCTTAGTTATTAGCGTATCTTCTTTGGATGCCAAAGGAACCATCTCAAAGGATACCGAATCAATACTTCCTGGAGAAGGGTACAAAATTCTAGGTGCATTATCGTTCTGATCTATGATGCGGATGAGTAAAGTTGTGTTGCTACTCAAAGATGGTGATCCATTATCTTTCGCAGTTACTTGTAGTTGAAACTCTTTGTGCTGCTCATAATCAAAGGATCTCTGAGCGTAGATAACTCCAGTCTCTATATTAATGGACAGATAAGATGACACTGGTATATCTTCTGTGTTTATACTTAAAATTGAATAAATAATCTTAGCGTTCTCTCCAGAATCTAAATCAGAAGCCTGTATACTGTATATTGAGGCTCCCGGTAAGTTGTTTTCTGGGACATATGCAACATGCGCAGTGTTTGTAAATACTGGAGGATTGTCATTAACATCCGATATATCCAACCTGATTTCTTGTGTAATAGAAAGAGGAGGAGATCCTCTATCAGTTGCTAAAATTGTAATATTATAGCATGATACTTTCTCTCTATCCATTGTATTTGTTGTAACAATTTTGTAATATTTACTTGATGACAATATTAACTGAAAGTGTACATTTGCATTCCCAATGATTTGACAGTCAACGTTTCCATTTTCTCCTGAATCTTGATCATGAACTTCAATCAGTGCTATCCGTGTCCCTGGAGCTGAATCCTCAGGTATAGGAGATGTTAATGAGGTAATTGATATCTCTGGAGCATTGTCATTTTCATCTATGATTTCTATTAAAACCTTGGAATGGGCCACAAGCCCACCACCATCCTTTGCTTGAATAGACATTTCATAATATCTTGCAACTTCAAAATCAAATTTTTGATTTGTTGTTATTTCTCCATTTGTAGCATTAATTTTAAACATTCCAGCTGAAAGTACATTCCCTGATATTTTTCCAAGTGAATATGTGACCTGTGCATTGGAACCTTCATCTTGATCAGTTGCAGTAACTTTAAGCAGCATAAAGTTAATTGGAGCATTTTCACTTACACTCACTTTATAGATTTCTTCAGTAAATATTGGAAAATTATCATTTCCATCAGTTATAATAATCTTGATTAGAGTAGTTCCAGATCTGATAGGATTTCCGCCATCCAGTGCTGATAAAATTAATTCATGAATATTTTGTGTCTCCCGATCTAAAGGTTTTTCTAAAACAAGTTCTGGAAATTTACTACCATCAGTTCTGAATTTTTCACTAAGTGTAAAATGCTGATTATCACTGAGTTTGTATGTTTGTATAGAATTAATGCCAATATCAGGATCACCTGCATTTTGCAAAATGAAGTGTGTTCCAGGTGAAGTAAATTCAATAATTTCCAGGGTAATGGTTTTATGAAAAAATATGGGAGAATTATCATTTATATCCTGAATTTCAATGGTGACAGGGAAAACAGTTAAAGGATTATCAACCACTGCATCAAAGGTTAGAATGCAGGGAGCTATGACCCCACACAGTGTCTCTCTATCTATCCTGTCTTTAACATGTAGATTTCCAGATTGCAAATTGACAGAAAAATATTTATCTGAAACACGTGAAACAATATGAAATTTTCTAAATGAGAGCTGCTTGATATCTAATCCAAGGTCTTTAGCAATATTAGCTATAACAGAGTCTTTTCTCATTTCTTCATCAATGGAATAATGAAGCTGAGCAGACACTGAATGACAAAGCCATGAAAATAAGAAGGAAAATATTACTTGCCATCTGATTCCTTTGTGTTTTTGTGAATCCTGACTCTTCATCACAGACATTTTTTTGTTTTTTCTCTCTGGGAATAATTTTCTTTTAGATTTCCAGTTATCTGTAATCCACTTAAAATGAAAACATTCACAGCTGACTTCACTTCTTCAAGGAAATCCAACCTTATACAAAGTGCTCTGTATGTGAGAGAATCCAAAAATGGCTGTGTTTCTTCTTGCAGATCTGCAGTGTGTGTTAGTGATGGAAATATCAGTGGATCTCCAGCTCTGTATTCTTCTCCTTATTGGTCAAACAGCGGCGCTCAGAGGTATAAATGCAGAACTGCACTACCGAGAAGGTTGTTTTACTGTATTTATTTAATACAAGATTAATGTATATATGCATTATGTGTGTGTGTGTATATATATACACATATCACTATAGAGTATAGAAGGTAGATGATATACAAATAAATATTAGACATGAAATGGAATCATTGTATACTCCTTCACAGTAAGCTATCTTGCACTTTATATCTGTATTAATGCAAAAAGTAAAAAAGTATACATGTTAGTGTAGATAAGTTGATATACTACAACATATCTGAAATTATTATAATTAATTTTAATAATAAATAATAAAAGTAAATTTAAATATTTATTTTTTAAGTTTTAAAGATATTGATAAGAAATCCTGTAATCCTGGTTGTTTTACTGAATTTATTTAATACAAGTTTAATGTGTATACATATCAATATCATTATAGAGTAGAGATTGTAGCCATATTAGTCCAGTGATCTATATCAATACATGGTATACATATATATATATATATATATATATATATATATTATATATATTGGAAATTGAAAGGAATCTATACTCAATCACAGTAATCTTCTTAAACTTTATATTTGTATTAATGCAAAAAGTAAAAAGTATACATGTTAGTATTTATTTTGATGATATGAACTCCTGTAATCCTGAGAAATGTGTACATATTGTTATATTACATTTGTCAGTTTGATTTTGGATTTTATTTTGGCCATTAATTTTTGTAATTAATACATGTAATATTTATAGTTAAGATATCAAGTTCAGTATGGAGTAGAGATTGTAGCCCTATTAGTCTAATGATACATATATATTAGAAATGGAATGGAATCTATACTCAATCACAGTAAGCTATCTCGCAATTTATATTTGTATTTGTATTTTTTACCTCAGAGTTCTAAATCTATTAATGATAAGAAATCATGTAATCCTGAGAAATGTGAACATATTTTTACATTTTATTTGTCAGTCTGATTTTTTCTTGTTGCCATTAATGCTGTTTATTTTTAAAGCAGCAATGTAGCACGTACTGTAAACCTAACACTGTGTCAGAAACATAAAGTCCTTTTATAGTATTCTGAATATTATAGTTAAGTTACGTAATCCTAAACATAATTAATATTACAAATCAAGAACGGAGTTTTATGAATACAATTGTGACTATGAGGTTAATTTATGATACACATTCTCATGCTGCTCTGCGTCATAATAACGCTACATTTTATATATTCTAATGAAGAATTTCATATACAAAAAACTTTACTTTAAATAAAAATCAAAACACAGAGTAGGTATTATCTACCACTTTAAAACATGAATCTAAAAATAAAAGCTGTATGGAAAAAGTTGGTACTGAAAATTACAACAGAATGTAACAGCTTGTACTGAAATTACAACAGAATGCAAAAAATGGTCCGCATTTGATCACAAAAAAACCCAAAAGAAAAAAGTTACTTGTGCGCTATCCCAAATCCCTATGCATATAAGTAGTGTGGGAGTCTAAGTGCCGGACCTATTGTTGTGTATTTGTTCACAATTCCCACATACAGTACATAGAGTTAACTCATATATTTCCTAACTACAGATATTTACAACTGCTATAGCGATCTTTATCAATCTCTGGAATGCTAATGTAATATTAACAGTGAAATGTTAGAGTACATTCCTTCACCCCCTCCTCCAGCTAATGGAATGATATGATCCATTGAAACTTCCTTTACAGTTTGGAAGTAGCTCTTGTGCTGACAAGGTCATCGACCTAGATGTAATAAATCAGTGACCAGTGGCATTACCCTGACCAATGAGATTCACAGATATACACTGCATGGAAACTACAGCAAATTAAACAACACTATAAACAGGTAGCACTTGTGCACACTATATAGCTCCATCCCTTAGATGCCACCTTAGATGCTTGCAATACATAGGTGGTGAGAGTGAGGAGTGCTCTTTTGCTGGCTATCTGGCAGTGCAGCTGCCAGCCGAGCCCCACGGGTGTAACGGGAGGTGTCTAACTCCATTGAGTGCATCTTATAAATAACTGTGTAAAGCACATGTACAATCACATGATCCAAATATCACTGTTAAAAAAACACATATGGTACAAATTAAACATTCGATCAATTACAAAATCAACTGGGCTAAATTTGAAAGCAACTTCCAAGTATTGCAAATTCCATAACAAGTAGCTGATCTAAAAAAAACCCCAAAACAACAAGTTTGAATGAGAGTTATTCTAGTTTGGCTAGTTTAGCCTAAATTTTGCAATTCCCTTATCATATGGTAATAGCATACTCTTAGTATTGGTTAAATTATAATAGTTAATTTTCCATGAATTAAATAAATCGCTCCCTTCATGTAGCAATTATTTGAATCGAATAAGCTAGAAACAACATTTAAATTCAATGTTTCAAATATTATACTCCCCTGGCTGGGCGTTGAGGCTAGAAACCATCATAATTTGCAATAAAAGATGATATTACTGTAGAAATATCTTCAATTTCTAATATGCTTAATTAATAATGCTGTATGTAATATTGCAGGTACCATGGTTGTAAGTTTTCAGTTATAATGAACATACCCCCACATGCGGCACGGTGGGTAGAGACATACTGGAGGTTTTACACATTCCTTATTCTTAAATTGGGGTCATATTGACCTTTATGGGTCTTTTCATTTATTTTTGTGTGGGCTTTAAGTGTGAATTTTTATGTTTTATGCATGATGCATGGATTGTTCAACAGCTGTCAAATCTGATAAATCCATTGGTGAATATAAGGTTTAAAACCAGGTATGTATTAAAGACTGAACCGTAGCACTGTCTATATTTGTTGACTCAATAATTTTTATTTGACTTGTTCACAAATTGCCTATTACTGTTAATGAACTGTTCATTGCAAGAAATATGTACATTTTGCAATGAAACACATAAGCACCATATCTCCTGACTGGTTATTTAGAGCTGTGGACATGAGGGTCCAGAAAATTGTATTCTTTCGGAGGCTTTAGCGTTCTCATTACCCTTCTACAATGACAGGTGTATGAAGTGATATTGTTTTTCAAACAATATTTAACTGGTTTAACAAAAAATTAAGGATCAAAGAACTAGTTCCAACTCTAAGAATAAAAACGTTTAACTTCTGCATTACCCATACAATACTGTTCAAATTTGGATGGCAATAATAGACTATGAGTGCAAACAAATATAAAGATCATCCTTTGAGTAGAACGATAGTCTAAATTTGTAATACTTTATTTATTGATTGTTTAAAATATTGTGTCAACATTTAAAAAAAATAATCTTTCTCCAACTAAAGAAAATATCACATCACCATTTTTACTGATTGTAGTGAGTAGTTTTCTGTACCAAATAACATTAACCTGCAAAATAAATCATTACTAATCTCAACCTATTATTAGTATCAAATTGATACTCTATTTACCTTCTACATACACCTTCACAAGACTTCTTTCAAGTCTCTATCATTACCTTATATATTATGAAGGCTTAAAATGCCAAGTCCTCCTTCTTGGTTAGGGGTCATTAATCTACCCATTATCATAGACTACAGGTACCTAGTATGAAAACAGAGGTGTCACTCATAATAGAGCCCGACTTGCGTGCTCATGAGTAGGACACACACACAACCAGGCCACGGTGATCAGATGACCGACCCGCCTGTTACAGTTAATATGAGTTTTACTCTTTTTCAACATTCTTTATTTTATTTACTCTTTTGGATCAACCTTACCAACCACCTACAAGGTACCTGCACCTGAAACGAAAGGGCCTTGAGCGGTGGGTGGGGGCCCTAAATAAGAATGACGGGGGGGACCTACTGTCCTCCCCCCGGCCCCGACCCCTGCGCGGTGGGTGGGGGCCATAGATTAAAAACAATGAGGGGGGACCTACTATCCTCCCCCTGGCCCCCACCCATTAACGGTGGGTGGGGGCCCTAAATAAGAATGACGGGGGGGACCTACTGTCCTCCCTCCAGCCCCACCCCTGCGTGGTGGGTGGGTCCCTACATAACAATGAGGGGGGAACCTACTGTCCTCCCCCCAGCCCCCACCCCTAAGCGGTAGGTGGGAGCCCTAAATAAGATTGAGGGGGGGACCTACTGTCCTCCCCCCCCGGCCCCCACCCCTGCGTGGCAGGTGGGTACCCTACATAAGTGCTGTCGTCGTCCCCGGCCCCCACCCCTGAGCGGTGGGTGGGGGGCCCTAAATAAGAATGAGGGGGGAGACCTACATAAATCACATAGGTAACTTTGGAATTACAGTTTACATTTTTGTACTTGATGGTAAATGTTTCAATTGGATGTCATATAAAATTAAATGAAAATATGTTACCTGAAAATACTGTTACTTGTGGTACTTGACGTATTTGTTTATCTAATTATATCACTATAAAGATTACTTGCAGACCAAGTACTACGAGAATAGATTTTTACCAACCAATTTCCCCTAATATCACAACTTATTCTTACCATGTTAGAATTTTAAAAAATAGTTAAGCCATTAAGGCATCCATTTTACAAGTTATCTAAATGTTTCATTACTGATAGAAAAACTTGTCTAGAAAAAATCCAAGAGAACTTAATGGTAACTTCTGTAGATGATTAATTTGGCATAGGATAGTATACCAAAGTACTCTTCTATAGAACTCCACATATTTTTAAAATATCAAACTTTACTGCTGTATTATCTAGTACTTACCTTTACAAAACTGTTTGAAGATGTTTCTTTCAGGTCTTCATTTCCAAGTCCAGAGTCATCAGCATCAATAAGGTTGTCTGTGGGAACATCTTGCTTTGGTTTGATGAATGTAAAATCACTTTCACTTGAATCCAAAGCAACACACACATTGTATGAGTATGGGAAAGGCAAGGTTCCATTGTTATATTGGGACATCATTTTGGGATCCACTTGAGAATACAGATTAGTGCTAAAAGATCCAAAGGCTGGAGAAGATTTTGACTCTTTACATTTGGAAATGATAACTATCATTACACTTAAAATAAACAAAAATGAAATAAGAGCCAATGCAATTACTAAATACATTTGTAAATTGGTTGAGGAATCCTCGTCACTTAATTGATTAGTGAGTTTGGGAACCACTTGTTGGACGGAATCTGCAAAAATAAAACTTAAGGTTACAGTTGCTGATAGCGAGGGGACTCCGTTGTCTTTCACCAAAACTATAACCTTATATTTCAAAACATCTTTTTGTTCAAACATACGCACTGTCCGTATTTCACCTGTGTGCTGACTAATGCTGAAGGGAGATGGTTCTGACACTTGCATGAAATGATAAGAGAGCCAAGCATTATGTCCTGAGTCAGCATCCACCGCAACAACCTTAGTTATTAGAGTACCTTCTTTGGATGCCAAAGGGACCATCTCAAAGGAAACGGAATCAATACTTCCTGAAGAAGGGTACAAAATTCTAGGTGCATTATCGTTCTGATCTATGATGCGGATAAGTAAAGTTGTGTTGCTACTCAAAGATGGTGATCCATTATCTTTCGCAGTTACTTGTAGTTGAAACTCTTTGTGTTGCTCATAATCAAAGGATCTCTGAGCGTAGAGAACTCCAGTCTCTATATTAATGGACAGATAAGATGATACTGGTATATCTTCTGTGTGTATACTTAAAATTGAATAAATAATCTTAGCGTTCTCTCCAGAATCTAAATCAGAAGCCTGTATGCTGTATATTGAGGCTCCCGGTAAATTGTTTTCTGGGACATATGCAACATGTGCAGTGTTTGTAAATAATGGAGGATTGTCATTAACATCCGATATATCCAACCTGATTTCTTGTCTAATAGAAAGAGGAGGAGATCCTCTATCAGTTGCTAAAATTGTAATGTTATAACATGATACTTTCTCTCTATCCATTGTATTTGTTGTAACAATTTTGTAATATTTACTTGATGACAATATTAACTGAAAGGGAGCATTTGCATTCCCAATGATTTGACAGTCAACGTTTCCATTTTCTCCTGAATCTTGATCATGAACTTCAATCAGTGCTATCCGTGTCCCTGGAGCTGAATCCTCAGGAATAGGAGATGTTAATGAAGTAATGGATATCTCTGGAGCATTATCATTTTCATCTATGATATATATTAAAACCTTTGAATGGGCCACAAGTCCACCACCATCCTTTGCTTGAATAGACATTTCATAATATCTTGCAACTTCAAAATCTAATTTTTGATTTGTTGTTATTTCTCCATTTGTAGCATTAATTTTAAACATTCCAGCTGAAAGTACATTCCCTGATGTTTTTCCAAGTGAATATGTGACCTGTGCATTGGAACCTTCATCTTGATCAGTTGCAGTAACTTGAAGCAGCATAAAGCTAATTGGAATATTTTCACTTACACTCACTTTATAGATTTTTTCAGTAAATACTGGAAAATTATCATTTGCATCAGTAACAATAACCTTTATGGAAACGGTGCCTGATCTTATGGGATTCCCGCCATCCAGTGCTGTTAATATTAATTCATGAATGCTTTGTGTCTCCCTATCTAAAGGTTTCTCTAAGACAAGTTCTGGGAATGTACTGTCATCAGTTCTGAATTTTTCACTCAGTATAAAATGCTGATTATCACTGAGCTTGTATGTTTGTACAGAATTAATACCAATATCTGGATCTTCTGCATTTTGCAAAATAAAATGTGTTCCTGGTGAAGTCAATTCAATCATTTCTAAGGTAATTATGTCATGGAAATATACTGGAGAATTATCATTTATATCCTGAATTTCAATGGTGACAGGGAAAACAGTTAAAGGATTATCAACCACTGCATCAAAGGTTAGAATGCAGGGAGCTATGACCCCACATAGTGTCTCTCTATCTATCCTGTCTTTAACATGTAAATTCCCAGTTTGCAAATTGACAGAAAAATATTTATCTGAAACACGTGAAACAATATGAAATCTTCTAAATGAGAGCTGCTTAATATCTAATCCAAGGTCTTTTGCAATATTAGCTATAACAGAGTTTTTTCTCATTTCTTCATCTATGGAATAATGAAGCTGGGCAGATACTGAATGACAAAGCCATGAAAATAAGAAGGAAAATATTACTTGCCATCTGATTCCTTTGTGTTTTTGTGAATCCTGAGGTTTCAATCCTGAGGGAGCCATTTTTATTGGTTTTAATTTCTGTGAATAATTTTCTCTTTGATTTCCAGTTATCTGCAATCCACTTAAAAAGAAAACATTCACTCCTGGCTTCACTTCTTCCAGGGAATATAAGGAAATCCAATCTTATACAAAGTGCTCTGTATGTGAGAGAATCCAAAAATGGCTGTGTTTCTTCTTGCAGATCTGCAGTGTGTGTTAGTGATGGAAATATCAGTGGATCTCCAGCTCTGTATTCTTCTCCTTATTGGTCAAACAGCGGCGCTCAGAGGTATAAATGCAGAACTGCACGACCGAGAAGGTTGTTTTACTGTATTTATTTAATACAAGATTAATGTATATATGCATTGTGTGTGTGTGTATATATATATACACATATCACTATAGAGTATAGAAGGTAGATGATATACAAATAAATATTAGACATGAAATGGAATCATTGTATACTCCTTCACAGTAAGCTATCTTGCACTTTATATCTGTATTAATGAAAAAAGTAAAAAAGTATACATGTTAGTGTAGATAAGTTGATATACTACAACATATCTGAAATCATAATAATTAATTTTAATAATAAATAATAAAAGTAAATTAAAATATTTATTTTTAAAGTTCTAAAGATATTGATAAGAAATCCTGTAATCCTGGTTGTTTTACTGTATTTATTTAATACAAGTTTAATGTGTATACATATCAATATCATTATAGAGTAGAGATTGTAGCCATATTAGTCCAGTGATCTATATCAATACATGGTATACATACATATATATATATATATATATATATATATATATATATATATATATATAAAAAAACAAATTCGGAATCTGGCACTCTACCTTACTTGCTTTTCTCTTCAAAAAAATGCCTTGGTGCTGCAGAGCGTTGTTATGTAGAAAATGAAGATTCAGAGCACTCCAAAGGGCTTAGTGAAAAAATACTTTATCTGTGTAGAAAGATCTTTCTACACAGGTAAAGTATTTTTTCACTAAGCCCTTTGGAGTGCTCTGAATCTTCATTTTCTATATATATATATATATATATATATATATTATATATATTGGAAATTGAAAGGAATCTATACTCAATCACAGTAATCTTCTTAAACTTTATATTTGTATTAATGCAAAAAGTAAAAAGTATACATGTTAGTATTTATTTTGATGATATGAACTCCTGTAATCCTGAGAAATGTGTACATATTGTTATATTACATTTGTCAGTTTGATTTTGGATTTTTTTTTGGCCATTAATTTTTGTAATTAATACATGTAATATTTATAGTTAAGATATCAAGTTCAGTATGGAGTAGAGATTGTAGCCCTATTAGTCTAATGATACATATATATTAGAAATGGAATGGAATCTATACTCAATCACAGTAAGCTATCTCGCAATTTATATTTGTATTTGTATTTTTTACCTCAGAGTTCTAAATCTATTAATGATAAGAAATCATGTAATCCTGAGAAATGTGAACATATTTTTACATTTTATTTGTCAGTCTGATTTTTTCTTGTTGCCATTAATGCTGTTTATTTTTAAAGCAGCAATGTAGCACGTACTGTAAACCTAACACTGTGTCAGAAACATAAAGTCCTTTTATAGTATTCTGAATATTATAGTTAAGTTACTTAATCCTAAACATAATTAATATTAAAAATCAAGAACGGAGTTTTATGAATACAATTGTGACTATGAGGTTAATTTATGATACACATTCTCATGCTGCTCTGCGTCATAATAACGCTACATTTTATATATTCTAATGAAGAATTTCATATACAAAAAACTTTACTTTAAATAAAAATCAAAACACAGAGTAGGTATTATCTACCACTTATCCCTATGCATATAAGTAGTGTGGAAGTCTAAGCGCAGGAATTATTTTTGTGTATTTGATCACAATTCCCACATACAGTACATAGAGTTAACTCATATATTTCCTAACTACAGATATTTACAACTGCTATAGCGATCTTTATCAATCTCTGGAATGCTAATGTAATATTAACAGTGAAATGTTAGAGTACATTCCTTCACCCCCTCCTCCAGCTAATGGAATGATATGATCCATTGAAACTTCCTTAACAGTTTGGAAGTAGCTCTTGTGCTGACAAGGTCATCGACCTAGATGTATTAAATCAGTGACCAGTGGCATTACCCTGACCAATGAGATTCACAGATATTCACTGCATGGAAACTACAGCAAATTAAAAACACTATAAGCACAAAACACTATAAGCAGGCAGCACTTGTGCAAAGTATATAGCTCCACCCCTGTGATGCCATCTTAGATGCTTGCAATACATAGTTGGTGAGGAGTGCTCTTTTGCTGGCTATCTGGCAGTGCAGCTGCCATCCCAGCCCCAAGGGTGTAACAGGAGGTGTCTAACTCCATTGAGTGCATCTTAGAAATAACTGTGTAAAGCACATGTACAATCACATGATCCATATATCACTGTTAACAAACACATATGGTTCAAATTAAACATTCGATTAATTACAAAATTAACTGGGCTAAATTTGAAAGCAACTTCCAAGGAGTGCAAATTCCATAACAAGTAGCTGATCTAAAAAAAACACAACAAGTTTGAATGAGAGTTATTCTAGTTTGGCTAGTTTAGAATAAATTTAGCAATTCCCTTATCATATGGTAATAGCATACTCTTAGTATTGGTTAAATTATAATAGTTAATTTTCCATGAATTAAATAAATCGCTCCCTTCATGTAGCAATTATTTGAATCTAATAAGCTAGAAATAACATTTAAATCCAATGCTTAAAATATTATACACCCCTGGCTGGGCATTGAGGCTGGAAACCATCATAATTTGCAATAAAAGATGATATTATTGTAGAAATATCTTCAATTTCTAATATGCTTAATTAATAATGCTGTATGTAATATTGCAGGTACCATGGTTGTAAGTTTTCAATTAATATGAACATACCCCCACGTGTGGCACGGTGGGTAGAGACATACTGGAGGTTTTACACCTTCCTTATTCTTAAATAGGGGTCATAGTGACCTTTATGGGCCTTTTCATTTATTTTTGTGTGGGTTTTAAGTGTGAATTTTTATGTTTTATGCATGATGCATGGATTGATCAACAGCTGTCAAATCTGATAAATCCATTAGTGAATATAAAGTTTAAAACCAGGTATGTATTAAAGACTGAACCGTAGCACTGTCTATATTTGTTGACTCAATAATTTTTGGTTATTTAGAGCTGTGGACATTTGGGTCCAGAAAATTGTATTCTTTCGGAGGCTTCAGCGTTCTCATTACCCTTCTACAATAACGTGTATAAAGTGATATTGTTTTTCAAACAATATTTAACTGGTTTAACAAAAAATTAAGGATCAAAGAACTAGTTCCAACTCTAAGAATAAAAACGTTTAACTTCTGCATTACCCATACAATGCTGTTCAAATTTGGATGGCAATAACAGACTAAGAGTGCAAACAAATATAAAGATCTGCTTTATATTCATCCTTTAAGTAGAACAATAGTCTCAATTTTTAATACTTTATTTATTGATTGTTTAAAATATTGTGTCAAAATTTAAAAAAAATAATCTTTCTCCAACTAAAGAAAATATCACATCACCATTTTTACTGATTGTAGTGAGTAGTTTTCTGTACCAAATAACATTAACCTGCAAAATAAATAATTACTAATCTCAACCTATCATAAGTATCAAATTGATACTCTATATACCTTCTACATACACCTTCACAAGACTTCTTTCTAGTCTCCATCATTACCTTATATATTATGAAGGCTTAAAATGCCAAGTCCTCCTCCTTGGTTAGTCGTCATTAATCTACCCGTTATCATAGACTACAGGTACCTAGTATGAAAACAGAGGTGTCACTCATAATAGAGCCCGACTTGCATGCTCATGAGTAGGACACACACACACAACCCGGCCACAGTAGTCAGATGACCGACCCGCCTGTTACAGTTAATATGAGTTTTACTCTTTCTCAACATTCTTTATTATATTTACTCTTTTGGATCAACCTTACCAACCACCTACAAGGTACCTGCACCTGACATGAAAAGTCATTACATACAAGGTTTATGAGAAGCTCCCGCACCATGTGTCTGATTAGCATGACAGTCAAGCCCCGCCCCCATTTACCAGAAATTCAAGTCAATCCAAGATCAACCTGGGTAAGTGGGGGCCCTAAATAACAATGAGGGGGGGACCTACTGTCCTCCCCCCGTGGCCCCCACCCCTGAGCGGTGGGTAGGGGCCCTAAATAAGAATGACAGGGGGACCTACTGTCCTCCACCCTGGCCCCCACCGCTAAGCGGTGGGTGGGAGCCCTAAATAAGATTGGGGGGGACCTAATGTCCTCCCCCTGGCCCCCACCCCTGCACGGTGGGTGGAGGCCCTAAATAACAATGCGGGGGGCCCTCCTGTCCTCCCCCCCCGGCCCACACCCCTGAGCGGTGGGTGGGGGCCCTACATAAGAATGAGGGGGGGGACCTACTTTCCTCCTCCCCGGCCCCCAACCCTAAGTGGTGGGTGGGAGCCCAAAATAAGATTGAGGGGGGAGACCTATTGTCCTCCCCCCAGATCCCCACCCCTGAGCGGTGGGTGGGGGCCCTAAATAAGAATGAGGGGGTGAACTACATAAATCACATTGGTAACTTTGGAATTACAGTTTAAAGTTATGTACTTGATGGTAAATGTTTCAATTAGATGTCATATAAAATTAAATGAAAATATGTTACATGAAAATACTGTTACTTGTGGTACTTGACGTATTTGTTTATCTAATTATATCACTATAAAGATTACTTGGAGACCAAGTACTACGAGAACAGATTTTTACCAACCAATTTCCTCTAATATCACAACTTATTCTTACCATGTTATTAGATATGTCAGAAGTACCCCATTAAGGCCTCCATTTTACAAGTTATCTAACTGTTTCATTACTGATAAAAAAAAATTGTCTAGAAAAAATCCCATAGAACTTAATGGTAACTTCTGTAGATGATTAATTTGGCATAAGATAGTATACCAAAGTACTCTTCTATAGAACTATACTGCTGTATTATATAGTACTTACCTTTACAAAACTGTTTGAAGATGTTTCTTTCAGGTCTTCATTTCCAAGTCCAGAGTCATCAGCATCAATAAGGTTGTCTGTGGGAACATCTTGCTTTGATTTGATGAATGTAAAATCACTTTCACTTGAATCCAAAGCCACACACACATTGTATGAGTATGGGAAAGGCAAGGTTCCATTGTTATATTGGGACATAATTTTGGGATCCACTTGAGAATACAGATTAGTGCTAAAAGACCCAAAGGCTGGAGAAGATTTTGACTCTTTACATTTGGAAATGATAACCATCATTACACTTAAAATAAACAAAAATGAAATAAGAGCCAATGCAATTACTAAATACATTTGTAAATTGGTTGAGGAATCCTCGTCACTTAATTGATTAGTGAGTTTGGGAACCACTTGTTGGACGGAATCTGCAAAAATAAAACTTAAGGTTACAGTTGCTGATAGCGAGGGGACTCCATTGTCTTTCACCAAAACTATAACCTTATATTTCAAAACATCTTTTTGTTCAAACACACGCACTGTCCGTATTTCACCTGTGTGCTGACTAATGCTGAAGGAAGATGGTTCTGACACTTGCATGAAATGATAAGAGAGCCAAGCATTATGTCCTGAGTCAGCATCCACCGCAACAACCTTAGTTATTAGCGTATCTTCTTTGGATGCCAAAGGAACCATCTCAAAGGAAACCGAATCAATACTTCCTGGAGAAGGGTACAAAATTCTAGGTGCATTATCGTTCTGATCTATGATGCGGATAAGTAAAGTTGTGTTGCTACTCAAAGATGGCGATCCATTATCTTTCGCAGTTACTTGTAGTTGAAACTCTTTGTGCTGCTCATAATCAAAGGATCTCTGAGCGTAGATAACTCCAGTCTCTATATTAATGGACAGATAAGATGATACTGGTATATCTTCTGTGTGTATACTTAAAATTGAATAAATAATCTTAGCGTTCTCTCCAGAATCTAAATCAGAAGCCTGTATGCTGTATATTGAGGCTCCCGGTAAATTGTTTTCTGGGACATATGCAACATGTGCAGCTTTTGTAAATAATGGAGGATTGTCATTAACATCCGATATATCCAAACTGATTTCTTGTCTAATAGAAAGAGGAGGCGATCCTCTATCAGTTGCTAAAATTGTAATGTTATAGCATGATACTTTCTCTCTATCCATTGTATTTGTTGTAACAATTTTGTAATATTTACTTGATGACAATATTAACTGAAAGGGTGCATTTGCATTCCCAATGATTTGACAGTCAACATTTCCATTTTCTTCTGAATCTTGATCATGAACTTCAATCAGTGCTATCCGTGTCCCTGGAGCTGAATCCTCAGGAATAGGAGATGTTAATGAAGTAATGGATATCTCTGGAGCATTATCATTTTCATCTATGATATATATTAAAACCTTTGAATGGGCCACAAGTCCACCACCATCCTTTGCTTGAATAGACATTTCATAATATCTTGCAACTTCAAAATCTAATTTTTGATTTGTTGTTATTTCTCCATTTGTAGCATTAATTTTAAACATTCCAGCTGAAAGTACATTCCCTGATGTTTTTCCAAGTGAATATGTGACCTGTGCATTGGAACCTTCATCTTGATCAGTTGCAGTAACTTGAAGCAGCATAAAGCTAATTGGAGCATTTTCACTTACACTCACTTTATAGATTTTTTCAGTAAATACTGGAAAATTATCATTTGCATCAGTAACAATAACCTTTATGGAAACGGTGCCTGATCTTATGGGATTCCCGCCATCCAGTGCTGTTAATATTAATTCATGAATGCTTTGTGTCTCTCGATCTAAAGGTTTCTCTAAGACAAGTTCTGGAAATGTACTGTCCTCAGTACTGGATTTTTCACTCAGTGTAAAATGCTGATTATCACTGAGCTTGTATGTTTGTACAGAATTAATACCAATATCTGGATCTTCTGCATTTTGTAAAATAAAATGTGTTCCTGGTGAAGTAAATTCAATAATTTCTAAGGTAATGATGTCATGGAAATATACCGGAGAATTATCATTTATATCCTGAATTTCAATGGTGACAGGAAAAACAGTTAAAGGATTATCAACCACTGCATCAAAGGTTAGAATGCAGGGAGCTATGACCCCACATAGTGTCTCTCTATCTATCCTGTCTTTAACATGTAAATTTCCAGTTTGCAAATTGACAGAAAAATATTTATCTGAAACACGTGAAACAATATGAAATTTGCTAAATGAGAGCTGCTTAATATCTAATCCAAGGTCTTTAGCAATATTAGCTATAACAGAGTCTTTTCTCATTTCTTCATCGATGGAATAATGAAGCTGCCCTGAGACTGAATGACAAAGCCATGAAAATAAGAAGGAAAATATTACTTGCCATTTCATTCCTTTGTGTTTTTGTGAATCCTGAGGTTTCAATCCTGAGGAAGCCATTTTTATTGGTTTTAATTTCTGTGAATAATTTTCTCTTTGATTTCCAGTTATCTGCAATCCACTTAAAAAGAAAACATTCACTCCTGGCTTCACTTCTTCCAGGAATTATAAGGAAATCCAGTCTTATACAAAGTGCTCTGTATGTGAGAGAATCCAAAAATGGCTGTGTTTCTTCTTGCAGATCTGCAGTGTGTGTTACTGATGGAAATATCAGTGGATCTCCAGCTCTGTATTCTTCTCCTTATTGGTCAAACAGCGGCGCTCAGAGGTATAAATGGAGAACTGCACGACCGAGAAGGTTGTTTTACTGTATTTATTTAATACAAGATTAATGTATAGATGCATTATGTGTGTGTGTGTGTATATATATTTATATACATACATATATGTATATATTTATATATATATACATACACACACATATCAATATAGAGTATAGAAGGTAGATGATATACAAATATATATTAGAAATGAAATGGAATCATTGTATACTCCATGGGTCTTAAAACTCTGGCCCCCCCGATGTTGCTGAACTACAACTCCCATGATTCTCTGGCTATCTATTTAATTCAAAGAATCATGGGAGTTGTAGTTCAGCAACATCTGGGGAGCCGGAGTTTGAGGACCCATGGTACACTCCATCACAGTAAGCTATCTTGCACTTTATGTCTGTAGTAATGCAAAAAGTAAAAAAGTATACATGTTAGTTTGATAAGTTGATATACTACAACATATCTGAAATCATTATAATTAAAGGACCACTATAGTGCCAGGAAACATACTCGTTTTCCTGGCACTATAGTGCCCTGAGGGTGCCCCCACCCTCAGGGCCCCCCTCCCGCCGGGCTCTGGAGAGAGGAAGGGGTTAAACACTTACCTTTTTCCAGCGCCGGGCTGGGAGCTTTCCTCCTCCTCTCCTCCTTCCTCGCGACGTCATCGGCTGAATGCGCATGCGCGGCAGGAGCCACGCGCACATTCAGCCGGTCGCATAGGAAAGCATTTACAATGCTTTCCTATGGACGCTGGCGTCTTCTCACTGTGATTTTCACAGTGAGAAGCACGCAAGCGCCTCTAGCGGCTGTCAATCACACAGCCACTAGAGGCTCTGGAGGCTGGATTAACCCTCAGTATAAACATAGCAGTTTCTCTGAAACTGCTATGTTTATAAAAAAAAAGGGTTAATCCTAGATGGACCAGGCACCCAGACCACTTCATTAAGTAAATTAAGCTTCATTAAGTAAATTAAAATATTTCTTTTTAAAGTTCTAAAGAAATTCATGATAAGAAATCCTGTAATCCTGGTTGTTTTACTGTATTTATTTAATACAAGTTTAAAGTGTATAGATAGCAAAATCATTATAGAGTAGAGATTGTAGCCATATTAGTCCAGTGATCTATATCAACACATGGTATACATATACAGTGGTACCTCGATTTACGAATTTAATGCGTTCTCCGGGACGTGAATCAGTTCTGGAGGTCAGAAAAAAGTCAAAGTGAACTGGCATGGAAACCAACCCACAATGCAGAACACACAATAAAAGGCATGCAAACAATGAAGCTCAGCTCCCTACCTTTCCACAGCTTGAGAAATGCACCAAAAAGTCCCAAAACAACTGAAAACAATTTCCAGAATGGCTCCAAAACTCGATGCAAAAGCCGCTCCAACACCTCCACACTCAACACCATGTGCTACCCACAGGCTCTAGCATGCAAGGGGCGGTGCTATAAACCTCCCAGTTGCTAGGCATCCTGGGGAAACTTGCTTTGTATTGCAAAAAAAATTTGTCAACTGAGGCATTATTTTCAATGGATTTTCATTTGTAAACCGAAAATTATGTTAACCGAGTTGTTTGTAATTAATGAAAAAAGTAAAAAAGTATACAAGTTAGTATTTTCTTTTCTAAAGCTATTGATGATATGAACTCCTGTAATCCTGAGAAATGTGTACATATTTTTATCTTTTATATTATTTTTATATTACATTTGTCAGTTTGATTTTGGATTTTTTTTTTGCCTTTAATGTTTGTAATTAATACATGTAATATTTACATGCAATATTTGTTTATTTTCAAAGCAGAAATGTAGCACATAGTGTAAACATAAATTAAGAAAAGGCCAAACCAAAACGTAAATGTTTACTATCACTTAATACTGTGTCTGAAATATGAAGTCCTTCTATAGTATTTCAAAGATTTTAGTTTAGTTACTTAATCCAATAAAACTAACTAAATAAATAGAGTCCCTCTAAAAAGCTGGACTCAATTCTGGTTTTTGGCAACAGGGGAAAAAAAGTGAAAAAATTAAATCTGTAATCAAAGACAAATGACTAGGAGTAAAGGTAAATGTGGGGGGATAGCAGCGTTATCAGCAGTATATGGTTCCAATGTATCCAAAAAGAATACATACTTCATAAAGTCACTGCACAAATACGATACAATGGAAAAGCTAAACAAAGCTAAACAAGTAACACATGCACGGAACCCAGGCAGTAGTAAATATAAACTGCTAGGAGAGGTCCACTAAGTAATGGAAAGGCAAATGCATTCCTAAGTTTGGGAGGCTAATGTTAAAAGGTAGAGATAAGCTGCTATAAGACTGGGGACAGAGCCAGTAGATTAAAGGGTAACGGTAGCCTCTGTAGAAAGATATATAGATAAGCCAATGGGCTCAAAATGGGCAATTGCTGATATAATGTAGGTATATGTAAAGCAGAGATAACCAAAAACGAATAGTCATAAGCAGAGCATGTAAATAGAATGCTGAATTATTCCATAGGATTAGTGGTATAGCTTGTAATAAATCTACAACAAATCTGCAGAGGCTCTGACTGTGAAACCCTAATACTCCTAAGGCAACACCTTCAAGGGTGTTCTATGCTGTCCCTAATGTCAGAGTAGTCAACTGAAACATCCCAAAGACGCCCCCCAGAAAAGCCAAAACTCTAAGCAAAAAAAAAAAAAAAAGAAATTACATACTAAAACCAAGTGCTGAGTGAATAAAAGTGATTAATAAAAGAAACCCAATGCGCGTTTCGGTGCGTTTAGCTGCACCTTCGTCAGGGGAAGTTACTTAATCCTAAGCATAATTAATTAAAAATCAAGAGGGTTTTATGAGTACATTTGTGAGTTTAATTTATGATACACGTTCTCACTCTTCTCTTTCCTATTAATGCTACAAATGTATATATTCTAATGAAGCAATGCAGCCCCGATAATTACATTTACAATAAACTTTACTATAAATAAAAAGCAAAACACAGAGTAGGCAATCTCTACCACTATATAACATTAAGGAAAAAATAAAAGCTGTATATAAAGAATGCAAACAATGGTCTGCATTTGATCACAATAAAAAACAAAGAAAAAAGTTACTTGTGCACTATCCCAAATCCCTATGCATTTAAGTAGTGTGGGAGTCTGAGCGCAGGACTTATTTTTGTGTATTTGATCACAATGCCCACATAGAGTACAAAGAGTTAAGTCATATATTTCTGAACTACAGATATTTACAACTGCTATAGCAATCTTTATCAACCTCTGGAGTGCTAATGTAATATTAAAAGTGAAATGCTATATTCCTTCACCCCCAGATAATGGAATTATATGACCCATTAAAACCTCCATTACTGTTTAGAGGTAGGAGGTTTGCTGACAAGGTCATCCACCTTGATGCATTAAACCAGTGACCAGTGACATTGCCCTGACCCATGAGATTCACAGATATTTACTGCATGGAAACTACAGCCAATTAAACAACACTACAAAAGGGTAACACGTGTGCACATTATATAACTCCACCCCTGTAATGCCATCTTGAATGCTTGCAGTATATAGATGGTGAGAGGGAGGAGTGTTTTTTTGCTAGCTATCTGGCAGGGTAGCTGCTAGCCTAGCACCAAAGGTGTAATAGGAGGTGTCTAACTCTAGTGAGTGCATATTAGAAACAACTGTGTAAAGCACAGATACAATCACATGATCCAAATATCAAAAAACAAACACATATGTTAATAACTAAACATTCTGTTCATTAAAAAGTAAACAAGGCTGAATTTGGAAGCAAATTCCAAGGGAATAGCAAATTCTATAACAAGTAAATGAAAAAAAAAAAAGTTTGAATTAGATATTTTTCTAGTTTGGCTAGTGCAGACTATATTTTGCAATGCCCTTGGGTTTTATGGTAACAGCATAGTCTAAGTATTGGCTAAATTATGATAGTTTATTATAATTATAATAAAACAGCTTCTTCTCATTCTCCGTTATCTCAGTCTATGATATACCACTCTCTCCTGGTGCTCTTCCTACTTCTCCCAGCACTCGGTGTTTCTTTCTCTTGCTCTACCTCTTCTCCCCAATCCTTCTCTGTTGGTGTTCCCCAAGGTTCTGTCCTTGGCCCCCTATTGTTCTCAATCTACACTGCCTCCCTTGGTAAACTCATCAGCTCCTTCGGCTTCCAGTATCGGATGACACATAAATTTATCTGTCCTCCCTTGATATCGCATCACCCCTCTTGACTCATGTCTCTGACTGCCTCTCTGCTTTTTCCAACTAGATGGCTGCTCATTTCCTTAAACTGAACCTGTCCATAACTGAACTTCTGGTCTTCCCTCTCTCAAGTGTTGCTACTCCCTTGTCTGTGTCCCTCCAAGTTAAGGCTCGCTGCCTAAGTGTTCTCTTTGACTCTGACCTCTCCTTCACCCCTCATGTCCAATCAATTGTCAAATCCTGCCGCTTCCATCTCAAAAACATTGCGCGCATCCAACCCTATGTAACGTCTCATACGGCAAAGGTGCTTGTCCATGCCACAGTCCTCTTCCACTTCTCAGCGCTCTTACATGTTCCCAACTTGCCCCGTTTCAGTCTATAATGAATGCAGCGGCGAGGCTCGTCTTCCTGTCCGCCCGCACCTCCCACGCTTCCCCCACTTGTCAGTCCCTACATTGGCTTCCCGTAAGATATAGGACTCAGCTTAAGAGCCTGGTACTTGCTTACAAACTTCTGCACAATGCTGCTCCGCCCTACTTATCCTCACTAATACACAAATATGTCCCATCTAGGCCCCTACGCACTGCCAGAGACCTACGTCTAAAGTCCGTTTGTACTCATACCTCTGATGCTCACCTTAAAGACTTCTCTAGGGCTGCACTGCTCCTATGGATTGCTCTTCCCCTCTCTGTTAGACTTTCACCCAATCTCCACTCCTTCAAAACATTTTTTAAAAAACTTACTTCATTAGGAAAGCATATCAATTAAACTGTGAACAGCTTTCCCTCCCTGCACCCTGATTCCTCTCCTAAAACTGTCATCAAAACACTAAGCCATCAATAATTACTATCCTAGCAACCTACTTTTATACCTTACCCTTACCTTTTGTGTCACTATACCCCACTCCCTCTATCATGTCTGCAGATTGAGCAGGGCCCTCAACCCCTCTGTTCCTGTGCATCCAACTTGCCTGGTTACAAATACGTGTCTGTTAGTCCACCCATTCTACAGCACTACAGAACTTGTTGGCGCATTATAAATAATAATAATAATAGCTATTTTTACATAAATTAAATAAAACTGCTGAAATTATTTGAATCTAAAAAGCTAGAATTAACATTTAAATTATTAATATGTTATACTGTCTTGGGCATTGAGGCTAATCTGACAGTGGAAACCATCATAATTTACAATAAAAGGTGATATTATTGTAGAAATATCTTACATTTCCAACATGCTTCACTAATAATGCTGTATGTAGTAATGCAGGTACCATGATTGTATGATTTCAATTACAGTGGTCAGCCATTGGCTGCTCACTGTTTAGTGGACATGCCCCCACCTATGGTATGATGAGTAGAGACATACTGGAGGTTTTATACCTCCCTTATTCCTAAATAGGGGTCATATTGACCGTTATATCCTTTTCCATTTATTTATTTTTGTGTGTGTTTTAAGTGTGAATTGTCATGTTTTTATGCATGATGCATGGATTGATCAACTGTCAAATCTGATAAGTCTATTGGAGAATATAAGGTTTAAAACCAGATATGTATTAAACCTTGATCATTAGTGCTGTCTATATTTGTTCACTCAAGACCTATTTTTTGACTTGTTCACAAATTGCCTATTACTGTTAATGAACTGTTCATTGCAAGAAATATATACATTTTGCAATGAAACACGTAAGCACCATTTCCCCTGGCTGGTTATATAGAGCAGTGGACATGTGAAGTCCAGATCGTATTCTTTCTGAGGTTTTACCGTTCTCATTACCCTTCTACAATGTCAGGTATATGAAGAAGGAGACTTCTTCTTAAAATGACACACGAAGCATTGCAATTTATTGCTTTGGAGCAAGTCGTCTTTGATAACAGTCCCCCATTTTTTTTCCAACAATATTTGACTGGTTTAACAAAAATATAGGGATCCAAGAACCAGCTCCTCTGCTCCAAATCCAACTTTAACTTCTGCATTACACATACAATACATCTGCATTACCTGCTGCATTACCAATACAATACTGTTTAAATCTGAATGGCAATAATAGACTATGAGGGCTAACAAAAATACAGATCTGCTTTATATTCATCCTTTGAGTAGAACAATAGTCAAATTTTTTAATACTATGCTACTAGCCAGGCCTTACATGTAACGTTTCACTGCAAGTATGGAGGGTTTATGGCACACTTATCAATATGAATTTCTTCTAGTCAGATCTACATTTTCTAAATTATCACTTGACAATGGCTGGAGAGAAATGGATATATTGAGCCCAGATTATATATCACTCTCTGAATACGTGCTTTTATTTATAAATATCATATAAATCACAGAAACAACAGCTTGTCTATCCCTACTGTCAAGCATAATACATGGCAATCTTTCCTGTTTAGTTCCAAACATCATCACTCACCTCCTCAAGACTATTAGAAGGTAATGGTTCTGCCAAGTTTTCATTTCCTAGTCCAGAATCATCAGCATCAATAAGATTGTCTATGGGGACATCTTGCTTTGCTTTTATGAAAGTAAAATCACTTTCACTTGAATCCAGAGCCACACACACATTATATGAGTATGGCAGAGGTAAAGTTCCATTGTTATATTGGGAAAGCATTCTGGGATCCACATGAGAATAAAGATTGGTACTTAGAGATCCAAAGGCTGGAGGGGATTTTGACTCTTTACATCTGGCTATGATAACTAACATAACACTTAAAATAAACAAAAAGGAAATCAGAGCCAATGCAATTACTAAATAAATTTGTACATTTGATGGATGATCTTTATCACTAACTTGATTAGTGAATTTGGGAACAACCTGTTGGAAAGAATCTGCAACAATTATATTTAAGGTTGCTGTTGTTGACAGAGAAGGGACTCCATTGTCTTTCACCAAAACCACCAGCTTATATTTCAAAACATCCTTCTGTTCAAAAACACGTGATGTCCTTATTTCTCCTGTGTGTTGACTAATGCTGAAGGGAGATGGTTCTGATGTTGGTATGAAATGATAAGAGAGCCAAGCATTATGCCCTGAGTCAGCATCTACTGCAACCACCTTAGTTATTACAGCACCTTCTTCAGAGACCAATGGGACCATTTCAAAGGAGGTGGAATCAACATTTTCTGGTGATGGGTACAACATTAATGGTGAATTGTCATTCTGGTCTAATATGAGAATAATTAATGTTGTGTTGCTACTCAATGAAGGGGATCCATTGTCTTTAGCGCTCACGTTAATATGAAACTCTTTGTTTTGCTCATAATCGAAAGATCTTTGAGCATAAATAACTCCAGTCTCTATATTAATGGAAAAATAAGACGATACTGAGAAATCTTCTGTATTGATACTAGAAATTGAATATATGATTTTAGCATTGTCTCCAAAGTCTTGATCAAAAGCATGTATACTGTATATAGAGGCTCCTGGTAAATTGTTTTCTGGCACATAGGCAATGTATGAAGATTTCTTAAATACAGGGCGATTGTCATTAACATCTGCTATCTCCAACTTAATCATTTTTGTAGTAGAAAGGGAAGGGGATCCTCTATCAGTTGCTATAATTGTGATGTTGTAATATGATTCTTTCTCTCTGTCCATAGCATTTATTGTAACAATTTTGTAATATTTAATAGATGATTGTATTAACTGAAAGGGCACTTCCCCAATTATTTGACAATCAACTTCTCCATTTTCTCCTGAATCTTGATCATGAACTTCTATCAATGCTATTCGAGTTCCTGGTGTTGAATCCTCAGGAATAGGAGATGTTAATGAGGTAATGGATATCTCTGGGGTATTATCATTTTCATCTATTATTTCTACTAAGACTTTGGAATGGGCCACAAGCCCACCACCATCTTTTGCTTGAATAGACATTTCATAATGTTTCACTGCTTCAAAATCCAATTTTTTATTAGTTTTAATATCTCCATTTTTAGAATTTATTGTAAAGATTTCAGTAGAAAGAGCATTGTCTGTTGTTTTTATAAAAGAATATGTAATCTGTGCATTAGAACCTTCATCCTGATCAGTTGCAGTGACATGAAGCAATGTAGAGTTGATTGGAGCATTTTCACTTATACTCACTTTATAAACGTCTTGAGTAAATATAGGAAAATTATCATTTGCATCAGTAACAATAACCTTTATGGAAACAGTGCCTGATCTAACGGGATTCCCTTCATCCAGTGCTGTTAATATTAATTCATGAATGTTTTGTGTCTCCCGATCTAAAGATTTCAGTAACACAAGCTCAACAAATTTACTGCCATCAGTGCTGGTCTTTTCACTCAGTGTAAAATGCTGATTATCACTGAGCTTGTATGTTTGTACAGAATTAATCCCAATATCAGGATCACCTGCATTTTGCAAAATGAAGTGTGTTCCAGGTGAAGAAAATTCAATAATTTCTAAAGTGATGGTTTCATGGAAAAATCTGGGAGAATTATCATTTATATCCTGAATTTCAATGGTGACAGGAAAAACATTTAAAGGATTATCAAGCACTGCATCAAAGGTTAGAATGCAGGGAGCTGCTGTCCCACACAGTGTCTCTCTATCTATCCTGTCTTTAACATATAAATTCCCATTGTCTAGATTTACAGAAAAATATTTATCTGAGACACGTGAAACAATATGAAATTTTCTAAGTGAGAGCTGCTTAATATCTAATCCAAGATCTTTTGCAATATTAGCTATAACAGAGTCTTTTCTCATTTCTTCATCAATGGAATAATGAAGCTGGGCAGATACTGAATGACAAAGCCATGAAAATAATAAGGAAGATATTACTTGCCATCTGATCCACTTGTATTTCCAAGAATCCTTAATTTTCATCTCAGCTATTTTCAAAGTAAATGTTTTCATTGTTTGCCAATTTATTTGTAATCCAGTTGAAAGTAAAGCAAAAGATTCTGAATGTATGTCTTTTAAAGAATAACAGCATATAGACTGTGCTTAGGCTATGAGGAAATCCAAAAATGGCTGTGTTTCTTCTTGCAAATCTGCAGTGTGTGTTACAGAAATATCAGTGGATCTCCAGCTCTGTATTCTTCTCCTTATTGGTCAAACAGCGGCGCTCAGAGGTATAAATGCAGAACTACACTATTATAAAGGTGTTTTTATTTTAGATAGCTGCAGTATAATGTTTTCTACATATTATCAATGTATAAACATTAATGTTGGGTTTGAGTAAAATATCCCGTAATTATTTTGCATCTAAAACATCATAAAGGGCATATAGTGATGCACATTTGTGATGCAATCGTTAGTTTAGTTTTAAAAGAGTAAGCATACTTTGTCCCCGATTTCATATTTTTGCATAAGCTTTTCAAATGATTTAATATTTTTGGTTAAATTTTTTATTTCTAAATATTAGCGCAGCATTTTCAGTTTCAAAACATTGCACGCACAGAGTTTCAGCCATTTGCTGCTTGAGATGTAACTCCACGTTGGCAGCATCATCACCTAGCTTGGAACAAGAACTCTAGGCTGGCTAATGTCAATCCATATTTGGCATCAGTCAACAGCACACACATCATGCTTGCAATAGGTGACTAATGCAGGATGGCACCCCTCTGTGCCACCCAAGCCCACTTTCCTTGACATTCCTCCCTCCGGGAATATTTGGATTCTAGGAGAACTTGCCCTTGGAATACGATTATAGCTATGTTTTAGCTTTCCTTCTTTCTTTTTTTTTACTTTTGAACAGGATTAAAAAGTAAAAAAAAGTTTTACTACAACAAAAACATAGTTTTATTAAAATGGAGACTGGGTGACAGTCTGATGGAGCCATGAAGGGAATTCCTAGGGAACTGTGCTTCCCTTGAGAAGTCTTGAAGGCAAGAATCAGAGGTGCGAGTATAAACAGAGGATAGATGCAGGTCTCTAACAGAGCCTGGATGGGACACACTTGGGTATTAGTGAGAATAGGTAGACAGGAACACTATTATAAAGAGAATTCTAAGTGAGGAAAATAATTTAAAATTTAAATTGATCCCTATATTTTATGTGAAGTCAATGTAAGGACTGACAGAGAGAAAGATTAGCCTTGTTGCAAAACTCATTGTACCTGTAGTAGGGTGAGCTAGGAGTGTTTAAGACCATTGAGAATGTGAACGATAATAGTGACATATTAAATCTAAGAACATTTTATAAGAAGTCACATGCAGTGAATATATATTTTTGGCACATATAGTAAGTAAATAAACCTATTGACTCTTGTTCACTCCACGGAAACTCGGTAAGTGAAGTTGATGAAGTTTGCCAAAGTTTAAGTTAGGGCATTCACTAACTATATTGAGATAATATACACACATATCATTGGAATATAAATTTATAGAAATTTGCTTAATCAGCTTACAAATGTAGGATTTTTGAACTATTACACTGTAATGGTCTTTTTCAGAAATCACTGCTAGGAGCGTATCTGAGGTGCTTTCAGACTGGACAGATTTCACAAAGGAAGAATGTTAGAAGGTTACTAACATGGTAATAGGTGTTTTTTTCCCGGTTTATTTTCTTCTTCTTTTTTTAATACAACAACAATTATCTTGTGGGATGCAACCCAAAGTGTATCTATGGACAAGCTACCACTATAAAGTAGTTGTAATATTGTTTGTTCAGGCTATGGTTTTCAAAACAAATAGAACCAGCAATACTGTATAAACTATGATCAGACAGGCCATGGGTCAGTGATGGTGGTAAGCATGCAAATACACTATAACAGATTAAACATTTATAGCTATGTAAATTTTAAGACAACAAAAATATGTAACACGTCAACAATAATGGTTTGTATGAAGAAAATAATAAGCAGAGAGTCTGCTTTTTGCATGGGCATGTGGATGCCAAGTGGTCAGTCAAAGCACCACGGCAACTTCCTGTTAACGCAAAGTGTATGGTTATAAGAGCACCCTGCACTCTTAGTTTTCAGAGTAGCTTATAACTGCAATTTGTAAAAATTGCTGCAGATATAACAGATCTTCTTTGGCTAGGAGAAGACAAGTTTTTCCTTCCTCTTTTGTTCTCTTAATTTTAATCTAGTATCCATGAACAGCTTTGTTTTCTTGCATTTCTATGATAGGCAAGTATGATTCAAATAAATATTATTCTAAGTATTATTTTAAAATAACACAAACTATACTATAGAGTTTTCTTTGAAACTCCTGTACCTGTGTATCTGTTTATGTAGATAATATATCAATATTGTCCAAAGCAAAGTAGCAAAGCACTCTTTAATTCTAATTATTTGGGTGTCTATCAGGGTTATTCACTAGAGTGAGATTGCAAATTTAATTTCAAATTTAAGGTCAAATTAGCCAAACCAGAAAGTTCTGTAATACAGCGATCCTTTCGGTTCGGTTACTATGGTCCTAAATTTGAAATTCACTTTAGTAAACTACCCTCTATGTGTCCAGTTCCTGCACACCATTTCAGGATTGCAGGGAATTCAAAGTGAATTTTAAACTTGAAGCCAATATAGCTGAACTTTAAAAATTCTCCAAGTCAGCTATGATTACAGTTCAGATACTTTTGCTTTAAGCTTGAAATTCACTTTTAAAATAGAGATAATTCTCACTTTAGTAAATAACGCTGTTGGATGTTTTTATTTAGACATACAATATATCTACATTTTAAACTGATACTGACAAAATAAATAAATTAAGAATTGGGTTTGCCATCAATAATTAAGGCTTAATAGCAAGGTTTATGTGCAGCTCCTAAACTATGTGTCTGATTAGCACGGCAGTCAAGACCTGCCCTGGTTTACCAGAAATTAAGCATAATCTAAGGACAACCATGTCACATAAATCCCATTGGTAACTTCTGAATTACAGTTTACATTTCTGTACTTGATGGTATTTAATGGAAAATGTTTAAATTAGATTTAATATAAAATTAATCGAAAATGATATATTCCCTGAAAATACTGTTATTTGTGGTACTTGGCGTATTTGTTTATCTAATTATATCACAACAAACATTACTTGGAGACCAAGTACTATTAGAATACCAATTTGTACCAACCAATTTACTCTAATATCACAGTTTATTCTTATCATGTTAGAATTTTAAAAAATAGTTATTAAACATATGAGAAGTACCCCATTAATGCCTCAATTTAATAAGCTGTCTGAATGATTTGCTACTTTTAGAAAAACTTAATATTATACAGAAAAATCCCAAAGACCTTAATGGTGACTTATGTAGATAATTAATTAGGCCTAATTTGGTGTACTAAGTGTACTAAGTACTCTTCTATAGAACTATATGTTTATATACATATATTTTCAAATATCAAACTCTACTGCTGTATTATCTAGTACTTACCTTTACAAAACAGTTTGAAGATGTTTCTTTCAGGTCTTCATTTCCAAGTCCAGAGTCATCAGCATCAATAAGGTTGTCTGTGGGAACATCTTGCTTTGGCTTAATGAATGTAAAATCACTTTCACTTGAATCCAAAGCCACACACACATTGTATGGGTATGGAAAAGGCAAGGTTCCATTGTTATATTGGGACATCATTTTGGGATCCACTTGAGAATACAGATTAGTACTAAAAGATCCAAAGGCTGGGGAAGATTTTGACTCTTTACATTTGGATATGATAACCATCATTACACTTACAATAAATAAAAATGAAATAAGAGCCAATGCAATTACTAAATACATTTGTAAATTGGTTGAGGAATCCTCGTCACTTAATTGATTAGTGAATTTGGGAACCACTTGTTGGAAGTAATCTGCAAAAATAAAACTTAAGGTTACAGTTGCTGATAGCGAGGGGACTCCGTTGTCTTTCACCAAAACTGTAACCTTATATTTCAAAACTTCTTTTTGTTCAAACACACGTGCTATCCGTATTTCACCTGTGTGCTGACTAATGCTGAAGGGAGATGGTTCTGACACTTGCATGAAATGATAAGAGAGCCAAGCATTATGCCCTGAGTCAGCATCCACCGCAACAACCTTAGTTATTAGAGTACCTTCTTTGGATGCAAAAGGGACCATCTCAAAGGAAACTGAATCAATACTTCCTGAAGAAGGGTACAAAATTCTAGGTGCATTATCGTTCTGATCTATGATGCGGATAAGTAAAGTTGTGTTGCTACTCAAAGATGGTGATCCATTATCTTTCGCAGTTACTTGTAGTTGAAATTCTTTGTGCTGCTCATAATCAAAGGATCTCTGAGCGTAGAGAACTCCAGTCTCTATATTAATGGAAAGATAAGATGATACTGGTATATCTTCTGTGTTTATACTTAAAATTGAATAAATAATCTTAGCATTCTCTCCAGAATCTAAATCAGAAGCCTGTATGCTGTATATTGAGGCTCCCGGTAAATTGTTTTCTGGGACATATGCAACATGCGCAGTGTTTGTAAATACTGGAGGATTGTCATTAACATCCGATATATCCAGCCTGATTTCTTGTCTAATAGAAAGAGGAGGCGATCCTCTATCAGTTGCTAAAATTGTAATGTTATAGCATGATACTTTCTCTCTATCCATTGTATTTGTTGTAACAATTTTGTAATATTTACTTGATGACAATATTAACTGAAAGGGAGCATTTGCATATCCAATGATTTGACAATCAACGTTTCCATTTTCTCCTGAATCTTGATCATGAACTTCAATCAGTGCTATCCGTGTCCCTGGAGCTGAATCCTCAGGAATAGGAGATGTTAATGAGGTAATTAATATCTCTGGAGCATTATCATTTTCATCTATGATATATATTAAAACCTTTGAATGGGCCACAAGTCCACCACCATCCTTTGCTTGAATAGACATTTCATAATATCTTGCAACTTCAAAATCTAATTTTTGATTTGTTGTTATTTCTCCATTTGTAGCATTAATTTTAAACATTCCAGCTGAAAGTACATTCCCTGATGTTTTTCCAAGTGAATATGTGACCTGTGCATTGGAACCTTCATCTTGATCAGTTGCAGTAACTTGAAGCAGCATAAAGTTAATTGGAGCTTTTTCACTTACACTCACTTTATAGATTTCTTCAGTAAATATTGGAAAATTATCATTTGCGTCAGTAATAATAATTTTGATACGAGCAGTGCCTGATCTTAAGGGATTCCCGCCATCTAGTGCTGTTAAAATTAATTCATGAATATTTTGTGTCTCTCGATCTAAAGGTTTCTCTAAAACAAGTTCTGGAAATTTACTGCCATCGGTTCTGGATTTTTCACTCAGTGTAAAATGCTGATTATCACTGAGCTTGTATGTCTGTATAGAATTAATCCCAATATCTGGATCCTCTGCATTTTGTAAAATAAAATGTGTTCCTGGTGAAGTAAATTCAATAATTTCTAAGGTAATGATGTCATGGAAATATACCGGAGAATTATCATTTATATCCTGAATTTCAATGGTGACAGGGAAAACAGTTAAAGGGTTATCAACCACTGCATCAAAGGTTAGAATGCAGGGAGCTATGACCCTACACAGTGTCTCTCTATCTATCCTGTCTTTAACATGTAAATTTCCAGTTTGCAAATTTATAGAAAAATATTTATCTGAAACACGTGAAACAATATGAAATTTTCTAAATGAGAGCTGCTTAATATCTAATCCAAGATCTATTGCAATATTAGCTATAACAGAGTCTTTTCTCATTTCTTCATCAATGGAATAATGAAGCTGGGCAGATACTGAATGACAAAGCCATGAAAATAAGAAGGAAAATATTACTTGCCATTTCATTCCTTTGTGTTTTTGTGAGTCCTGAGGTTTCATCACAGCCATTTTTCTTGGTTTTAATCTCTGGGAATAATGTTCTTTTAGATTTCCAGTTATCTGTAATCCACTTAAAATGAAAACATCCACCGCTGTCTTCACTTCTTCAAGGGAATATAATGAAATATAACCTTATACAAAGTGCTCTGTATGTGAGAGAATCCAAAAATGGCTGTATTCCTTCTTGCAGATCTGCAGTGTGTGTTAGTGATGGAAATATCAGTGGATCTCCTGCCCTGTATTCTTCTCCTTATTGGTCAAACAGCGGCGCTCAGAGGTATAAATGGAGAACTGCATGGCTGAGAAGTTTGTTTTACTGTATTTATTTAATACAAGTTTAACGTGTTTGATTTTAGATTATTTCTGCCATTAATGTTTTAAATTAATACATGTAATATGTTTATTTTTAAAGCAGCAATGTACATACTGTAAACATAAATTACGAAGGGGCCTAACCAAAAAGTAAATGCTTACTATCACTTAACTGTGTCAGAAACATAAAGTCCTTCTATAGTATTATAGATTATAGATTATAGTTAAGTTAGTTAACCCTAAACATAATTAGTGGTAAAAATCAAGAGTGTAATTTTATGAGCACATTTGTGAATATGAGTTTAATTTATGATACACTTTCTCATGCTTCTCTTTCTTATTAACGCTACAAATTATATATTTTAATGAAGAAATGCAGCCCCAGTAATTATATATACAATAAAGGTTACTTTTAGTAAAAAGCAAAACACAGAGAAGATAATATCTACCATTATATAACATGAACAGAAAGATAAAGGCTTTAGGGGCAGAGCTTAAACTTGAGGAAGACCAGGAGTGCATCGCATGAGCTCTTGGCTTTTTGGGTGAATTTGGGGTGTTATTCCTGACCAAGGAGCTGTTCCACCCACTAAAGTGGATTACATTGGTTAGGGTTTCCCATTGAACAAAAAAGGTTGCCAATTGTGCTTTTACCCCCCTGGGAACCCCAGAAATATTGTTGTGGCCAGTGGCGGATGGAGCAGGGGAGAATCAGACTATCTTCCCGCTCCTTAGTTCCTGATACAGAGATGCTACACTCTTACCCCCCCCCCCCCAGATTATGGATAACCCAGTGAGGGATATAACTGTTTCAGGCTGTCTCAAACGTACTTACCTTCTACTCAACGCTGACATTGCAATTTGTCTCACCCATCTATACCATTCAACCATGACAAGCAGGGCCTTGTTACAGCTGCCTTTAAGCTAGTGTCTAACTACAGTCGTGCTCTCAACCATGGTGGACAACTTAGTTTCAAATGAGGATGATATAAAGCTAGCACAGGTGACTCCCCCTGGTAGACTTGAGCAATCCCTCATGAACGTGGAAGAAATTTTGAAATGTTTTTGGATTGCGGTGGAAGCACGTATGGCAGTGACACCTGGTCCCCCTTTGCAGGTGACCAAAGGAGCAGGGGGCATGCAAGGAGAGGGCCCACACCAGCCACAGCATTTGAACATCTCATTATTCTCACCATTAATAGCCTGAGCTGTAGACATCTAGGGGTGCACCCAAGGCGCATTACCTACACACGAGCGAAAGACCATGCTCCTTAAGTGGCAAGTGACCATCGGATCCTTCTGCTGTCCCATACACAGGGGGGACTTGGATTCTGTGAATCTCTGAGTTCATGACCCAGAGATGTGGGCCTTTACAAGATAAATAAATAAAGGCTTTATATAAATAGCTAGTACTGAAAAAGACAATAGAATGTAAAAGCTAGTACTGAAAATGACAACAGAATGCAAAAAAATTGTCTGCATTTGATCATACTGCCCACATACAGCACATAGAGTTAACTCATATGTTTCTAAACTAAATATATTTACAGTACAACTGCTAATGTAATACTGTGACATGTTAGAGTACATTAATTCACTCCCCTCTACCCCCACCTAATATAATGACATGACCCATTAAAACTTCCTTTTCTGTTTGGAAGTAGGTGGTGTGCTAACAAGGTCATCAAACTTGAGGCAATAGATCAGTGACCAGTGGCATTACCCTGACCAATGAGATTCACAGTTATTAACTGCATAGAACTACATCCAATCAGACAGCACTACCAGCATAAAACACCTGTGCACACTATATAACCCCACTCCTGTGATGCCATTTTAGATGCTTGCAGTATATAGGTGGTGAGAGTGAGGACTGTTTTTTTTTTTTTTTGCTGGCTACCTGGCAGGGCAGTCATCAGCCTAGCACCAAGGGTGTAAGAGGAGGTGTGTAACTCTAGTTAGCGCATCTTAGAAACAACAGTGTAAAGCACATGTACAAGCACATGATCCAAATAATTTTTTTTCCCCACTTTTTTTTTAAAACATGTTCCTGCCTTATATAGGTTTTGGTGATGCTTATGTAATTTAGGCCTTGGTACTATGTCATCATCAATATCATAAATATATCATGAATATACCTTGGAATTCTATTATTCTTCCTAATCCCTCCCACCCGGACCCCCCTCCCCCATCCCTATTAATTAATTCTTAGTGTAAGTTCTTGTCTGTTTACTTTACTCATTTGTTCTTGGAGAGAGAGAACCTCTAATATACTGTATAGTTTCGATGTTTTATTAATCTAATTGTCTGCCTGTTTTGGGGTTGTATTATTTTCCTTTCTTCTCGCCTAATCTTGTCTAGTACTTCCCTTCACTGTGACTGAACATGCACTCTACCTATGTTGACTATTGCGATCTAAATTTAGAAAGAAGAAAAGTGTAAATTAAAAAACAGAAGAAAAAAAGAAAAAAAGAAAGAAAAATCACTTCAGAGAGCAAAGGAAGCATGATATTTTTTCCCATTTTGTTTATCCATGTATCCCAGCCTTCTATTTGCGTATATCTACTTCCTAAGTTCACCAGAATACCCCTTTCCATTCTTGCTTGCCATATAACTTGTTTTATTAGTTCATTGGTGCATAGAATTATCCCTGTTTTCCAGTTTCGTGCTAAGAGTAGTTTAGCTGCCGTGATGTAATATTAACATTAGTGTTCTTTTTGTCATATTTGGTCAGTTCATGTTTAGTAAGACCACTTCAGGTTAAGAGGTCATTTTATTTCCGTTATTTGATATATCTTAATTACTTCTTTCCAAAATTTGTTTATGGGTGTGCACTGCCACCAAATGTGGATCAAATTGCCTTAATTAATATCACATTTCCAGCATCTATCTGATAACTCTGGGAAGTTTTTCTTTAAGCGTTTCGGTGTTAGGTACCATCCATTTGAAGTGTAAGTGTAAGAATAACACACATTTTGCACAATGAAAAAGTAGTAAATAGTGAGTTAATAACATTTATATAATAATTTATGCAACAATATGATGAAAGTGTTAAGGGATTAGATTTATAAGATCTCCTTTATCATTTTTTGCACACCAGGAAATCTAGTTTTCTTTTTCTCCTTCCCTTTTCTTATACTAGCAGGCTCATCTCAGATCGATTACCCTCAGTACGCTTTTCCCACACGACACGTGAGACTTGTATCTGAGCAATGTGTTTTATCACTAAAGATACTGTATGGCGGGGGGTATGGCCATACATTAGGTTTGTCTTAGGTTGATGCCATTGTTTTGGATCAACCTGTCTTATTTCTGTGTAATTACCAATAAAGAAGGGATTTTTGTATTTTTACATATATATGGTAACACTTGGAGAGAGAGAGTCCCGAAACCTGATAAGAAACCACAAGTTAAGTTGATCTCAATAAATGCCCGGGGGATCAATACACCATGTAAAAGGTCTATAATTGTAGACATTTTGTTGAAAAATCGGGTACAAATCGGGTACAAATCTGTGCCCTGCAAGAAACCCATTGGATAAGGAGAATACAATACATTCATCAAGGTACCCCATTATTATAATTGCAGCTTTAGAAAAAAAAAAAGAGGCGTCTCATTTATGCAAATTTTTTTTCCTTAAATCATTAAACATCAAGAATTAGATCCAGAAGGCTGATACATTATTTTAATATGTGAAATAAATAATAAGCTATTCACATTAGCCAAAATCTAGGCATCAAATAAAGCTACAAAAAAATTTACAACAAAAGTGTTTTAAAAAAAATAATCATGGGGACTTCAATTGCGTAGTTGACCCGCTAAAAGACAGAAAGAGCCAAAAAAAAAAGTAGGAAAACATGTGAGAACAGATTGCAAAACTTACTTAACAATCATAATCTGAAAGATATATGGAGAACATTCCATCCTGCTGATCTAGATTACACATGTTATTCTAGAACATTTAACTCATACTCCAGAATAGATCTTATCTTGGGAAACGTGACCATGCTATATCTTGTTAAAAAAATAGAGATACAGTATATAGCACGGTCAGACCATAGCCCTATCATGTTGGAATAAAAAGATAACTTTGATACTTTTCGTAAAGAGTGGCGCATAAAAGATTTTATATCACACAAAAAAAACAATATGTAAGAAATTAAAAAAATAACAAATCTCTTTTTTCTTAAAAAATAAAAACAAAAGCACACCGGACAGCATGGTCTGGTGTGCTTATAAAGGTGTAGTTAGAGGCCGTTTGATAAAAATGACAGCCATTGAAAATAAAAAAGGACTACCGCCTCTCTTTAAACTATATTTATTATTATTATTGCCATTTATATAGCGCCAACAGATTCCGTAGCGCTTATATATAACACTAAGTGAATATAAAAGGCAGAATAAAACAACACTCTCCACACAAACAGCAAGTAAGATTGCAGAAACAACCAATTAATGAATAGCAACCAAACAATTACAAGCATTACAAGCTTAAATTGTATTTAAAAGGCATTAACCGAGAAACAATTATATCCAACAAACTGAAAAAATATACATATAAAAGAGTAATATATCAAATGTGATATTAATTGGATAAAGAAACCTATCTTATGGCCCCAGAAAAAATAGGTGGAGCGTTCAAAAGATTTTACCAGAATCTAAACAGTTTACCAGAAGAAACATTCGGTAAGTAAAAAAAGATTAAGACATTTTTTTGAAAATCTGTCCATGCCAAAAATCCTACCGACCAAATAAGGCTGACAAACCAGCCCATAACAGAAGTAGAGGTTAGTAAATCTATAGATACACTTAAAATAAAGACTGCTCCAGGCCCAGATGGCTTCACAAAAACATTCTATAAACTAATGAAAGATCAACTAAAAGGGGATCTAACCAATATTTTTAACTATATAATGGAAACAGGAGACTGTCCTGGAGAGCTGTTGAGAGCGAACATTGTTCCCATGTCAAAAGCAGATAAACACCTAGAACATATTGGTAATTACAGATCTATATCATTTATCAACACAGATATTAAAATACTATTACTAAATACTAAAATACCATTCTTGCTGACAGATTAAAAATAGTAATACCACAATTAATCAATAATGATCAAGTCGGGTTCATACCCAGGAGGTCTCCGATTAACAATCTCAGAAAACTAATAAACATATTAGAAAAAACAGAGAACAGTGGAACCCCTCTAATGTTTCTGTCAATAGACACAGAAAAAGCATTTGACAGGGTTGGATGGGGTTTCATCATCGGATCAATATCACAAGCCTTGTCTGCTCTCTACAGCTCTCCATAAGCTAGGGTAACAGGCTCAGGATTCACATCACAAAACTTTAATATCAAAAATGGGACTAGACAAAGGTGCCCTCTTTCCCTTTTACTGTATATAATGGTGTTAGAACCCCTAGCGATTTTAATAAGACAAAACAAAAAAAAATCTAAGGATCCATGAATCTGCTAGGACAAACCAAATTAAATATTTATGCTGATGACATCTTACTAACATTAGAAGAACCAAAAACTTTGGTCTCAGAACTATTGAAGGAGATAAACAACTATTCTAAAGTCTCAGGATACGAATTTAACCTGGAGAAATCAACATTTAATTTAACATTTAATTTATTTAAAATTATGAATAAAATGATAATTTCTGAGGTTTTACCGTTCTCACTATCCTTCTACAATGTCAGGTATCTGAAGTGACAGAGGGTGACTTCTTCTTAAAGGAACACATTAAGCATTGCAGTTCATTGTTGTCACTATGGAGCATTCTTTAAGTACAATCCCTTTATTTTATTCAAACTATATTTCAATGGTTTAACAAAAAATAGGGATCCAAGACCTGGCTCCTGTGCTACAACTTTAAAATAAAAACATTTCACTTCTGCATTATCCTTACAATACTGTTCAAATCTGGATTGCAATAATAGACTATGAGTGCTAACAAAAATACAGATCTGCTTTATATTCATCTTTATGTAGAACAATATTCTCAACTTTTAATACTTTATTTATTGAATGTTTAAAATAATGTTTAAACAAGTTGAAAACTATTTTTCTCAAACTATAGACAATATCACATCACAGTTTTTACTTATTTTTTTACCTGTAATGAGTAGTGTTATGAACCATATAACATTAACTTCCATAATGCATAATTATTAATCCATCAACACATAATAACTCTAAATACCTTTTATATATATACCTTCACAGGAGTTCTTTCAAGTCTTCATCAGTACCTTATGCATTATGAAGGTTTCAAATGACAAGTCCTATGCTACTAGCCATGCCTTAAATGTTACTTGCCACTGCAAGTATGGATGGTCCGTGGCACACTCATCAATGTGAATTTCTGATAGATCTAAATTTTCAAAAAATATCACTTGACAATGGATGATGTCAATGGATATTTTAAAACCTGATTATGTATTACTCTCTGAAACCATGTATGTATTTATTAATATCATATGAACCACATAAACCACATTTTGGGAAACCCTGCTATAAAGCTGAATACTTGACAATCTCTACTTTAAATTCCAATAATTATCACTCACCTTCTCAATACTATTAAAAGTTACTGGTTCTGTCAAGTTTTCCTTTTCTAGTCCAGAATCATCAGAATCAATAAGATTGTCTACGGGGACATCTTGCTTTGGTGTTATGAAAGTAAAATCACTTTCACTTGAATCCAGAGCCACACACACATTGTATGAATATGGCAAAGGTAAAGTTCCATTGTTATATTGGGAAATATATCTGGGATCCACATGAGAATAAAGGTTGGTACTGAGAGATCCAAAGTTTGAATGGGATTTTGACTCTTTACATCTGGATATGATAGTCAACATTACAGTTAAAATAAACAAAAAGGAAATCAGAGCCAATGCAATTACTAAATACATTTGTAAACTCGATGGATGATCTTTATCATTAATTTGATTAGTGAATTTGGGAACAACCTGTTGCAAAGAATCTGCAACAATTATATTTAAGGTTACTGTTGTTGACAGAGAGGGGACTCCATTGTCTTTCACCAAAACCGCCAGCCTATATTTCAATACATCCTTTTGCTCAAATACACGTGATGTCCTTATTTCTCCTGTGTGTTGACTAATGCTGAAAGGAGATGGTTCTAATATTTGTATGAAATGATAAGATAGCCAAGCATTATGTCCTGAGTCAGCATCTACTGCAACCACCTTAGTTATTACAGAACCTTCTTCAGAGACCAATGGGACCATCTCAAAGGATGTGAAATCAACATTTTCTGGTGATGGGTACAAAATTACTGGCGAATTATCATTCTGATCCATTATTAGAATAATTACCGTTGTATTGTTGCTCAATGAAGGGGATCCATTGTCTTTAGCACTCACTTTGATATGAAACTCTTTGTTTTGCTCATAATCAAAGGATCTTTGAGCATAAATAACTCCAGTCTCTATATTAATGGAAAAATAAGAGGATACTGGGATATCTTCTGTATTGATGCTAGAAATTGAATATATAATTTTAGCATTGTCTCCAGAGTCTTGATCAGAAGCATGTATACTGCATATAGAGGCTCCTGGTAAATTGTTTTCTGGCACATAGGCAATGTATGAAGATTTCCTAAATACAGGGCGATTGTCATTAACATCTGCTATCTCCAACTTAATCATTTTTGTAGTAGAAAGGGAAGGCAATCCCCTATCATTTGCTAGAATTGTAATGTTGTAATACAATTCCTTCTCTCTGTCCATAGCATTTATTGTAACAATTTTGTAATATTTACTAGATGAATGTATTAACTGAAAGGGTACTTCCCCAATTATTTGACAGTCAACTTCTCCATTTTCTCCTGAATCTTGATCATGAACTTCAATCAATGCTATCCGTGTCCCTGGTGTTGAATCCTCAGGAATAGGAGAATTTAATGAGGTGATAGATATCTCTGGAGCATTATCATTTTCATCTATTATTTCTACTAAGACTTTGGAATGGGCTACAAGCCCACCACCATCTTTTGCTTGAATAGATATTTCATAATTTTTCACTGCTTCAAAATCCAATTTTCCATTTGTTTTAATGTCTCCATTAGTAGCATTAATTGTAAAGATCTCAGTTGAAAGGGCATTCCCTGATGTTTTTATAAAAGAGTATGTGATCTGTGCATTAGAACCTTCATCCTGATCAGTTGCAGTGACATGAAGAAGTGTAACATTGCCAGGAGTATTTTCAGCTATGCTAACTTTATAAACCTCTTGACTAAATATAGGAAAATTATCATTAATATCTGCAACCATAATCTTTATTAAAGCAGTTCCAGATCTAACTGGATTCCCACCATCTAGTGCTGTTAAAATTAATTCATAAGTGTTTTGTGTCTCTCGATCTAAAGATTTCAGTAACACAAGCTCAACAAATTTGCTGCCATCAGTGCTGGTCTTTTCACTCAGTGTAAAATGCTGATTATCACTGAGCTTGTATGTTTGTACAGAATTAATGCCAATATCTGGATCACCTGCATTTTGCAAAATAAAGTGTGTTCCAGGTGAAGTAAATTCAATAATTTCCAGGGTAATGGTTTCATGAAAAAATATGGGAGAATTATCATTTATATCCTGAATTTCAATGGTGACAGGAAAAACAGTTAAAGGATTATCAACCACTGCATCAAAGGTTAGAATGCAGGGAGCTACTGCCCCACACAATGTCTCTCTATCTATCCTGTCTTTAACGTATAAATTCCCATTGTCTAAATTTACAGAAAAATATTTATCTGAAACACGTGAAACAATATGAAATCTTCTAAGGGAGAGCTGTTTGATATCTAATCCAAGGTCTTTAGCAATATTAGCTATAACAGAGTCTTTTCTCATTTCTTCATCAATGGAATAATGAAGCTGGGCAGATATTGAATGACAAAGCCATGAAAATAAGAAGGAAAATATTACTTGCCATTTTATTCCTTTGTGTTTTTGTGGATCTTGTGTTTTCATCTCTGCTATCTTGAAAGTGATTCCTTTCTTGAAAGTTATTTGTAATCTAAAGCACTGAATCCACCTCTTCAGAAGAATATAACCAGATTTTCTGTGCTCTGTCTGTGAGAGAATCCAAAAATGGCTGTGTTTCTTCTTGCAGATCTGCAGTGTGTGTTAGTGATGGAAATATCAGTGGATCTCCAGCTCTGTATTCTTCTCCTTATTGGTCAAACAGCGGCGCTCAGAGGTATAAATGGAGAACTGCATGACCAAGAACATTTTTTCACTGTATTTATTTAATACACGTTTAATGTATATATGCATTATGTGTGTGTGTGTGTATAGAAATATATATATAAAAATAAAGATGGGTTTGGCACTCTTCCTTAAAAAGTTAAAATTAAAGATACATACCAGGGTGAAACTCAGCCAGCGAAAATATCTAAGAATGAAAAATATTGGCGCACACCTGGATTTAAGTGTTGTTTAATTTACTGTGTCCATAAATTCAAAATTTAAGAGATCAACGTTTCGACCTATTCAGGTCTTTATCAAGATCAGAACCAAGATCAGAATATGTACACACATATCAATAAAGAGTAGAGAAGGTAGCCATCTAACTGTCTGTGTGTCTATCTATCTATCTATCTATCTATCTCTTAGAAATGGAATTGAATCTCAGTTACCGTAAATGCTCAATTACAGTAAACTATCTTGCTGTTTATATTTGCATTAATGCAAAAAGTATACATGTTAGTGTAGATATGTTGATATAATGAAATCATCAGTTTAATAATAGAAGTATTATTCAAATATTTATTTCTACCTTAAAGTTCCTAAAGATATTGATGATTAGACATCCTCTAATCCTGAGTAATTTGTACATAATTTTATTTTACCTTCATCAGTTTGACTTTGGGTTATATTTGCCATTGACTTTTTAAAATTAATATATTTAGTATGTTTATTTCTAAAGCTGCAATGTAGCACATACTGTAAACATAAATTAAGAAAAGACCTAACAATAAAGTACATATTTACTATCACTTAATAATGTGTCAGAAAGATAAAATCCTTCTATAGTATTCAAAGAATACTATAGCTGTTGCTTAATCCTAAACATAATTAAGTTTAAAAATCAAGAGAGAAGTAGAGTGTACATTTGTGCATATGAGTTTCATTTATGATACACTTTATCATGCTTCTTTTTCCTATTAACGCTAAAACTTATATATTCTAACGAAGAAATGCATCCCCGTGAATTATATATACAACTTTACTTTAAATAAAAAGCAAAACAAAGATAAGATAATGTCTACCACTATATATCATTAATAGAAAAATAAAAGCTTTATAAAAAAAGTTGGTAGTGAAAATGACAACAGAATGTAACAGTTAGTACTGAAATTACAACAGAGTGCAAACAAAAGGCTTGCATTTGATCACAATGCCACATACAGTACATAAAGTTAACGCATATATTTGTAACTAAAAATATTTACAGCGATCTTTGTCGATCTCTGGAATGCTAATGTAATATTAACAGTGAAATGTTAGAGTACATTCCTTCACCCCCTTCCCCAGCTAATGGAATGATATGACTCATTGAAACTTCCTTAACAGTTTGGAATTAGCTATTGTGCTGACAAGGTCATCGACCTTGATGCATTAAATCAGTGACCAGTGGTATTATCCTGACCAGTGAGATTCACAGATATTCACTACATAAAAACTACAGCCAATCAAACAAAACTACAAGCATATAACACTTATGCAAACTATATAACCTTATCCCTGTGAGGCCATCTTAGATGCTTGCAGTATATAGGTGGTGAGAGGGAGCAGTGTTTTTTTACTGCTATCTGGCAAGGCAGCTGCCAGCCCAGCACCAAGGGTGTAACAGTAGGTGTCTAACTCCAGCGAGCGCATCTTAGAAACAACTGTGTAAAGCACAAATACAATCACATGATCCAAATATCAAATAACAAACACATATGCTAATAACTAAACATTCTATTCACTAAAACATAAACTGACTGAATTTGCAAGCAAATTACAAGGGACTTGCACATTCTAGACCAAGTTTATTTAAAAACAACTATCTTAACTGGAGATTTTTTTTCCAGTTTGGCTATTTTAGCCTAGATTTTGCACTTAGCTTGGAATATATGGTAACGCATACTCGAAGTATTGGTTAAATCATTATAATTAATTTTCATAACTTTCATAACATTGACCTCTTCATGTAGCAATTACTTGAATCTAATAAGCTACAAATAACATTTAAGTTCTATCTTTATAATATGTTATACTCCCCTGGCATGGCATTGAGGCTAATCTGATAGTGGAAACCATAATAATTTGCTATAAAAGATGATATTAGTGTAGAAATATCTTCAATTTCTAATATGCTTTACTAATAATGCTCTATATAATAATGCAGGTACCATGATTGTAAGTTTTCTATTACAGTGACCAGCCATAAGCTGCACACTGTTTCGTGGACATGCCCCCACGTGTGGCATGGTGGGTGGAGACATACTGGAGGTTTTATACCTCCCATATCCTTAAATGGAGGTCATATTGACTGCTATAGGCTTTTTCATTTATTTTTGTGTGGGTTTTAAGTGTGAATTTTCATGTTTTTATGCATGATGCATGGATTGATCAACAAGCTGTCAAATCCGATAAGTCCATTGGAGAATATAAGGTTTAAAACCAGGTATGTATTAAAGGTTGAACAGTAGCTCTGCCTAGGTTTGTTGTTACCAGACTTATTATTTGACTTGTTCACAGATTGTCTATAACTGTTACTTTAGTGTTTATAGTGAAACATATATACATTTTGCCATGAAACACATAGGCACCATTTCTCCTGGCTGGTTATATAGAGCTGCGGACACATGAGGGTTCCAGATTATTGTATTCTTTCTGAGGTTTTATCGTTCTCACTCCCCCTCTACAATGTCAGGTGTATGAAGTGATAGAGGGCTACTTCTTCTTAAAGGGACACATGAAACATTGCAGTTTACTGTTATCGCTATAGAGCAAGTAATCTTTGATTACAGTCCCTTCATTTTTTTCAAACAATATTTGACTGGTTTTACAAAAAATAGGGATACAAACACCAGCTCCTCTGCTATAACTGCAAAACAAAATATGTTTTTATGCATTACCCATTTAATACTATTAAAATCAGGATGGGAATAATAGATTATGAGCATTAACAAAAATGCAGATCTGTTTTAGACTTGTCCTTGGAGTAGAACAATATTCTCAATGTTTAATACTTCATTTATTGCTTGCTTAAAATAATGTCTCAACATTTCTTAAATAATCTTTCTCCAACTAATGAGTAGTTTTCTGTACCAGAAACCAACATTAACTTCCATAATACATAATTATTCATTTGTCAACCCATCATAAGTATCACATTGATACTCGCTTATATGTATATATATATATGGAGGATACATGACACACTCATCAATGTGAATTTCTTCTAGTCAGATCTAAATTATCACTTGACAATGACTAGTGGTATGTGGATATTTTGAGCCCTGATTATATATTATTATCTGAATCCATACCTTTATTTATAAATATCATACAAATTACAGAAACAACAGTTTGTAAATCCCTGTTTGTATATCAAGCATAATACATGTCAGTTTTAATTCCAATAATCATCACTCACCTTCTCAAGACTATTAGAAGGTAATGGTTCTGTCAAGTTTTCATTTCCTAGTCCAGAATCATCAGCATCAATAAGATTGTCTATGGGGACATCTTGCTTTGGTTTTATGAAAGTAAAGTCACTTTCACTTGAATCCAGAGCCACACACACATTATATGAGTATGGCAGAGGTAAAGTTCCATTGTTATATTGGGATAGCATTCTGGGATCCACATGAGAATAAAGATTGGTACTGAGAGATCCAAAGGCTGGAGGGGATTGTGACTCTTTACATCTGGATATGATGGTTAACATTACACTTAAAATAAACAAAAATGAAATCAGAGCCAATGCAATTACTAAATACATTTGTAAATTTGATGGATGATCTTTATCACTAATGTGATTAGTAAATTTAGGAACAACCTGTTGGAAAGAATCTGCAACAATTATATTTAAGGTTACTGTTGCTGATAGAGAGGGGACTCCATTGTCTTTCACCAAAACCGCCAGCTTATATTTCAAAACATCCTTCTGTTCAAAAACACGTGATGTCCTTATTTCTCCTGTGTGTTGACTAATGCTGAAGGGAGATGGTTCTGATGTTGGTATGAAATGATAAGATAGCCAAGCATTATGTCCTGAGTCAGCATCCACTGCAACCACCTTAGTTATTACAGAACCTTCTTCAGAGACCAATGGAACCATCTCAAAGGAAGTGGAATCAAGATTTTCTGATGATGGGTACAAAATTATTGGTGAATTGTCATTCTGATCCATTATTAGAATAATTAATGTTGTGTTGCTACTCAATGAAGGGGATCCATTGTCTTTAGCGCTCACCTTAATATGAAACTCTTTGTTTTGCTCATAATCAAATGATCTTTGAGCATAGATAACTCCAGTCTCTATATTAATGGAAAAATAAGAGGATACTGAAGTATCTTCTGTATTTATACTAGAAATTGAATATGTGATTTTAGCATTGTTTCCAGAATCTTGATCAGAAGCCTGTATACTGTATATAGAGGCTCCTGGTAAATTATTTTCTGGCACATATGTAACAAAAGTAGATTTTGTAAATACTGGGGGATTGTCATTAATATCCGATATATCCAACCTGATAATTTTTGTAGTGGAAATTGAAGGATATCCTTTGTCATTTGCTAGAATTGTTATGTTGTAATACGATTCCTTCTCTCTGTCCATAGTATTTGTTGTAACAATTTTGTAATATTTCTTAGATGAATGTATTAACTGAAAGGGCACTTCCCCAATTATTTGACAGTCAACTTCTCCATTTTCTCCTGAATCTTGATCATGAACTTCAATCAATGCTATCCGTGTCTCTGGCATTGAATCTTCAGGAATCGGTGTAACAAACGATGTAATGGATATCTCTGGGGCATTATCATTTTCATCTATTATTTCTACTAAGATCTTGGAATGGGCTACAAGCCCACCGCCATCTTTTGCTTGTATAGACATCTCATAATTTCTTGCAACTTCAAAATCTAATTTTCCATTTGTTTTAACTTCTCCATTTGTAGCATTAATTATAAACATCCCAGTAGAAAGAGCATTGCCTGATGTTTTTCTAAAAGAATATGTGATCTGTGCATTAGAACCTTCATCTTGATCAGTTGCAGTGACATGAAGAAGTGTAGTGTTGATTGAAGAATTTTCATTTATGCTGACTTTATAAACTTCTTGAGTAAATATAGGAAAATTATCATTTGCATCTGTAACGATAATCTTTATTAAAGCAGTTGCAGATCTAATGGGATTGCCTCCATCTAATGCTGTTAATATTAATTCATAAGTACTTTCAGTCTCCCGATCTAAAGATTTCAATAACACAAGTTCAACACATTTACTGCCATCAGTGCTGGTCTTTTCACTCAGTGTAAAATGCTGATTATCACTGAGCTTGTATCTTTGTACAGAATTAATTCCAATATCGGGATCTTCTGCATTTTGTAAAATAAAATGTGTTCCTGGTGAAGTCAATTCAAGAATTTCCAAAGTAATGGTTTCATGAAAAAAGATGGGAGAATTATCATTTATATCTTGAATTTCAATGGTGACAGGGAAAACATTTAAAGGGTTATCAACCACTACATCAAAGGTTAGTAAGCAGGGAGCTGCTGCCCCACACAGTGTCTCTCTATCGATCTTGTCTTTAACATACAAGTCTCCATTTTCTAAATTCACAGAAAAATATTTTTCTGACATACGTGACACAATATGAACATTTCTAAGTGAGAGCTGCTTAATATCTAATCCAAGGTCTTTTGCAATATTAGCTATAACAGAGTCTTTTCTAATTTCTTCAGCAATGGAATAATGAAGCTGGGCAGATACTGAATGACAAAGCCATGAAAATAAGAAGGAAAATATTACTTGCCATCTGATTCCTTTGTATTTTTGCCAATCCTGTGATTCCATATCAGCCTTCCTCATTTTCTTTAATCTTCAAAAGTAATTTTCTTTTAGATTTCCAGATATTTAAAATCCTCTTGCAAAATAAAGCATCTGATATTTAATTTACTTTTTCAGGGGCATACAGTTTTATATAAAGGGTTCTCTGAGCTGAGAAAAATGGCTGTGTTTCTTCTTGCAGATCTGCAGTGTGTGTTACAGAAATATCAGTGGATCTCCAGCTCTGTATTCTTCTCCTTATTGGTCAAACAGCGGCGCTCAGAGGTATAAATGGAGAACTGCATGGCTGAGAAGGTTTGTCTACTATGATTTTTAATTATTTTTATATTTTAACAAAGTAATGCAATCTTTACTTAGTTCATATACAAATGTTACTATATGTATATTCTTGAATTTGAAATACCAAAATGTATTTATAACAATATCCTTAGTTTAGTAATAAAATTTTTGTTTAAAATAAAATAGGGGACAGCCATGATTATTGGATGACTGCTTAAAAAGAATTGACCCTAGCCCTTTTAGGCAAAATGGTAAATGTTTTTTATTCACTAACAATATTATAAATCTTTAATTTATTTCCCTCTCTTTTTTTCCCTTTTTTTTTTTTTTAATCAATTCGTTTATTGGTCAGCAATAATAGAAGTATGAAACAATGTTCTATAATATGACCATAAGATATATATATATACATTTATAGAAGAAGCTTTTAGTCCCTCTAACATTGACATGTAAAAAAATGCTTTCTTACACTTTGAAGCAAACCGGTTTGTTCACTAAAGTGAGAATTGTTGGGAATTAAGAGGGAATTTCACATTTAATGCCAAGGTAGCCAAACTGAAAGCATAGCTGATTTGGAGAATTTTTCCAGCTGGGATATTTTCGCCTTAATTTGAAATGTACTTTAACTGTGTGCCAAATCATCATGTGATGTAATTCATCATTCAGCTGAACTAAACTGAGTGCTCATTTTTTTGCTATGATTCATCTCAAGCTCAGAACTTCTAAGTTGGGCATGAAACAAATGTATAGGATTGATTTGGTAACTGGTGAGCATCACAGAACTGCAGGAAACAAGGAACGTTTAAATCATGTTTCTCATTGATAATGTCCAAAAGCAACTGTGCATATTTTACAATCATTATATTGCTCTGTGTATTTAACAAACCTGCCAGACAGACAGACATACAGACAGACAGACAGACAGAAGCACTAGAATATTACTAGAAAACGGCAAATCATTAGCTATGATCTGACAAGCCCAGGGTCAGGGAAGGCTACAGATATGCAAAGAAAGCACAACAGGTTCAAAGCTGAATGTTGGTGAATCTGGATAATTTTCAAGGTTCAAACAGATCAGAGCTGGTAGTAAATTCAAACGTTGATAAAAGTTGAATTGCTGCACGCATTTTCATTGCTATTTATCACAGAAGCATACATATATAAGTTAGCATTATTCCTGAAGGTTAAAGCAAGAGAAAAAAAAGACAGGAACTCAACATGCCTCCTATTTGTTTACTTTACAAAGCACATAAGTATTGCTAAAAAAGATGGAAAACTAAATATAGTTCTCCATCTTATTTTAGATGAAGAATACGCAGAAAAATGCTTAAAACGTTTAGCACTTACTTTACATATAGTTATAGTTACATAAATGTTTATTTTTTTTTTAAGTATTTCTGCTCAGCAGATTCAATTAAACATTTTTAAAACACACTATGGAAACATGTAAAGAGTTTGAAAGATTTTCAATCACACCTGTCTAAACAACTGGCATATATTGTCTAAAAACAAACTGGAATTAGGTGAATATATTATTAGAATGAGACCTACCCAAATAACTAAAGAAAAGTGAGTTAACCCCTTAACGGGACACAATAGTCACCAGAACAACTACAGCTTATTTACTTTTTTCTGGTAAGTAGAATCATTACCTTCAGGCTTTTTGCTGTAAACACTGTCTTTTCAGAGAAAAGGCAGTGTTTACATTACAGCCTAGTGATAACTCCTCAGATAGCTGTTAGAGATCCTTCCTGGGTCATGGCTGCCTAAAATGCATCCAAACATTCAGTATCTCCTCCCTCTGCATGCAGACACTGAACTTTCCTCATAGAGATTCATTGATTCAATGCATCTCTATGAGGAGATGCTAATTGGCCAGGGCTGTGTTTGAATTGTGCTGGCTCTGCCCCTGACCTGCCTCCTTGACAGTCTCAGTCAATCCCATGGGGAATCATTGTGATTGGATCAGGCCACCACTTCTGATGATGTCAGCAGACTGCATGTTTTTTTAGGCAAACAGCAGGCAGATCTACAGCTTCAGGCTTGAATACAGTAAGATGTTGCTATATTTATGGAGGCATATGGGGCCCAGGGGGGCTAGATGGTGGTTTTAACACTATAGGGTCAGGAATACATGTTTGTGTTCCTGACCCTATAGTGTTCCTTTAAGGATACAGCTTTAAAAGCTTGTCTTACCCTTAAGCTTGTCTTACCCTTAAGGTATATGTGGATGCTGAAGGGGCACATTTGAGACGCAGCCATTCAGTTTTTTTCTAACTCTGAAGTTTTACGCTGTTTCCATGCTTCATTTTGGAGTAGTTTAGCTGGTTGGTTATTCAAACTTCCCTACAAACACATACTATTTATTAGAAAATACACCACAGGGTAATTCAAAAGGCATATTTTGAACCTTAGTGTGGGATCATTAATTAGCTAGTTGTTCCAGGTGTAGTGGTAATGAGCATTTTTTTTAATGTATTTTTTTAAACTTTGTTTACTTTTTAAAACTTGTTTTTAAACTTTTTTGTTTACTTATTCAATTTTTTAAACTTTTTAAAAAACTTTTTTCACACTTTTAAAATTGTTATAAACTTTTTTTTTTTACTATTAACCCCTAACTAGCAGTAAGCAGCACTAACAGTAAATTCCCCAATTTCCCAAATCTCCCACCCACCTGAGCTAGCAAAATCTATCATTTTAAAATAATTAAATTAATTAATGAAATAAATTGAACCTGTGAGGGTTAAAAAAATGACTAAACGTTAACCATCAGGGGTTAAAAAAATAATCTGATCAAAATACAGATCACAGCATTATACTGTGATCACCATAAGCAGTGATCAACTGGCAGGGAAGGGGTTAATTTTTATTAGGACTGGACAAAGGTGGGTGGGATTTTTTAAAAACTTTTTTTTAAACGTTATTTAAACTTTTTAAAACTTTTTAAAGCTTTTTTTTAAAAAAAAATTTAACGTTAACCCCTAGCTAGCCTAACACCAAATTCCCCACTAACTTCCACCCATCCCAGCTAGCTATATATATATATAGCTATATATATATATAATATATATATATTTTTTTTTTTTAAATATTTAAATTAATTAATAAAATAAACCCCTGAAGGTTAAAAAAAATAAAAGTTAACCCTCAGGGGTTAAAACAAAAATCACATCATAGTAAAATATCGTGATCTGTGTTTTCATCACTGTAGTCAGTGATCAAATGGAAGTGAAGGGGTTAATTTTATTAAAGCAGGGGAAAGGGGGTGGGATTTAACTTTTTTTTTTGCAGGGAGAAGATCAGCACTGATCTGTCTCCCTGCACTCCACACAGAACGCGGAAGTGCAGGGAGGCGGACCAGGAGTCCCTGCAGCACATGTAAGGACAGGACGACCGGGTGCTCCCGGTCTGCCTCGAGGCAGACCGGAAGAGCATTAACCCAGCAATTGCTGCTAATTTTGGCACATTATGGACCGGGTCCGTCATCCGTCGTTAAGTGCTTCCCCAGCATGATGGACTTGGTCCGTCATTAGTCATTAAGGGGTTAAACATTTAAACATGCAGTGCTCAATTTGCGCAAGCCTGACATATGAAATTCTACATTTCAGAAACAAGTTATGCCAAAATGGTATATGTTAGTATCCATATGTAGTCTGCTACACCAATGGAGAACAATTCTAGGTGAATTCATAAACTCTAGTAGAAATGCATTCAAAATGAATTTCACATTTAAAGCCAAAGTAGCCAAAATTTGTATTTACTACTTGATGGTCTAATCCAAATAGGGAACACTTACAATCCTACGGCTGACAAACATTGCAAGTTCACTAACTAAATGGAATAGCAGCCTATAAACAAAATAAATCGTCTACATTTTCATGTATGCACAAATTTAGTAATAGAAAATCACCCCTAAACACCAACTTGTAAACCAAGTTAAACCACATGTGGTTTATTCATTAAACAGCAATTAACAAAATTAAAGTTATAGGCACTGTATTTAATGATTGCGTAGTTTTGCTATTGTTTAGAGATCACATGTAACACACCAGAGAAACGTATTACCCATACTCTATGATATGCCAAATATGATATATTACTAATTATTGGTAAAGTGTAATGGGAATAGGAGTACTATTGTTTAAAATCATTGCCAACATTAAAAGGCCATATTCATATGTAAGTTATTCCTAAAAAACATATTACTGAGCATCCCAGAAACCACATATACCGTAACTAAGCACTGAATTAGAAATCCTGTATCATCTTTCATTTGAATTCATTTTTAAGATAAAGCATATTAAATATGCAAAAAATTTTTAAGTATTCAGAGATTCATCATCCATTATTCTTAAGTAAGGTTACCAAATCCACCATGTTTTCAGGGACACATACTACATATATATATTGATGGACAGCACAAAAGGGTTGTCCTGTAGTATGTAGAAGACGGTGTATAAGATTAAGTATTTATTATACTGCTTTCAAGCATTTTCATAAATATGTGTCTCTGAAAACATGACGCATATGGTAACCCAAGTGTTAATCAAGGGTTTATGGGACATTTATTTCATAAAAAAGCATGACTAAAATAGGCACTGCCGTGTTACTTCTATTAGCTTACTTATAATTTTTTTATAGTAAAAGTGATATAAATATTTGCGAATGCCTGTTAAAGCAGTGACGACATGTTCTGAAAACGTGCTGTCAGTGTTATTGTTGAAGTGTGACCTTTCAGGAATTCAAAGTAAATATCACATTTTATGCAACAGTAATTGAATTAGAGAGATTCTTCAAGTCACTTATGTTTTCAGATTAGTTATTGTGGCCTTCAATTTTCAGTTCACTTTCAATACAATTTGTATTGCCAGACAATCATAGTCTGTGTGTGCCCACCAATAGGGTAATTGTATGGGCAATGATATAATCTGTGATATCATCTGTGATATCATCTGTAACATGAATTAGTAATGAGGGAGGTAAGCCAGTAGAAAATTGCATTATATATCTTATTGCCAATATAATGCCTTCCTTGTATGCAATATATTTAGTAAATTCAGTACAAAATAAAACATTTAAAGAAAAAATAACTTGAAATAGAAATTTGAATGATTTCTTGAATTTTTTTTCCTTTAGCTACTTACTATTAAAATTATTTTTTATTAATAAAGTTAAAATTAGAGTGTTTTCGGGGCCTATAATCACAGGCTTTAGACACATCTCTGCCAATATGTTACAATTAGGTTTTACTGAGGTCACACTTGTACTACAGACATTATCCCATACTGTGAATAATCTGTGAAAATTAAGATGTATGGCTGGTATTCAGCGCTTATGTTCTAAACAATGTTATGTAATACAAAAAAGTTACTTCAAAATGTACCATGTAACTCCACCTTTGAAGTATTAATACTGTATGTTCAATGCTCGGATAGAGAACATATTTCTTTGTATTGTTATGAAAAAATATTATAAAAATAAAATATATTCATTTACAACATTATTTTCACAGTAAAGGCTACATCATTAAATCAAAGTCTAGATTTTGGTCAATACATTAAATGTTCTAAATTACACTGATTGTGTTTTAGTTTTATAAAATATTTCTATACATATTGTTTAAGTACATGTGTCTCCAAATATGTTGTATTTACAACTGTTATAGTATGTTATTGATAGGTCATTGGAAATACCAAAAGGATGATCAAGATGTGGCATATGTCATACACCATGCCTACCAAACTAGGCAGTCTAAAATATTGAATCAGAACGATTTGTTTCACAGAAGTATTTTTTTTTACTAAGGTTAATTTTTAACTGTTCAAAACATATCCTGCTCACTGAATCCATCATAAGAACAACAAGGTATAGAAACCCTACTAAAAATATCAACATATTTAGACTTTCTTATTTTACTCCTGCAAATGACCACTCACCTTCACAAGATTATTAGAAGACAAGGTTTCTGCCTCATTTTCATTTCCAACTCCTGAATCATCAGCATCGATAAGATTGTCTATGGGGACATCCTGCTTTTGTTTTATAAAAGTAAAGTCACTTTCACTTGAATCCAGAGCCACACACACATTGTATGAGTATGGAGGTAAAGTTCCATTGTTATATTGGGAAAGATACCTGGGATCTACTTGAGAATAAAGATTAGTGCTGAGAGTTCCGAAGGCTGGAGGGGATTTTGATTGCTTACATTTGGAAATGATAACTAACATAACACTTAAAATAAATAGAAATGAAATCAGTGCTAAAGCAATTACTAAATACATTTGTAAATTAGGATGAATAACGTCATCACTGAGTGCACTAGTGAATTTGGGAACCACTTGTTGGAAAGAGTCTGCAATAATAAAACTTAAGGTTGCAGTTGCAGACAGAGAGGGGACTCCTTTGTCTTTCACCATAACCACCAGCTTATATGTCAATACATCTTTCTGTTCAAAGGTACGCAATGTTCTTATTTCTCCCGTGTGCTGACTAATGCTGAAGGGTAATGGTTCTGATACTTGCATGAAATGATAAGAGAGCCAAGCATTATGTCCTGAGTCAGCATCTACTGCCACCACCTTAGTTATTAAGAAGCCTTCATCAGAGGAAAATGGAACTATCTCAAACATAGGAGAACCATCATTTTCTGTTGATGGGTACAAAATTCTTGGTGAATTATCATTTTGATCGACTATGTGAATAATTAATGTTGTATTACTACTCAGAGATGGGGATCCATTGTCTTTAGCAGTTACTTGTATTTCAAATTCCTTGTGCTGCTCATAATCAAATGATCGCTGAGCATAGAGAACTCCAGTCTCTATATTAATGGAAAGGTAAGAAGATACTGGGATATCTTCTGTGTATGTGCTGGAAATGGAATAAATTATTTTAGCATTGTCTTCAATGTCAAAATCCAGTGCATTTATACGGTAAATGGAGGCTCCTGGTAAATTGTTTTCTGGAACATATGCAACATAAGTAGATTTTGTAAATACTGGAGGATTGTCATTAATGTCTGATATATCCAACCTGATAGTTTTTGTAGTAGAAAGTGGAGGAGATCCCCTATCAGATGCTCGAACTGTGATATTATAACATGATTCTTTCTCTCTGTCCATGGCTTTTGTTGTAACTATTTTATAATATTTACCAGATGACAGTATAAACTGAAAAGGAAGTTTTTCGGTGATTATACAGTCAACTTCTCCATTTTCTCCTGAATCTTTATCATAAACTTTGATCAATGCTATGAGTGTGCCTGGTGGGGAATCTTCAAGAATAGGTGAAGTTAATGAGGTAATAGATATCACTGGGGCGTTATCATTTTCATCTATTACTTCTATTAAAACCTTAGAATAGGCCACAAGCCCACCACCATCCTTTGCTTGAATAGATAGTTCGTAGTTTTGTACATCTTCAAAGTCCAATTTTCTTTTGGTTTTAATTTCTCCACTTGTAGCATTAATACTAAACATAGCAGTAGAAATTTCATTGTCAGATGTTTTTCTGAAGGAATATGTGATCTGTGCATTAGAACCTTCATCCTGATCAGTTGCAGTGACGTGAATCAGTGTAAAGTTAATAGCAGTATTTTCACGTACACTCACTTTATAGACTTCTTGCATAAATACAGGAAAATTATCATTTCCATCAGTAATAATAATTTTGATCAAAGCTGTACCAGATCTAATGGGATTTCCTCCATCCATTGCAGTTAAAATTAATTCATGAATATTTTGTGTCTCCCGATCTAAAGGTTTGTCCAAGACAAATTCTGGAATTTTACTGCCATCAGTGCTGGTCTTTTCACTCAGTGTAAAATGCTGATTATCACTGAGCTTGTATGTTTGTACTGAATTAATCCCAATATCAGGATCTTCTGCATTTTGTAACATAAAATGTGTTCCTGGTGAAGTAAATTCAATAATTTCTAATGAAATGGTTTCATGATAAAATTTTGGAGAATTATCATTTATATCCTGAATTTCAATAGTGACAGGAAAAACATTTAAAGGGTTTTCAACCACTGCATCAAAGGTTAGTAAGCAGGGAGCTGCTCTTCCACACAGTGACTCCCTATCTATCTTTTTTTTAATGTATAAATTCCCATTTTGTAAATTTACAAAAAAATATTTTTCAGAAACATGCGAGACAATCCGAAATTTTCTAAGTGAGAGCTGCTTAATATCTAATTCAAGATCGATTGCAATATTAGCAATAACAGAGTCTTTTCTCATTTCTTCCTCAATGGAATAATGAAGCTGACCAGAGACTGAATGACAAAGCCATGAAAATAAGAAGGGAAATATTACTTGCCATCTGATTTCTTTGTTTTTCTCTGAATCTTGTGTTTTCATCTCTGCTATCTTGAAAATGATTCCTTTATTGCAAGTTATTTGTAATCTAAAGCACTGAATCACCTCTTCAGAAGAATATATCCAGATTTTCTGTGCTCTGTCTGTGAGAGAATCCAAAAATGGCTGTATTCCTTCTTGCAGATCTGCAGTGTGTGTTAGTGATGGAAATATCAGTGGATCTCCAGCTCTGTATTCTTCTCCTTATTGGTCAAACAGCGGCGCTCAGAGGTATAAATGGAGAACTGCATGACGGAGAGTTTTTCTATTCAGCTAAAGTTCTTACATTTATACTTTGTCAATGTAATGCAACCTATGCTCAGTTCAAAAGAAGCATTAATTTGTGTTTTTGCATTTAGATAAAACATAGCTATGTATTTCTTCAGAAGTATAGGGAAATTAATTTGTCTTAAGTGAAAGAAAAAGTATGTCTCATAGTTTGAACAAATGTCTAATACTATACTTGAAAATCAACAATTGAGCATATAAAATAAACATAAATGAAACAAAGCGACAACCATCGAAGGAGCTATTTATTACTAAGCAACGTATTAATGGAAATGTGATGACATAATAATTTTGTTCTACCTGCATTAAAAATATGAACATTACGTCACTTTTTAGCTATATACAGAGTTGGCTATTGATATTTGACTGTTTTGTCAACTTCACTCAACTTGAGAAGTTGCAAATGGAAAGAATTATGCAGATACTCCCAATAATCAATGGTTCTTTTAACCCCTTAAGGAACAAACTTCTGGAATAAAAGGGAATCATTACATGTCACACATGTCATGTGTCCTTAAGGGGTTAAGCATTATCCCCATCCCAGGACATCTAATCCTACATCAATAAAGGGTGAAGGGAAGAGAAGTTTAACTGAAAGCAAGACAGCGTGTTTCATTAAAGCTTTCAGACACTTTATTCATTTACTCTCAAACTATTTTAAAATGATTTGACTAAAAACACTGAACTCCAAGCACCTTAATCCAAGACACTCTTCTATGGGACAAATAATGAAAAAGTTTACTTTGATATTATCCATTCAGCTTTTATCAGCAATACTAGGTGGGAAATGCATGACAAAATGTCAAACATTCAAATATATGTGCAGCAAACTACATGGTACAAATCCATCATGTTCTACCACCACATTAGACAGTATTTAGTAGTAAGGAAAATTGTCTAGATAATTGTTTAAAGATGTTATATAACTTACTAAAGGTTGGACTGCACCTAGTGATACTTTTTATACCAATCCTTTATTTTACACCGACCTAACAGCACAACATTAAAATACTAAACCAATGAACTGAAATGTCTCAACCAATCTTGGTCTTCCAACTTTGATCTTTGTGGCCCTGAGCACATTCTATAAATCCAGCAGGTGATTTTGGTATATTTAGTGAAGGACTTGAAAGTAAATTCATTCATTAAAAAAATATTTACTTCTTTACTCATGAGGAGTCAAATCTACTTTTTTCTTCTCTCATCTATCTACAAATATACATTAATAATAAATAATAATATATAATGTTTCCCCCCCCCCATTTTTCTCTTCATCTTTATCTTACATGGTTACATAGTTACATAACTGAAAAGAGACTTGCGTCCATCAAGTTCAGCCTTCCTCACATTTTTTTTTTGCTGTTGATCCAAAAGAAGGCAAAAAACCCAGTTTGAAGCACAATTTTGCAACAAGCTAGGAAAAAAATCCTTCTTGACCCCAGAATGGCAGTCAGATTTATCCTTGGATCAAGCATTTATTACCCTACATTGAAAGATTATATCCTTGAATATTCTGTTTTTTCAAGTATACATCTAGTAGCTGTTTGAACATCTGTATGGACTCTGATAAAACCACTTCTTCAGGCAGAGAATTCCACATCCTTATTGTTCTTACAGTAAAAAAAACCTTTCCTTTGCCTTAGACAAAATCTTATTTATTCCAGTCTAAACGCATGACCTTGTGTCCTATGTAAAGTCCGGTTTGTGAATAGATTTCCACACAATGGTTTGTATTGGCCCCTAATATACTTGTATAATGTTATGTAATGTTAGACTTCAACTAGGAGTTAACTGTTATTCCTGAAAATATTGTATGACTTCGTTATAGAGTGTCATGTTGACTAAATGTAATACACTGCACTGTGCTTATAAAAACAATAAAAAGTCATAGTGCTTTGTATACTGTTTAAATATCTGCCCTCAAGCAAAAACAACACTCCATTTTCACGAAGTACTATGTTCTTTTAGGTACTGACTTCATAGTCAGTACTGAGTTTAAAGAAACATGTATACATGCTATTAGCCATTTTTTTAAATTTTATTTTGGCAAATGTTTCAAATTTAATCAACGTATTTTTGCTTTAGCTTCTTCCTTTATATGTCCATACTCACACACAAAAAAACAAATTGACACCAAAAGTAAAGTGAGCTCCAGGTAGATATTATGGGAATTGTAGAAACCTTGTATAATACAGTCATTAAATATAGATACGTTTATAGAACATTATTTACTGCCTCCGACATGTAAAAAAAAATACTTTTGAAACAAAGAGAGGTATTGATATTTGCCCATTTTGACGGCTTTGTGTTAAATTGACATGTGATGTATTTCATCCTTCAACATGTGTAACATGTGATGTATTTCATCCTTCAACATGTGTAACATGTGATGTATTTCATCCTTCAGCACTAAACTGAAAGTATTCAATATGTTTTCTATCATGCATCTCAAGCTGAGCACTTCTGAGCTTGGCATTAAGCAAAAATATAGGTGATTTATTAACTGGTTAAAGCTTCTGGAAACCAGGGAAGTTTTAATCTTGTTTCTCATTAATGAAGTCAAAAGTAATTTAGCATTTTTTACAATTATCATATGTTCTACATATTTAGTACAAAAGTGCTAGAGAGACAAACAATAGCAAAACAACTTAAATATAGTCATTAGATGAGGCCTGCTAGCCTTATTCAATCATTGGAAAAAAGAATGCACAATGCTTTGGGGGTTTGTTGTTATTTAGTTTAGCAGGGTTTCTAACAGTCCTGCTTTTTGAAGGACAGTCCTAATTTCAGGGTCCTGTCCCACCATCCAATATAGTTGCCTGATTTTCTGCATCTGTGGGTCCATAGATGCCAGTAAACTGTCCTTGAGTAGCACAGTGCAAGTGCATCTTTAAACACTCTCCTGCACTCCCTCTGCAAACAAGATGCTTAGCTAGACCTCAGGCTAGCTAGACCTCGGTCAATAGTAGGAAGAACGGGAAGGTGCAGGCAGTCAAGATGTGTAAAAAGGACAGATTAATTGGAGAACACAGCAACATTTTGACCTTAACTGAGGCCTATATCAAACACACCAGTTCTTTCAACTATTGAACTGTGCAACATGTCCCTTTAGTAAGCAGACATGACCACTTAAGTGGGAGGATCCATCTATAGTAGGTGTTGACAGTGTCATAAGTTACATCACTGGTGCCACCACCTAGAGGGTCCACCAACCAGTTCTGATTACTTACTTCCTAATGTTGGGAGGTATGGTTTAATGTAGTGCCTCAGTAATAAAGTTGATTGCTTATACGTAATGTATAATATTGCACATGCATGTGTGTTGTTGTTAAGCTAGTAAGATGTGTGAAATTTCATATTAAATGTTTAGTATAGTGGATAAAGCTCTCCTGTGTTACATAGTCTGTTTGGTGAAAAGTAACCAATAACAATATTAGTAAGTGCATATAAATATTTCCACAGTGTTCTACACTGCAAGTTCATTAAATCAAAGTATTAGCAGGGATTAAACTTACAAATCTTCAACATTTTCACGCATGTGCTAAATAACTAATAGATAAAACGTAAAATGATTACCATAATTAAAGTTATCGGTATTGCAGTGGGTACATGTCTAAAGAATCATATGTAACACATGATATATATATGCTAGTTCACTGTTCATATGCTAAATATACTGAATATTATATCCTTAAATCAATGATTAGAATGTGGTCAATAAAGTAAATGTCCTAAAATTAACAATACTGTTTTTTTATTTGTTTAATATTGTATTTTTTAGATATTGTTTAAGTACCTGTTCTCGATATGTTTGTTTAGTTAAGTCAAAGGTCACAGAAAGTGGTATATATATATATTCCATGGCTACCACCTGGGCAGGCTGTGAAATATATTATCAAAATAAATGTTTTCACAGAATTTATTTTATATATAATTTAAATTATATTGGCTGTTTAAATAAACAGGTATTACACACAGAGTCTGTCATACAAACAGGAGAGCATGTAAATAATAAACAAATAAAAATATATTTGTATTTATTATTCTATTACTTAAAATTACCACTCACCTTCACAAGATTATTAGAGGATAAGGTTTCTGCCTCATTTTCATTTCCAAGTCCTGAATCATCAGCATCGATAAGATTTTCTGTGGGGACATCCTGCTTTGGTTTTATGAAAGTAAAGTCACTTTCACTTGAATCCAGAGCCACACACACATTGTATGAGTATGGCAGAGGTAAAGTTCCATTGTTATATTGGGAAAGATATCTGGGATCTACTTGAGAATAAAGATTGGTACTGAGAGAGCCAAAGGCTGGAGGGGATTTTGATTGCTTACATTTGGATATGATAACTAACATAACACTTAAAATAAATAAAAATGAAATCAGTGCTAAAGCAATTACTAAATACATTTGTAAGTTAGGTGGAGAATCATCATCACTGAGTTGATTAGTGAATTTGGGAGCCACTTGTTGGAAAGAATCTGCAACGATTATACTTAATGTTGTTGTTGCTGACAGGGAGAGGACTCCATTGTCTTTCACTAAAACTACCAGCTTATATTTCAATACATCTTTCTGTTCAAAGACACGTGATGTCCTTATTTCTCCCGTATGCTGACTAATACTGAACGGAAATGGTTCTGACACTTGCATGAAATGATAAGAGAGCCAAGCATTATGTCCTGAGTCAGCATCCACCGCAACCACCTTAGTTATTAAAGAACCTTCTTCAGAAGTAAATGAAACAATCTCAAACGTAGTTGAACCATCGTTTTCTGTTGATGGGTATAAAATATTTGGTGAATTATCATTTTGATCGACTATATGAATAATTAATGTTGTATTACTACTCAGAGATGGGGATCCATTGTCTTTAGCAGTTACTTGTATTTGAAACTCCTTGTGTTGCTCATAATCAAATGAACGCTGAGCATAGAGAACTCCAGTCTCTATATTAATGGAAAGATAAGAAGATACTGGGATATCTTCTGTGTATGTGCTGGAAAGTGAATAAATAATGTTGGCATTGTCCCCAGTGTCAATATCCAAAGCATGCATACTGTAAATTGAACCTCCTGGTAAATTGTTTTCTGGTACATATGCAACATAAGTAGACTTTGTAAATATTGGAGGATTGTCATTAATATCTGATATATCCAATCTGATTGTTTTTGTAGTGGAAAGTGGAGGAGATCCCCTATCAGATGCTTGAACTGTGATATTATAACATGATTCTTTTTCTCTATCCATAGCTTTTGTTGTAACAATTTTGTAGTATTTACTTGATGACAATATTAACTGAAAATGTATATTCTCTATGATTTGACAGTCAAACTCTCCATTTTCTCCTGAATCTTGATCATGAACTTCAATCAGTGCGATGAGTGTACCTTGTGGGGAATCCTCAGGAATAGGTGAAGTTAAAGAGGTAATAGATATCTCTGGGGCATTATCATTTTCATCTATTATTTCTATCAAAACCTTAGAATGGGCTACAAGCCCTCCACCATCCTTTGCTTGAATCGACAGTTCATAATTTTGTACATCTTCAAAGTCCAATTTTCTTTTGGTTTTAATTTCTCCACTTGTAGCATTAATACTAAACATAGCAGTAGAAATTTCATTGTCAGATGTTTTTCTAAAGGAATATGTGATCTGTGAATTAGAACCTTCATCCTGATCAGTTGCAATGACGTAAATCAGTGTAAAGTTAATGGCAGTATTTTCACTTACACTCACTTTATAGACTTCTTCCGTAAATACAGGAAAATTATCATTTCCATCAGTAATAATAATCTTGATGAGAGCAGTTCCAGATCTAATGGGATTCCCTCCATCCACTGCTGTTAAAATTAATTCATGAACATTTTGTGTCTCTCGATCTAAAGGTTTCTCCAAGACAAGTTCTGGAATTTTACTGCCATCAGTGCTGGTCTTTTCACTCAGTGTAAAATGATGATTACCACTGAGTTTGTATGTTTGTACAGAATTAATCCCAATATCTGGATCCTCTGCATTTTGCAAAATAAAATGTGTTCCTGGTGAAGTAAATTCAATAATTTCTAAAGAAATGGTTTCATGATAAAATTTTGGAGAATTATCATTAATATCCTGAATTTCAATGGTGACAGGAACAACATTTAAAGGGTTTTCAACCACTGCATCAAAGGTTAGGGCACAGAGGGCTGCTCTTCCACACAGTGACTCCCTATCTATCTTGTTTTTAATGTATAAATTCCCATTTTGTAGATTAGCAAAAAAATATTTTTCAGAAACACGAGAGACAATCCGAAATTTTCTAAGTGAGAGCTGCTTAATATCTAATTCAAGATCTTTTGCAATATTAGCAATAACAGAGTCTTTTCTCATTTCTTCATCAATGGAATAATGCAGCTGTGCAGAGACTGAATGACAAAGCCATGAAAATAAGAAGGAAAATATTACTTGCCATCTGATTCCTTTGTTTTTCTGTGAATCTTTTGTTTTCATCTTTGCTATCTTGAAAGTGATATTCCTTTATTGTAGGTTACTTATATTCCAAATCAGCGCTGAAACCACCTCTTCAGAAGAATATAACCAGATTTCCTGTGCTCTGTATGTGAGAGAATCCAAAAATGGCTGTGTTTCTTCTTGCAGATCTGCAGTGTGTGTTAGTGATGGAAATATCAGTGGATCTCCAGCTCTGTATTCTTCTCCTTATTGGTCAAACAGCGGCGCTCAGAGGTATAAATGAAGAACTGCACGACTGAGAGTTTTTCTATGCAGCTAAAGTTCAAATTTATACTTCATCAATGTAATGCAACCTATGCTCAGTTTAAAAGAAGCACTAATTAGTGTTTTTGCATATAGATAAAACACAGCCATGTATTTCTTCAGAAGTATAGGGAAATTCTTAGTTTAGTCATAAAATAAAAATATTAAAAAGTCTGTCTCATAATTTCTACAAATGTCTAATACTACATACTTGTAAATCAACAATGTAGCATATAAAATAAATGAGAATCAAACAAAATGACCATGGAAGGGGCTATCTAATACTAAACAACATATTAATGTAAATGTGATGACTTAATAGTTCTCTTCTACCTGCAAAGAACACTATGTCACTTTTTACCTAGATACAGAGTTGGTTGATGATGTTTGACTTTCAACTTGACCCATCTTGATAAGTTGCAAATATAAAAATATTTATACAGATAATCCTAATAATCAATGATTCTTTTAAGCATGGTCCCAATCCCAGGACATCAAAAGAGGGTGAAGGGAACAGCAGTTTAACTGTGTAAAGCAAGACCGCTTGTTCCAGTAAAGTTATCAGAATCTTTATTCCTTCCATTTTATTTCTCCAACAATTTTAAAGTGATTTGACTAAAAACATTGAGCTCCTAGCACCTTAAGCCAAGCCACTATTCTATGGCGCAAATAATGCAGAAGTGAATGTCAATATTAACCAATAGCCATCCATTTTTAATAACAATAATAGGTTGGAAATTCAGGGCAAAATGTCACAAATTCCAATATATGTGCAGTAAACTGCAAGATACAAATCCAAAATGTTCTACCAACGTATTTATTAGTTGGGAGAAATGTCTAGATAACTGTTTAAAGATGTTGCATAACTTACTAAAGGTTGGACTGCAAAGTCACCAAATTTATATCATGCAAATGAAATAAAATAATGGCCTTGTGATACATTTTAAATTAACTCCTAACATAGAAACATAGAATGTGATGGCAAATTAGAACCATTCAGCCTATCTAGTCTGCCTGTTCTAAATACTTTCATTAGTCACTGGCCTTATCTTATAGTTAGGATAGCCTTATGCCTATCCCACTCATGCTTAAACTCCTTCACTGTGTTAAGATCTACCACTTCAGCTGGAAGACTATTCCATGCATCCACTACCCTCTCAGTAAAGTAATACTTCCTGATATTATTTTTAAACCTTTGCCCCTCTAATTTAATACTATGTCCTGTTGTGGTAGTTTTTCTTATTTTAAATATAGTCTCCTCCTTTACTGTGTTGATTCCCTTTATGTATTTAAATGTTTCTATCATATCCCCCTGTCTCGTCTTTCCTCCAAGCTATACATGTTAAGTTTATTTAACCTTTCCTTGTAAGTTTTATCCTGCAATCCATGAACCAGCTTAGTAGCCCTTCTGTGAACTCTCTCTAAAGTATCAATATCCTTCTGGGGATATGGTCTCCAGTTCTGCGTACAATACTACAAGTGAGGTCTCACCAGTGTTCTGTACAATGGCATGAGCACTTCCCTCTTTCTACTGCTAATACCTCTCCCTATACAACCAAGCATTCTGCTAGCATTTTCTGCTGCTCTATTACATTGTCTGCCTACCTTTAAGTCATCAGAAATAATTACCTCTAAATCCCTTTCCTCAAATGTTGAGGTTTGGTTATCTTGCACTTGTCCACATCGAATGTCAGCTGCCACAACTCTGACCATTTTTCTAGTTTACCTAAATCATTTACCTTTTGGCTTATCCCTCCTGAAACATCAACCCTGTTACATATCTTAGTATCATCAGCAAAAAGACATACTTTATCATTAAGACCTTCTGCAATATCTCTAACAAAAATATTAAAGAGGATGGGTCCAAGTACAGATCCCTGAGGTACCCCACTGGTGACAAGCCCATGCTTCGAATATACTCCGTTGACTACAACCCTCTGTTGCCTGTCACTCAGCCACTGCCTTACCCATTCAACAATATGGGAAACATGAAATCCACAGATTCTGCAGTATGGAAAGATCAATCAGTGTCAGGGTACCTGAGGCCTCTACCTCTAAGGGAGGTAGAGACTTGGTGGTGTATCCGTCCAGGCGAGCTGTTTCCTCCGTTCCTCGCGGTTCATCCAGTCACTTAAACACCGGCCGCGAGGAATCCACGTCCTTTTCTAGCAGGACGCTCAATACGTGACGTCATGACGATAGCACGAGCAATCTGTCACTCAAGTGTCCGATATCCAATCGGTACTTGTCAGAGGCGTGATTTCCATCCAGAGCCAGGGTATTTAAGCTTACTCCTTACTTCAGCTCATTGCCCTGTCGTGGTTCTAGCTTGTCTAGTCACTCAGTGCTCTGGTATTCTAGTTTGCTCTTTTGGTTTTGACTCGGCTCGTTGTACTACCCTGTTTCTCTGTTATCCCTTGACCCGGCTTGTCTCTCGCTTATCTGTCTTCTCGTTCCCTCGACCTCGGCTTGTCTCTGACTATTCTTTACTCTCGGTACGTTAGTCCGGCCATTCTAAGGCCCGGTATACGTACCTTTCCACTCTTTGTACTCTGCGTGTTGGATCCCTGTCCCGATCCTGACATTACGACAGGGCCAATGGATCCTGCAGGTACAAACAGTCAGCTTGGTTCTTCGGATCCCAGGTTTGACGCCATGGAACATAGGATGGATCAGATGGCTTTGGCACTACAGGCACTTTTGTCTCGTGCTAGTAATCCACCTGAGGAGACACGTACTCCCCCTATCTCTCCTGCAGTCTCAGGTCTAGAGGTAGCCACTGTAGGTGCTTCTTCCCGTATTACCCCACCAGTACGTTATGGCGGGTCACCGGAGAGGTGTCGTGGCTTTCTAAACCAGATTAGCATCCATTTCGAATTACTACCCCGCTCTTATCCTACAGATAGAGCAAAGGTTGGATTTATTATTACTCTGCTCATTGAAAAAGCTTTGAGATGGGCCAATCCTTTATGGGAGAATGATAATCCACTAGTCTATAATTATAATGCCTTTGTAGCTGCGTTTAGAAGAACTTTTGACCCTCCTGGCAGAAAGGTCAATGCAGCTAGATTAATGTTGCGCCTTAAACAGGACAATCGAACACTTGTGGATTATGCACTAGAGTTCAGATCCCTGGCGGCAGAAGTTAAGTGGAACGAACAGGCTTATATAGATGTGTTTTTGAATGGGTTATCAGATGTAATTCTTGACGAGGTCGCTACTAGAGAACTCCCTGAAAATTTGGAGGATTTAATTTCTTTTATATCTCGTATTGATGAACGCTTAAGAGAGAGGCAGAACACTCGAGATAGGACCCGTAGACCCTCCTTTAAACTAGCGCCTACCTTTCAAATCTCTGAGTTCGAAGACTTACGTATTCCTGAACCTATGCAGATAGGCAGTACTCATCTCACTGAAAGGGAGAGACAGTACAGGAGAAGGGAGGGTTTATGTATGTATTGTGGAGTCAGGGGTCATTTACGCCTAAATTGTCCCAATCGTTCGGGAAACGCTCGCACCTAAGTTCCTCTAGAGGACAGGCCTTGGGTGTTTCTACTTTGTCCTCTATTCACAACTACAAGGAGCTCAGGCTTGTGTTACCCGTTTCTTTAAAGTGGGAGAAGGGAGTAGTTAAGACTATGGCACTAATCGATTCTGGAGCTGCTGAGAGCTTTATAGATCAGGGTTTTGCTGCCAAGCATGCTATTCCATCCCAGTTAAAAGAGACACCTCTGGCTGTCGAGGCCATCGATGGTAGACCGTTACTTGAGCCTGTTATTTTCCATGAGACCATACCGATTAACTTGACTGTGGGCATCCTGCATAAAGAGGATATATCCTTAATGCTCATTTCTTCTCCATCTATTCCCATAGTCCTGGGGTACTCCTGGCTGAGGAGACACAACCCTATTATTAATTGGGAATCAGGGGAGATAGTTTCGTGGGGAGAGAATTGTCAAGAAAAATGCTTGCGGAAGGTCTTACCTCTTGGATTAACTAATACATCGAATACCTCTGACAATCCTACAGAGACACAAATTCCGTCTCAGTATCTAGATTTAAAGGCAGTATTTGACAAAAAGAAAGCCGATACCTTACCCCCACACAGGTCCTTTGATTGCAAAATTAACCTACTCCCTGGTACCATGCCTCCCAGAGGTCATGTATACCCATTATCTATAAAGGAGAACTCAGTCCTAGAGGAATATATTCACGAGAACTTAGACAAGGGATTCATCAGGAGGTCCTCCTCCCCTGCCGGGGCTGGATTTTTTTTTGTTAAAAAGAAAGATGGTTCTTTGAGACCTTGTATTGATTATCGAGGCTTGAATAAGATAACCATTAAAAATGCCTACCCGATTCCCTTGATCACCGAACTCTTCGATCGTTTGAAGGGCTCTACAATTTTCACCAAGTTAGACCTCAGAGGGGCATATAACTTGGTGAGAATCCAGCAGGGACATGAGTGGATGACGGCATTCAATACTCGATATGGCCACTATGAATATACTGTCATGCCTTTTGGGTTATGCAATGCGCCAGCGGTATTCCAAGATCTGATTAATGAGGTTCTTAGGGAATTTCAGCAAGAGTGCGTCATTGTATACCTAGATGATATACTCATTCATTCTAGTGACATTGAGATTCATCACAAGCAAGTCAGGAGGGTTTTGCACAAGCTTCTCCAGCATGGCTTGTACTGCAAGTTGGAGAAATGTAGCTTTGATCAAACCCAGGTAACCTTTCTCGGCTATGTGATCTCTGGGGAGGGATTTAAGATGGATCCGGATAAGCTCCAATCCATTCTAGAGTGGCCTTTACCCACAGGTCTTAAAGCCATACAGAGATTTATTGGTTTTTCCAATTATTATAGGCGCTTTATTAAGGGCTATTCTTCCATTATTGCACCTATCACTAACATGACCAAACAGGGGGCTGACACTAAGAATTGGACTACTGAAGCTCTCCTTGCGTTTAAGACTCTCAAGGAGCTTTTCGCTTCCGCTCCCATTTTAGTTCACCCTGACACTTCTCTGCCTTTTTTGCTCGAGGTAGACGCATCAGAGACTGGTTTAGGTGCTGTTCTATCTCAAAGGTTGGGTGTTGATAAACCATTACATCCATGTGGATTTTTCTCTAAAAAATTGACCGGTACTGAAAGCAGGTATGACATTGGTGACAGAGAATTACTAGCGGTTATCAAGGCTTTGAAAGAATGGAGACATTTATTGGAAGGTACATTACATCCTGTTACCATCCTGACAGACCACAAGAACTTGTCCTATATCGGAGAGGCCAAGCGTCTGTCCTCCAGGCAGGCTCGTTGGTCGTTGTTTCTTACCCATTTCAATTACGTTCTGACTTACAGACCTGGGTCAAAGAATTCTAAAGCCGATGCGCTATCTCGCCAATATGAACCCTCTGCTTCAGTTGAACCACTTTTGTCTTCCATTGTACCCAAATGCAATATTATTGCTAATACCAGTCTCAAAATTCATTCTCCGCTACTTGACCAGATCTTGAAGTCACAACATCTAGCTCCCGGAAACACTCCTGAGGGAAGAAACTTTGTTCCTCCTGAACTTCAACTGGAGCTCTTACAATGTTTTCATGAAAGTAAAATAGCTGGTCATCCTGGTATTCGCAAGACATACTCTCTGATATCCAAGGATTTCTGGTGGCCTTCACTTCGAAAGGATATTGAGGAGTTCGTCGCAGCTTGTGAGACTTGTGCCAAGACTAAACTACCTCATGCATCCCCATGTGGCCTATTACACCCCTTGGACATTCCTGAGAAACCTTGGTCCTGTTTGTCCATAGACTTTATCGTTGATTTGCCTGCTTCCAAAAGACAGACTGTTATTCTCACGGTGGTGGATAGATTTACTAAGATGGCCCATTTCGTGCCATTACCTAAACTTCCGACTTCTCCTGAATTGGCGGAGATTTTTGCGAGAGAAGTTTTTCGCCTACATGGGATTCCTTCAGAGATTGTTTCTGATAGAGGTTCTCAATTTGTCTCACGTTTCTGGAGATCCTTTTGTTCTCAAATGGGCATCAAATTGAACTTTTCCTCTGCCTATCACCCTCAGTCTAACGGAGCTGCTGAACGTACTAATCAAAAGATCGAACAGTATCTGCGTTGCTTTGTTTCCGAACACCAGGACGATTGGGTCGGTCTGATTCCTTGGGCGGAGTTCGCACACAATAACCTTGTTTGCGATTCAACTCGCTCTAGCCCTTTCTTCATGAACTATGGCTTTCATCCTTCGATTTTTCCTTCGGTTTCCTCTTCTCAGGGGATACCGTCGGTTGATGATCATGTCGCCAACCTGAAGAAATTATGGGATCAGACTCGACAAATTCTATTACATAGTTCCTCGCTGTTCAAGAAACACGCTGACAAACATAGAAGAGCGGCTCCTGTTTTTGTTCCTGGGGATAGGGTATGGTTGAGTACTAAGAATATTCGCCTAAAAGTTCCGTCCATGAAATTTGCTCCTCGCTACATAGGTCCTTACAGGGTTCTCACTCGTATCAATCCGGTTGCGTATCGCCTTGCTCTGCCACCTGCCTTACGCATTCCTAACTCTTTTCATGTCTCCATGTTGAAACCCCTCATTTGTAACAAATTCTCCTCTAAGGTCCCCTTGCCTCGTCCTGTTCAGGTGGAGGGTCGGGAGGAGTACGAGGTCAGCTCCATCATTGACTCCAGAATTTCAAGGGGAAAATTGCAATATCTGGTCAACTGGAGGGGATATGGTCCTGAGGAGAGGAGTTGGGTACCTCAGGAGGACGTCCATGCTTCTCGCCTTCGCAGAGCATTTCACCTTCGCTTCCCATCTCGCCCCGGTTCATTCCGCCCGGTGGGCGTATCTGAGAGGGGGGGTACTGTCAGGGTACCTGAGGCCTCTACCTCTAAGGGAGGTAGAGACTTGGTGGTGTATCCGTCCAGGCGAGCTGTTTCCTCCGTTCCTCGCGGTTCATCCAGTCACTTAAACACCGGCCGCGAGGAATCCACGTCCTTTTCTAGCAGGACGCTCAATACGTGACGTCATGACGATAGCACGAGCAATCTGTCACTCAAGTGTCCGATATCCAATCGGTACTTGTCAGAGGCGTGATTTCCATCCAGAGCCAGGGTATTTAAGCTTACTCCTTACTTCAGCTCATTGCCCTGTCGTGGTTCTAGCTTGTCTAGTCACTCAGTGCTCTGGTATTCTAGTTTGCTCTTTTGGTTTTGACTCGGCTCGTTGTACTACCCTGTTTCTCTGTTATCCCTTGACCCGGCTTGTCTCTCGCTTATCTGTCTTCTCGTTCCCTCGACCTCGGCTTGTCTCTGACTATTCTTTACTCTCGGTACGTTAGTCCGGCCATTCTAAGGCCCGGTATACGTACCTTTCCACTCTTTGTACTCTGCGTGTTGGATCCCTGTCCCGATCCTGACAATCAGTGAGTAGTATGTATTTCAATTCGTATACAAAGAATTGGTTTGCTTACTTTGCGTGCTAACTTATATATATTGTATGCTCGTGAAAGATTCCAAATGTTTTAACATATTTGTCCTGGAACAAGAGGCCCTCAAAGTCTATTTACCTAGTACTTATGGTCAATATTGACTCTTTTTTAGGGTTAGAAATGGTTGAAGCATCAAAAATATAAAGATGTTTTGATATATAACATTACACATGAGACCTGCGTGTCTCCTCACCAAGCATGCTTGTACACATCTGCATTTTCGTCAATAAAAAGCATATTTAAAAAAAAAAAAAAAAAAAATTATAAAGATGACTTCATGTTGGTGGAACTGTGGGGCACGAGCATATGCTTCATATATGTTGAGGATGACCTATAGATTGGCTTAAACTTGTAAACTTGGCTTAAACTTAAACTTTAAAGTAAGGCACTAATACCTTATTTTCTCGCTATGGATGTATGGAGCAAATGTCCAATAACTGTGAGTGTGTCTTTGAAAAAAACTTGACAATGGTTTAAGGAATGTTAAACTTGGAATAAGTAAAATATTAATATTGTTTTTACTTCTTTATTCATGAGGAGCTGCATCTATTTTTTTCTCCTCTCCTCTATCCACAAATATACATTAATAATAAATAATGATAGATAATACTTTTCCCATTTTTTTACAATTCTTTTTCTTCCTTTATGACTATTTTGTTATATCATTTTAACTAGAGAGTTAACTGTTATTTATGACAAAACTAACAAAATATTGTATGTCTTCTTTTAAGAGTGCCATTTTGAGTAAATATAATATACTGTACTGTGCTTATAAAACAAGAGAATTCATATTCCTTAAAAGATTACTAGGAAATGTATACTGTTTAAGAATCTGCTCTCAAGCAAACAAAAATCTATTTACATATATATATATATATATATATATATATATATATATATATAAAAATGTAGTAAGGTAGCACTCCGCACTTCCAGGATTTCATATATATAAAAATTTACTTTTATTAGCTTTTAAATATATATATATATATTCCAGAAGATCATGCCCTCAGGCTATACAAAAAATATTAATTGGCGGGTGCTAAAAGCCAGGGCCAGTCAATACAGAAGAAGCAAAAAAAATGACTAGCACTCAGGGTTCAAACTTCATACTTTATTGAAGAATCATTAAAAAATAATGGATCAACATTTCAGCCCCCTTCCAGGACTTTCATCAGGATCAAGAATATATATCCTGTACTCTTTTCTTGATTTTCTAGAGATCGGCATATAAAAACGTACTCATTAAAGGAACATTTTGCTATGTATTAAATCACATGTATCTGACCAGACTTAACGTACGTCATGAATTGCCACCTTCCTTACCATATGCCCTTTCTGTATAGAGACAAACCTACTCAGGTTTACAATGTGCAACTCTTGGGTTCAGTTCTCTCTGTTTCCTGCTCTGCTGCTGATCAGATGCCTCCATCATGTCCCAATGTTGTGTGACCTTCCGTATACACTTGGGCTTGTTTGCCTTATTCGGTCATTGTATATTGGAATGCATAAAATGTAAATGAGGTTTGTTGTTATTCAGTTTACCAGGGCTCCTTACTGTCCTGTTTTCAAAGGGACAGTCTCGATTTCAGGATCATATTCTAAAATAGTTCCCTGTTTTCCTGAATCCAGAGATACCAAGGAACTGTCCTTCAGCAGCACAGTGCAATCATGTCATCAGACACTTTTACACTGTGCAGCACGCATTAGGACCATGCATAAAGCACTTGAATAGCACTCTTGCATGGTCTTACAAGTAGGAGGCAGGTCAGGAGGCTGTCTGACATCCTGGCATGCTTGGCACCAGGCTGACATGCCCACTTATGTGGGCATGTCTTATCCATTGTAGGTGTTGACATTGGCACAAGTTGTATCACTGGCACCACCAGTTAGAAGACCCACCCTTCTGGATTACTTACCTCCCAATGTTGGGAGGTAAGGTTTAATGTTGCCTCAGTAATATGGTTTATTGCTTATCAAAGTAGCAGCAGTGCTTAAACTGACCAAATATATAAATTTTCATGCATATGCTAAATAACTAATAAAAAAAAACCCATCTGAAACACTAGTGTAAATCAAGTTAAGGCACAGCAATTTGAAAAATGATCACCATAATTAAAGTTATTGGTATTGCAATGGGTACATGTCTAAATAATCATATGTAACACATGAAGTATATAAATGCTAGTTCACTGTTTACATACTAAAATATACTGAATATTATATTATAAATAGTAAGTCAGCACCTATGATCTGACAAACACATGTAAAGAAAGCGTAACAGTTTCAAAGGTTCCTGTAGATTATCAACTGTCTAGGTTCAAACAGATACGGGCTAGTAATAAATTGAAACCTTTCCAAAATGGTGAGTTTCTACTGAGTTGCCATCTTTGCTACATGCATATTCTGTAATATAAGCACAATTATAATCACTAGCATGATTCCCGAAAGATTAAACAAGAAAAAATAAGACAAGACACTCTACCTACCTCCCATATATTTTCTTTACAAAATGCATAATTTTTGCTAAAGATTGGAAAACTAATTATAGTAAAATATAATTGCTTGCCACATTAGAATATATTAAGAGATTATTCAAGTAAGCTGCATTTTCTTTTTCAGTGATTTTGGCTTACAAATTGTGTTTTGTTGCCTATCATTCACCGTTTGTTTGTGTACTCACCATTCAGGTGATTGTATGGGCAATGTGAATCATAGATATCTCCTGTGACAGTGAGTGAGTGTGAGGGGTGTTGGGCTTATACCTGCTATAGTAAATTACATTAAATGTTTTATTGTCAATAGAATTAACTTCCTTGTATGCAAAACATAGTACAAAATTAAACATTATATTTAAAAGGAAAAATAACCTGAAAAAAGAATGTGTATGATTTTCAGTTTTTTCTTCGGCTATATACTCTAAAAAGGTAATGTTAGAGTATTTTTACAATAAAACTATCAATCTACAAGCTACATCTTTAAATCAACGACTAGAATATGATCGGTACATATGTCCTATAATTAAACAGCTTTTTACAAAAATATTTTGTTTAACCCCTTAAGGACACATGACATGTGTGACATGTCATAATTCCCTTTTATTCCAGAAGTTTGGTCCTTAAGGGGTTAAAGGGATATCTCCATAGATACCTGCTTTTGGATATGTTTATTGTCAAGTCAGCCACCTCAGCAGGCTGTGAAATATATTGGAAAACTATTTTTTTTCTTAGAGAGCTTATTTTTTTTAAACAAAATTACATTGGCTTCATAAATAAACAAGTGTTATACATATAATACATCATAAAAACAACAAAAGCAGAGAAATAAAAATATTAGGCTTTATTTTTTTTATTCCTTAAAATTACCACTCACCTTCACAAGATTACTAGAGGATAATGTTTCTGCCTCATTTTCATTTCCAAGTCCTGAATCATCAGCATCGATAAGATTTTCTGTGGGGACATCTTGCTTTGGTTTTATAAAAGTAAAGTCACTTTCACTTGAATCCAGAGCAACACACACATTGTATGAATATGGAGGTAAAGTTCCATTGTTATATTGGGAAAGTATTCTGGGATCCACTTGAGAATAAAGATTGGTACTGAGAGATCCAAAGGCTGGAGTGGATTTTGATTGCTTACATTTGGATATGATAACTAACATAACACTTAAAATAAATAAAAATGAAATAAGTGCTAAAGCAATCACTAAATACATTTGTAAATTAGGTGGAGAATCATCATCACTGAGTTCACTAGTGAATTTGGGAACCACTTGTTGGAAAGAATCTGCAACAATTATACATAATGTTGTTGTTGCTGTCAGTGAGGGGACTCCATTGTCTTTCACCATAACTACCAGCTTATATTTAAGAACATCTTTCTGTTCAAAGACACACGATGTTCTGATTTCTCCCGTATGCTGACTCATGCTGAAGGGAGAAGGTTCTGACACTTGTATGAAATGATAAGAGAGCCAAGCATTATGTCCTGAGTCAGCATCCACTGCAACCACCTTTGTTATCAAAAAACCTTCTTCAGAAGAAAATGAAACAATCTCAAACACAGTTGAACCATCGTTTTCTGTTGATGGGTATAAAATTCTTGGTGAATTATCATTTTGATCGATTATATGAATAATTAATGTTGTATTACTACTCAGAGATGGGGATCCATTGTCTTTAGCAGTTACTTGTAGTTGAAATTCCTTGTGTTGCTCATAATCAAATGATCGTTGAGCATAGAGAACTCCAGTCTCTATATTAATGGAAAGATAAGAAGATACTGGGATATCTTCAGTGTATGTACTGGAAATTGAATAAATAATCTTGGCATTCTCATCAACGTCAAAATCCAAAGCATGCATTCTGTAAATTGAGGCTCCTGGTAAATTGTTTTCTGGTACATATGCAACATAAGTAGATTTTGTAAATACTGGAGGATTGTCATTAACATCTGATATATCCAACCTGATAGTTTTTGTAGTGGAAAGTGAAGGAGATCCCCTATCAGATGCTCGAACTGTGATATTATAACATGATTCTTTCTCTCTGTCTATGGCTTTTGTTGTAACAATTTTGTAGTATTTACTTGATGACAGTATTAACTGAAAATGTATATTCTCTATAATTTGACAGTCAAATTCTCCATTTTCTCCCGAATCTTGGTCATGAACTTCAATCAGTGCAATTAGTGTACCTTGTGGGGAATCCTCAGGAATAGGTGAAGTTAAAGAGGTAATAAATATCTCTGGGGCATTATCATTTTCATCTATTATTTCTATTAAAACCTTAGAATAGGCCACAAGCCCACCACCATCCTTTGCTTGAATAGATAGTTCATAGTTTTGTACATCTTCAAAGTCCAATTTTCTTTTGGTTTTAATTTCTCCACTTGTAGCATTAATACTAAACATGGCAGTAGAAATTTCATTGTCAGATGTTTTTCTAAAGGAATATGTGATCTGTGCATTAGAACCTTCATCCTGATCAGTTGCAATGACGTGAATCAGTGTAAAGTTAATGACAGTGTTTTCACTTACACTCACTTTATAGACTTCTTCCGTAAATACAGGAAAATTATCATTTGCATCAGTAATAATAATCTTGATCAGAGCAGTTCCAGATCTAATGGGATTCCCTCCATCCACTGCTGTTAAAATTAATTCATGAACATTTTGTGTCTCTCGATCTAATGGTTTTTCTAAAACAAGTTCTGGAATTTTACTGCCATCAGTGCTGGTCTTTTCACTCAGTGTAAAATGCTGATTATCACTGAGCTTGTATGTTTGTACTGAATTAATCCCAATATCAGGATCTTCTGCATTTTGTAACATAAAATGTGTTCCTGGTGAAGTAAATTCAATAATTTCTAATGAAATGGTTTCATGATAAAATTTTGGAGAATTATCATTTATATCCTGAATTTCAATGGTGACAGGAAAAACATTTAAAGGGTTTTCAACCACTGCATCAAATGTTAGGACACAGAGGGCTGCTTTTCCACACAGTGACTCCCTATCTATCTTGTTTTTAATGTATAAATTCCCATTTTGTAAATTAGCAAAAAAATATTTTTCAGAAACACGAGAGACAATCCGAAATTTTCTAACTGAGAGCTGTTTAATATCTAATTCAAGGTCTTCAGCAATATTAGCTATAACAGAGTCTTTTCTCATTTCTTCAGCAATAGAATAATGAAGCTGACATGAGACTGAATGACAAAGCCATGAAAATAAGAAGAAAAATATTACTTGCCATCTGATTCCTTTGTTTTTTTGTAAATCTTGTGTTTTCATCTCTGCTATCTTGAAAGTGATTCCTTTCTTGAAAGTTATTTGTAATCTAAAGCACTGAATCCACCTCCTTAGAAAAATATAACCAGATTTTCTGTGCTCTGTATGTGAGAGAATCCAAAAATGGCTGTGTTTCTTCTTGCAGATCTGCAGTGTGTGTTACTGATGGAAATATCAGTGGATCTCCAGCTCTGTATTCTTCTCCTTATTGGTCAAACAGCGGCGCTCAGAGGTATAAATGGTGAACTGCACGACTGAGAGTTTTTTTATGCACCCAAAGTTACAATTTATACTTTATCAATGTAATGCAACCTATGCTTAGTTTAAAAGAAGCACTAATTAGTGTTTTTGCATTTAGATAGAACACAGCTATGTATTTCTTCAGATATATAGTGAAATGTTTAGTTTAGTCTTAAAGAGAAAAAAGTCTGTCTCATAATTTCCACAAATGTCTAATACTATATAGTAGCAATGAAAGATATAAAAAAGATATATAAAAAAAAAAAAACATGAGGCAATGTGGCAACCATGGAAGGGGCTATCTAATACTAAACAACATATTAATGTAAATGTGGTGACTTAATAGTTCTCTTCTACTTGCAAAGAACACTATGTCCCTTTTTACCTAGATACAGAGTTGGTTGTTGATGTTTGACTTTCAACTTGACCCATCTTGATAAGTTGCAAATGGAAAGATTTATACAGATAATCCTAATAATCAATGATTCTTTTATGCATGTTCCCAATCCCAGGACATCCCAAAATGGGGTGGAAGGAATAGAAGTTTAACTTTAGCTTGTTCCACTAAAGTTTTCAGAACCTTTGTTCATTTAATTTCACAAACAATTATTAAATTATTTGACTAAAACATTGAACTACTAGAACCTTAAGCCAAGCCACTATTCTATGGCACAAATAATGCTAAAGTGATCTTCAATATAAGCCATCCAACTTTGAATAGCAATAATATGTGGGAAATGCAGGGCAAATATAAACAAATGCAATATATAGGCAGTTAACTATGCAATAAAAATCCAACATGTTCTACCATCACATTATTTATGGATAGGGAAAATGGTTGAACTGCAAGTCACACAATTGATATGCAAATAGAATAAAATGATGGCCTAGTGATACATTTTATATCAACTTATTCTTTACTTCAACTTAGCAGCACAACAGTAAAATACTAAACTAATTAACTGAAATGTCTCAACCAATGTTGGTCTTTCCACTTTTTCCTTTGGGACCCTGGGCAGATCCTATAATTCCAGCAAGTGTTTTAGTGTATTTAGTGAAGGACTGGGTAGTAAATTAATTCATTAAAAAAAGCATAAAAGGAAACATAGAATCTACAGATTCTGCTGTATTAAAAAATCAATCAGTAAATAGTATGTATTAAAGTTCATTTACAAAGAATTGGCTTGCTTATTTTGCCTGTTAACTTATCTATATTGTATGCTCATAAAAAATTCCAAAATTATTATTTAACATATTTGTCCTGGAACAAGGGGCCACCAAAGTCTATTTACCCAGTAAGTATAGTTATATAAAAATTGACTATTTTTAAGGTCACAGTCGTGCTAAGAAGTTTTTATACCCTGGCAGAAATTGTGAAATTTTGTCATTGAACTTGAAAATATGACTGATCATGCAAGAAAAAGTATTTTATTAAAGGATAGTGATCATATAAAGCCATTTATCATCATATAGTTGTTTGATTCCTTTTTAGATAATAATGATAACAGAATCACCCAAATAGCCCTCATCAAAAGTTTACATACCCTTGAATGTGGCCTTGTTACAGACACACAAGGTGACACACAGAGGTTAAAATTGCAATTAAAGGTTAATTTCCCACACATGTGGCTTTTAAAATTGCAATTATTGTTTATTTGTTAGCTCTCACGTGAATGGACTGAGCAGGCTAGATACTGAGCCATGGGGAGCATAAATGAACTGTCACAATACTTGCATAACAAAGTAATGGAACTTTATAAAAATGGAAAAAATATATAAAAAGTTATCCAAAGCCTTGAAAATGCCAAACAGTACTGTTCAATCACTTTTGGGGATCTCTTGATATCAAGCCAAAGTCAAGTTGACCAAGAAAGATTTTAACCACAACTGCCAGAAGAATTGTTCAAGGTACAAAGAACAACACACAGGTAACTTCAGGAGAAATACAGGCTGATCTGGAAAAAGACAGCATGGTTGTTTCAAGAAACACAATCTGATGATACTTGAACAAAATGGGCTGCATGGTTGAGTTGCCAAAAAAAGCCTTTACTGCACCAATGCCACAAAAAAAAGCCTGGTTATAATATGCCCGACTACACCTTAACACACCTCACAGTGTCTGTCACACTGTAATTCAGAGTAACGAGACCAAAATAGAGCTTTATAGAGCTTTATGATCACATACCATGTTAAGCATGGTGTTGGCTCACTGATGTTTTAGGGTGTGTAAGCTCCAAAGGCTAAGGGAATCTTGCATAAATTGATAGCAAGATGAATGCGGCATGTTATCAGAAAATACTGGCTGACAATTTGCATTCTTCTGCACGAAGACTGCGCATTGGACACTCTTTGATTTTCCAGCATGACTAAAGGAGATAAAATAGTGGTGAGAGCACACTGATAAGTATATGTAAAAAATACACATATAATAATTACTAGATATAATATTGCAAATAAAGAGTGTAAATAAAAAAACACACACATACACATGCAATTTTACCATAAGCTTGATATAAAACCTAAAATATAAACAAAAAATAGACCATTGTGTAATCTGTATAAATGTAATAGAAACTAATTAATACAAATTGGTTACACTAACATATTGCTGAGCCACTTCATAGTAGGCTCAGACTTTAAGCGCCTTGTATAATAAATGTTGTTGAAATCAGGTAGGTAGGTAGAATCCCCACAGGATACTGGATACTGTATTCCCAACACTTAATTTGTAAAAACAAAAAAAGAGTAACAGAAATGTAACCAGAACAAATGTATTAAATAAAAAAATAGATAAAAACTTGGAGATCTCCGCATTTAACCAATAAATGTCTTTCTCAAAGTGCTTGATATTGTTCATTCCTGCTATGTCCGGTATTTAAATTCATTAAGGTGCGCTTTTTTCAGTCCACCTGGGTGTCTGGACTCATCACGGAGTTCCGGGTACGTCATTTCTGGGTTGAAGGTTGGAGCCGCGTCAGTTAATTATGACTTGTTTCCTGCGGTCTCGATCATCTGGCTAGGTCCGATTAGCTGACCTTGCTACAATGTCAAGTTGACCTTCCAGTGGTTACAGCAGAAAAACATGAAGGTTCTGGAGTGGCCTCACAGTCTCCTGACCTTAATATCATCGAGCCACTCTGGGGAGATCTCAAACTTGTGGTTCATGCAAGATGACCAAACACTTTGCATGACTTGGAGGCATTTTGCCAAGATGAATGGGCAGTAATACCACCTGCAAGAATTAGGAGCCTCATATAACTATTACAAGAGACTGCACGCTGTTATTGATGCTAAAGGGGGCAATACACAGTATAAAGAACTAAGTGTATGCAGACTTTTGAACAGGGGTCATTTAATTTTTTCTTTGTTGCCATGTTTTGTTTTATGATTGTGCCATTCTTTTATAACCTACAGTTGAATATGAATCCCATAAAAAAATAAAATAAATGTGTTTTGCCTGCTCACTAATGTTTACTTTAAAAATGGTACATTACCAATTCCCCAAGGGTATGCAAACCTTTGAGCACAACTGTATATAAAAATATATATAACATACAAGATCCAGCGCACTTGCTCATGCACTAAACAGCAATTTCAAGTCTCACAGAATTTAGTAGCTTTATTTAAAAACACCTTACCTAGACAAAAAATAATGGGAGTTTAGTTACAATATATGATGATACATAGCATAAGCCTGCCACAATGTTAATGTATTCCATTCTTGGCCGGTTCTACTCTAGCAACCTAATGCAGGTTCTTATGAGATTAATCCACTTATTTGGGAAAAGGTTCCTCCTGGGACTCTCAGTAGGTCAAGGTTAAAGAGGGCCCTTGAATTAGGCACCCGTAATAGAGAAGGGTGCAAAATTGGGGAGTTGCCTTGGGCTCGAAAATCTAAAAATATGAAACCAAGCGGCTACACTTACCTAAAAATGCATACATTATACGGTGATGCTGGGACCAATTCATACAACACATAGGATCCAGCATTTTTATACAGCCCCTTGGTTTCATTAATTTAAATTTTAGAGTCCAGGCCAACTGCATGGTTTTGCACCTACTCGGGTTAACAATGTGCAAAATTTAGGTTCTCTCTGCTTCCTGCTCTGCTACTGATCAGACATCAGACAGTTCCTGCCCCAGGTTGTGTGACCGTACGTATATACTGGGCCTTGCTAGCCTTATTTGTCTATTGTAAATAGGAATACAACATACTATTTAGTTTAGCAGGGCTCCTAACAGTCATGCCTTCGGAGGGACAGTTCCAAATTCAGGGTCATGTTCCACCATCCAGAAAAGTTTACTGGTTTCCTGCATCCAGAGATATCTTGTCCTTGAGCAGATTAGTGCATCATTAGACACTCTTGCACTGTGCAGCGTGCATTAGGACCATGCAGAAATCGCTTCAGTAGCACTCTTTGCATGGTCTTACAAATAGGAGGCTAGTCAAGAGGCCCCAGGCTGACATACCCACTTAAGTGGGCGGGCCCATGCATTGTAGGTGTTGACAGTGACACAAGTTTCATCACTGCTGCCACCGCCTAGAAGGCCCATCCACATGTCCTGATTACTTATCTCTTAATGTTGTGAGGTATGGTTTAATGCTGCCTCAGTAATTTGGTTGATTGCTTTTATGTAATGTAAATATTATATATACATGTGTTTTGTTACTTCAGTATAATATGTGAACTTTCCAAATACATGTTTAGTATAGTGGGCAAACCTTTCTTGTTAGATATATTCTGTTTGGGTGAGTGGTAACCAATATCAATATTAATAAGTGCATATAAATATTGCCACAGTGTTCTACACAGAAAGTTAATTAAATCAAAGTAGTAGCAGTACTTGCTACTGACCAATCATCTAAATATTCATGCATGTACTAAAAAAGTAATAGCAAAATCACAACTGAAAAAAACCAAATCAAGATAAAGCACAGCAATTTGAAAAATGATTACCAAAATTAAAGTTATCGGTGTTGCAATGAGTTGTTGTCTAATGAATCATATATAACACATGGTATCAATGCTATTTGACTGTTTATACACTATAATATACTGAATATTACATTATAAATAGTAGATCAACACCTAAGATCTGACAAACACATGTAAAGAAAGTGTAACAAGTTCAAAGGTTACGGTAGATCATCAGCTGTCTAGGTTCAAACAGATAAGAACTAGTAGTAAATTGAAACTTTTCCAAAAAGGTGAGTTTCTACTGAGTTGCCATCTTTGCTGCACAGATATTCTGTACTATAAGCGCAATTACAATCATTAGCTTGATTTCTGAAGGATTAAACAAGAAAAAAAAAAGACAAGACACTCTACATACCTCCCATATATTTTCTTTACAAAATGCATAATTCTTGCTAAAGATTGGAAAACTAATTATAGTAAAATATAATTGCTTGCCACATTAGCAGAAATCAAGATATTATCCAAGTAAGCTGCATTTTCTGTTTAGTGATTTTGGCTTACAAATTGTGTTTTGTTGCCTATCATTCACAGTTTGTTTGTGTACTCACCATTCAGGTGATTGTATGGGCAATGTGAAACATAGATATCTCCTGTGACAGTGAGTGAGTGTGAGGAGTGTTGGGCTTATACCTGCTGTATTACATGGCATTAAAGCCGTTTCGTTAACAATACATACATACATACATACACACATACAATAGAAAACGTAGTACAAAATGAAACATTATATTTAAAAGGAAAAATAACCTTAAAAAAGAACCTGTATGTTTTTCAGTATTTTTTCTTTGACTATTTACTATAAATACTTAATATTATAATGTTTTTACAATACAGCTATCAATCTAAAGACTACATCCTTAAGTCAGCGACTAAAATGCTGTCAATACATTATATGTCCTAAACTTAAGCGGCATGTTTTTCATTTTGTTTACCAGGATATTTCTATAGATATTGTTTAAGTACCTGTTTCTGGATATGTTTATGTTTTTTTTTTTGTCAAGTCAGAGATCCCAGAAAGTGGTACGAACGGCATTTACCATGGCTTTTTTTTTTTAACCAAAATTACATTGACTGTGTATATAAACAGGTATTACACAAGAAATACATAATAAAAATAGCAAAGCAGGGAAATCTAAATATTATCTTTTCCTATTTTAGTCCTTAAAATTACCACTCACCTTCACAAGATTGTTAGACGACAAGGTTTCTGCCTCATTTTCATTTCCAAGTCCTGAATCGTCAGCATCGATAAGATTTTCTGTGGGGACATCCTGCTTTGGTTTTATGAAAGTAAAGTCACTTTCACTTGAATCCAGAGCCACACACACATTGTATGAGTATGGCAGAGGTAAAGTTCCATTGTTATATTGGGAAAGATATCGGGGATCCACTTGAGAATAAAGATTGGTACTGAGAGTTCCAAAGGCTGCAGGGGAAGGTGATTGCTTACATTTGGAAATGATAACTAACATAACACTTAAAATAAATAAAAATGAAATCAGTGCTAATGCAATCACTAAATACATTTGTAAATTAGGTGGAGAATCATCATCACTGAGTTCACTAGTGAATTTGGGAACCACTTGTTGGAAAGAATCTGCAACAATTATACTTAAGGTTGTTGTTGCTGTCAGTGAGGGGACTCCATTGTCTTTCACAATAACTACCAGCTTATATTTAAGAACATCTTTCTGTTCAAAGAAATTTGATGTTCTTATTTCTCCCGTATGCTGACTAATACTGAACGGAGAAGGTTCTGATACTTGCATGAAATGATAAGAGAGCCAAGCATTATGTCCTGAGTCAGCATCCACGGCAACCACCTTCGTTATTAAAGAACCTTCTTCAGAAGAAAATGAAACAATCTCAAACATAGTTGAACCATCATTTTCTGTTGATGGGTATAAAATTCTTGGTGAATTATCATTTTGATCGACTATATGAATAATTAATGTTGTATTACTATTGAGCGATGGAGATCCATTGTCTCTAGCGGTTACTTGGAGTTGAAACTCCTTGTGTTGCTCATAATCAAATGATCGCTGAGCATAGAGAACTCCAGTCTCTATATTAATGGAAAGATAAGAAGATACTGGGATATCTTCAGTGTATGTGCTGGATATTGAATAAATAATTTTGGCATTCTCTTCAATGTCAAAATCCAAGGCATGTATACTGTAAATTGAGGCCCCTGGTAAATTGTTTTCTGGAACATATGCAACATAAGTAGATTTTGTAAATACTGGAGGATTGTCATTAATGTCTGATATATCCAATCTGATTGTTCTTCTAGTGGAAAGTGGAGGAGATCCCCTATCAGATGCCTGAACTGTTATATTATAACATGATTCTTTCTCTCTGTCCATGGCTTTAGTTGTAACAATTTTGTAGTATTTACTCGATGACAATATTAACTGAAAAGGAATTTTCTCAATTATTTGACAGTCAAATTCTCCATTTTCTCCTGAATCTTGGTCATGAACTTCAATCAGTGCGATGAGTGTACCTTGTGGGGAATCCTCAGGAATAGGGGAAGTTAAAGAGGTAATAGATATCTCTGGGGCGTTATCATTTTCATCTATTATTTCTATTAAAACCTTAGAATAGGCCACAAGCCCACCACCATCCTTTGCTTGAATCGACAGTTCATAATATTGTACATCTTCAAAGTCCAATTTTCTATTTGTTTTTATTTCTCCACTTGTAGCATTAATATTAAACATAGCAGTAGAAATGTCATTGTCAGATGTTTTTCTAAAGGAATATGTGATCTGTGCATTAGAACCTTCATCCTGATCAGTTGCAGTGACGTGAATCAGTGTAAAGTTAATGGCAGTATTTTCACTTACACTCACCTTATAGACTTCTTCTGTAAATACTGGAAAATTATCATTTCCATCAGTAATAATAATCTTGATCAGAGCAGTTCCAGATCTGATGGGATTCCCTCCATCCAGTGCTGTTAAAATTAATTCATGAACATTTTGTGTCTCCCGATCTAAAGGTTTCTCTAAAACAAGTTCTGGAATTTTACTGCCATCAGTGCTGGTCTTTTCACTCAGTGTAAAATGCTGATTATCACTGAGCTTGTATGTTTGTATAGAATTAATTCCAATATCAGGATCTTCTGCATTTTGCAACATAAAATGTGTTCCTGGTATAGTTAATTCAATGATTTCTAAAGAAATGGTTTCATGATAAAATTTTGGAGAATTATCATTTATATCCTGAATTTCAATGGTTACAGGAAAAACATTTAAAGGGTTTTCAACCACTGCATCAAAGGTTAGTAAGCAGGGAGCTGCTCTTCCACACAGTGACTCCCTATCTATCTTGTTTTTAATGTATAAATTCCCATTTTGTAAATTAGCAAAACAATATTTTTCAGAAACACGAGAGACAATCCGAAATTTTCTAAATGAGAGCTGCTTAATATCTAAATCAAGGTCTTTTGCAATATTAGCTATAACAGAATCTTTTCTCATTTCTTCATCAATGGAATAATGAAGCTGGGCAGATACTGAATGACAAAGCCATGAAAATAAGAAGAAAAATATTACTTGCCATCTGATTCCTTTGTTTTTTTGTAAATCTTGTGTTTTCATCTCTGCTATCTTGAAAGTGATTCCTGTATTGTAAGTTATTTGTAATCTAAGTGCTGAATCCATGTCCTCAGAAGAATATAACCAGATTTCCTGTGCTCTGTATGTGAGAGAATCCAAAAATGGCTGTGTTTCTTCTTGCAGATCTGCAGTGTGTGTTAGTGATGGAAATATCAGTGGATCTCCAGCTCTGTATTCTTCTCCTTATTGGTCAAACAGCGGCGCTCAGAGGTATAAATGAAGAACTGCACGACTGAGAATTTTTCTATGCAGCCAAAGTTCAAATGTATACTTCATCAATGTAATGCAACCTATGCTCAGTTTAAAAGAAGCACTAATTAGTGTTTTTGCATATAGATAAAACACAGCCATGTATTTCTTCAGAAGTATAGGGAAATTCTTAGTTTAGTCATAAAATAAAAATATAAAAAGTCTGTCTCATAATTTCTACAAATGTCTAAAACTATATACTTGTAAATCAACAATGTAGCATATAAAATAAACAAAAATTAAACAAAATGACAACCATGGAAGGGGCTATCTAATACTAAACAACATATTAATGTAAATGTGATGACTTAATAGTTCTCTTCTACCTGCAAATAACACTATTTTACCTCACTTTTTACCTAGATACAGAGTTGGTTGTTGATGTTTGACTGTCAACTTGACCCAACATGAGAAGTTGAAAATGAAAAGAATAATACAGATAATCCTAATAATCAATGAGTCTTTTAAGCATGGTCTCAGTCCCAGAACATCAAAAAGAGGGTGAAGAGAACAGAAGTTTAACTGTGCAAAGCAAGACAGCTTGTTCCAGTAACATTTTTAGAAACTTTATTAATTTCATTTCATTTCTCAAACAATTTTAAAATAATTTGACGAAAACCATTGAACTCCCAGCACCTTAAGCCATGCCACTCTTCTATGGCACAAATAATGCAGAAGTGAACTTCAATATTAACCATCCGACTTTGAGTAGCAATAATAGGTGGGAAATGCAGGGCAAAATGTAAAAAATTGCAATATATTTGCAGTAAACTACATGATAAAAATCCAACATGTCCTACCACCACATTAGACAGTATTTATTAGTAGGGACAATGTCTAGATAACTGTTTAAAGATGTTGCAAAACTTACTAAAGTTTGGACTACAAAGTCATACAATTGATATCATGCAAATGAAATAAAATTATGGCCTTGTGATACTTTTTATATCAACTCCTATACTTTTATTTTATCTAACAGCACAATACTAAACCATTGGGACCCTGAGCAAATCCTATAAATCCAGCAGGTATTTTTTGGTATATTTAGTAAAGGACTATTTAGTAAATTAATTCATGAAACAAAAGTATAAAATGAAACATGGAATCAACAGATTCTGCAGTATGGAAAGATTAATCAGCGAGTAATACATATTCCAATTCCTATACAATGAATTGGTTTGCTTATTTTGCCTGCTAACTTATCTATATTGTATACTCATTAAATACTTCATATTTGTCACGGAACATGAGACTCGCAAAGTATATTTACCTAGTTACTAGGTTAATAATGGCTCTTTTTTTAAGAGTACACAGTTGAAGCTTCAAAAATATAAAGATGACTTCCTGTTGATTGAACTGTGGGGCCAGAACATATGCTTCATAGATGAAGGAGATGCCCCATTGATTGGGGTAAACTTGTAGCTCTTCATTGAAAGGCGCTAATGCCTTACTTTCTCGCAATGGATGTATGGTGCATGTGTCCAATAACTCTTTGTGTGTTTTTGAAAAAAAAAAACGACAATGGTTTAAGGCGTGTTAACTTTAAATAAGCAAAAAATAAAGGTTCTCTTTACTTCTTTACTCATGAGGAGTCTCATCTACTTTATTCTCCTCTAGCCAAATATATACATTAATAATAAATAATAATAGATAATGCTTTTCTCATTTTGTTCTTCTTCTTTTTCTTCCCTTATGACTATGTTGTTATGTAATATTAGACTTCAACTTCAGAGTTAGCTGATATTTCTGACAAAACTAACAAAATTTTGTATATGTTCCTTTCTAAGTGTCATATTGGCTAAATGTTATATACTGTACTGTGCTTATATTAACAATAAGAATCCATAGTTCTAATTGGAAATGTTTAAGTATCTGCTCTCAAGCAAAAACAACACTCTATTTTCACCAAACACTATGTTCTATAAGGTACTGACTACAGCTTAAAGAAATATATACAGTATATATATAAAGTATACATGCCATTAGCAATTTTTTTCATTTTATTTTGTCAAAATTTTCAAATTTACAAAACACATTGCATTTTCGCTCTAGCTTCCCCCTTTATATGCCCACGTTCACACACAATAAAAAAAAAAAATTGAAACCAAAGGTAAAGAGAGTTCCAGGTAACATAATAATGGAATTGAAAAAAACTGATATAATACAGTCATTAAATATAGACAAGTTTACAGAGCATTATTTACTGACATTTAAAAATGTCAGTAAATTTAAATGTCATTTAAAAAAATGCTCTTGAAACAAAGTGAGGTATTGATATTTGCCCATTTTGTCAGCTTTGTGTTAAATTAACATGCAATGTTTTTCATCCTTCAACTGAATTAAACTGAGAGTACTATGTTTGCTATCGAGCATCTCAAGCTGAGCACTTCTGATCTTGGCATCAAGCAAAGGTATAGCTTAACTGGTTAACTTCTGGATATCAGGAATATTTTAATCTTGTTTCTCATGAAATCAAAAAGCATTTAGCATTTTTTACAATTGTAATATGTTCTACATATTTAGTGTAAACGTGCCAGAAAAACATGAGCAATAGTAAATAGTAAATCAGGAACTATGATCTGACAAGCACATACCAAGAAAGCATCACAGGTTCAATTGTCAAAGTAGGTCAATCTGGATAACCGACTAGGTTCAACAGATCAGAGATCGTAGTAAAGTGAACAATTACATAGGCGTTGAGTTTCGGCTGTATTTTTGCTGCACACATTTTCTCTACTAATTATCACAGGAACATACATATAGTCACTAGTATGATTCCTGAAGGTTAAAACAGGATATAATATTACAGGGTACTCTGCATGAGCCCCATATATTCTCTTTACAAAGTACATAAAAAGTAGCTTTTTTTTCATATTTCTGATTTGCATATTTAATTACACATTTTAAAAAAAAAAACATACACTTGCACTTGTAAAGGGATTTAAACAATAATGTAACGATCTACCATCATGCCTTTCTGAATTAGAAATGATATATTCTCACAGGATACATAAATAACAACTGAAATATGTTGCAATAAACTGGGATTTGGTTAATATATCATTAGAACGAGGCATACTAACATTAAATAAAAGGGTGCCTGTTTTAGGTTAGATATTTAGGGCCTGGTTTACTAGAGCTTGGCATGGGAAAACTTACTCATCAGAGAAAAATTATGCCACAATGATTTCTGCTAGTGTCTATATCTAGTTTGCTATACTAGTGGAGAAAGATCTCCAGTTGGATTTATACACTCGCATCAAAATACATTAAATGTGACACCAATTTGTATTTACTAGCTTGACATGATAAGAAACATTTACACTCTAAATCCTATGCCTGCTTGTGACGACATTGCTGTTAATAATGTCCTATATTTTAAAGCACATGTATCTGACCAGCCTTAGTTTATATCATGAATTGCCACCTTCCTTACCACGTGCCTTTTCTTTATTATTAGGCACGCTTGCACTGAGCAGCATGCAGAAAGTGCTTCACTAGCACTCTTTGCATGGTCTTAAAAGGAGTTTTTCTGACATCCTGGCATGCTTGGCACCAGGTTGACATGTAGGCCCATCTATTGTAGGTGTCGATAGTAGCACAAGTTTTATCACTGGTGCCACCGCCTAGAAGGCCCACCCACATGTCCCGATTACTTATCTCTTAATGTTGTGAGGTATGGTTTAATGCTGCCTCAGTAATATGGTTGATAGCTTATATGCTATGTAAATATTGCAAACCAAGTTAAAACACACAGAAATCTGAAAACGAATTACCAAAATCAAAGTTATCTGTGTTGCAATGAGTTATTGTCTAAAGAATCACATATGTAACACATGTTGTAAATGCTATTTCACTGTGTATACACTATAATATACTAAATATTATATTATAAATAGTAAATCAGCACCTATGATCTGATTATCACATGTAAAGAAAGCGTAACAGGTTCAAAAGATAAAGTAGATCATGAACTGTCTAGGTTCAAACAGGTAATAGCTGGTAGTAAATTGAAACATTTACAAAAAGTTGAGTTACTTTCTGTACTATAAGCACAATTATAATTACTAGCATGATTCCTAAAGGATAAAACAAGAAAAAACAAGACATGCCTCCGGTTGATTTTCTTAACAAAATGCATAATTATTGCTAAAGATGGGAAAACTAATTATAGTAAAACATAATTGCTTGCCACATTAGCAGAAATGGTGAGATTCTCCAAATCACCAGTATATTAGGTTTGGGGAGTGCGACTTACAATATGCGTTTTGTTGCCTACCTTTGTAGCCTACCTGTGTGTTACCTGTTTATGTACCCACCATTCAGGTGATTGTATGGGTAATGAGAAGCATAGATATCTACTGTGACATTGAGTACGTGTGACGGGTGTTGGGTCAACACAATTAACTTCCTTGTATGAAAAATGTAGTTCAAAATGAACATTATATTTAAAAGGAAAAATAACCTGAAATAAGAAGTTGTATGGTTTTCAGTATTTTTTCTTTGGCTATTTACTATAAATAGTTAATATTAGTTTGTTTTTACAATACAGCTATCAATCTAAAGACTACATACTTAAATCAATGACTAGAATGTGGGCAATACATTATATGTCCTAAAATTAAGCAGATTGTTTTTTTATTTTGTTGAATAGGATATTTCTATAGATATTGGTTAAGTACCTGTGTCTTGATATGTTCATCTTTATTGTCAATTCAGAGGTCCCAAAAAGTGGTACATACAATATACAATTGCTACCACTTGAGATCTCTGTGAAATATAGTATTAAAATTTCTTTATGGAGAGTTTTTTTTTTAACAAAATTACATTGGCTGTGTAAATAAACAGGTATTACACTGAATACATCATAAGAACAGCAAAGCGTAGAAATCAAAATATCAGGTTTTATTATTTTACTCCTAAAAATTACCACTCACCTTTACTAGATTATTAGAGGACATCGTTTCTGCCTCATTTTCATTTCCTAGTCCTGAATCGTCAGCATCGATAAGATTTTCTGTGGGGACATCCTGCTTTGGTTTTATAAACGTAAAGTCACTTTCACTTGAATCCAAAGCCACACATACATTGTATGAGTATGGCAGAGGTAAAGTTCCATTGTTATATTGGGAAAGATATCTGGGATCAACTTGAGAATAAAGATTGGTACTGAGAGATCCAAAGTTTGGAGGGGATTTTGATTGCTTACATTTGGAAATGATAACTAACATAACACTTAAAATAAATAAAAATGAAATCAATGCTAAAGCAATCACTAAATACATATGTAAGTTAGGTGGAGAATCATCATCACTGAGTTCACTAGTGAATTTGGGAACCACTTGTTGGAAAGAATCTGCAACAATTATACATAATGTTGTTGTTGCTGTCAGTGAGGGGACTCCATTGTCTTTCACAATAACTACCAGCTTATATTTAAGAACATCTTTCTTTTCAAAGACATGTGATGTCCTTATTTCTCCAGTGTGCTGAATAATGCTGAAGGGAGAAGGTTCTGACACTTGCATGAAATGATAAGAGAGCCAAGCATTATGTCCTGAGTCAGCATCCACGGCAACCACCTTAGTTATTAAAGAACCTTCTTCAGAATTAAATGAAACAATCTCAAACGTAGTTGAACCATCGTTTTCTGTTGATGGGTATAAAATTCTTGGTGAATTATCATTTTGATCGACTATATGAATAATTAATGTTGTATTACTGCTCAGAGATGGAGATCCATTGTCTTTAGCAGTTATTTGGAGTTGAAACTCTTTGTGCTGCTCATAATCAAATGATCGCTGAGCATAGAGAACTCCAGTCTCTATATTAATGGAAAGATAAGAAGATACTGGGATATCTTCAGTGTATGTGCTGGAAAGTGAATAAATAATCTTGGCATTTTCTTCAATGTCATAATCCAAGGCATGTATACTGTAAATTGAGGCCCCTGGTAAATTGTTTTCTGGTACATATGCAACATAAGTAGATTTTGTAAATACTGGAGGATTGTCATTAATGTCTGATATATCCAACCTGATAGTTCTTGTAGTGGAAAGTGGAGGAGATCCCCTATCAGATGCTTGAACTGTGATATTATAAAATGATTCTTTTTCTCTGTCCATGGCTTTTGTTGTAACAATTTTGAAGTATTTACTTGTTGACAATATAAACTGAAATGGAATATTCCCTATGATTTGACAGTCAACTTCTCCATTTTCATCTGAATCTTGATCATGAACTTTAATCAGCACAATCATTGTGCCTGGTGGGGAATCCTCAGGAATAGGAGAATTTAATGAGGTAATGGATATATCAGGTGCGTTATCATTTTCATCTATTATTTCTACTAAGACCTTGGAATGGGCCAATAGCCCACCACCATCTTTTGCTTGTATAGACATTTCATAATTTCTTACTGTTTCAAAATCTAATTTTTGATTTGTTTTTATTTCACCATTTGTAGAATTAATGCTAAACATTGCAGTAGAAAGCTCATTTCCAGATGTTTTTCTAAAAGAATATGTGATCTGTGCATTAGAACCTTCATCTTGATCAGTTGCAGTGACATGAAGCAGTGTATAGTTAGCTGGAGTATTTTCACTTACACTTACTTTATAAACCTCTTCTGTAAATATAGGAAAATTATCATTTCCATCAGTAACAATAATCCTGATTAGAGCAGTTCCAGATCTAATTGGATTCCCGCCATCCAGTGCAGTTAAAATTAATTCATGAATATTTTGTGTCTCCCGATCTAAAGGTTTCTCTAGCACAAGTTCTGGAGACACACTTCCATCAGTGCTGGTCTTTTCACTCAGTGTAAAATGCTGATTATGACTGAGCTTGTATGTTTGTACAGAATTAATCCCAATATCTGGATCTTCTGCATTTTGCAAAATAAAATGTGTTCCCGGTGAGCTAGTTTCAACAATTTCAAATGAAATGGTTTCATGATAAAATTTTGGAGAATTATCATTTATATCCTGAATTTCAATGGTGACAGGAAAAACATTTAAAGTATTTTCAATCACTGCATCAAAGGTTAGTAAGCAGGGAGCTGCTGTCCCACACAATGTCTCTCTATCTATCCTGTCTTTAACATATAAATTTCCATTTTGTAAATTAGCAAAAAAATATTTCTCAGAAACATGGGAAACAATACGAAATTTTCTAAGTGAGAGCTGCTTAATATCTAAATCAAGGTCTTTTGCAATATTAGCAATAACAGAGTCTTTTCTCATTTCTTCATCAATGGAATAATGCAGGTGCCCAGAGACTGAATGGCAAAGCCATGAAAATAAGAAGGAAAATATTACTTGCCATTTCATTCCTTTGTGTTTCTGTTTATCCTGGAGTTTCATTTTTGGTATCTTCAAAGTGATGTTATTTCTTGCAAAGGTAAATCCAGTTGAATCAATATCCAGTGCTAAATGAACTTCTTTACGGTGGAATAACCAAAGATTATGTGCTCTGTTTGTGAGAGAATCAAAAAATGTCTGCATTCCTTCTTGCAGATCTGCAGTGTGTGTTACTGACAGAAATATCAGTGGATCTCCAGCTCTGTATTCTTCTCCTTATTGGTCAAACAGCGGCGCTCAGAGGTATAAATATGGAACTGCACGACCGAGAAGGTTTTCTATGTAGTCATATATATTTTTAAGATATAGTATAGATGTAATGTAGACTTTGTTCAGTTAAGTAAAATGCGAAGTGAATAATGTTTTGTATCTATAATATGAAACAATACAATGATTTCCATCACATGTATAAGGAAATTCACAGTATAGTCATAAAAGGATAAACTAGAAAGTCTTCCTAATCATTCTTGCAAAAGGTTGATTAGGGCCAATTATTTCTAGCCATTAATATATAGGTACAACTAAGCATGTTATTAATGAATAAGATAGTGTCTAATGTTTTTAAATTCATTTTTTCCCTATTTATTTGCTTTTGTTATAGTAAAGCTATAACATATATACTTACAATAAGGTTAAATGAACAAGACAAACATGGAAGGAATATTTACCACTAAACAAGATATTAATAAAGTATAGCATTCTTGCATAATGTGTTTAATTTATGGAAATTGTATGCAATGTATTTCTGATATGTCTATCAATCACAAATGAATATAATGTTTTATATAGATATAGAGTTTGGTATTGAGATTTGATTGTTTTGTCAATGTTCTATTAATTTCACATACAATGTCATAGTGGGACAAATATAAGGATTTGTGAATTCTAATAATCATAGCTGTTTTGTACACTACCAAGTCCACACTTCTAAACGTTAATCGAGAGAGGGTGGGGGGAACTAAATATTACCCTTTGGGAAAGTAGGAATGGTTAGTCTTATATATTTATAAGTGAATAATATAGTGAATTGTCCTGAGGACATGGATGTTCCCAGTCTTACACTGCAAAAATCTCCACCTCTAGATTGTATAAATCCAATCGCCCAATAACCTTACAAACACAGGTTTGCTCAGGATTTCAACTGCAGAGTGCATAAAGCATAGGGATAGGTAGAAGATAAGGACACTATGCTTAGCAATGCATTCTATGTGAAGCTACATCTATATTTTACTCCAATCTAAATGGAGTGGGTGTATGCAATTGAATACTGAAAAACCAAAAAAGATTAAAATAAATAACTAAATAAAAATAAATATTTACTTTAAACTTCACTCTGAACTATAGTTCATCTCTACTTTTGTATTAATTAAGTAAACAATGTAAAATAAATAAAATGTTACTCCTAGAAAAAAACTATTTTTTTAAAATAGGAAATTTCTTAATGGACCAACTTTCCGGTTTTCTCCCTCCAACTATATCCACAGGTTCACCAAGAAAATCAAACAGGAACTTTTGTGATATTTCATTAAGGAATTGGCAGTGGGTTCAGACATGAAAAAGATATGAATGGAAACACTATCCAAGCTTTCATAAGTCCCACTGGGTTGGTAATTGCAAATAAAGTTAAATTTATTATAACAAATGTTTTATTAAGATAATTATGTTTTGCTGTACACTAACTTTAAAATGCAAACAATCTGGAACAAAACCTTTCATACTTTTCAGTAATATTACTTTATATTGCTTTAAGTATTGATGCAGTCTCACAACTCAGTTTTCTTACATGTAAGAGTTAAGAGAAATTACACTTCCTGTAAAGAGATATCTAATGTTTAGACTCTCTTTATTGCAAGTCTGTTGAAGTTAGAATTAAGTATCTCCTGCTCTGTTAATGACCTACTAGACCCCTCATGAGCCTCCTGTGTGTGATTAAAATTCAATCCACATAGCAGGAAATAAACACTTCTAAAGTAAGTAACATCTGAAACCATTTTTCCCATGAAGGCTGTGTGAGTCACAGCCAGAGGAGGTGTGGATATGGTTGCATAAACATAAACAAAGTTGATTTAACTCCTCTCCTGGCAGAGAACTGAGCAATGAAACTACAGGGGCACAATCTATACATTAAAACTGCTTCATTAAGCTAAACTTGTTTTGGTGCTGATAGTATCCCTTTAACTTTGCATACTTTTAAAAATGACAATATATCTAAATGAAAGGATTCCTCGTTAAATAAAACAGCTATAATTAGACTAAGAAATTATTTGTAATAATTAATTAAAGAATACATATAATATATAATATTATATATGATACATATACACTACTACCACATGTACTCTGCTACATCGCAAAAATAGGTAAAAACAGAAAAGGTACATTTTGTAGTTTTAAAAGATGAACATGTTATGCCACAATAAAGCAAAACTAAAACATTTATAACATTTATTGTAGAAAAGTAATTGACAATTGGTTTAAAGGAAGAGTGGTTTTAGTACATAGAGTCTGTCCCTACAGTTTGGTGGTGCATAGCTTTGTGATCTCATAGAAATGTTTATATGTGGTCTTAAATATGCCTCTACTGGTAAAACTCCAATAAATTCCCTATTGGAGATCTTAAAAACAAATCAAATAACTTCATGTTCTGCATCATCAGGCTCATCATGTTAAAGATAAATGCTGTGAATGTATCTCATAGATAAGCATTGCATTCAGTGGTTCGCTATGAGAGGCATCAAATTGGTGGAGTGCGGCAATGGCAGGTGCATGTGCAATAGTTTCCTTTTCATTTCTATGATAAACATTGAACTGCATTAGGATCATCAATCAGGATTATCTAACCATGGGTGAAGCATCTACTCAGAGAAGACTGTCTCAGTGCTGGAATACAGTTAATTTTAAATAATTATTTGCCCTTTTTTCATTTTAAATAGGTAGAGCCCCTAATGTAAAAATCTAAAAGAACACATTAAGGTTAGAAGTATATTTTTAACAATAGAATGTTCCTTAAAATGTTTCAAGTTTTCATTGAGGCATGGTGGTGTAACTTCGAAAGCAATTAATGGCTTTATTATTTTGCCGACCCGCAGGCTTATATTTCTACAGTGTAGTCTCTTAGTAGAAGATTTCAATATATATTTAACATGACAATATCCAATGGTATGAGGGACTCCATAGCTCTACAGGTTTACCCGGTTTGTGTAGGTAACATTAATTTATTTTCAGTTATAAATGAATAAATACTTTAAAAGAGGAATTTTCATTTTAATAATTACTGTCAATTGTGTGCCTGTTACTTTTATTTAGAAAATTGATATGTACAAACTTGTGTTTAATTGAATCAGTCACCATTGAGCGCATTGCTTTACAAATTAACTTTTCACAACAATAAAAAGCTTTGTAGTTTATTCCTCAAACTAAAGCTAAAAAGGATTTAGTATTTTTCAATAAACCTTTTATTAAAAAAAGTCAACATATTTAAAGATTAAAAAAAATCGTATGTAAAAAATATACAAATATAGAAAACAAAATCCAGAATATTACAATATAATTTTTTTTCCGAAATATTAAATCATTTTAAAAGGGGTACCCAAAAATATAAAATCATTTAAAAAGCTTATCAAAAATAGAATAAATTGAGCCCATAATAAGGTATTGAAAATAATATATGCACCTCCACGTTTGCTGAGATCTAATGAACTCAGCTCAGAAAATTCCAGGTTCTTATAGGCTGCTAGAATCATATGCTCCTAACAGTGTTTTTATTTTTTATATCCCTAAATATCATTAAGAGATGTTTTGCAATGCCTCCTTACCATATGTATTTAAAAAATATTATCTAAATCTATTTGAAATATCGTATGTTTTGTAGAAACAACAGGTTACAAAATCTGGATAGGTATGATATCAATCTCTATTGTTTTAGGTCCAATAATAATGACTCACCTTCTCAAGACTATTAGAAGTTAAGGGTTCAGTCAACTTTTCATTTCCTAGTCCTGAGTCATCCGCATCCATAAGGTTGTCTGTAGGAACATCCTGCTTTGGTTTTGTAAAAGTAAATTCACTTTCACTTGAATCCCAAGCCACACACACATTATATGGATAAGTCAAAGTTCCATTGTTATATTGAGAAAGCATTCTTGGGTCCACTTGCGAATAAAGATTGGTACTGAAAGATCCAAAGGCTGGAGGGGATTTTGATTGCTTACATTTGGATATGATAACTAACATAACACTTAAAATAAATAAAAATGAAATCAGTGCTAAAGCAATTACTAAATACATTTGTAAATTAGGCAGAGAGTCTTCATCATTGAGTTGACTAGTGAATTTGGGAGCCACTTGTTGGAAAGAATCCGCAATAATAACACTTAGAGTTGTTGTTGCTGTCAGTGAGGGAAGTCCATTGTCTTTCACCACAACTACCAGCTTATATTTAAGAACATCTTTCTGTTCAAAGACACGTGATGTCCTTATTTCTCCAGTGTGTTGGCTAATGCTGAAGGGAGAAGGTTCTGACACTTGCATGAAATGGTAAGAGAGCCAAGCATTATGTCCTGAGTCAGCATCCACCGCAACAACCTTAGTTATTAAAGAACCTTCCATAGAGGCAAAGGGTACCAACTCAAACAAAGCAGTGCCATCATTTTCTGGTGATGGATACAAGATCTTTGGTGAATTATCATTCTGATCTACTATGTGTATAATTAATGTCGTATTACTAGTGAGCGATGGGGATCCATTGTCTTTAGCAGTTAATTGGATTTGAAACTCCTTGTGCTGCTCATAATCAAATGATCGCTGAGCATAGAGAACTCCAGTCTCTATGTTAATGGATAGATAAGAGGACACTGGGATATCTTCTGTATTTGTGCTGGAAATTGAATAAATAATCTTGGCATTCTCTTCAATGTCATAATCCAAAGCATTTACACTAAAAATAGAGGCTCCTGGTAAATTGTTTTCTGGTACATATGCGACATAAATTAACTTTGTAAATACTGGAGGATTATCATTAATGTCTGATATATCCAACCTGATCATCCTTGTAGTGGAAAGTGGAGGAGATCCCCTATCAGATGCTTGAACAGTGATATCATAAAATGATTCTTTCTCTCTGTCCATGACGTTTGTTGAAACAATTTTGTAATATTTGCTAGATGACAATATTAACTGAAAAGGATGTATCCCGGTGATAAGGCATTCGACTTCTCCATTTTCTCCTGAATCTTTATCATGAACTATAATAAGTGCTATAAGTGCTCCTGGTGGGGAATCCTCAGGAAAGGGAGTATTTAATGAGGAAATGGATATCTCTGGGGCATTATCATTTTCATCTATTATTTCTACTAAGACCTTAGAATGGGCCACAAGCCCTCCTCCATCCTTAGCTTGTATAGATAGTTCATAATTTTGTACTTCTTCAAAGTCCAATTTTCTGTTTGTTTTAATTTCTCCACTTGTAGCATTTATAATAAACATAGCAGTAGAAATGTCATTGTCAGATGTTTTTCTAAAATAATATGTAAGATGTGCATTATAACCTTCATCTTGATCAGTTGCAGTGACATGGAGCAGGGTAAAGTTAACTGGAATATTTTCACTTATACTCACTTTATAGAGTTCCTGAGAAAATACAGGGAAATTGTCATTGACATCAGCAATTACAATTTTTACAACAACACTACAAGATCTAATAGGATTTCCTCCATCCAGTGCTGTTAGAATTAATTCATGAATGCTTTGTGTCTCCCGATCTAAAGGTTTTTCTAAAACAAGTTCTGGAGTTTTGCTGCCATCAGTGCTGGTCTTTTCACTCAGTGTAAAATGCTGATTATCACTGAGCTTGTATGTTTGTACAGAATTAATGCCAATATCTGGATCTTCTGCATTTTGTAAAATAAAATGTGTTCCTGGAGAGCTAGTTTCAACAATTTCAAATGAAATGGTTTCATGATAAAATATTGGAGAATTATCATTTATATCCTGAATTTCAATGGTGACAGGGGTAACATTTAAAGGATTTTCAACCACTGCATCAAACCTTAGTAAGCAGGGAGCAGCTCTTCCACACAGTGACTCCCTATCAATTCTGTTTTTAATGCATAAATCCCCATTTTGTAAATTTACTAAAAAATATTTCTCAGAAACATGAGAAACAATCCGAAATTTTCTAAGTGAGAGCTGCTTAATATCTAATCCAAGGTCTTTTGCAATATTTCCTATAACAGAGTTTTTTCTCATTTCTTCATCAATTGAATAATGAAGCTGACCAGAAACTGAATGACAAAGCCATGAAAATAAGAAGGAAAATATTACTTGCCATCTCAATCCTTTGTTTTTCTGTGAATCCTCTGTTTTCATCTCTGTTTTTTTCGAAGTGATTCCTTTATTGTAAGTTATTTGTAATCCAAATCAGTGCTGAATCCACCTCCTTGGAAGAATATAAGCAGATTTTCTGTGCTCTGTTTGTGAGAGAATCCAAAAATGGCTGTGTTTCTTCTTGCAGATCTGCAGTGTGTGTTAGTGATGGAAATATCAGTGGATCTCCAGCTCTGTATTCTTCTCCTTATTGGTCAAACAGCGGCGCTCAGAGGTATAAATGTGGAATTGCATGACTGTGAATTTTTCTGTATAACTAAACTTAATTTTTGTATATTTTATCAACATAATGCAATCTATGCTCAGTTTAAAATGAGTGGAAAGTCATTACTGCTTTTGTATGTAGACCAACCATAGCTATAGCATAGCTTCACAAGTATAATGGAATTTTTATTCTAGTCATAAAAGAAAATATGCTAAAACGTGTGTTTCATAAGTTTCACAAATGTCTAATTATTGTAAGTAATCTTATCCCTTTAACTATATATATATATATATATATATATATATATATATATACATATATATATATATATATATATATATATATATATATATATATATATATATATATTTTAATTAAAATATGTTTTCATTTCAGTTTACATGTTTTTATTTTATAAATGCTTATTCTTTAATATGTCAATACATGTAAATCAGTAATGTAGCACAAACTACAAATCTAACTGAAACAACATGACAAACACAGAATAAACTATCCACCACTAAACAATATATTAATGGAAATGTGAAGACATAACAGTTCTGTCTCTAGATAACATATAAACATTACCAATTGTTTTACTTTGTACCTAGATACTGAGTTAGGTAGTGATATTTTACTATTTTGTCAACTTCTCTTTAAATTCACAACTAATGCCCTTGTGGGTCTTTATATGATCCAACTTGAGAAGTTGTCAGTAGAAAGTATATGTTATAGTCTGGAAAGCAAACCAGCTTCAAGTTTGTTTCTTAGTCAGTAACCAGTTTCACTAAATATAAAGTAATATATATATATATATATATATATATATGTTGGAATAGAAAACAGGCCTGCCAAACATACAGGTTAGTAGTAAATCAGAAACTATGGTCAGAAAAGTTAAAATGTCTCTTCATTTAGTGTCAAACCATTTTCAAGCGATTTGACAAAAACCTCTCAGCACCTTAACCCCTTAGTGACCTGACCGCTTTTCAATTTCCTTACCGTTAAGGACCAGGGCTGTTTTTACATTTCTGCTGAGTTTGCTGTAATTTTCCTCTTACTCATTTACTGTACCCACACATATTATATACTGTTTTTCTATAAAAATAATTACAAAATATGATGAAAAAAAACAAAAAAACGTTTTCTAACTTTGACCCCCAAAATATGTTACGCATCTACAACCGCCAAATAACACTCATGATAAATAGTTTCTAAAAAATTTCTTGAGTTTAGAAATAGTGTTAACATGTTCTTAGCTTTTGTTTTGCAAGTTATAGGGCTATAAGTACAAGTAGCACTTTGCTATTTCCAAACCATTTTTTTTTACATTGTAACACTAAAATCTGTCAGGAATCCTTTAATAACCCTTCACATGTATATATTTTTGACAAGAAGATGTGCAGGAGATTAAACTGCATGATAAAAGGCTAACTTGTTCTATCATCATCTTAGTCGTACTGTTGAGTAGAGGAAAACATCTAGAAAACTCTTCAGATATGGGTATTGTATAACTTACAATAGACTGGACTGCACACTCACAGAATGGATATCATACATAAAAATAAAGATATCAATTTCATTTAGTAAAGAAGTAACGATGGAACAAATTCCCCTCAATACATGAAGAGTAATATACTCTCGTTATAAGAATGTGCATCTTTGCATTCCATGAAATCCGTATGATGTTACAAAATAACACCCGTTTCAGACCTCATAGTAAGATCTGTATGATACTTTAAACAGTAGTCCGTAATTCTGTAACTCAGAATAGCATTAGGATGAAAAAGATGATGGACGGGCCAAATCAGTTGTTTGTAATTCGGTGTTCTGCCTATGCCATCAAAACAATCTTGCTTGTTTTTTTGTATCCTTTTGAGGACTTGGAGGAGTACTATTTTTAATCTACAGTATTGAAGTTTTTAAGGTAATACATTTTAATATTAATTGTTTTACCTTCACATCGTGTGCTTTCCACATTTAACATTATGTGGGCTTTCTCTGTCTTTTAATGAAAAGATCAGTCAGTTGCAAAAAAAAGTAGTAAACAAAAGGTAGGGTCGCACTCTTTTGCAATATACCAACACAGGGTGCTACTGAGCAAAGGTCAGCAAACTCCAAGAAATACGTAGTAATGAAAAAGAAATGATAAAGACCTGTATAGGTCGAAATGTTGTAATAAATCTGCCTGGAACCAATTACAGTGAGTGCCTGAGATCTTTTTCATTAGTTGCAAAAAAAGTGTCAGGTCAGTCAGTTGTAAAAAAAAAAATAAAAAAAGTAAAAGAACATTTTATGATTTTGAAAGATAAAAAAATATTAAAGTAACACTTAAATACTTGCTACGTTATTGGTTGTAAGGTGAATCAATGAGAAACGAAAAGCATTTCAAGCTTCAAGATTTTTATGATTATTCACAATTTTAAATAGCAGAACGTAGGCATGTTATGTTATACAATAAAATTTATAAAAAAAACAAGCAATAAAAGGCGCTATAATTAAAACTAGTGTTGTATTTAGATGTGAACAGTTACAAAAAAAAAGGTAAAGCAGCACCTCTATAGTGCCTACGCTCTAAACACACCACTTCATTAAACAGAAAAACATAAGAAGGTGCGCTATACCTTTAAAATATAAGTGCAGCAAAGTGCTACGTGCAAAAGTGACACATGCAAAAGTGACATAAATGCACAAATAGAAAACAAACTTTTGTTCACTTTTGCATGTGTCACTTTTGCACGTAGCACTTTGCTGCACTTATATTTTAAAGGTACAGCGCACCTTCTTATGTTTTTATGTTATGTTATACACCTTTGTTTTTTAACCCTTCGCAGCTGCAATTAGAGCACTGATGGATAGTAAAGGGATGTGATTTCCACATCTTGGAGACCAGGATATTATTCTAATGGTTCCATTGCCTCTCAACTCCATCCCAAGTCTTTTCAAGGCACTGTCTGAATATGCTGCAATTTCTTATCACAAAATAAATCACCCCAAAAAACACACGTAAAACATAGGCATTAAAAGATATTTTAAAATCTTTTTTTTTTTTCTTTGATTGGAAACTCAGACTTTAGGCATTTTCCTTTTTGAAAAAGATCTTTTAAAATCTGTTTTATACTTTGATTAACCCCTTAAGGACCAAACTTCTGGAATAAAAGGGAATCATGACATGTCACACATGTCATGTGTCCTTAAGGGGTTAAAGGCATGATTATATTCCTTATCTTGATATTAGTTTATATAAGAAAGTTTAGCCACAATAAAACTTTACAAATTGTGGTTCAAAGTAAAATCAGACCTATACAGATTGAAGGTTTAAAATGTCTTGACTAGAAAGTTGTGCAGGTATAACATATGTCCCTAAACTTATATACATTTTGGACTGTTGCACTACATTTCCCTAACTTACTCCTCCAAATAATTCAAAAGGTAAACACTTACTTTGTAAGCCTTTTGACTCTTACTAGGCAGATCTATGCTTACTCTACAAGGTATTACTCAATGGACATCCCTTACCAATCATTAGAACTATGACCTGGAGCAGGCTATAGGCAACCTTGGGCACGTCCCATGTTGTGGGCTATGTCTCCCTTTTATTATCTTAGTCATAATGCTGGAAAAGCATCACAGTTGATGTAGTTCATAAGTGTAACGGTTGCGTGCCTCTCATTTGAACAATTTCTTGAAATTGTCCATGGGCAATAATCATGTGGATTAGTCAATCCCTTATCTTAATAACTATTTAAGAGTAATTATCTGAATATATTAGAAATCCTATATGTAGAATAGAAACAAAAAGTTGAGAAATCCTAATAGGTTTGAAATCAATCTCCATTGTTTTAGGTTCAATAATAATCACTCACCTTCTCAAGACTATTAGAAGGTAATGGTTCGGCCAACTTTTCATCTCCTAGTCCTGAGTCATCAGCATCCATAAGGTTGTCTATAGGGACATCCTGCTTTGGTTTTGTAAAAATAAATTCACTTTCACTTGAATCCCAAGCCACACACACATTATATGGATATGGATAAGACAAAGTTCCATTGTTATATTGAGAAAGCATTCTAGGGTCCACCTGAGAATAAAGATTGGTACTGAGAGATCCAAAGACTGGAGGGGATTTTGATTGCTTACATTTGGATATGATAAGCAACATAATAGTTATAATGAATAAGAATGAAATCAGTGTTAAAGCAATTACTAAATACATTTGCAAGTTGGGTAGAGAGTATTCATCATTGAGTTGACTAGTGAATTTGGGAGCCACTTGTTGGAAAGAATCTGCAATAATAACACTTAGAGTTGCTGTTACTGTCATTGAGGGGGCGCCATTGTCCTTCACCATAACTACCAGCTTATATTTAAGAACATCTTTTTGATCAAAGACACGTGATGTCCTTATTTCTCCTGTGTGCTGGTTAATACTGAAGGGAGAAGGCTCTGATCCTTGCATGAAATGATAAGAGAGCCAAGAATTATGTCCTGAGTCAGCATCCACCGCAACAACCTTAGTTATTAAAGAACCTTCCATAGAGGAAAAGGGAACCAACTCAAACAAAGCAGTGCCATCATTTTCTGGTGATGGATACAAGATCTTTGGTGAATTATCATTCTGATCTACTATGTGTATAATTAATGTCGTATTACTACTGAGCGATGGGGATCCATTGTCTTTAGCAGTTAATTGGATTTGAAACTCCTTGTGCTGCTCATAATCAAATGATCGCTGAGCATAGAGAACTCCAGTCTCTATATTAATGGATAGATACGAAGACACTGGGATATCTTCCATATTTGTGCTTGAAATTGAATAAATAATTTTGGCATTCTCTTCAATGTCAGAATCTAAAGCGTGTATACTGTAAATAGAGGTTCCTGGTAAATTGTTTTCTGGTACATATGCAACATAAGTAGACTTTGTAAATACTGGAGGATTGTCATTAATATCTGATATATCCAATCTGATTGTTCTTCTAGTGGAAAGTGGAGGAGATCCCCTATCAGAAGCCTGTACTGTGATATTATAACATGATTCATTCTCCCTGTCCATGGCTTTAGTTGTAACAATTTTGTAATATTTATTAGATGACAATATTAACTGAAAAGGAAGTTTCTCAGTGATAAGGAATTCAACTTCTCCATTTTCTCCTGAATCTTTATCATGAACTATAACGAGTGCTATAAGTGCTCCTGGTGGGGAATCCTCAGGAATAGGAGAAGATAATGAGGAAATTGATATCTCTGGCGCATTATCATTTTCATCTATAATTTGTATTAAGACCTTAGAATGGGCCACAAGCCCTCCACCATCCTTAGCTTGTATAGATAATTCATAATTTTGTACTTCTTCAAAGTCCAATTTTCCGTTCGTTTTAATTTCTCCACTTGTAGCATTTATTTTAAACATAGCAGTAGAAATGTGATTGTCAGATGTTTTTCTAAAAGAATATGTGATATGTGCATTAGGACCTTCATCTTGATCAGTTGCAGTGACATGAATCAGGGTAAAGTTAACTGGAATATTTTCACTTATACTCACTTTATAGACTTCCTGAGAAAATACAGGGAAATTATCATTGATATCAGCAATTACAATTTTTAAAAGAACACTACAAGATCTAATGGGATTTCCTCCATCCAGTGCTGTTAGAATTAATTCATGAATACTTTGTGTCTCCCGATCTAAAGGTTTTTCTAAAACAAGTTCTGGAGTTTTGCTGCCATCAGTGCTGGTCTTTTCACTCAGTGTAAAATGCTGATTATCACTGAGCTTGTATGTCTGAATAGAATTAATCCCAATATCTGGATCTTCAGCATTTTGTAAAATAAAATGTGTTCCTGGTGAAGTAAATTCAATAATTTCTAAATATATGCTTTCATGATAAAATGTTGGAGAATTATCATTTATATCCTGAATTTCAATGGTGACAGGAACAACCTTTAAAGGATTTTCAACCACTGCATCAAACCTTAGTAAGCAGGGAGCAGCTCTTCCACACAGTGACTCTCTATCAATTCTGTTTTTAATGCATAAATTCCCATTTTGTAAATTTACTAAAAAATATTTCTCAGAAACATGAGAAACAATCTGAAGTTTTCTAAATGAGAGCTGCTTAATATCTAATCCAAGATCTTTAGCAATATTAGCTATAACAGAGTTTTTTCTCATTTCTTCATCAATGGAATAATGAAGCTGGGCAGATACTGAATGACAAAGCCATGAAAATAAGAAGGAAAATATTACTTGCCATCTAATTCCTTTGTTTTTCTCTGAATCTTGTGTTTTCATCTCTGCTTTTTTCAAAGTGATTCCTTTATTGTAATTACTTGTATTCCAAATCAGTTCTGAATCCACCTCTTTAGAAGAATAAAGCCAGATCTTCTGTGCTTTGTTTGTGAGAGAATCCAAAAATGGCTGTGTTTCTTCTTGCAGATCTGCAGTGTGTGTTAGTGATGGAAATATCAGTGGATCTCCAGCTCTGTATTCTTCTCCTTATTGGTCAAACAGCGGCGCTCAGAGGTATAAATGTGGAATTGCATGACTAAGAGTTTGTCTGTGTAACTAGACTTAATTTTCATATATTTTATCAGCATAATTCAGTTTGTGCTCAGTTTAAAAGATGTGCAATATAATTGCTGGCTTTGTATGTAAACGAACCACAACTATGTATTAAATGACAAGTATAATGGAATTTTCTACCTTATTCATGCAAGAAAAATATAATAAAAAATGTGCTTCATAATTTTCACAAATGTCTAATTATTATAAATGATCGTATACCTTCATCTAGAGGAGTATATAATTTATAAAAAAAATGCATATTCATTTCAGTTTACATTATTTCTGTTATAAATGCTCATTCTTTAGTAATACCAATATTGATATACATGTAAATCAATAATGTAGCACAAACTAGTTCTCCTCCGCCGACAGATGTCAGAGGTGAGGAGCAAGGGCGGTGCTGAGCTAGCACCGAAGGACATCGATGTTGGACCCAGGTAAGTGACTGAAGGTGTTATTAACCCCTTCAGTGACGCAGGAGGGGGTCCTGACAGAGAGGGAAACTATAGTGCCAAGAAAACAAATTTATTTTCCTGGCAGTTTAGTTTCCCTTTAACTGAAACAACGTGACAAACACAGAAGAAACTATCGACCACTAAACAATATAGAAATGGAATGCGAAGACATAACAAATCTGTCTCTAGATAACATTATCAGTTATTTTACTTTGTACCTAGATACTGAGTTGGGTAGTGATATTTGACTGTTTTGTCAACTTCTCTTAAAATTCACATCTAATGCCATTGTGGGTCTTTATATGATCCAACTTGAGAAGTTGTTAGTAGAAAGTTTCTGTATAACATTAATAATCACAAATGGTTCTTTTAAGCATGTTCCCAATCCCAACACATCTAATTATACATCGAAAGAAGACAGAGGGCACATATGTTATAGTCTGGAAAGCAGGCCAGCTTCAAATTTGTTTCTTAGTCAGTAACCAGTTTCACTAAATATAAAGTAATATATATATATATATATAGATATATATATCTATATCCTGACGATCCTGACAAAAGTTCCTTAGAGAACTGAAACGTTGATCTTCTGTGGCAGATCCCTGAATAAAAAGCTAAGTTTTTTCACAATATTTTCGAAGTCCTTGGAGTGCTATCATTACTTTATTTATATATATAAATAAAGTAATATTCTATATATATATCTATATTCTATATATATATCTATATTGGAATAGAAAACAGGCCTGCCAAGCAAACAGGTTAGTAGTAAATCAGAAACTACGTTCAAAAAAATTAAAATGTCTCTTCATTTAGTGTCGAACCTAAAACTATTCAAATATGGGTATTGTATAACTTACAATAGATTGGACTGCACATTCACAAAATGGATATCATACAAAAAATAAATAAATAAAGAAGTTCATTTAGTAAAGAAGTAATGATGGAACAAATTCCCCTCAATATATGAATACTAATATACTCAAAGTACATCTCTGGATTCTATAAAATCCCTGTGATGTTACAAATGAACATGTATTTCAGACCTCATAGTTAGATCTGCATGATACTTTAAACATAGGGCAGACATTTAGATGGTCAGGTCCCTGGACTATATTTCCATTTTGTCTGAATTGACTCCTATATTAGACTTGTGCATTTTTTTTCAACTGAATTTTAATTTGTCTGAATTTTGGGTTATCTGTGGGCCCTCCGAAATACTGTAACTCAGAATAGTCATAGGATGAAACAGATGATGGACGGGCCAATTCAGTTGTTTGTAATTCCGTGTTCTGTTCATGGCACCAAAACAATCATGCTTAATGTTTAGGGGACAGCTACCAAATTAGGTAAAGAAATAAACAAGGAATCACCTGGACCAAAAACTTAAAATTGGCAACCGAATGCTCAAAAGTGAGCAAACACTCAAGAAATATCAGAATATTGACCGAATTGTAACGGATTTTGAATGGACTGCATCAAAAATTCAGTAAATATAGAACCGATATATATATATTTTATAATATATTTGTCAGTACACTGATAGGAGCATTTTCGCACTCTTCATCTGAATCATTTTGTCTGAATCATTTTCCTGAGTAGTTTGCATGGGTGATATTCAGTTGGACCTGAACTGCCACATCAAAAAGAATTGTTCACATTTTCCCACTATGCACAAATCTATCCTATTTAGCCTAATAGCAATATGTATAAACAGATGTTGCAACCAATTATCTCACTCCAACTGTTTTCTTTGGGTTATTGATTAGACCCCATATATCCAGTAAGTTTTTGGGGGATATTTAGTGAAGAAGTTGACAGTAAGTCCATTCATTAAAAATAATATAAAAGAAAACACAGAATTAATAGCTTCTGCCTTATGAAAAGCTTAGTCATTTGCAAAAAAAAAAATTGTCTGATGTAAAAAATAAAAAGTAAAAGAACATTTTATGATTTTAAAAGATAATAAAGCATTATAGTAAAATTTAAGTAATTGTTACATTACTGGTTGTAAAGTGAAACAATGACAAACGAAAAGCATTTCATGCTTTAAGATTTCCATGATCATCCCCAATTTTGAATAGCACATGTTATACACCTTTGCTTTGGAAGGAACCCTTAGCAGCTGCAATTAGGGCATTGATGGATAGTAAAGGACTGCTATTTCCACATCTTGTGACCAAGATATCATTGTAATGGTTACATTGCCTCTTAACTCCATCTTAATTCTTTACAATGCACTATCTGAATATGGTATCATAATAAATCCCCTGAAAACTCAACTTTAGGCATTAATATCCTTTTTTGAAAAGATCTTTCAAAATCTGTTTAATGCTTTGATTGAAGGCATGACTATATTCTGTACCATGATGTTTGTTTATATAAGAAAATTGACAGTTTAGCCACAATAAACCTTTCCTAATTTTGGTTCAAAGTAAAATCATATCTATACATATGAAAGTTTTAAATGTCTTGACTAGGATGTTGTGCATCTATAAAATGTATCCCTCCCTAAACTCATATACATTTTGGACTGCTGCACTACATTTCTCTAACGTATTCCTCCGAATACTTAAAAAGGTAAACACTTAATTTGTAAGCCTCTTGGCTCTTGCTAGGCTGTTCTATTCTTAGTCTACAAGGTATTACTCAATGGAGATTCCTTACCAATTATTAGAACTATGATCTGGACCAGGCCATAGGCAACCTTTGGCACGCCACATTTTGTGGACTATGTCTCCCTTTTATGATCTTAGTCATAATGCTCGCAAAGCATCACGGGAGAGGTTACCTGCCTCTGATCTTGACAATTTCATGAAATTTTCCCTGGGCACTAACCATGTAGATTAGTCAATTACTCATCTTATGTATTTAAGAGAATGTATGTAGAATATAAACAACAGGTTGAAAAAAAACCTGATAGGTATGATATCAATCTCCATTGTTTTAGGTCCAATAATAATCACTCACCTTCTCAAGACTATTAGAAGGTAATGGCTCGGTCAATTTTTCATTTCCTAGTCCAGAGTCATCAGCGTCAATAAGGTTATCTGTAGGGACATCCTGCTTTGCTTTTGTAAAAGTAAATTCACTTTCACTTGAATCCCAAGCCACACACACATTATATGGATATGGATAAGGTAAAGTCCCATTGTCATATTGAGAAATCATTCTAGGGTCAACTTGAGAATAAAGATTGGTACTGAGAGATCCAAAGGCTGGAGGTGATTTTGATTGCTTACATTTGGATATTATAAGCAACATAATAGTTATAATAAATAAAAATGAAATCAGAGCTAAAGCTATTACTAAATACATTTGTAAGTTAGGTGGAGAGTCTTCATCATTGAGTTGATTAGTGAATTTGGGAACCACCTGTTGGAAAGAATCTGCAATAATTATACTTAAGGTTGTTGTTGCTGTCAGAGAGGGGACACCATTGTCTTTCACCAAAACCACCAGCTTATATTTCAAAATATCTTTATGTTCAAAGACATGTGATGTTCTTATTTCTCCTGTTTTTCGATTTATGTTGAAGGGAGAAGGTTCTGACATTTGCAAATTATAAGAGAGCCAAGCATTATGTCCTGAGTCAGCATCTACTGCCACCACCTTTGTTATTAAAGAGCCTTTTCTAGAGGCAAAGGGAACCAACTCAAATAAAGCAGTGCCATCATTTTCTGGTGATGGATACAAGATCATTGGTGAATTATCATTCTGATCAACTATGTGTATACTTAATGTTGTATTACTACTCAGAGATGGGGATCCATTGTCTTTAGCAGTTAATTGGATTTGAAACTCCTTGTGCTGCTCATAATCAAATGATCGTTGAGCATAGAGAATTCCAGTCTCTATATTAATGGATAGATAAGAGGACACTGGGATATCTTCTGTATTTGTGCTTGAAATTGAATAAATAATTTTGGAATTCTCTTCAATGTCAAAATCTAAAGCATGTATACTGTAAATAGAGGTTCCTGGTAAATTGTTTTCTGGAACATAAACAACATAAGCAGACTTTGCGAATACCGGAGGATTGTCATTAATATCTGATATATCCAACCTGATAGTTTTTGTAGTGGAAAGTGGAGGAGATCCCCTATCTGAAGCCTGAACTGTGATATTATAAAATGATTCTTTCTCTCTGTCCATGGCTTTAGTTGTAACAATTTTGTAATATTTGGTAGATGACAATATTAACTGAAAAGGAAGTTTCTCAGTGATAAAGCATTCAACTTCTCCATTTTCTCTTGAATCTTTATCATGGACTATAATGAGTGCTATAAGTGCTCCTGGTGGGGAATCCTCAGATATAGAAGAAGATAATGAGGAAATGGATATCTCTGGGGCATTATCATTTTCATCTATTATTTCTATTAAGACCTTAGTACGGGCCACAAACCCCCCGCCATCCTTAGCTTGTACAGACAATTCATAATTTTGTACTTCTTCAAAGTCCAATTTTCTATTTGTTTTTATTTCTCCACTTGTAGCATTAATATTAAACATAGCAGTAGAAATGTCATTATCAGATGTTTTTCTAAAAGAATATGTGATATGTGCATTAGGACCTTCATCTTGATCAGTTGCAGTAACATGGAGCAGTGTTGTGTTGATTGGAGCATTTTCATTTATGCTTACTTTATATATTTCCTGGGTAAATATTGGAAAATTATCATTGGCATCAGTAATTATAAGCTTGATGAGAGCAGTTCCAGATCTAATAGGATTTCCTCCATCCAGTGCTGTTAGAATTAATTCATGAATGTTTTGTGTCTCCCGATCTAAAGGTTTCACTAAAACAAGTTCTGGAATTTTGCTGCCATCAATGCTGGTCATTTCACTCAGTGTAAAATGCTGATTATCACTGAGCTTGTATGTTTGAACAGAATTAATCCCAATATCTGGATCTTCTGCATTTTGTAAAATAAAATGTGTTCCTGGTGAAGTAAATTCAATAATTTCTAAAGCAATAGTTTCATGATAAAATTGTGGAGAATTATCATTAATATCCTGAATTTCAATGGTGACAGGAACAACCTTTAAAGGGTTTTCAACCACTGCATCAAAGGTTAGTAAGCAGGGAGCTGCTCTTCCACACAGTGACTCTCTATCAATTCTGTTTTTAATGCATAAATTCCCATTTTGTAAATTCACTAAAAAATATTTTTCAGACACATGAGAAACAATGCAAAATTTTCTAAATGAGAGCTGCTTAATATCTAATTCAAGATCGTTTGCAATATTAGCTATAATGGAGTCCTTTCTCATTTCTTCAGCAATGGAATAATGAAGCTGGGCAGATACTGAATGACAAAGCCATGAAAATAAGAAGGAAAATATTACTTGCCATCTGATTCCTTTGTTTTTCCATGAATCTTGTGTTTTCATCTCTGCTTTTCTCAAAGTGATTATTTTATTGTAAGTTACTTGTATTCCAAATTAGTGTTGAATCCACCTCTGTAGAAGAATACATCCAGATCTTCTGTGCTGTTTGTGAGAGAATCCAAAAATGGCTGTGTTTCTTCTTGCAGATCTGCAGTGTGTGTTAGTGATGGAAATATCAGTGGATCTCCAGCTCTGTATTCTTCTCCTTATTGGTTAAACAGCGGCGCTCAGAGGTATAAATGTGGAATTGCATGACCAAGACTTTTTCTGTGTAACTAGACTTAATTTTTGTATATTTTCTCAATATAATTAAGTTATAAATGCTATATTGATATACTTGTATTCAGTAATGTAGCACATGCTATAAAGTTAAACATTACAACGTGACAAACACAGAAGAAACTATCGACCACTAAACAATATATTAGTAAAAATGGGAAAAATGACAGTTCTGTCTCTAGATAACATATCAAAATGATCAGTTTTTTTACTTTGTACTTAGATACTGAGCTACGTATTGATATTCAACTGTTTTGTAAAATTATTTTCATATTCACATGTAATGCCCTTGTGGCTTTTTATATGATCCAAATTAATGCATTGTCAGTAGAAATTTTACATATCAAATCTTAATAATCACAAATGGTTCTTTTAAGCATGTTCTCAATCCCAACACATCTAATTATGCATCAAAAGAAGGTGGAGGAGTCAGATGTTATAATCTGGAAAGCAAGCGAGCTTCAAGATTTTTTCTTAGTCAGTAACCAGTTTCACTAAATATAAAGTAATATATATATATATATATTATAAAGTAGATATGTATTGGAATATATATATAAATAGATAACAGACCTTCCAAACAAAAAGGTCAGCAGTAAATCAGGAACTATGGTCAGAAAAGTGAAAAGCTAAGAAGGTTGCCGATATGTAAATGATTTGTAAAGATTGTCTAACATATTGAAGGGGAAGTACTGTAACCACTGCAGCTCATTGTAGCAGTGCTAGTAATGATAAAGTGATTTTAGCGATTTGACAAAAACCTCCCAGCACATTAAAGAGGAATTGTCATTTATGATGTGTGTTTTTTTTTCATGAGAAGCTCTATTTTCCTTTAAATTGATATTAAAGATTTAGCAAGTAACATCATAATCCAGTTTAGACAAATATTGCAAATAAAGATAAGAAAAATGAAAACATTGTTTAACTTCTTGTGTTCTGTGTATACTCTCTCCATGCTGACTGCCAGATGCGAATGACAGAGCTTATAACAATGATTGACAGGGAGCTAAGATGGGGGTGCCCAGTTGCAGGATAAAGAGGTGTGGCTTTCCACATTCAATCTGATTTTTCACACCTCACAAATATATAAGTTATTATTATTATCGCCATTTATATAGCGCCAACAGATTCCGTAGCGCTTTACAATATTATGAGAGGGGGATTTAACTATAAATAGGACAATTACAAATAAACTTACAGGAACAATAGGTTGAAGAGGACCCTGCTCGATCGAGCTTACATTCTATAGGTGGTGGGGTGTAAAACACATAAGGACAGGAGTGTTCAATATAAGGATAGGTAAACATAATATTAAAAATCTTGGGAAGTAACATTTCTCCTTTTAGTCCACTCTTCTATCGCACACATACTGCAGACATTAACTTCAATATCAGCCACTGAAATTTAGACAGCAATAACGGGTGAAAAATACAATGCAAAGTCAATAGACATAAATTGAATATATGTGCAGGAGATTAAACTACCTGATAAACTTGTTCTGTCATCATCTTAGTAGTACTGTTGAGTAGAGGAAGACATCTTGAAAACTATTCAAATATGGGTGTTTTATAACTTACAAAAGATTGGACTGCACAGTTATAAAATGGATATCACACAAAACAAATAAATAAAATAAAGAAGTTAATTTAGTAAAGATGTAATGACTGAACAAATTCCCCTCAATACATGAATAGTAATATACTCACATTACAAGAATGTACATCTCTGGTTTCTATAAAATCCATATGATGTTACAAAAGAACATCTGTTTCAGACCTTATATTTAGATTTGCATGATACCTTTAACATAGGGCATATGCTTAAATGGTCAGGTCCCTGGACTATTGATACATTTTGTGTGAATCGACTCCTATATTAGACTTGTGCATTTTGTTTTTCAGATGAATTGTAATTTGTTTGAATTTTGGGTTATCTGTGAATAGTCTGAAATTTTGTAACCGAGAATAGCCACAAGATGAAACAGATGATGGTGTGGCCAATTCAGCTGTTTGTGATTTGGTGTACTGCCCATGGCACCAAAACAATCACAATACATTTTTTAGGGGACAGCTACCAAATCAAGTAAAGAAAAAAAATCAAGAATCAGCTGGACCAAAAGCTTAAATTTCACAACAGAATGCTCAAAAGTACGTAAACACACACACAAAAAAAAAAAAAAAAATCTGAATATTGACCGAATATGAACCTATTTTGAATGGTAACATTTAGTAAATATAGAACAGATATATATATATATATATATATATAATTTTATTTTTTTAAATATATATTTGGCAGTACACTTATAGGTGCATTTTCACACTCTTCGTCTGAATCATTTTGTCAGAATCCTTTCCCTGAGTAGTTTGCATGGATGATATTCAGTTTGAGCTGAACTGTCACATAAAAAAAATTGTTGAATTTTCCCTCCATGCACAATTCTATCCTATTTTACCTCAGCCTAATAGCAATGCTGGATGTTGCTACCAATTGTGTCCTTCCAACTGTTTTCTTTGGGTTATTGATCAGATCCCATATATCAAGAAAGGATTTTGGGGATATTTAGTTAAGAAGTTGACAATAAGTCCATTTTGTTAAACAAAATATAAGAAAACACAGACATAATAGGTTCTGCCCTATGAAAAGATGCGTAAGTGCTAAAAAAAAAAAGAACATTTTATGATTTTGAAAGATAAAAAAGCATTAAAGTAAAAAAAAATAATTGTTACATTATTGGTTGCAAAGTGAATCAATGACAAATGAAAAGCAGGAGGGCGGGGCCGGGCCGCCGGGCCGACTGGACGCCATCCGCATGGGCTCCAGCGCTAAACCCCAAAAAAGAGGCACAAAAAACAGTCCCAGCCAGCCTAATTTTGCAAACCTTGACACTACTCAACGGAAACCGGCCCCAGCTCAGTCCTGTTGCCGGCAAGAAGCTCATCACCAGCCGGGCAAGCAGAGTTGGCCATGCACGGTCTACACGTGGCCACACAAATGAGAGCCGACAGCCACTACACGCGGCATGGCCCCGCAGAGAAGCACTGCCTAGAGACACCCGAGCGGGAGACCGGCACGACCGCAGCATCACACAGTGAGTTAACCCTCGGCCCGGGGCACGGCCCCGCTCCCCCCCCTCTGGGCCGGCTGGGGTTATCCCGGCCACATGGCGGAGGCCCATACCGTGCCGGGAGTTCCCGCGCGGGCCATGCGCTGAAAGCCTACACTGGCAGAAGCTGTATGACACACAGCAAGCCAGCAGATGTCGGCACAGACACGGAGGGGAAGGAGAACCTCCAAGGGGAGACATCCTGCTCCTGAACAGGCAGAGGCTGCCTAAAAAATTACCCACTAAAAGCGTGAAGATAGCCTCCCCAAAAGATGGCAGATCAGGCACTGACTCGAGGAAACGCACCAGTATTTACCCAGAGTCGCCCTACCATAACTCAACACGCCTGGTGGGTCTCAGCAGAACTTACTAAGGAGGACCGGCATGGACAGCTCGAGCAGACCCAAACGGTACCGAGCGCTGAGCGGAATCTCCGCACTGCCCACACGCCGACCGGAGCAGTGAGTACCCCATCTCTGTGCCAATGTCCCCGCTGCCGTGAGCCCTGTGAGGCGGGAGTGCGCGGACCTACCGGCGGACCGGTGGCCGTGGGGACTGTGTACCAGCTTTAAGAGTGAGGCAGGCAGTGGGAGAGACATGGGGATGCTCGCTCTATAGGGCACAAAGTGATGCTGTGAAGGTGCAAGGGACGGGAGGACCACGGACTTTGTGGTGGGGTCTAGTGGACACTCGCTGCCCCTGAGTGCCCACGGCACCGCGGAGGGCCCAGCTGTTGGGCGGGGGCCGGTGTGGGGAGAACGGGTGGCGGCTCGGGGTCCCAAGGACTGTACTGCAGCGGAGACCTGGCAGTCTAGTGGAGTGAGGCCTCCACTAGACTGCCATACACCCGCCACACAAGTTACTATCTGCCAAGCTCATATATTGTTGATATTTTTAGCACTGTCTCTTATTCTTTCCGCATTCATTAATAGTGCATCCCGGTGCCATAATTATCTTTCCTGGGTTCCGATACAAAACAGTTATGACCCATGCTGCACTAGTGTTTTTTTGTTGTTTTTTTTTTTATATTATAGGAAAGCCATTTGTTTTCCGAGAATTACGCACAGATTAAGTCTGTTGCACGATAGCCTGTAAAAGTCGCTTATTACTGCATACCTGATAGCCAGATAGCTTCTTTATGTGTTCATCCGCAGCGGCCTACAAACAAATGTGCTCCTTTGGTTAAAAGTTGGAATGCAAGAGATCAATATAAATATGCAGGCCCTCCCTGAATGCAGGGAATAGTACTTAAATCTCTACACTCATAAATGTTCATATATTGCATATGTTCTCTTTTATTTTATGCAGATCTTTGTTAGGTAGCTTAGCCACCACCAGACGATACGTACATGCAAGGGCCGCGCTGAGCATTGGCAATACGCTCGACAGATATGGAAGATCGCAAAGCGCCAGTAATTTGTTCACGTTACCATTGCATGGTTATGCAACCTATCTGTAAGATATCATAAAACTAGGAGTCATGCAGGGCGACAAATCGTTCACGATTCTTGTCTATTTTAATCTGTTTATGTGTACTAAGTTTCTACCCATTTTTGATCACCTGATGCTGGCTCTTTATTGTTATGTTAGTTTAACACGCTATACAACAGGCAACAGCAACCTAAAAATATAAATGCACTGTACGCTGCTCGTTGTTGCTCCGGCATTAAAACACAGGTTGAGTCTGTGCAATGCATTAGGCCGACACTGATTAACCGCAACAGCTATACAGGTCACTCGCGTTATTTTCAACCTACAGAGGGAACAATGTCATGGCAAGAAGGATGACAAAAAGCACACCTGAATATGTCATTATCTTAAATGTTGTAAAACAATTGATATGATTGATGAGCCTCTGCGCAGGCAACAATTAGTATATCCATTCATGCAGTGATAACCAGGCCTCTGCGCAGGCACTAACCCGCTTTAACAATAACATGTTTGCACTGGAATATGTTATGAAACCAATAAACATATTTAAAACAAATGAAAAGCATTTCAAGCTTCAAGATTTTCATGATTATTCCCAATTTTAAATAGCACAAGGTAAGCGTGTCATGTTATACACCTTTGCTTTGGAACCCTTAACAGCTGTAATTAGAGCATTGATGGATAGTAAAGGAATGTGATTGCCACATCTAGGAGACCAGGATATTATTGTAATGGTTACATTGATTCTCAACTCCATCCAAAGTCTTTACAAGGCACTACCTGAATATGGCGCAATATCTTATCACAAAATAAATCACCTTACAACTCAAAATTTAAGCATTAATATCCTTTTTGGAAAAGATCTTTTAAAATATGTTTAATACTTTGATTGAACGCATAATTATAACCCTTATCTTGATATTTGTTTATATAAGAAAGTTAATAGCCACAATCTTGCCAACCTTTTGCCATATTGAAGCCTCTTGGCTTTTACTAGGCAGATCCATTCTTACTCTACAAGATATTACTAAATGGAGATTCCTTACCAATCGTTAGAACTATGATCTCGACCAGGGTATAGGCAACCTTTGTCAACCCACTTGTTATGGACTATGTCTCCCTTTTACCATCTTAGTCATAATGCTGGCAAAGCATCACAGGAGATGTAGTTCATAAGATCTTAAGTGTCAAAGGTTGCCTGCCTCTGATCTTAACAATCTATACATTTTCCATAGGCACTAATCATGTAGATTTGTCAATTCCTTACCTTATGTATTTAAGTTATCTGACTATATTAGAAATATTATATGTAGAATATAAACAACAGGTTGAGAAATTCTTATAGGTATAATATCAATCTCTATTGCATTAGGTCCAATAATAATCACTCACCTTCTCAAGACTATTAGAAGGTAATGGCTCGGTCAATTTTTCATTTCCTAGTCCAGAGTCATCAGCGTCAATAAGGTTATCTGTAGGGACATCCTGCTTTGGTTTTGTAAAAGTAAATTCACTTTCACTTGAATCCCAAGCCACACACACATTATATGGATATGGATAAGGCAAAGTTCCATTGTTATACTGAGAAAGCATTCTAGGGTCCACTTGAGAATAAAGATTGGTACTGAAAGATCCAAAGGCTGGAGGGGATTTTGATTGCTTACATTTGGATATTATAAGCAACATAATAGTTATAATAAATAAAAATGAAATCAGTGCTAAAGCAATTACTAAATACATTTGTAAATTAGGTGGAGAGTCTTCTTCATTGAATTTACTAGTAAATTTGGGAGCCACTTGTAGGAAAGAATCTGCAATTATAAAACTTAGAGTTGCTGTTGCTGTCAGTGAGGGGACTCCATTGTCTTTCACCATAACTACCAGCTTATATTTAAAAACATCTTTCTGTTCAAAGACACGTGATGTCCTTATTTCTCCAGTGTGCTGGTTAATACTGAAGGGAGAAGGTTCTGATACTTGCATGAAATGATAAGAGAGCCAAGCATTATGTCCTGAGTCAGCATCCACTGCAACCACCTTAGTTATTAAAGAACCTTCCATAGAGGAAAAGGGAACCAACTCAAACAAAGCAGTGCCATCATTTTCTGTTGATGGGTACAAAATTCTAGGTGAATTGTCATTTTGATCTATGATGTGAATAACTAATGTTGTATTACTACTCAGAGATGGGGATCCATTGTCTTTAGCAGTTAATTGGATTTGAAACTCCTTGTGCTGCTCATAATCAAATGATCGCTGAGCATAGAGAATTCCAGTCTCTATATTAATGGATAGATAAGAGGACACCGGGATATCTTCCATATTTGTGCTTGAAATTGAATAAATAATTTTGGCATTCTCTTCAATGTCAAAATCTAGAGCATGTATACTGTAAATAGAGGTTCCTGGTAAATTGTTTTCTGGTACATATGCAACATAAGTAGACTTTGTAAATACTGGAGGATTGTCATTAATGTCTGATATATCCAATTTGATTGTTTTTGTAGTGGAAAGTGGAGGAGATCCCCTATCAGAAGCCTGTACTGTGATATTATAAAATGATTCTTTCTCTCTGTCCATAGCTTTAGTTGTAACAATTTTGTAATATTTGGTAGATGACAATATTAACTGAAAAGGAAGTTTCTCAGTGATAAAGCATTCAACTTCTCCATTTTCTCCTGAATCTTTATCATGGACTATAATGAGTGCTATAAGTGCTCCTGGTGGGGAATCCTCAGATATAGAAGAAGATAATGAGGAAATGGATATCTCTGGGGCATTATCATTTTCATCTATAATTTCTATTAAGACCTTAGAATGGGCCACAAGCCCACCACCATCCTTAGCTTGTATAGATAGTTCATAATTTTGTACATCTTCAAAGTCCAATCTTCTGCTTGTTTTTATTTCTCCACTTGTAGCATTAATATTAAACATAGCAGTAGAAATGTCATTATCAGATGTTTTTCTAAAGGAATATGTGAGATGTGAATTAGGACCTTCATCTTGATCAGTTGCAGTAACATGGAGCAGTGTTGTGTTGATTGGAGCATTTTCATTTATGCTGACTTTAAATATTTCCTGGGTAAATATTGGAAAATTATCATTGGCATCAGTAATTATAAGCTTGATGAGAGCAGTTCCAGATTTAATAGGATTTCCTCCATCCAGTGCTGTTAGAATTAACTCATGAATGCTTTGTGTCTCCCGATCTAAATTTTTCTCTAAAACAAGTTCTGGAGTTTTGCTGCCATCAGTGCTGGTCTTTTCACTCAGTGTAAAATGCTGATTATCACTGAGCTTGTATGTCTGGATAGAATTAATCCCAATATCTGGATCGTCAGCATTTTGTAAAATAAAATGTGTTCCTGGTGAAGTAAATTCAATAATTTCTAAAGCAATAGTTTCACGATAAAATTTTGGATAATTATCATTAATATCCTTAATTTCAATGGTGACAGGAACAACCTTTAAAGGATTTTCAACCACTGCATCAAACCTTAGTAAGCAGGGAGCTGCTCTACCACACAATGACTCTCTATCAATTCTGTTTTTAATGCATAAATTCCCATTTTGTAAATTTACTAAAAAATATTTCTCAGAAATATGAGAAACAATACGAAATTTTCTAAGTGAGAGCTGCTTAATATCTAATCCAAGGTCTTTTGCAATATTTCCTATAACAGAATCTTTTCTCATTTCTTCATCTATGGAATAATGAAGCTGGGCAGATACTGAATGACAAAGCCATGAAAATAAGAAGGAAAATATTACTTGCCATCTGATTCCTTTGTTTTTCCATGAATCTTGTGTTTTCATCTCTGTTTTTTTCAAAGTGATTCCTTTATTGTTATCTGTAATCCAAATCAGTGCTGAATCCACCTCCTTGGAAGAATATAACCAGATTTTCTGTGCTCTGTTTGTGAGAGAATCCAAAAATGGTTGTGTTTCTTCTTGCAGATCTGCAGTGTGTGTTAGTGATAGAAATATCAGTGGATCTCCAACTCTGTATTCTTCTCCTTATTGGTCAAACAGCGGCGCTCAGAGGTATAAATGTGGAATTACATGAGATTTTTTCTGTGTATCTTAAAACTTATTTTTTGTATATTTTATCAACATAATGCAATCTATGCTCGTTTTAAAAGAAGTGCAATTACTGTATTTTTTTTTTATCTAGACCATCACATGTGTAATGGAATGTCCTTCTTTAATCATAATAGAAAATATACTAAAAAGTGTGCTTCATAGTTTTCACAAATGTCTAACTATAACAAACTAATCTTACACCTTTGTCTAGAGGAATATAGAACATTTTTATTAAAAGATGTATTCATCTCAGTTTACATTGTTTTCTATTATAAATGCTTATTCTTTAGTAATGTCAATATTGATATACTTGTAAATCGGTAATGCATCACAAACTATAAACTTAATTGAAGCAATATGACAAACACAGAAGAAACTATAGACCACTAAACAATATATTAATGAAAATGTGAAGACATAACAGTTCTGTCTCTAGATAACATAACATTTTATTTTTACTTTGTATCTAGATACTGAGTTATGTATTGATATTTAACTGTTTTGTTAACTTCTCTTTAAGTTCACATGTAATGCCTTTGTGGGTCTTCCTATGACATAGACTTGAGAAGTTGTCAATAGAAAGTTCATGTATAAAATCCTATACAAATAGGTGGCCGTGGGGACTGTGTACCAGCTTTAAGAGTGAGGCCGGCAGTGGGAGAGACATGGGGGTGCTCGCTCTATAGGGCACAAAGTGATGCTGGGGAGGTGCAAGGGACGGGAGGACCACGGACTTTGTGGTGGGGTCTAGTGGACACTCTCTGCCCCTGAGTGCCCACGGCACCGCGGAGGGCCCAGCTGTTGGGCGGGGGCCGGTGTGGGGAGAACGGGCGGAGGCTCGTGGTCCCAAGGACTGTACTGCAGCGGAGACATGTTAGGCCTCTACTAGACTGCCATACACCCGCCACACAAGTTACTATCTGCCAAGCTCATATATTGTTGATATTTTTAGCACTGTCTCTTATTCTTTCCGCATTCATTAATAGTGCATCCCGGCGCCATAATTCTCTTTCCTAGGTTCCGATACAAAACAGTTATGACCCATGCTGCACTAGTGTTGTTTTTTTTTTTTGTAGTTTTTTTTTTTTTTTATATTATAGGAAAGCCATTTGTTTTCCGAGAATTACGCACAGATTAAGTCTGTTGCACGATAGCCTGTAAAAGTCGCTTAATACTGCATACCTGATAGCCAGATAGCTTTGTTATGTGTTCATCCGCAGCGGTCTACAAACAAATGTGCTCCTTCGGTTAAAAGTTGGAATGCAAGAGATCAATATAAATATGCAATTTCTCCCTGAATGAAGGGAATAATACTTAAATCTCTACACTCATAAATGTTCATATATTGCATATGTTCTCTTTTATTTTATACAGATCTTTGTTAGGTAGCTTAGCCACCAGCAGACGATACGTACATGCAAGGGCCGCGCTGAGCATTGGTAAGACGCTCGACAGAAATGGAAGATCGCAAAGCGCCAGTAATTTATTCACGTTACCATTGCATGGTTATGCAACCGTCTGAAAGATATCATAAAACTAGGAGTCATGCAGGGCGACAAATCGTTCACGATTCTTTTCTATTTTTTTTTTTAATTTTTTATTTTTGCAGTGCATGAAAATGAAACAGGCAGGCCTGTGGTGCCCCAAAGGCAATCCTCAGGCTTTTCTTCCGCTTTACATGCGGGACACATGCATATCAGGCACAATGTTTAAGTATAAACAGGATCAAACATGAATTACAATAGCAAGCTTCAAACACTATGAGGAGATAAACTAGGTTACACGAAAACATGGGAAGCATCATAGTGTGTCTTGTAGTTGGCATTGTTCAGAGACCTTACACAGGATTATATGAACAAGATTACACCAGTGTGCTCCTGCTTGGCTGAGTGGCTAAGAGGTGATATAACTCGCTTGACTGCCTAAGTGGTAGTTAAATGTTAAGGGAGGGCACAGTGCCCATGCAGAGCATCTAGGCGATACGTGCTAGATTAATGCCACAGATTGGTGCAAGATTAAAATACACTATGAGCACAAAATAAGGTAAAACTAAAACTAAACCTGTTGTTCTGACCGATTAGTTGCTGAAAATGGGGGGTGCAGGGACATGAGCACTACTCCATATTGGTCTAGATGCCTGTGGGGAGTGGGGCCCTGTTGAGGAGGGTCATCATCCTATGCCCACTGATCCATACAGCCTACCCCAAGGTACAATCAAGTACTGGGATTCTACAAGGCCACCCCGCCAGCCCCATGCTCTGAGACAGTCCAGGACAGTCCGTTTGCTTCCCGCGGTTTGGATGGAATCCTGGGACCCCCCTGCTTGTAGCTGGCATTGTCGAGGAGCATAGAGCACCCGGGATTGTGAGCAATGCCTGGGTATGTGTCCCCGTGTGGGCTGAGGTCTAGGTGGATGGCGGCAGATCTTGGAGTGGCGTCTGCAGGGTGGAGGCGCCGTCTTGCTCTTTCCTCCCTTCCATTGAGCCGGCTGCACTGTGAGTGTGCTGGCCAGTGCTGGCCGTGTTGCTGATGTCTGTGGAGGTAAGTCTCGTTTCGGTTGCCTCTTGATTGCAGCACGTAATCGAGACCACAGGATTTTGAAGGCATTTTCAATGCGCTCTTCAATGTGGGCCCATGTCGTGTAAGTCATGTCGGCGCCCATTTTAACTTGTGTGCCTTGTGTGGACAGCTCGGGAGGTTTTGGTTGCCGGATGCCCCCTGCTTCCCAGCAACGTTTGGGTGAGTACTCTGTGGAGGACCGGGATATCCCCCCCGGTCCCAAGGGGGGGGGGCTAGCGATGTGTGAGCGTCCCTCCGCTACCCAGAGAACTGGGAGAGCGGCCGTCTCTCCGCGGCTCCCACTGGTTTAGGCCGCAAGCCTCGATTTGGACAGCACAAGCTTGGGGAACCTCGAGTCGGGTATCCCCGGGTCCAGTGGTGTCCTCCGGTCAGGTTGATTACTTTTTGCAGCCAGTGTCACCAAGTGGTCGGGCAGAATCTTGGCCCCAGACGCAGGAGCTCTTAGCAGGTACATCTGGTCCGCTTGGAGTCAAGCTCCGCCCCCACGATTCTTTTCTATTTTAATCTGTTTATGTATACTAAGTTTCTACCCATTTTTGATCACCTGATGCTGGCTCTTTATTGTTATGTTAGTTTAACACGCTATACAACAGGCCACAGCAACCTAAAATATAAATGCACTGTACGCTGCTCGTTGTTGCTCCAGAATAAAAACACAGGTTGAGTCTGTGCAATGCATTAGGCCGACACTGATTAACCGCAACAGCTATACAGGTCACTCGCGTTATTTTCAACCTACAGAGGGAACAATGTCATGGCAAGAAGGATGACAAAAAGCACACCTGAATATGTCATTATCTTAAATGTTGTAAAACAATTGATATGATTGATGAGCCTCTGCGCAGGCAACAATTAGTATATCCATTCATGCAGTGATAACCAGGCCTCTGCGCAGGCACTAACCCGCTTTAACAATAACATGTTTGCACTGGAATATGTTATGAAACCAATAAACATATTTAAAACAAATGAAAAGCATTTCAAGCTTAGAGATTTTCATGATTATTCCCAATTTTAAATAGCACAAGGTAAGCGTGTCATGTTATACACCTTTGCTTTGGAACCCTTAACAGCTGTAATTAGAGCATTGATGGATAGTAAAGGAATGTGATTGCCACATCTAGGAGACCAGGATATTATTGTAATGGTTACATTGATTCTCAACTCCATCCAAAGTCTTTACAAGGCACTACCTGAATATGGCGCAATATCTTATCACAAAATAAATCACCTTACAACTCAAAATTTAAGCATTAATATCCTTTTTGGAAAAGATCTTTCAAAATATGTTTAATACTTTGATTCAACGCATAATTATAACCCTTATCTTGATATTTGTTTATATAAGAAAGTTAATAGTATAGCCACAATCTTGCCAACCTTTTGCCATATTGAAGCCTCTTGGCTTTTACTAGGCAGATCCATTCTTACTCTACAAGATATTACTAAATGCAGATTCCTTACCAATCGTTAGAACTATGATCTCGACCAGGGTATTGGCAACCTTTGTCAATCCACATGTTATGGACTATGTCTCCCTTTTACGATCTTAGTCATAATGCTGGCAAAGCATCACAGGAGATGTAGTTCATAAGATCTTAAGTGTCAAAGGTTTCCTGCCTCTGATCTTAACAATCTATACATTTTCCATGGGCACTAATCATGTAGATTTGTCATTTCCTTACCTTATGTATTTAAGTTATCTGAATATATTAGAAATATTATATGTAGAATATAAACAACAGGTTGAGAAATTCTTATAGGTATAATATCAATCTCTATTGCATTAGGTCCAATAATAATCACTCACCTTCTCAAGACTATTAGAAGGTAATGGCTCGGTCAATTTTTCATTTCCTAGTCCAGAGTCATCAGCGTCAATAAGGTTATCTGTAGGGACATCCTGCTTTGGTTTTGTAAAAGTAAATTCACTTTCACTTGAATCCCAAGCCACACACACATTATATGGATATGGATAAGGCAAAGTTCCATTGTTATACTGAGAAAGCATTCTAGGGTCCACTTGAGAATAAAGATTGGTACTGAAAGATCCAAAGGCTGGAGGGGATTTTGATTGCTTACATTTGGATATTATAAGCAACATAATAGTTATAATAAATAAAAATGAAATCAGTGCTAAAGCAATTACTAAATACATTTGTAAATTAGGTGGAGAGTCTTCTTCATTGAATTTACTAGTAAATTTGGGAGCCACTTGTAGGAAAGAATCTGCAATTATAAAACTTAGAGTTGCTGTTGCTGTCAGTGAGGGGACTCCATTGTCTTTCACCATAACTACCAGCTTATATTTAAAAACATCTTTCTGTTCAAAGACACGTGATGTCCTTATTTCTCCAGTGTGCTGGTTAATACTGAAGGGAGAAGGTTCTGATACTTGCATGAAATGATAAGAGAGCCAAGAATTATGTCCTGAGTCAGCATCCACTGCAACCACCTTAGTTATTAAAGAACCTTCCATAGAGGAAAAGGGAACCAACTCAAACAAAGCAGTGCCATCATTTTCTGTTGATGGGTACAAAATTCTAGGTGAATTGTCATTTTGATCTATGATGTGAATAACTAATGTTGTATTACTACTCAGAGATGGGGATCCATTGTCTTTAGCAGTTAATTGGATTTGAAACTCCTTGTGCTGCTCATAATCAAATGATCGCTGAGCATAGAGAATTCCAGTCTCTATATTAATGGATAGATAAGAGGACACTGGGATATCTTCTGTATTTGTGCTTGAAATTGAATAAATAATTTTGGCATTCTCTTCAATGTCAAAATCTAGGGCATGTATACTGTAAATAGAGGTTCCTGGTAAATTGTTTTCTGGTACATATGCAACATAAGTAGACTTTGTAAATACTGGAGGATTGTCATTAATGTCTGATATATCCAATCTGATTGTTCTTGTAGTGGAAAGTGGAGGAGATCCCCTATCAGAAGCCTGTACTGTGATATTATAAAATGATTCTTTCTCTCTGTCCATAGCTTTAGTTGTAACAATTTTGTAATATTTGGTAGATGACAATATTAACTGAAAAGGAAGTTTCTCAGTGATAAAGCATTCAACTTCTCCATTTTCTCCTGAATCTTTATCATGGACTATAATGAGTGCTATAAGTGCTCCTGGTGGGGAATCCTCAGATATAGAAGAAGATAATGAGGAAATGGATATCTCTGGGGCATTATCATTTTCATCTATAATTTCTATTAAGACCTTAGAATGGGCCACAAGCCCACCACCATCCTTAGCTTGTATAGATAGTTCATAATTTTGTACATCTTCAAAGTCCAATTTTCTGCTTGTTTTTATTTCTCCACTTGTAGCATTAATATTAAACATAGCAGTAGAAATGTCATTGTCAGATGTTTTTCTAAAGGAATATGTGAGATGTGCATTAGGACCTTCATCTTGATCAGTTGCAGTAACATGGAGCAGTGTAGTGTTGATTGGAGCATTTTCATTTATGCTTACTTTATATATTTCCTGGGTAAATATTGGAAAATTATCATTGCCGTCAATAATTATAAGCTTGATGAGAGCAGTTCCAGATTTAATAGGATTTCCTCCATCCAGTGCTGTTAGAATTAATTCATGAATACTTTGTGCCTCCCGATCTAAATTTTTCTCTAAAACAAGTTCTGGAGTTTTGCTGCCATCAGTGCTGGTCTTTTCACTCAGTGTAAAATGCTGATTATCACTGAGCTTGTATGTCTGGATAGAATTTATCCCAATATCTGGATCGTCAGCATTTTGTAAAATAAAATGTGTTCCTGTTGAGGTCAATTCAATAATTTCTAAAGCAATAGTTTCACGATAAAATTTTGGATAATTATCATTAATATCCTGAATTTCAATGGTGACAGGAACAACCTTTAAAGGATTTTCAACCACTGCATCAAACCTTAGTAAGCAGGGAGCTGCTCTACCACACAGTGACTCTCTATCAATTCTGTTTTTAATGCATAAATTCCCATTTTGTAAATTTACTAAAAAATATTTCTCAGAAATATGAGAAACAATACAAAATTTTCTAAATGAGAGCTGCTTAATATCTAATCCAAGGTCTTTTGCAATATTAGTTATAACAGAGTCTTTTCTCATTTCTTCATCAATGGAATAATGAAGCTGGGCAGATACTGAATGACAAAGCCATGAAAATAAGAAGGAAAATATTACTTGCCATCTGATTCCTTTGTTTTTCCATGAATCTTGTGTTTTCATCTCTGTTTTTTTCAAAGTGATTCCTTTATTGTTATCTGTAATCCAAATCAGTGCTGAATCCACTTCCTTGGAAGAATATAACCAGATTTTCTGTGCTCTGTTTGTGAGAGAATCCAAAAATGGCTGTGTTTCTTCTTGCAGATCTGCAGTGTGTGTTAGTGATGGAAATATCAGTGGATCTCCAACTCTGTATTCTTCTCCTTATTGGTCAAACAGCGGCGCTCAGAGGTATAAATGTGGAATTACATGAGATTTTTTCTGTGTATCTTAAAACTTATTTTTTTGTATATTTTATCAATATAATGCAATCTATGCTCGTTTTAAAAGAAGTGCAATTACTGTTTTTTTTTTTTTATCTAGACCATCACATGTGTAATGGAATGTCCTTCTTTAATCATAATAGAAAATATACTAAAAAGTGTGCTTCATAGTTTTCACAAATGTCTAACTATAACAAACTAATCTTACACCTTTGTCTAGAGGAATATAGAACATTTTTATTAAAAGATGTATTAATCTCGGTTTACATTGTTTTCTATTATAAATGCTTATTCTTTAGTAATGTCAATATTGATATACTTGTAAATCGGTAATGCATCACAAACTATAAACTTAATTGAAGAAATATGACAAACACAGAAGAAACTATAGACCACTAAACAAACATGAAGACATAACAGTTCTGTCTCTAGATAACATAACATTTTTTTTTACTTTGTATCTAGATACTGATTTATGTATTGATATTTGACTGTTTTGTTAACTTCTCTTTAAGTTCACATGTAATGCCTTTGTGGGTCTTCCTATGACATAGACTTGAGAAGTTGTCAATAGAAAGTTTATATATAAAATCCTATACAAATGGTTCTTTTATGCATGTTTCCAATCCCAACACATCTAATAAAAGTGATAAAAGGCGGAGGGAACATACATTAAACTGTGGAAAGCAAGCCAACTTTAAGTTTGTTTCTTAGTCAGTAAACAATTACACTCAATCTATAGTTATATTTATATTATTAAGTAAAAATATTTTGGCATGTATATGTATATTGGAATAGAAAACAGACCTGCCAAACAGGTCAGTAGCAAAGCAGGCACTATGGTTGAAAAGTCAAAAGATAAAAAGGTTGCAGATATGTAAATGAGTTGCAAAGATTGTCTGACATCGGGGTGCCCAAAAGGTAGATTCACAGATGTTTTAAAACTACAGCTTCCATGATGTTTTGTCATTCTAGAGTCCATTAACAGATAATGGATGCACCAGTTCAGTTGTTTGTGATTTTGTGTACTGCCCATGGCACCAAAACAATCACAACTAATTTTTTGGGGACAGCTACCAAATCAAGTAGAGAAACAAACTGAGAATCAGCTGGACCAAAGCTTAAAATTCACAACAGAATGCTCAAAAGTACGTAAACACACAAACAAAAATCTGTTTGGTAAAATGGTAAAATTCAGTAAATATAGAACTAATATATATATTTTAATATATTTGGCAGTACACTGATAGGCGCATAGTTGCGCCCTTCGCCTGAATCATTTTGTCTGAAACCTGAGTAGTTTGCAGAAATTTGGGTGATATTCGGTTTGCGCAGAACTGCCACATCAACAAAATGTGTTTGAATTTTCATGGCATGCACAAATCTATCCTATTATACTTAAGCAGTGTGTATAAACACAACATTAAAATGGTAAAAATGTAACTGTTATTCACAACCAATATTGTCCCTCCAACATTTTATTTTGGTGTTTTGCAAAAATAGGGTAAAGTCTAGTGCCCTCTCATGTCCTTGATTGCCTTTATTGCAGCTTCATGTCCCAGAATCTGGAATGATGTAGACTACCTCCACTGTTCATTAAATTCATGTCCCGGAATCTGAAAAGGTATGGATTACGTCCACTGTTCATTAAGGTCATTATTGCTTTAATTACTGTCTCATGGGCCTGTGCAGTTACAATGGATTATTTTCATGATCATTCTCAATTTTAAAAAGCACAAGGTAGGCGTGTCTAATGCTGGTCATGTTTGGTTTGGAACTCTTAGCAGCTGCAATTAGGGCATTATTGGATAGTAAACAAATGTGTTTTCCACATCTGAAAGACCAGGATATTATCGTAATGGTTACATTGCCTCTTAACTCCATCCCAAGCCTTTAAAAGGCACTACCTGAATATGGCGCAATCTCTTATCACAAAATAAATCACATAAAAACACATACGTAAAACATAGGCATTAAAAGATATTTTAAAATCTGTTTTTTTTCCTTTGATTGGAGGCATGATTATATTCCTTATCCTGATATTCATTTCTATAAGAATGTGAACATTTTAGCCACAATAATTATTTTACATATTTGGTCAGATCTGTACAGATGGAAGAGTTTTAAAATGTTTTGACTAAGATGTTGTGCGGTTTTAAAATAGTGTCCCTCACTAAACTTCCATACATTTTGGACTGCTGCACTACATTGTTCCAACTTACTCCACCACATAATTCAAAAGGTAATACATGGATAGATTAGTGGATGCAAAGTTAGAATGGCAAATCTTAACTGCCTTAATCTCAATCTTGCCAGCCTTCTACCATATTTAAGCCTCTTGGCTCTCGCTAGGCAGATCCATTGCTACTCTACTAGGTTAGAGCATCCCCACAGCTCCCTTATCATTAGGGCCTCCAGCTTAGATCTATCACATTGGGAGAACGGAATTTGCTTTTTATAAATGATACATGTGACGGTGATCTTTATAGTTGATACATGTGACAGCGTATTCTTTTAACATTAATGGATAACTATAAAGTTTATTTTAAAGTTGGCTCCAAATTACTTTACTCTTTAAAACACAGACTTATTATTGTAAGTCACACAGTGACTAAATATTAACAGACCCTGTACATCTTCCAGGTGGGTGTCAAAAGAAAAAAATGTTATACTATAAAATGTTGCCTCATGGCGAGCATAAACTTATTTTATGTTGCACTATGATCTTTTACACAATACCTGGTTTTGAATGAATCCCATAATATGTTCAGTAACTTAAGAAAATAAAATGAATTAGTTAATTTAAAAAATGCATTATAAAATTAATTTGGTGAGGGGTTGAATTGCACATCACACAGAGAGTGGGCTTCTGTTCATTCAAAATTATCTGTTCACAGAAAAAATTGCCTACTTGTATCACATGCTTCTAGCAGATTTATTTTTTTGTAATCAAAATTGATTTAAAACAAATAGATATGTGGATACCAAACACTCTTTTACTAACTAAGGACGCAGCAACCTCAATAAGAGTGACTGAAAATAGAAAACTGTAATTCTACAATTGAATAAATAAAAATAGAAAATATAGGGAGTGTATTTATTAGTCCAGCATCACTCCTATCAAAAAGTATGTAATTAGGGCAATTATCATATACAATACATTGACTAAAAAACACATAAATAGTGCAAATCTAGTATCAGCTGAATACACAATATACAGATGGGTAAATAGAAAAGACACAATATAACCATGTGAAGAAGCCGCTAGTAAAACAGTATGACATAATATAAACAAATGAATCGCAGAACTTTTAAATAAAAAATACTGTAAATCAGTAAATCATTACTGTGAAAAATCTGAATATCAAAGCCAGATTGCCTAACCAGCGCAAACAGTTTCTATTGCACAGTAAATATGAAGTACAGTCTGTCAGACAGCTCAATTTAACAGATCTTGAGACCCAAAGAGATCCCTTGTGGGTGATGGCATTAGGCAACTTTTAAAAGATGAAGGAGCCTGAAGATGGAGGGGCCCAACCGTGTGTGATAAAACAACACATCCTCCAACTGGCTGCAAAACAAATTCAAAGAAAGAAACTCCAGTAACAAGGACTATGGAAAAGAGTTCTACATAGTGTCTTTCGTTTGATTCTGCAGAGACCCGCCAAAGATAAAGAAACATGCCCAAATTAAACAAGGTTTTTTACTGCAAACACCCATAGTCTACGTGTTTAATCTTTCAAGAGTCTTTGTCAAGACATGGGTGTGCATTGCTATCATCCACCTTACATACCCTCTTCCTACAAACAAAGAAGGGAAAGAAATAAAAAGTGCAAAGGATATTTATTTATATTTTATAGATGTGTTCTTCACATTATGTCAATACATAGGTGGAATTAAAAATACAAATAAAAAATGGAAAGCAATGCAAATTTTTTTATTTACTAGCCTGACTTGCCTAAAATGTGAGAAATCTTATAATACAAAGACAGAAATATAAGGTATTAAATATTCAAATATGTAAAATATATATTTCTTTATTCAAGCCATGGGGGCTTAGTGTATTCAATTTCAGAATCCAATAGGCCTCTGTAATTATCATAAATCTTTCCATTTTATCTAAATAATTTTCGGGGGAATCCACTCAATACCCATGACTAAAAGATAGGATGAATCACATTTATGTGCCAAACTTGAAGTGACATGCAACCAGAGATTTTTTTTTAATATTGTGCATGATTGCTAAACGGTGCTCTCTGAATCTGAACTTATGAATCCTAGAGGTCAGGATAACACACTGCAACCCACAGAAACATGTCAATAAATAAACCAAAAAAGAGGTGGTACAAATGATCCTGTGGGCTATATTGCATATTGGACATCCCCAACTAAAGGTACAAATTCCAGACTTCCATGACAATGACAACTACAAGTAAGACATCTGGTATATCCACATCAAAAATTCCCAATTTGTGCATTACCAGTATGTTTGTGTGATATTTCCCTGAAACATATTAAATACTAAACTCTACCAAACTATACCATGTCATTTTTCAGAATTAGCTCTCACCTTTACAAGACTATTAGAAGGCAATGGTTCTGTCAAGTTTTCATTTCCAAGGCCAGAGTCATCAGCATCAATAAGAGTGTCTGTGGGGACATCCTGTTTTGGTTTTATAAAAGTAAAGTCACTCTCACTTGAATCCAGAGCCACACACACATTGTATGAGTATGGCAGAGGTAAAGTTCCATTGTTATATTGGGAAAGATATCTGGGATCTACTTGAGAATAAAGATTGGTACTGAGAGATCCAAGGGTTGGAGAGGATTTTGCTTGTTTCCATTTGGATATGATAACTAACATAACACTTAAAATAAATAAAAATGAAATCAGTGCTAAAGCAATTACTAAATACATTTGCACGTTAGGTGGAGAATCTTCATCACTGAGTTGATTTGTAAATTTGGGAGCCACTTGTTGGAAAGAGTCTGCAATAATAACACTTAAGGTTACTGTTGCTGACAGAGAGGGGACTCCATTGTCTTTCACCAAAACCACCAACTTATATTTCAAAATATCTCTTTGTTCAAAAACACGTGATGTCCTTATTTCTCCTGTGTGTTGACTAAGGCTGAAGGGAGAGGGTTCTGATGTTTGGATGAAATGATAAGAGAGCCAAGCATTATGTCCTGAGTCAGCATCCACTGCAACCACTTTAGTTATTAAAGAATCTTCTGTAGATGAAAGTGGAACTATCTCATACATAGCAGAACCATCGTTTTCTGTTGATGGGTACAAAATTCTAGGTGGATTATCATTCTGATCCATTATGTGAATAATTAATGTTGTATTACTACTCAGAGATGGGGATCCATTGTCTTTAGCAGTTACTAAAATGTGAAGCTCTTTGTGAAACTCATAATCAAATGATCGCTGAGCGTAGAGAACTCCAGTCTCTATATTAATGGAAAGATAAGAGGATACTGGGATATCTTCTGCGTGTGTACTAGAAATTGAATAAATAATCTTGGCATTGTCTCCAGTGTCAAAATCCAAAGCATGCATTCTGTAAACTGATGCTCCTGGTACGTTGTTTTCTGGTACATTTACAACATAAGTAGATTTCTCAAATACTGGGGGATTGTCATTAATATCTGATATATCTAACCTTACAGTTTTTGTAGTAGAAAGTGAAGGAGTTCCCCTATCAGATGCTTTTACTGTGATATTATAATATGAATCTTTCTCTCTGTCCATGGAATTTGTTGTAACAATTTTGTAATATTTACTAGATGATAAAATTAACTGAAAAGGAATTTTCTCAATTGTTTGACAGTCAAATTCTCCATTTATGCCAGAGTCTTGATCATGAATTTTAATCAACGCAATCAGTGTTCCTGGCGTTGAATCCTCAGGGATAGGTGACATTAATGAGGTGATGGATATTTCTGGAGCATTGTCATTTTCATCTATTATTTCCACTAATACCTTGGAGTGGGCCACAAGTCCACCACCATCTTTTGCTTGTATAGACATTTCATAATTTCTTACTGCTTCAAAATCTAATGTTCTATTTGTTTTTATTTCTCCATTTGTAGAGTTAATGCTAAACATAGCAGTAGAAAGTGCATTTCCAGATGTTTTTCTAAAAGAATATGTGATATGAGCATTAGAGCCTTCATCTTGATCAGTTGCAGTAACATGAAGCAGCAAAAAATTAACTGGAGTATTTTCGCTTATGCTGACTTTATAGACTTCTTGACTAAATATAGGGAAGTTATCATTAACATCAGCAATTATAATCTTTATGAGAACACTGCTAGATCTTACTGGGTTCCCTCCGTCTAATGCTGTTAGAATTAATTCATGAAGGTTTTTGGCCTCCCGATCTAAAGAATTCTCTAAGACAAGTTCTGGAGACACACTGCCATCAGTGCTGTTTTTTTCACTTAGTGTAAAATGCTGATTATCACTGAGTTTGTATGTTTGTACAGAATTAATCCCAATGTCTGGATCTTCCGCATTTTGTAAAATAAAATGTGTTCCTGGTGAACTAGTTTCAAGAATTTCAAAAGAAATAGTTTCATGAAAAAATATTGGAGAATTATCATTAATATCCTGAATTTCAATTGTTATAGGAAACACATTTAAAGGATTTTCAACCACTGCATCAAAGGTTAGTAAACAGGGAGCTGCTGCCCCACACAGTGACTCCCTATCTATCCTGTCTTTAACATATACATTTCCATCTTCTAAATTTACTAAAAAATATTTCTCAGAAATATGAGAAACAATACGAAGTTTTCTAAATGAGAGCTGCTTAATATCTAATCCAAGGTCTTTTGCAATATTAGCTATAACAGAGCCTTTTCGAATTTCTTCATCAATGGAATAATGAAGCTGAGCAGAGACTGAATGACAAAGCCATGAAAATAAGAAGGAGAATATTACTTGCCATCTGATTCCTTTGTTATTTTGTGAATCTTGTGTTTTCATCTCTGCTATCTTGAAAGTAATATTCCTTTATTGTAAGTTACTTGTATTCCAAATCAGTGCTGTATCCACCTCTTCAGAAGAATATAATCAGATTTTCTTGCTCTGTTTGTGAGAGAATCCAAAAATGGCTGTATTCCTTCTTGCAGATCTGCAGTGTGTGCTAGTGATGGAAATATCAGTGGATCTCCAGCTCTGTATTCTTCTCCTTATTGGTCAAACAGCGGCGCTCAGAGGTATAAATGTGGAATTGCATGACTGAGAATGCTTTTCTTTGCAACCAAACTTATTTTTTAACATATGATATCAATGCAATGTAGATGTTGCTTAGTTAAATGAAATGTTAAGTAATATTTTCTATATATAATATCAAACATTGTAATGGGATGCTTCTCATATATAATTAGACTCTCGTTTTCATCATAAAAGGGAAATAAAATAGCCAACCTAACAATTCTAATAAGTCTTATTAGAGCAAAGATCTCAGACTCTGACTTTTTCAGATATTTATGGTCTATAACTCTCAGAATGATTTGAATGCAATATATGATAAGAGATTCATGGGAGTTGTAGTTTAATACCATCTGGAGGGGCAAAGTTTGAGATGCCTGGATTAGAGTTAATTTTTGCTAGCCACTATTACATATGCACATTTAAACATTTTAGTAATAAACTAGTTGAAGTATAACAATCACATAGGTTTTTATTAAGTACATCCTCAAGCCCAACACATCTAAACCTGGATCAAATAGGATAGAGGGACATTTGCCATTTTTATTCTTTGCAAAGTTACAAATTGGGTACAGTGCAGAATTAGTAAAGATGATTTCTCTTTCATATTTCGTTGTTAATGACAAAATAAGTAACATTTAATATTTTTATGTTCTTAGACTTACATTGCAAGAATTTGCATCTTTAGATTCTCGAAAACCAACATGATGTTACAAAGGAACATTTGTTTCAGATCCCATGGTTTAATCCACATAGTGCATTAAGCATAGAGACGTGTAGCTGGTAAGGACTATATGCATAGTGATTTCTTATATATGATAACCCTATATTTCACTCCATCCTAATAGTAGTGATTGAAAACACAACAGTTTGACACTGAGACACTGTTTAAGTGCTTTAGGGGACACTGCAGGCAACCAGACCACTTCAGCACATTGAAGATTGCAGTTTTTACAAAGTGCAATAATTACCTTGCAGGGTTAAGTCTTCCTCTAGTGGCTGTATACCGAACATCCACTAGAGGGACTTCCAGCTTCTTAGACAACTTTTGGTCATCTAAACGATGCTGGATGTCCTCAAGCTATACACGAGGAGGGCCTAGATGGGACATACTTGTGTACAAGGGAGGATAGATCGGTGGGAGGAGCATTATGTAGCGATTTGAAAGCAAGAACCAGAATTTTAAATTGAGCTCTATATTTTATAGGAAGCCAATGTAGGGACTGACAGAAGGGTGAGGCATGGGAGGTGTGGGCGGACAGGAAGATGAGCCTCGCTGCCGCATTCATTATGGACTGTAATGGCGCAAGCTGGGAGCACGTAAGACCACTGAGAAGCGGATTACAGTAGTCAAGGCGAGAAAGGACAGTGGAATGGACCAACACCTTAGTTGCATATGGCGATAAGTAGGGGCGGACAGGATTTGACGATAGATTGAACATGAGGCTTGAAGGAGAGGTCGGAGTCAAAGAGAACACCTAGGCAGCAAGCCTGCATGGTGGAGCTGATGGTAGCACCGTTGACTTGGAGGGAGACAGACACAGGAGTAACAACACTTGAGGGAGGAAAGACCAGAATTTCAGTTTAGTTTAAGGAAGTGGGCAGCCACCCAGTTAGAAACAGCAGAGAGGCAGTAAGAGACACTAGTCAAGAGGGATGGGGAGAGATCAGGAGAGGACAGGTAGATTTGCGTGTCATCTGCATAGAAATGATATTGGAAGCCAAAGGAGCTAATGAGTATATCAAGGGAGGCAGTATAGATTGAGAACAGTAGGGGACCAAGGAATATTCGCAATATTCTGGCATACACTAGTGTACCAAATACTTATTTACTTCAATAGTTCTGACAAGAGAACTGCAAATTTAGGCCAAAGAACTGAACTCATTTATTTGCTTTCTTAAAATATTTCCAGTTTAATTGACGTGTCCACCAAAATCACCAGGTATTGAAACAAGTATGTTCTTCCTCTATTCTAGTGAAATGCTGAAAGCTAATGAAATTGGCTCATAAACTGTCAGGTCCTTCTTGACTTCTTGTACGATGTGTCCCTAGCATTCTTTTTAAAATCCATTACTGCAGTGCAGTTTTTTTGCCATGCCTGACTACCTTATGTTTTTTTCCCTGAATTCATATCTTTATTTATGAATATCATATAAAGTACAGACACAACAAGTTGAACCATATGAACCATATGAACCATAATACATATCAATCTCTACTGTTTTACTTCATAAGAATATCACTCACCTTCTCAAGACTATTAAAAGGTAATGGTTCTGTCAAGTTTTCCTTTCCTGATCCTGAGTCATCAGCATCAATAAGATTGTCTGTGGGGACATCTTGCTTTGGTTTTATAAACGTAAAGTCACTTTCACTTGAATCCAAAGCCACACACACATTGTATGAATATGGAAGAGGTAAAGTTCCATTGTTATATTGGGAAAGATATCTGGGATCCACTTGAGAATAAAGATTGGTGCTGAAAGATCCAAAGGTTGGAGAGGATTTTGCTTGTTTATATTTGGATATGATAACTAACGTAACACTTAAAATGAATAGAAATGAAATCAGTGCTAAAGCAATTACTAAATACATTTGTACGTTAGGTGGAGAATCTTCATCGTTGAGTTGATTAGTAAATTTAGGAGCCACTTGTTGGAAAGAATCTGTAATAATAATACTTAGTGTCACTGTTGCTGACAAAGAGGGTGCTCCATTGTCTTTTACCATAACTACCATCTTATATTTCAAAACATCTTTCTGTTCAAAGACACGTGATGTCCTTATTTCTCCCGTATGCTGACTAATGCTGAAGGGAGATTGTTCTGACACTTGCATGAAATGGTAAGAGAGCCAAGCATTATGTCCTGAGTCAGCATCCACGGCAACTACCTTAGTTATTACAGAACCTTCTTTGGAGGCAAAGGGAACCATCTCAAACAAAGCAGAACCATCACTTTCTGGTGATGGATACAAGATCTTTGGTGAATTATCATTCTGATCGACTATATGAATAATTAATGTTGTATTACTACTCAGAGATGGGGATCCATTGTCTTTAGCAATTACTTGTATTTGAAACTCCTTTTGTTGCTCATAATCAAATGATCGCTGAGCATAGAGAACTCCAGTCTTTATATTAATGGAAAGATAAGATGATACTGGGATATCTTCTATGTTTGTGCTTGAAATTGAATAAATAATGTTGGCATTGTCTCCAATGTCAAAATCCAAAGCATTTATACTGTAAATAGAGGATCCTGGCAAATTGTTTTCTGGTATATGTGCAATATAAGTAGACTTTGTAAATACTGGAGGATTGTCATTAATATCTGATATATCCAGCCTGATAGATCTTGTAGTGGAAAGTGGAGGAGATCCTCTATCAGATGCTTGAACTGTGATATTATAACATGATTCTTTTTCCCTGTCCATAGATTTTGTTGTAACAACTTTATAATATTTAGTAGAAGACACTATTAACTGAAAAGGAATTTTCTCAATGATATGACAATCAACTTCTCCATTTAACCCTGAGTCTTGATCATGAACTTTAATCAAGACAATCAGTGTCCCAGGTGGGGAATCCTCAGGGATAGGTGAGTTTAATGAGGTAATGGATATCTCTGGAGCATTATCATTTTCATCCATTATTTCTACTAAGACCTTGGAATGGGCCACAAGCCCACCGCCATCCTTAGCTTGTATAGACATTTCATAATGTTGTCCTGCTTCAAAATCCAATTTCCTATTAGATTTGATTTCTCCATTTGCAAAATTAATTCTAAACATGTCAGATAGATTTATATTTTCAGATGATTGTATAAAGGAATAGAAGATTTGTGCATTAGAACCTTCATCTTGGTCAACTGCAGTAACATAAAGCAATGTAGAGTTAATTGGAGTATTTTCACTTACACTCACTTTATAGACTTCTTCAGTAAATTTAGGAAAATTGTCATTGGCATCAATAATACCAATTTTTATTAGAGTAGTCCCAGATCTAATAGGATTTCCTCCATCCAGTGCAGTTAAAATTAATTCATGATATTTTTGTGTTTCCCGATCCAAAGGTTTCTCTAAAACAAGTTCTAGAAATTTACTGCCATCAGTGCTGGTCTTTTCACTCAGTGTAAAATGCTGATTATCACTGAGCTTGTAAGTTTGTACAGAATTGATGCCAATATCTGGATCTTCTGCATTTCGTAAAATAAAATGAGTCCCTGGTAATGTAAATTCCACAATTTCTAAAGAAATGTTATCATGAAAAAATATTGGGGAGTTATCATTTATATCCTGAATTTCAATGCTTACTGCAAATAGAATTAAAGGATTTTCTATCACTGCATCAAATGTTAGGATGCATTGAGCTGCTCTTCCACACAGCATCTCTCTATCAATTCTGTTTTTAACATATACATTCCCATTTTGCAAATTTACTAAAAAATATTTCTCAGAAACATGGGAAACAATACGAAATTTCCTAAGTGAGAGCTGCTTAATATCTAAATCAAGGTCTTTTGCAATATTTCCTATAACAGAGTCTTTTTTCATTTCTTCAGCAATGGAATAATGAAGCTGGGCAGATACTGAATGACAAAGCCATGAAAATAAGAAGGAAAATATTACTTGCCATTTGATTCCTTTGTTTTTCTGTGTATCCAGGGTTTTCATACTTAATATCTTCAAGTGATATTTGTATGGGAAGTTATTTGTAATCCAACTGAGAGGACAACAGCTACTGTGGAACTCACTTAAATTCTGAGCCCTGTTTGTGAGAGAATCCAAAAATGGCTGTGTTTCTTCTTGCAGATCTGCAGTGTGTGTTACTGATGTAAAGATCAGTGGATCTCCAGCTCTGTATTCTTTGCCTTATTGGTCAAATAGCGGCGCTCAGAGGTATAAATGTGGAACTGCATTACTGTGAAGTTTCTATGTAGCCAGAGTTAATTTTTTAAATGTTAGCAATGTAAAATGTTGTATCTTGCTTCAAATAAAATGCTAAGCAGAACATCAAATATACATATGCTTTGTTTAATATGTATAATTAAAACCTCAATTTAGTCATAAAATAAAAAAATTAAATGAACCTTACTCACAAGTTTTACCAACGTTTGACTAGAGTGATTTAATCCTAGCTCCTGATTTAGAAAAAACATAAACATTTTCCCATTTATACATATGTTAATGCCATGTACTGTTTTTCTTCATTATAAATCCTTTTTTCTTATTATAAATGTAATTGATATACTTGAAAATCAACAATGTAGCACACAAAATCACATTGATGAAACAATGCAAAGAGCTTGGAAGCACATAACTACCACTAAATACCATTAAACTCTCACTTCTGATGCTCGCCTATCAAGGTTTCTCGAGGGCTGCACCGTTCCTGTGGAACTCACTTCCCTCCTCCGTTAGTTGCTCACCCAGTCTCCACTCCTTCAAAAAATCATTAAATCCTAATTCTTCATAAAAGCGTATAAATTAAACTGTGAATAGCTCTTGACTGATTCCTCTTGCAACTGTCATTAGTCTAATACTATCCTTACCTTTTGTGTCACTTTACCCCACTCAGTCTAGCATGTAAGCTCATTGAGCAGGGCCCTTAACCCCTCTGTTCCTGTGTGTCCAACTTGTTTGGTTACAACTACATGTCTGTTTGTCCACCCATTGTAAAGCGCTGCGGAATTTGTTGGCGCTATATAAATAATAACATAATAATTAAGAATTACATGTACAAGGTTAACAAAAGTTAAGGGTTGGTTTTAATATTTGAACCAATGATGTAATTTCTACAGAAGAGACATTTTCGCTTCAAGCAAATGTTATGGAAAGTATTTGGTAGAAATTAGTGGCTGGGTTTTACCCTTAACTATTGTGTTTAAGTGTACTCATTATTAACATGTACTGCACCTTACAGCAACCCCCACATAGCATTTACCATTGCGAAATTTAAAAATCACATCTGAGAATAAATTACTGAAACAGCATGACAAACTTCAAACTAACTCTTTTATTATCTTTTCTATACTGGTTAACCAATAAGGGGGCTGATTATGAGCCCTGGAAACTGGGCGTCTTGTATACCCAAATATAATAATCCTTCATCCTTCTGCATACAGATTGAAAGATGAGGTAGCGATTATTACCTCAAGTTTAGACCCCAAGTTTAGAAAACAAATGTATTGATTTTTTTTCTGATAATATGTATTAAAAAAGAGACATGCTTCTCTATCTATTGGATGAATAGGGAGTTAGCAGTTGTTTACTTATGTTTTGTGTTTTAACATCAGACATAGGCAGCTCTTACATTTTGAGGGTTAGCAGTAGCAGCTACAAAAATGTAGTGATAAGATAGGAAAATATGTCCTAAGCAGCTATAATCAGCATCTATTGTAGTTTATAACAGCAATGTTTGCAGTGACATTGTGTACTTTGGCAACAGCCGTTACTTGCGTTACTGAAAGCCACTTTAACGAATGACAACCTGTTGATGATAATTGCCAAAATATTGAATTGTGAGTGATATTTAAATATTTAATCACCTTCATATGTGATATCATTGTGGATCTCCAAATGAACCAAGTTGATATGTTGAAAAATTAAAAGCTAAAGTATATAATCTTAATTATAGTGTAAAGTGCCTTCCATGTTAAATTTCAAGTCAAACTCTGGCAGTCTTTCCCAATGAATAAGCCCAACAAGCCCAACATATTTGTGTCACTTTGAATAATACATATATTAACTACCTCCTTAACTATCCAACTTTAGATGACAATGATATGTGTATAAAATAAATTCTATAATATGCACAGGAAGTGGAAAATCATGATTAAATCCAAGACAAATAAATAGTATTTATTAGCATGGGAAACATCTAAATAACTATTTAAACAAAGAAGCTTTATAAATTTCAAAATTACACTTTAAAGTGATATATGCAAATAAAACAGACATAAATGTTTTTTCTTACGTTTTTAGTATTACCACAGTGACCATGTGCATATTGCTAACTATATATGAAGCTGCCTGTATATTCTACTGTAATCTACTAACAGTGAGAATAAACAGGAAAGTAAAATAACGAGAACCTGAACACGATTTAAATAAGAGAAAAGAGAAAATAAATTGGCACATTTAATTGATGGACCCCCCAGATTAGTGCTGGCCATAAACTCTTTATTTTTGTATTATGTAGAAAATGTATTTAAAAAGCTAATATATTACATGTGAAATCTTTGTGCATAATCATAACTCTGTCATCTGCTGAAAATCTGAAGTTTATACAGGAACAAAGTGGCTGAAATTTCTCTCAACTGGTTTTTGTTGTGGGTCACAGAGCAGATCTCATAAATGCAGCAGAGGGACTGGGTGTGAAAGGCATAATCATATTTGCCTGCCTTTGGGCATCCTGAAAAGTAAGGCAACTAACACGTTCACAGCTAAAGCATTTGAAAAAGACCGTAGTCTCAAATTGATGCAGGTCACTTTAACAATAACAATCTATAAATAATATATATTTTTTAATAATGTAATTATTGTTTTATTTAATTTGCCTGCCTATCACCCTACAATTTGGGTCTAACTATCAGATTCCAGTATGTGTTTAACATGGCAGTCTCTCAAGGGAAACAGATTTCCATCGATTTACCTGGCAAGTATGGATAATATTGACTCTTTTTAAAGTTATACATAGATAGCACCTCCACAATGTATTTTGTCTTTTGATATTTTTATGAAGTGCTGCTTAAACCATTAATTTAGAACACTTTAAATTTCTAGCAAATGTATACAAAACATGTCTTTGTATATGCACTATATTAATGGTTATTGACAAGGTCCCTGAACACAAAATTATTTGTGTAAGACAAAAAAATATAATCTAAACACAAAAATATATTAGCAATAGTACCTGAATGGTATGTGCTGGAAACTAAAACATATCAATTTATTCAACGAACTGGAAATGGTTGGAAACAAAAAAAAATAATTAATATTTTTTTTTTTTTTTAAATTACAGAGTTGGAAAAAGAGATGAATTGGATATTTTTTCTGTTTGTCTATTATGTTCTACGATTCGAAGTTTAACAAATAAATCCTATAGTTCCTTAGGCTAAATAAATAAACAATATTGACAGGTGAAATTAAAATGGTAATCTATAACCAAGTACCTGAAGATTTATCTAGTATATCTTGTATCTGCTATCTATTTAAAGTGCTGTTGTCATCAGAAATTATTGATTCATCCACAATATAAAGCTTTTTATTTAATTCACTGTACCGGGCATTAGGAGTCCTGACCAGATGACCATCAACATTATAATGTATTGAATATGCAACAAAATATAATGCATCTGGCCTCAATCAGATGATGCCAAATACAGCTAGCGCTGTTAGTGGGGAAAATCCGTCAGCACCATGTCCCCCCAAAAGACATAAAGTACTTTGGGGAGACGCAAGGTAATGATTAATTTTGGAATTTTAAATATAAGTATAAACTGGTTTTATGTGACAAATAGTTACTTTTTGCTCATCAGCCATTCCTTCCCTAATTTCTCTGAACACCCCCTTTTGTTGGGATACAGATCGCAGGGTATATCTGTTCTTTATATTGTGAGTGTGCAATTTATATAGGAATATTCTTTTGCTTTCTCAAATTACTACATTAAATATATTTGTTTTTCTTTTACAAACATAATAATATGTTGGGAGAGTATTTAATATTAACAGGTATTTCACTGCTATGCACATACAACTTTATTTATTTACTCTTTAGAGTTGAGTGTTTTTAGGGAATGTATATTGGTGTTTTTTGCTGTACTTTTTTTTCCTCACTGTTGTTTAAGTATCTATTAAGTGCCATTATACTTTCATCTCTGAAAGTTATAGGTTATGATTGCTGATTGTATAACCATGCACTATTTATTGATTTATGTATATAGCAATTACTTAGTAGATCCTTCAGAAATCTATAGTGAAGAACAAGAGCAAAAGTTTAAGAAACACTTATGTATTTTCTACAAATGCTACAAACTCTACAGTTTCAGCACTTAGAATTATCACTCACCTTTACAAGGTTACTAGAAGGCAAAGGTTCTGTATGGCTATCATTTCCAAGTCCTGAATCATCGGCATCAATAAGATTGTCTATGGGGACATCTTGCTTTGGTTTCATGAAAGTAAAGTCATTTTCACTTGAATCCAGAGCCACACACACATTGTATGAGTATGGCAGAGGTAATGTTTCATTGTTATATTGGGAAAGCATTCTAGGATCCACTTGAGAATAAAGATTGGTACTGAAAGATCCAAAGGTTGGAGAGGATGTTGCTTGTTTACATTTGGAAATGCTAACTAACATAACACTTAAAATAAATAAAAATGAAATCAGGGCTAAAGCAATTACTAAATACATTTGTAAGTTAGGTGTAGAGTTTTCATCATTACGTTCATTAGTGAATTTGGGAGCCACTTGTTGGAAAGAATCTGCAATAATAAAACTTAAGGTTGCTGTTGCAGACAGAGAGGGGACTCCATTGTCTTTTACAAAAACCACCATCTTATATTTTAAAATATCCTTCTGTTCAAAGACACGTGATGTTCTGATTTCCCCTGTGTGCGGACTTATGGTGAAGGATGATGGTTCTGAAACTTGTAAAAAATGGTAAGAGAGCCATGCATTATGCCCTGAGTCAGCATCAACTGCAACCACCTTAGTTATTAAAGAACTTTCTTCAGATGAAAATGGTACAATCTCAAACATAGTTGAACCATCATTTTCTGTTGATGGGTATAAAATTCTTGGTGAATTATCATTTTGATCGACTATATGAATAATTAATGTTGTATTACTGCTCAGAGATGGAGATCCATTGTCTTTAGACGTTACTTGGAGTTGAAACTCCTTGTGTTGCTCATAATCAAATGATCGCTGAGCATAGAGAACTCCAGTCTCTATATTGATGGAAAGATAAGACGATACTGGGATATCTTCAGTGTATGTGCTGGATATTGAATAAATAATCTTGGCATTGTCTCCAATGTCAAAATCCAAGGCATGTATACTGTAAATTGAGGCCCCTGGTAAATTGTTTTCTGGTACATATGCAACATAAGTAGATTTTGTAAATACTGGAGGATTGTCATTAATATCTGATATATCCAACCTGATAGTTCTTGTAGTAGAAAGGGGAGGAGATCCCCAATCAGATGCTTGGACAGTGATATTATAACATGATTCTTTCTCTCTGTCCATGGCTTTTGTTGTAACAATTTTGTAATATTTACTCGATGACAATACCAACTGAAAAGGAAGTTTATCTATGATTTGACAGTCAACTTCTCCATTTTCTCCTGAATCTTTATCATGAACTTTAATCAACGCAATCATTGTGCCTGGTGGGGAATCCTCAGGAATAGGTGAAGTTAATGAAGTGACATATATTTCTGGAGCATTGTCATTTTCATCTATTAGTTCTATTAAAACCTTGGAATGGGTTACAAGCCCACCACCATCCTTTGCTTGTATAGACATTTCATAGGTTTGTACTTCTTCAAAATCTAATTTTCTGTTGGTTTTAATTTCTCCACTTGTAGCATTAATACAAAACACAGTACTAGAAATAACATTTTCAGATGTTTTTCTGAAGGAATATGTGATCTGTGCATTAGAACCTTCATCTTGATCAGTTGCAGTTACATGCAGCAGTATAAAATTAATTGGTGTATTTTCACTTACACTCATTTTATAGATTTCTTCAGTAAATATAGGGAAATTATCATTGGCATCAGTAATAATAATCTTGATCAAAGCAGTTCCAGATCTAACAGGAGTGCCTCCATCCATTGCAGTTAAAATTAATTCATGGATGTTTTGTCTCTCTCGATCTAAAGGTTTCTCTAAGACAAGTTCTGGAAATTTGCTGCCATCAGTGCTGGTCTTTTCACTCAGTGTAAAATGCTGATTATCACTGAGCTTGTATGTCTGTATAGAATTAATCCCAATGTCTGGATCTTCTGCATTTTGCAACATAAAATGTGTTCCTGGTGAAGTCAATTCTATCATTTCTAAAGAAATGGTATCATGAAAAAATGTTGGAGAATTATCATTAATATCCTGAATTTCAATAGTAATAGGAAAAACATTTAAAGGATTTTCTACCACTGCATCAAAGGTTAGAATGCAGGGATGTGTTCTTCCACACAGAGACTCTCTATTTATATTGTCTCTAACATATAAATTTCCATTTTGCAAGTTGATAAAAAAATATTTCTCTGAAATTTGGGAAACAATACAAAATTTTCTAAATGAGAGCTGCTTTATATCTAATCCAAGGTCTTTTGCAATATTTCCTATGACAGAGTCTTTTCTCATTTCTTCATCAATGGAATAATGAAGCTGACCAGATACTGAATGAAAAAGCCATGAAAATAAGAAGGAAAACATTACTTGCCATCGGATTCTATATTTCTGCGATTCATGTGTTTTCATCTTTGCTGTCTTCAAGGAAATATGCTTTAAAGGAAAGTTGTTTGTAATCCAGTTAAGAGGACATCGTCCAGTGCTGAATTTACTTCTTTAGGGTGGAATAACAAGCAGAGTATACTGTGCTCTGTTTGTGTGAAAATCCAAAAGTGGCTGTGTTTCTTCCTGCAGATCTGCAGTGTGTTTTAGTGATGGAAATATCAGTGGATCTCCAGATTCGTATTCTTCTCCTTATTGGTCAAACAGCGGCGCTCAGAGGTATAAATGTGGAACTGCACGATCAAGAAGGTTTTTTTAGACAGCCAAACTTACCCTTTGCATTCAAAGCTAATTTTGAATTTAAAGCCAAAGTAGCTGAACTGAAAGCATAGGTGACTTAGCATTTTTTTGGTGGTTTGGCTATTTTTTCTTTGAATTTGAAATTCTCTCTGAATTTACCACCTTTTTTCACTTTAGTGAATAACCTTGATAGTGTTTTAATAGATGTTATCTATGGATTAGTGGAATATTCCTGATTTAAACAAAATGCCAAATAAATAATGTAAGCATTAGAATATAAAAATAAGTAATGGATTACTTTACATATATAATGCAAACACCAGTTTACTCATAAAAAGAAAAAAAATACAAAAGTCTGCCTAATAATTCATTTAAAACACTGATAAAATGTAATTAATCATAGCCATTAATCTGTAGGCACGTTTAAAAACTATTATCAATACATTTTCCCCATTGTATATGTCTTTTTTCAATAATGCTATAATTGATATATTTTTAAATCAGCATTGCAGCATATGTATTGAAGTTAAATTAAACAAAACAAAACCATGGAAAGAGATATTTGAATTACATATTGATGAAAGTATGATGCCAATGGGAAATGTGGATATTTAACAGTTTAATAGAGTTTTTTTTATACAGAGTTTGTATAAAAAAATAACTGTGCTCTCTGTCATTAACATACAAAAATCATGGTTTTGCTTAGCGTTCTATATTAATATTTAAATGTTTTTTGAACACTGTTTTGTCTTGTTATGTTCAAATATGATGTCATTGTGGGTCTTTGAATAAGCCAGGCAACGACCTTACCAAAGGAAGGTTAATATAATCATGATAATCACAGAGCAGAAAAATTTAAAGCGTTACAATTAACATCATAACCACTACAGCCTGCTGCAGTAGTTATGATGGTAGGAGAACCTCAGTGCCATTACCCAGTAATGGGGCAAAATATTTTACTGCCTTTTGCCTGGGTCCAGCTTGGTGCCAATCTTCCCTTCATGACTGCTGAATGACTTATGGCTTATGCCGATCCTGCAATCCATGCATTGGCTAAGAGCATTAAAGGCGCACTCTTAAAGTATTACTATTATTATTTATAAATCACCAACAAATTCCGCTCTGCTGTACAGTAGGTGGACTAGGAACAGAGGGTTTTGAGGGCACTGTTCAAATGAGCTTAATTCTTGAAGGAGTAGGTTAAAGTGGCCAAGGAACTAGCGTAGGATGTCTTTCCTATGGGAAAAATAGGTTACTAGAATAGTTTACAGTAAAGGGTTAGTTTATTAGATGACATAGTTGCAGGAGAGGTAGCAGGGCAGGTTACTAAGGTGCGGGGAGGGGAAGCTATTAACAGTTTATTTGACATGCTTTCTTAAAGAAATACATTTTAATGATCTTTTGAAGGAACTAACACTGGATGAGAGTCTAATGGAGGAGGAAAGGGAGCGCCATATGAACATAAATGAACCAATGAATGAGCCTCTGTGCAAGGAATATGTACAAAATATGTACAAATATGTACAAAACTGACATTACTCAGCCCAGAACTCAAGTTCCGGCTAATGACACTGGAGGAGGTGGAAATATACCTCTGGTACCTAGCTTGAATATCTTTGTTTGTGCAATATTTCATACTAAAATTCTGCATATACAGGCATCTTGCACCATGACTACTTTAAAACACTGACGTGGCTGTGGTGCTTGGTGTACACGTTTATCTATGGCAAGTAAGATACATTTTAGTTTTTTACCACAATCATTAAGCAAATTCCTAAATATAAACTGCTTTCCTAGATATTGAAAATAGACTTTGCAGATATACAGACCCAGTAATTATTTCAGAACTAAAAAAGTTTATGTACATAGGATAAGGGGGTATTCAGAGTGCTGTAGACACTATGGCATATTGTAGTGATTAAGGTACACAGAGCTTTCAGATGCTATCATCCTGCTAAGTATTAAACATGTTTTTCAATATTAAGAAAAAAGGTAAATTGGATTAAATGTTAATATTTCAGACTGCAGCATATTTTATATATTATTTTTTATACATTGTGTAGGTAAAAAAATGAAAAATACAAAGAAAATATATTTTGAAAAAAAATGTATTCTGTACCAAAATGTCCCCATTTCTCTTTTAAATCTAAAAATTCTGGGAAACCAAATGGCTGCATTGTATAAGACAATTCTATCATTACAACTGTATGGGGTATTAAGCAAAACGAGCAGAAGTTTTTGGGAAATTTAATATGGAAATTGGCAGGGCACTCATGTATGAAAAGGATATACATGGAAACACTCCCGAACCGGACAATAGCAAATGGTGTTAAATGTTTCATATTTAAAAGAATTACATTACTAAAGTTTGCTTATATACTAAATTTAAAATGAAAAGAAATTGAAAAAAAGAATATACATTGTTTTCAGTAATTCTACTTTAATTACATAGTTTAAATCTAAATTAAATGATTTATCAATTAACCAATTATAAGTTTCATCAGACCAGGACATTATTAATAATCAATGATTATATATTATATCATTTACTACACAGAACCCAGACCAACAATTATTATAGCGCTTTCCCCCTAACTCAACCTAGAGCGCTTTAAGCATATTTACGTCTCATAAAAATTATAAATGTTGATCTTGAATGGCTTGAGTAAAAAATTATAAATCTTTAGTCTTTTGGGTAAATGTCCAGAGCAGAATCATCTCACAATATGGCGAAAAGCTCTCCCACACCATTTGTGGTAAATTCTTGGCTTAGAACTTTATTTAAGTAATATGTTCTTTTATAAAGATGTGCTTTGTAAAAGAAGAGAGCAGAGGCAAAACATTTTGAAAAAAAAGAAAGAAAAAGACTGTGTTTTTTTAAAACATAAAAGTGTCATATTACAAAAATGTTTGACTGAAACATTTTTTTGGGGTAGAAAAGTAGTTTTTAAGTTTTCTTTGCAGTAAGGATGTTTAACTTTGTAATGCAATTCATTGTGCTACATATTTTGCCTACTGACTTTTCTTGCTACACTTTGGGATTCTGGCAGCAGACCTAAATATATCTTAACATGTCAATGTCCTATGTAACAAGAAGCACCATAGCTCTCATGATTAACTGGCTAAGTGTACTTAATATTTCCTGTCTATGGTTATACATGGATGTAGCCTTCACAAGACATTTTGTCTTTTGATCTGTTTTGTTAAGTAATAATTAAACTACTCACTTTGAACATGGTAAATTTCCAAGTGTATCAATTACCAACGTTTGTGTGTAAAGGCATTTTACATCTATTCACTGGAATACAAAGTCTTGAAGTTTATTTTACAACCCTGGAGTTAACATGAGAACTAGTAAATTAATGAAAATAACTGAAAGTAGATGATTACTTTCAAATATGACTTGTTTTTAAATAAACGATTTCCGGCTTAACTCTTTTACCAATCTTCTATAGTAATTGTATCCTACTTTTCTAACAGAATTCTGAGAGCTAATAAATTCAGCTCAAAAAATACCAACGTCTGATTGGCAGCTTGTATCACAGACTCTATGCAGCCTTTTTTCAATTTGAGATTGAGATTTGCAGTTGTCACTGTGATTAATATCTGAACACATCAGAAATATTATGTGAAGTACAGAAACAGTAGATTCAGAAACCTTGTTTTAAAATGTAACAATTATCAAACTCTACCACTTTAAATTTGTGTATTAGTACTCACCTTCTCAAGAATATTAGAAGGTATTGGATCTGTTGAGTTTTCATTTCCAATTCCCGAGTCATCAGCATCGATAAGATTGTCTGTGGGGACATCTTGCTTTGGTTTTATAAAAGTAAAGTCACTTTCACTTGAATCCAAAGCCACACACACATTGTATGAGTATGGCAGAGGTAAAGTTCCATTGTTATATTGGGAAAGCATTCTGGGATCAACTTGAGAATAAAGATTGGTACTGAGAGATCCAAAGGCTGGAGGGGATTTTGACTCTTTCCATTTGGATATGATAACTAACATAACACTTAAAATAAATAAAAATGAAATCAGTGCTAATGCAATTACTAAATACATTTGTAGGTTAGGCAGAGAGTCTTCATTATTGAGTTGATTAGTGAATTTAGGAGCCACTTGTTGAAAAGAATCTGCAATAATAAAACTTAAAGTTGTTGTTGCTGTCAGAGAGGGGACTCCATTGTCTTTCACCATAACTACCAGCTTATATTTAAGAACATCCTTCTGTTCAAAGATATGTGATGTCCTTATTTCTCCTGTGTGCTGACTAATGCTGAAGGGAGAAGGTTCTGACACTTGCATGAAATGATAAGAGAGCCAAGCATTATGTCCTGAGTCAGCATCCACGGCAACTACCTTCGTTATTAAAGAACCTTCCATAGAGGCAAAGGGAACCAACTCAAACAAAGCAGTGCCATCATTTTCTGGTGATGGATACAAAATATTTGGTGAATTGTCATTCTGATCTATTATGTGTATAATTAATGTTGTATTACTACTCAGAGATGGGGATCCATTGTCTTTAGCAGTTACTTGTATTTGAAACTCCTTGTGTTGCTCATAATCAAATGACCGCTGAGCGTAGAGAACTCCAGTCTCTATATTGATGGAAAGATAAGAGGACACCGGGATATCTTCTGTTTTTGTACTGGAAATGGAATAAATAATCTTGGCATTCTCTTCAATGTCAAAATCCAGTGCATTCATACGGTAAATGGAGGCTCCTGGTAAATTGTTTTCTGGTACATATGCAACATAAGTAGATTTTGTAAATACTGGAGGATTGTCATTAATATCTGATATATCCAACCTAATAGTTCTTGTAGTGGAAAGTGGAGGAGATCCCCTATCAGATGCTTGAACTGTGATATTATAACATGATTCTTTCTCTCTGTCCATTGCTTTTGTTGTAACGATTTTGTAATATTTACTCGATGACAATATTAACTGAAATGCAAGTTTCTCAGTGATTATACAGTCAACTTCTCCATTTTCCCCATAATCGTTATCATGAACTTTAATCAGTGCAATGAGTGTGCCTTGTGTGGAATCCTCAGAAATAGGAGAATTTAATGAGGTAATGGATATATCAGGTGCGTTATCATTTTCATCTACTATTTCTACTAAGACCTTGGAGTGGGCCAAAAGCCCACCACTGTCCTTTGCTTGTACAGACATTTCATAATTTCTTACTTTTTCAAAATCTAATTTTTGATTTGTTTTAATTTCTCCCGTTGTGGCATTAATAGTAAACATTGCAGTAGAAAGTGCATTTGTAGAGGTTTTACTAAAAGAATATGTGATCTGGGCATTGGAGCCTTCATCTTGATCAGTTGCAGTAACATGAAGCAGTGTAAAGTTAACAGGAGTATTTTCACTTATACTCACTTTATATACTTCCTGAGAAAATACAGGGAAATTGTCATTGACATCAGCAATTACAATTTTTACAAGAACACTGCAAGATCTAATGGGATTCCCTCCATCCAGTGCTGTTAGAATTAATTCATGAACATTTTGTGTCTCCCGATCTAAAGGTTTTTGTAAGACAAGCTCTGGAAATTTGCTGCCATCAGTGCTGGTCTTTTCACTCAGTGTAAAATGCTGATTATCACTGAGCTTGTATGTCTGTACAGAATTAATGCCAATATCTGGATCTTCTGCATTTTGTAAAATAAAATGTGTTCCTGGTGAACTAGTTTCAACAATTTCAAATGAAATGGTTTCATGATAAAATATTGGAGAATTGTCATTTATATCCTGAATTTCAATGGTGACAGGGATAACATTTAAAGGATTTTCAACCACTGCATCAAAGGTTAGTAAGCAGGGAGCTATGACCCCACACAATGTCTCTCTATCTATCCTTTCTTTAATGTATAAATTTCCATTTTGTAAATTCATAGAAAAATATTTTTCTGAAACTTGGGAAACAATACAAAATTTTCTAAGTGAGAGCTGCTTAATATCTAAATCAAGGTCTTTAGCAATATTAGCTATAACAGAGTTTTTTCTCATTTCTTCATCAATGGAATAATGAAGCTGAGAAGAGACTGAATGACAAATTATGGAAAATAGAAAGGACAACATTACTTGCCATCTGATTCCTTTGTGTTTCTGTAATTCCTGGATTTTCATCTTTTTCTTCAAAGTAATATTCTTGCATAGAATAAAGTTGTTTATAATCCAGTTGGGAGGTCAGAATCCAGTGCTAAATTATATTCTTATTTAGATATAACCATATAAACTGTGCTTTGTTTGTGAGAGAATCCAAAAATGGCTGTGCTTCTTCTTGCAGATCTGCAGTGTGTGTTACTGATGGAATATCAGTGGATCTCCAGCTCTGTATTCTTCTCCTTATTGGTCAAACAGCGGCGCTCAGAGGTATAAATGGAGAACTACACTAGAGTGAAGGTTTTTCTTTAACATGTGATGTAAGTGCAATATAAACTATGCTCACTTTCCTCAAATGCTAAATAAATGATGTTTTTATGTCTCGAACATCAAATATAGTGAATTGTTGCTTCACAAATGCTCAATTTAAACATACAAAAAGAAAATGGAAAACTAATCTCAATAAGTAGAAGTATATTTAAAGAAATGTGTATTATGTCAAATGTAACATTTCCCCCCTTGCAGAAAATTTTATACTTGTAATGCTATAACATATATTATTTTAATTAATCAATATAGCACATTAAACAAACTTATATAAAACAAAGCAAAACACGTTTAAATAAATATCTATCACTAAAAAACAGAATTGAAATATAACTTCTGTAAATACATTTATTTACCACAGGTATTTTGTGCAGCATAAGTCTTCTATTCTATGTTCCTTTGATGTAAAAACCCTGCTTGTTTAACTCAGTACCGGGATATAGTTTTGTGTGATAACTGGCTGTTTTGTCACTTTCATGCAGAAGTAAGGTTATGTGAAAAGATTAATATGTTCACATAATTGCAGATGATTGTACTAAGCATGTCCCCAAGCCCAATACTTCTAGGCCTATGCCAAATAAGCAGTACAGGGAACAACATGCTAACTGGGAAATATGTGCACTCAGAAACAATTCTTTTTTAGTTTTAGAAAACAAACTTGACAAACAAAGACAATACGCAATAAATTAATTTTCAGGATCAGTTTAGTTAAGGTTTAGGAAATTCTATGAATATGTAAAGACAGCAAAACAAGTTGAAAGGGTTAAATTTATTGCAGTGCTAATGGTGCTTAGGCACTGTTCTCCTGGTTTGCAGCAAACCATTTTGAGTGGTTTCCTAAAAATAAAACTCTACTACATCCTACTGCCTGGCCCAATAAGCTGCTGTAGCTCTACCATTGTATATATACAAGTCTACATTAGCTGTGCAATATTGAAAAAACAACTAAAGGTTGGGAGCTGTGCAGCATCAATAACAAAAAAAAATTATATAAATATAAATAAGAGCTAAAACAAAATAAGGAAAATACACCCTCCACCTGGGTATTCAGAGGCCCACTGGACTCCTCCACCAAAAGAGTCTGCAGATCCTCCATCTCCTGCACCACACCTGTACCTCCAGAGCATATGTCTTCACATGCCTTACCCAACACCAGTGACACTCTAGGCAAAAGCCTGCGCCACTCATGGCCACCGGTATAACAAAAGTCAACACAGTCTGGCACCACAGGGCTCACTATGTTGGGGACAATTCTCTCCAGGCCTCCCCACATACTGAGAGGTCGATGGCATTACACTTTCTGGGAACAGGCAGCTTGGGGGCTTCAGCAGTCAATCAGCAACCCTCCAGGGTACAAGAGTATCATGTTGAAACCCTTATTCTCATTTTGTCTTGTAGCCACAAAGCGAGCCCTGTGTTATGCAAGTATCTCTGTGACCGGGCAGGAGACATCCAGGGAGAGGGATGCACCATCTTCAGTAGTCCTTCAAGGTCTCAAACTATAAGCTGGCATAGCCCCCTCCAGCTGAGGGGAAATCGAGGTCGGACCCCCAATCATTACATGTCTCAAACTATGTAGGCTCACATTGTTTCATTTCAGCAGTCCTCTGGCACATATCAGCCAGCTGCCTGTCATTACTGTTGAGCCACATGACGTCAGAACTAGGTGCATGATCAGGCCCAGGGTGCTGCCAGGCATAATTGCTCGATGTAAACCCGGAATCACATAGAATGAGTGGTGTTTTGGGCTCAAGCAAACTCAGTGAGCCCAAAAATGTCCAATTTTGTGGGCCTGAGACAGGAGCTGGAAAAGATGGTTGCTGCCCTGCTTGGCGGCCTGGCCCGGCACCCCATGTATAATATGTATGTCATATTAATTGTCAAAGATTAGACAGCATAGTGACAAAATGGATATTATCCAAATAAAATTATTTTAAATAGAAATAGTTTGACATACATAGTGTGGAACCAATCATTATTGGCTACAATACATGGATATCCCTTGATTTACTTTTCAAGAGTTTGAAACCACCATGTTCGAATAAAGCATTTTTTTTTTACACACAATAATATGATAAGTAGTGATGTCACGAACATAAAATTTTCGGTTCGCGAACGGCGAACGCGAACTTCTGCAAATGTTCGCGAACGGCCAAACCGGGCGAACCGCCATAGACTTCAATGGGCAGGCGATTTTTAAAACCCACAAGGACTCTTTCTGGCCACAATAGTGATGGAAAAGTTGTTTCAAGGGGACTAACACCTGGACTGTGGCATGCCGGAGGGGGATCCATGGCAAAACTCCCATGGGAAATTACATAGTTGATGCAGAGTCTGGTTTTAATCCATAAAGGGCATAAATCACCTAACATTCCTAAATTGTTTGGAATAACATGCTTTAAAGCATCAGATATGATGTTGTATCGATCAGGTAGTGTAAGGGTTACGCCCGCTTCACAGTGACAGACCAAACTCCCTGTTTAACGCACCGCAAACAACCTCAAACAGTCCATTTGCACAACCGCAAACTCCCCATTTACACATGTTTTAGTGCAAACTAGTCTAACTACTAATATAGTTGAAACATGCTACTTTTATTCATGCCAGACAACCATGCAGGCCAGACTAACAAACATGCCAGGGCCAATCATAGTTAACCACCTCAGATAGTAACATGGCTCCCTCTATATACAGAGTAACATGGCTCCCTCTATATACAGAGTAACATGGCTCCCTCTATATACAGTGTAACATGGCTCCCCTCTATATACAGAGTAACATGGCTCCCCTCTATATACAGTGTAAACATGGCTCCTCTCTATATACAGAGTAACATGGCTCCCTCTATATACCGTGTAAACATGGCTCCTCTCTATATACAGAGTAACATGGCTTCCCTCTATATACCATGTAAACATGGCTCCCTCTATATACAGAATAACATGGCTCCCTCTATATACAGAGTAACATGGCTTCCCTCTATATACCGTGTAAACATGGCTCCGTCTATATACAGAAGAACATGGCTACCTCTATATACAGAGTAACATGGCTCCCCTCTATATACAGTGTAAACATGGCTCCCTCTATATACAGAGTAACATGGCTCCCTCTATATACAGAATAACATGGCTCCCTCTATATACAGAGTAACATGGCTTCCCTCTATATACCATGTAAACATGGCTCCTCTCTATATACAGAATAACATGGCTCCCTCTATATACAGAGTAACATGGCTCCTCTCTATATACAGAGTAACATGGCTCCCCTCTATATACAGAGTAACATGGCTCCCTCTATATACGGTGTAAACATGGCTCCTCTCCATATACAGAGTAACATGGCTTCCCTCTATATACTGTGTAAACATGGCTCCCTCTATATACAGAATACCATGGCTCCCTCTATATACAGAGTAACATGGCTCCCTCTATATACCGTGTAAACATGGCTCCCTCTATATACAGTGTAAACATGGCTCCTCTCTATATACAGAGTAACATGGCTTCCCTCTATATACCGTGTAAACATGGCTCCCTCTATATACAGAATAACATGGCTCCTGAGCGGCGAGTGGGGGTCCTAAGTTACAATAAGAGGGGGGGACCTACTGTCCTCCCCCCAGCCCCCACCCCTGAGCTGCGGGTGGAGGCCCTATAAAAGAATAATGGGGGGGACCTACTGTCCTCCCCCCGGCCCCCACCCCTGCGCGGCAGGTGGGGGCCTTAAGTTACAATAAGGGGGGGACCTACTGTCCTCCCTCCTGGCCCCCACCCCTGCACGGTGGGTGGGGGCCCTAAAAAACAATAAGGGGGGACCTACTGTCCCCCCTGACCCCCACCCCTGAGCGGCGGGTGGGGGCCCTAAATGAAAATTCCCCCTCCCCCATCAAAGGTGACTAGGGGTCCCCAAGCCCCTAGTCACACACCCAAATAAAAAAGCCCCTACCTACCCCCCTCACCCTAAAAAATAGTGAGGGGGAATAAAATTACTACCCTGTAAAGTAAAATTCAACTTGCTATTCAACGTCTTCTTTTTTCTAAAATCTTCATTTTTCAGCCCCAAAAAAGGCCAAATAAAAAGCCATTATATACGTTGAACTTAAAAATAAAATAAAAAACCCGAGCGCAAAAAAAAAAAATTAATACATCTTCACCCATGGAGGGCTCCGCGCAGACTAGGGAATTAACATATACCCTATTGTTACAATTGTTACTTGAAAAGCATGAGGAATGCCATTGGGGTACCACATGCTCATTTGTTATACCTCCATGCACTACAAAAATAAAGAATACAAAAAATAATAATAATAATAAAAAAAAAAAAAAAAAATTATGCAGCTTCCAAATGAATCTAAAATGGATGCTGTCCAGGAGGTGGGAGGGTCTGCTAGGTAGGGTGTGCTGCTGATTGGCTGGAATGTGTCTGCTGACTGTGAGGTACAGGGTCAAAGTTTACTCAATGATGACGAATAGGGGGCGGATCGAACCGCGCATGTGTTTGCCCGCCGTGGCGAACGCGAACACGAACACGCTATGTTCGCCAGGAACTATTTGACGGCGAACCGTTCGGTACATCACTAATGATAAGCAGTGCCTTACGCATAGTCACATGTAAGGTGTAAGGATCACATACTTTTTCATACTTCATATGAATCTAATTCTAAACTTATCTAACCAAATAGCAGTAATCATGAATAGTAAAATATTGAAAAGCTAAACATGACCTAAAAAAATTAAATAAATAAGTAGAAGAAGACAGTTCCTTAACTCACAAAAAAAATACATTTTAAAAATTGATAGAAAGTAATTATTAGTTGCAAATCTGATGTTTCTTTAGTATCAATTCGTAGAGATTTTCCAATCAATCCTGCCCTTTAGCCACTGCATATTTCTTAAATCCAACTGGGGTTTCTTCCATATTTAGTTCAGAACTTGGTATTGAGTTCATTCACAATAAACATATGAATGAAGACACTATCCAAGCTAAGAAAAGTTCAATCTAATTGATCATAGTTAAAGGTGTTAAATATTCTAGAAATAATTCAACATTAATATAATTAACTTTTGTCTGTTCACTAACCTTTATAAAAATAACACATTCTGAAAACAGAAGTCTGTATGGTTTTCAAAAATGTAACTTAAGTGACTTTTGAAAAGGAAAATATTGTATGTAAATGATCCACCAACAGAACATTGGCTGTCACAGTTAAAATATTAGTATTTATTATATATATCATATATATAGCCTGTTACACAGAATCCGCAAACTACAAAGACAGTCCAGAGTAAAAAATAAAAAGGAACATTGTATTGTTTTAAAAGCCATTACACACGAAACAAAAACTAACAAAACACTGATAACATGTGGTGCAAATGTTTTATTGACAAACATTTTGTATAACTAAAGTGTCCATAAAGGTAAGGTGGTATAATTTTTTTCATATTTTTAAATCAAATACATTGTTTAATTATTTTGCCTACTGAGTTTGCTTTCTACATATATAGCAATCTTCAATATGGGTTTAGCAACTCATTTTATCATGGGAACTAGTATATAAGAGTTGCGTCCTTTTTTACCAGGTATGTACCAGGTATGTTATACAATAATGCAAATTAAAGGGACACTATAGTCACCAAAACAACTTTTGCTTAATGAAGCAATTTTGGAGTATAAATCATGCCCCTGCAGTCTCACTGCGCAGTTCTCTGCCATTTAGTCATTAAATCACTTAGCTTATGTAGCCCTAGTCACACTTTCCTGCATGTGACTTACACAGCCTACATTTGGATATGATAACTAACAAAACACTTAAAATAAATAAAAATGAAATTAGTGCTAAAGCAATTACTAAATACATGTGTAAGTTAGGTGAAGAATCATCACAGCCGAATTCACTAGTGAATTTGGGAACCACTTGTTGGAAATAATCTGCAATAATTATACTTAAAGTTGTTGTTGCTGACAGGGAGGGGACTCCATTGTCTTTCACAATAACTATACTTCCTGTTAAGAGTCACTCAATGTTTTCATTTCCTTTCTTGTAAATTCTATTTAATTTATAATTACTTTTAATAGCTTGCTAGACCCTACAGGAGCCTCATGTATGTAATTCAATTTCAATCTGCAGAGCAGGAGATGAAATCTTTTAAAGTAAGTTAAATCTGATTAAAAATGAAACCATTTTGTTTTCATGCAGTCTGTGTCAGTCACAGCCAGGGGAGGTGTGGCTAGGGCTGCATAAACAGAAACAAAAGTGATTTATTATTTATTTATTTATAAAATATTTTACCAGGAAAGTTACATTCTCATAAATGACAGATAATTGAGCAGTGACACTTCAGTGGCATGATCGATGCACAAAAACTGCTTCATTAAGCTAAAGTTGTTTTGGTGAGTATAGTCATTTTATATTTCTAAGAAATATATACAGATTAAGTTTGTTTATCTTAATGGCCAACTGTTCTAGCATATACTACAGTACAAATTTTATTTTGATTAGCTAAGTCATGGAATACAATGCTGGTTGTACAGCAGATATCAACATTAACTGAACATAGTACAATAAAGATCATACCTAATGTAGCATGGACACCCAGCACACAACTGGAAAACAGAGGGTTGTATTTAAAAAACTAGGAATTGTAGTGAACTGCATGTCCTAAAATTGCAATTCTATTGTTAATCCTTCGCCATCCTTAGTTTTGTGCATTAACCAATAGTATATTTAGGACATTAACAAAATCAAATCAAAATGATAAGTTAAAATAGATATTGTCTATTCACCATTATCAAATGCATGGAGTTAATTGAATTTAGGCCAAGTAGCAGAAGTGGGGACAATTCCAAGCTCTGATTGGCTGTTTTTGGCACATACTCCAAACAGCCTTGCCAGATCCCTAACTGTTCTAATGTGTTTCTCATACTATATGTTGTTAGCTTATCTAATTAATCATACATTGCTCACAGAACATATCAGAAATGTCATGTTGAGTAAAGGAACAAGAGGATGAGAACCTGGCATCATAAATATAAAATTCTACTATTTAGTTTCTAAAGTTAGCACTTACCTTCTCAAGACTTTTAGAAGGCAAAGGTTCGGTCAAGTTTTCATTTCCTGAGTCATCAGCATCAATAAGATTGTCTGTGGGGACATCCTGCTTTGGTTTTATAAACGTAAAGTCACTTTCACTTGAATCCAGAGCCACACACACATTGTATGAGTAAGGCAGAGGTAAAGTTCCATTGTTATATTGGGAAAGCATTCTAGGATCCACGTGTGAATAAAGATTGGTACTGAGAGAGCCAAAGGCTGTAGGGGATTTTGAATGCTTACATTTGGATATGATAACTAACATAACACTTAAAATAAATAAAAATGAAATAAGTGCTAAAGCAATTACTAAATACATTTGTAAGTTAGGTGGAGAATCATTATCACTGAGCTCACTAGTGAATTTGGGGATCACTTGTTGAAAAGAATCTGCAATAATTATACTTAAAGTTGTTGTTGCTGACAGTGAGGGGACTCCATTGTCTTTCACCATAACTACCAGCTTATATTTAAGAAGATCTTTCTGTTCAAAGACACGTGATGTCCTTATTTCTCCAGTGTGCTGACTAATGCTGAAGGGAGAAGGTTCTGACACTTGCATGAAATGGTAAGAGAGCCAAGCATTATGTCCTGAGTCAGCATCCACTGCAACCACCTTAGTTATTAAATAACCTTCCATAGAGGCAAAGGGAACCAACTCAAACAAAGTAGTGCCATCATTTTCTGGTGATGGATACAAGATCTTTGGTGAATTATCATTCTGATCTACTATGTGTATAATTAATGTTGTATTACTACTCAGAGATGGGGATCCATTGTCTTTTGCCGTTACTTGTATTTGAAACTCCTTGTGTTGCTCATAATCAAATGATCGCTGAGCATAGAGAACTCCAGTCTCTATATTAATGGAAAGGTAAGAAGATACTGGTATATCTTCTGTGTATGTGCTAAAAATTGAATAAATGATCTTGGCATTTTCTTCAATGTCAAAATCCAGTGCATGTATACTGTAAATTGAGGCCCCTGGTAAATTGTTTTCTGGTACGTATGCAACATAACTAGATTTTGTAAATACTGGAGGATTGTCATTAATGTCTGATATATCCAATCTGATCGTTCTTATAGTGGAAAGTGGAGGAGATCCCCTATCAGATGCTTGAACTGTGATATTATAACATGATTCTTTCTCTCTGTCCATGGCTTTTGTTGTAACAATTTTATAATATTTACTCGATGACAATACTAACTGAAAAGGAAGTTTATCAGTGATTAGACAGTCAACTTCTCCATTTTCTCCTGAATCTTTATCATGAACTTTAATCAGTGCAATAAGTGTGCCTTGTGTGGAATCCTCAGGAATAGGAGAATTTAATGAGGTAATGGATATATCAGGTGCGTTATCATTTTCATCTACTATTTCTACTAAGACCTTGGAGTGGGCCAAAAGCCCACCACTGTCCTTTGCTTGTACAGACATTTCATAATTTCTTACTTTTTCAAAATCTAATTTTTGATTTGTTTTAATTTCTCCAGTTGTAGCGTTAATAGTAAACATTGCAGTAGAAAGTGCATTTGTAGAGGTTTTACTAAAAGAATATGTAATTTGGGCATTGGAGCCTTCATCTTGATCAGTTGCAGTGACATGGAGCAGGGTAAAGTTAACTGGAATATTTTCACTTATACTCACTTTATAGATTTCATGAGAAAATACAGGGAAATTATCATTGGCATCAGTTATTATAATTTTTACAAGAACACTGCAAGATCTAATGGGATTCCCTCCATCCAGTGCTGTTAGAATTAATTCATGAATGCTTTGTGTCTCCCGATCTAAAGGTTTTTGTAAGACAAGTTCTGGAAATTTGCTGCCATCAGTGCTGGTCTTTTCACTCAGTGCAAAATGCTGATTATCACTGAGCTTGTGTGTTTTTATAGAATTAATGCCAATGTCTGGATCTTCTGCATTTTGTAACATAAAATGTGTTCCTGGTGAAGTCAATTCTATCATTTCTAAAGAAATGGTATCATGATAAAATACTGGAGAATTGTCATTAATATCCTGAATTTCAATGGTGACAGGAAAAACATTTAAAGGATTTTCAACCACTGCATCAAAGGTTAGTAAGCAGGGAGCTGCTGCCCCACACAATGTCTCTCTATCTATCCTGTCTTTAACGTATACATTTCCATTTTGTAAATTCATAGAAAAATATTTCTCTGAAACTTGGGAAACAATACGAAATTTTCGAAGTGAGAGCTGCTTAATATCTAAATCAAGGTCTTTTGCAATATTAGCTATAACAGAGTTTTTTCTCATTTCTTCATCAATGGAATAATGAAGCTGAGAAGAGACTGAATGACAAATTAAGGAAAATAGAAAGGACAACATTACTTGCCATCTGATTCCTTTGTGTTTCTGCAATTCCTGGATTTTCATCTTTATCTTCAAAGTAATATTCTTGTATAGAATAAAGTTGTTTATAATCCAGTTGGGAGGACAGAATCTAGTGCTAAATTCTCTTCTTATTTGGATATAATCATATGAACTGTGCTTTGTTTGTGAAAGAATCCAAAAATGGCTGTGTTCCTTCTTGCAGATCTGCATTGTGTGTTACTGATGGAAATATCAGTGGATCTCCAGCTCTGTGTTCTTCTCCTTATTGGTCAAACAGCGGCGCTCAGAGGTAAAAATGGAGAACTGCACTAGAGTGAAGGTTTTTACTATATAGCAATCCTTATCTTTAACATATGATGTAGGTGCAATATACATTTTGTTCACTATGATCAAATGCTAAATAAATTATGTTTTTATATCTCAAATACCAAATACAGTAATTTGTTGCTTCACAAATGCTTATTTTATACAAAAAAAGAAAAGAGTTAACTAATCCTAACCACTAGTAATAGAAGTATATTTAAAAAAAATGTGTTATACATGTATCATTGTCATAACTTACATTTCCCCCATTGCAGATGCTTTATACTTGTAATGCTATAACATGTATTATTTTAATTAATCAATATAGCCCATTTAACAAACTTATATAAAAAACGTGGAAATAAATATCTATTACTAAACAACAGAATGGAAACATAACTTCCTTATATACTATTATTTGCCACATGTATTTTGTGGTAATATAGGTATAGAGTTGTGTGTTGATAACCATCTCTCATGCAAAAGAAAGGTTATATGAATAATTCTTATAATCACAGGTGATTGTACTAAGCATGCTCCGAAGCCCAACAGGTCTAGGCCCACATCAAATAAGCAGTACAGGCCACAAAATGTTAACTAGTAAGAAACAAACTTATAAACCTAAATATAAACCGTTTGTTCTATTTATACACTTGACAAATAAATCAGGTTTCGGGGTCAGTTCAGTTAAGGTTTAGGGAAGTATGTGGATAAGTAAAGAAAGTAAAAATAAAATTGTAGAGCTTACTGTTCAAAACGTGTTGAGGCACTGTCCTCCTGGTTTACAGCAAACCAGTTTTCAGTGGTTTCCCAAAATCAGAATTCTACTACATCCTACTGCCTGGCCCATCTGCCTAGGCTCTACCAATGTATACTTAAAAGTCTACATTAGCCGTCCTATATTGAAAGGCAACAAAAGGGTGACAACTGTTCAAAATAAAAAAAAAATGTATAGATACATATGTTAAACAACGACTAGATGCATACAAAAACATAATATTCAAGGATATAATTTTTCAATTGTTGGGTAATAAATATTACTGCCATTTTGGGGTCAATAAGTATTTTGTTCCTAGTTTGTTGCAAAATTTGAAATGCTTCAAACTGCTTTTTTTCACCTTCTTTTGGATAAATAGCAAAAAAGATGTGAGGGAGGCTGAATTTGTTGGACACAAGTCTCTTTTCAGCCTATGTAAATATGTAACTATATAGAAGAGCTAAAACAAGATGATGAAAATACAAGGCATTATGTGATCAAATTAGACAACAGAGAAAAACATCTAAATATTCAAATATGTATAAATATTTATGTCATAATAAGTACTAAAGATTACATAGGATAGTGACAACATGGATAACATAATAATAAAATAATTTTAAATATAAATAGTTTAACATATATTTTTAATACCAAAACACTCATAGAATGAATTGCCTGCAATACATGGATATACCTAGATTTTCTTTCCAAGAGCTTGAAGCCACCATGTTAGAATAGATAATTTATTTTACACACGATAATATGACAAGCAGTGCCTTAATCATAATGATCTTGTGCTTTTTCATACTGTATATGAATCTAATTCTAAATTTTTCTAACCAAATAGCAGTAATCATAAATAGCAAAACACTAAATGGTGAACATGACAATAAATAAATAAATACATAAATAAGCAGATGTTGCAAGTTCAGACAACCCAGGTTGGAGCTGATCATCCACTCTTTTTTTTTTTTTTTTTACTTATTACGAAGTTTGTTTATTTACTCTCAAATTTATTTATTTTTTAAATTACTCAGTAACAGAAAGTAAGTATTAGTTACAAATCTGAAGTTTCTTCTGTAATCAATTGTCTGAGAATTTCCAGTCAATCCTGCCATCCTACCATTTTCCATGGGATCGCTCTGCAGATACCATAAATCTAACTGTAGTTTCTTTCATATTTAGTTCAGGATTTAGTAGTGGGTTCATTCATAATAAAGGTATGAATGAAGGGGGTGGAGTGGACCAACATGCACCAACATGAATAAACACATGGTTCCTGAGATTAGGCAGTTACCGAGCGGGGGGCAGACCCATGATATTGGCCTCCTTTTATCACAACCATCTAGGCCTAAAATGGCAGACCTGATGCCTGAATCACCTCAGGACTCATCAGCCACTTATAAGAAGGACCCTGATCTGGCAGTTTTGTAGCCCCTCAGAGGTAAAATCTTACCCCTACATCAAGCAGAACCTCAGCTGGTCTCTAAAACTTATCTTACCAATATGATGACAGATCTCAAGGCCTTCTTTGCGTCTGAAATGGCAGTACTGAAGAAGGATCTAGATGCGCTGACTGGCAGAATCAGGGCCATGGAAGAGGGTATTCAAAGCCTTGGCATAAAACAGGACGCAAATACAGCCCAGCTTTAAGAGGTGACTGTTACATGTGCAATGCTGAATGCTAAGGTGCAACAGCTAGAGGATATCGCAAGGCAACACAATTTGAAAGTAAGAGGGATCCCTGATATCATAGACTCTAGTGAACTGCCGCAGTTTATCAGGCAGTTATTCTCTGCCACGTTAACACCTGTACAGGTTTAGAGTCTCACACTGAATGGCTTCTACCACCTGCATGGGAGCCCTACCTACAAACCGTCTGTCCCAAGAGATGTCATCCTAAGTTTTAAATCTCGTAATGATAAGGAACTATTTTTGTCAACAGTTAGAGGTTAATCACTATTTGTTTTTGAGCAACATTTCTTGAGTTTCTTTTACAACCTCAGAAGTCTAACGTTTCAATGGTGCACATCCATGAAAAGGAGGACTTCACAGCTGAGAGCAGCTGATATCCTGTACAAGTGGGGGTCACCAGGGGCTCTCATAGTTGACCAATGCACTACAAATTAACCACCACAGCCAATGCAGACTCATGCAATCTTTGGGCCTGTCATTCACTGCAACCTCTGGAAACACCAGACCTAGGCACCAGTGAGATGTGGTTAACGGGGCTGTCTTTACACCGGCTACCTCTCCAGCTCTGGGCTAAAATAACGAAGAGGACTGTCACACATAACCAGATATATGCTGCGTGTGTCTCTTTTCTGTTTTGTTTCACATTTGTTATTTTTAGTTTATGATTTTCTATAGTTATTAATGATTCCACTTTGCTGCTGATTTCTAGACCTCCATAGGTCCTTAAAATTATAATGTACTGCTCTAATATCACTAAGTAATGATCCACCCCACCAGAGCTTTGGGGTTATGGAACTCTATATATTCATGCAAGGCTATTGTACTGCCATTGTCTACTTAGTCTGACATATAGCCTAATATGTCTATGCCGTTGTGTACCCTCAACAATGTGTCTCTTGCACACTTGTAACACCATGTCTTTTATATTTTCATTTTATTAGTCCTTATATGTCAGCTATAAAGCATATAGGTGTTACTGTTACAGTCTATATTAAAGCATATAGGTGTATCTTAAAGACACAGGGGTGCCCAAAAGTTAGATCGCCAGATGTTGCAGAACTGCAACTCCCAGGATGCTTTGCATGTCTTTGCATCTCTTAAGAAAGGCAAAGTATCATGGAAGCTGTATTTTCATCTGGGGATCTACCTTACCGGTTTAGCTACTCAATGGGACCTAGTGTTTGAGACCTGTATCTTTATTACCATGTATGTAGCTAATATTAAAGCATTTTAATATTAATAACTAAATTACTGATTCTGGATATGTTACACATATTAATTTTTAGTATATTATTAAACAAATGTTTTGCCATATACTACAGCACTATTTTGATTTTTATTAGCTAAGTCATGGAAGACAATGCTAGTTATACAGAAGATATCAACGTTAGCTGAACATTGTACAATAAATCTCAATACTTTATACAGCATGGTAAAGTACAAAACTAGAAAACAGAGGGTTGTATTCAATAAACCAGGAATTACAGGGAGCTGGCTTGTCTAAAATTGCAATTCCATTGTGAATCCTCCACCATTACTTACTTAGTGCATTAAACAATACTATATTTAGGCCATTAACAAAATCAAATTAAATGGATACATTATTTCATGACATTTTTAATTGCAATTTACATATAGAGTGGGCATTTGTAATGTTAAAACTAACCTTGTCTTTTCCCCATTAACAAACATTTGGAGTTAATTGAATTAAGGCCAAGTGGAAGGTATTAAAACAATTATATCCTCTTCCTACTTATAATGGAATACTTAGTGGTCATCAAATAAGCTAAGAGAACTCCAAACTCCGATTGGCAGCTTTTGGCACATGCTCCAAACAGCTTTGCCAGATTCCTAATGGTTGTTGCATATTTCATATTATATCCCATTAAATTATGTTATTAACCATGTATTACTTACTGAATCTATCAGAAATGTCATATTAGGAAAAGGAACAAAAGGATGAGAACCCTACATAATAAATATAAAACTCTACAGTTAAGCTTTTACAGTTAGCACTCACCTTCTCACGACTATTAGAAGAAAATGGTTCTGTCATGTTTTTATTTCCAAGTCCTGAATCATCAGCATCGATAAGATTGTCTGTGGGGACATCCTGCTTTTGTTTTATAAAAGTAAAGTCACTTTCACTTGAATCCAGAGCCACACACACATTGTATGAGTATGGAGGTAAAGTTCCATTGTTATATTGGGAAAGATATCTGGGATCTACTTGAGAATAAAGATTGGTACTGAGAGTTCCGAAGGCTGGAGGGGATTTTGATTGCTTACATTTGGAAATGATAACTAACATAACACTTAAAATAAATAAAAATGAAACTAGTGCTAAAGCAATTACTAAATACATTTGTAAGTTAGGCAGAGAGTCTTCATCATTGAGATGATTAGTGAATTTGGGAGCCACTTGTTGGAAAGAATCTGCAATAATAAAACTTAAAGTTGCTGTTGCCGTCAGTGAGGGGACTCCATTGTCTTTCACCATAACTACTAGCTTATATTTAAGAACATCTTTCTGTTCAAAGACACGTGATGTCCTTATTTCTCCAGTGTGCTGACTAATGCTGAATAGAGAAGGTTCTGACACTTGCATGAAATGATAAGAGAGCCAAGAATTATGTCCTGAGTCAGCATCCACTGCAACTACCTTCGTTATTAAAGAACCTTCTTTGGAGGTTAATGGAACCAGCTCATACAAAGCAGAACCATCATTTTCTGCTGATGGGTACAAGATCTTTGGTGAATTATCATTCTGATCTACTATGTGTATAATTATTGTTGTATTACTACTCAGAGATGGGGATCCATTGTCTTTAGCCGTTACTTGTATTTCAAACTCCTTGTGCTTTTCATAATCAAATGATCGCTGAGCATAAAGAACTCCAGTCTCTATATTGATGGAAAGATAGGAGGACACTGGTATATCTTCTGTATATGTACTTGAAATCGAATAAATAATCTTGGCATTGTCTTCAATGTCAAAATCCAGTGCATTTATACGGTAAATTGAGCCTCCTGGTAAATTGTTTTCTGGTACGTATGCAACATAAGTAGATTTTGTAAATACTGGAGGATTGTCATTAATATCTGATATATCCAATCTGATGGTTTTTGTAGTAGAAAGTGGAGGAGATCCCCTATCAGATGCTTGAACAGTGATATTATAACATGATTCTTTCTCTCTGTCTATGGCTTTTGTTGTAACAATTTTATAATATTTACTCGATGACAATACTAGCTGAAAAGGAAGTTTCTCAGTGATTAGACAGTTAACTTCTCCATTTTCTCCTGAATCTTGATCATGAACTTCAATCAACACGATGAGTGTACCTTGTGTAGAATCCTCAGGAATAGGGGAATTTAATGAGGTAATAAATATCTCTGGAGCATTATCATTTTCATCAACTATTTCTATGAAGACCTTGGAGTGGGCCAAAAGCCCACCACTGTCCTTTGCTTGTACAGACATTTCATAATGTCTTACTTTTTCAAAATCTAATTTTTGATTTGTTTTAATTTCTCCCGTTGTAGCATTAATAGTAAACATTGCAGTAGAAAGTGCATTTGTAGAGGTTTTACTAAAAGAATATGTAATTTGGGCATTGGAGCCTTCATCTTGATCAGTTGCAGTAACATGGAGCAGGGTAAAGTTAACAGGAGTATTTTCACTTATACTCACTTTATATACTTCCTGAGAAAATACAGGGAAATTGTCATTGACATCAGCAATTGCAATCTTTACAAACACACTGCTAGATCTAATGGGATTTCCTCCATCCAGTGCTGTTAGAATTAGTTCATAAATGCTTTGTGTCTCCCGATCTAAAGGTTTTTGTAAGACAAGTTCTGGAAATGTACTGCCATCAGTGTTGATCTTTTCACTCAGTGTAAAATGCTGATTATCACTGAGCTTGTATGTCTGTATAGAATTAATTCCAATATCGGGATCTTCTGCATTTTGTAACATAAAATGTGTTCCTGGTGAGCTAATTTCAACAATTTCAAATGAAATGGTTTCATGATAAAATATTGGAGAATTATCATTTATATCCTGAATTTCAATGGTGACAGGGAAAACAGTTAAAGGGTTTTCAACCACTGCATCAAAGGTTAGTAAGCAGGGATCTGCTGCCCCACACAGTGTCTCTCTATCTATCCTGTCTTTAACGTATAAATTTCCAGTTTGCAAATTTATAGAAAAATATTTCTCTGAAACACGGGAAACAATACGACATTTTCTAAATAAGAGCTGCTTAACATCTAAATTAAGGTCTTTAGCAATATTAGCTATAACAGAGTTTTTTCTCATTTCTTCATCAATGGAATAATGAAGCTGAGAAGAGACTGAATGACAAATTAAGGAAAATAGAAAGGACAACATTACTTGCCATCTGATTCCTTTGTGTTTCTGCAATTCCTGGGTTTTCATCTTTTTTTTCAAAGAGATATCCTTGTATAGAATAATGTTGTTTATAATCCAGTTGAGAGGACAGAATTAGTGTTAAATTGTCTTCTTATTTAGATATAACCATATAAACTGTGCTTTGTTTGTGAGAGAATCCAAAAATGGCTGTGTTTCTTCTTGCAGATCTGCAGTGTGTGTTACTGATGGAAATATCAGTGGATCTCCAGCTCTGTATTCTTCTCCTTATTGGTCAAACAGCGGCGCTCAGAGGTATAAATGGAGAACTGCACTAGAGTGAAGGTTTTTCCTACATAGCAAACCTTATCTTTAACATATGATATAAGTCCACTATAAACTGTGCTTACTATGCTCAAATAATAATGTTTTTATAACTGAAACACCAACTATAGTAATTTGTTGTTTTACAAATTCTCAGTTTAAACAGAGAAAAAACTTAAATAGTAAATCAATCCTAACCACTAGAAGTATAGTCAAATAAATCCTATCCTAATTACTAGAAGTATATTAAAATAAATGTGTAATACATGTATCATTGTCAAATCTAATATTTTCCCCTATGCAGAAGCGTTTATACTTGTGATGCCATAACATATATAATTTTTATTTATCAATATAGCACATTAAACAAACTCATATAAAACAAAGCAAAACACATGGAGAGAAATATCTACCATTAAACAAGAGAATGAAAAAATTACTTTATTTATGAATTTACCACACTTATTTGGTGCAGCATGACTCTTCTAATGTATGTTCCTTTGATATAAATATCATGCTTGTTTCAATCTGTGCCAGTATATAGAGATGTGTGATGATAATTGAGTGTTTAGTGACTTTCATGCAAAAGTAAGGTTATACGAATAGTTCTCATAATCGCTGATAATTGTACCAAGCATGCTCCCAAGTTCAACTACTTCAAATAAGCAGTACAGGTAACACAATCTTAACTATGAAAAACTAGGCAATTTTGTTTTGCTTTACATTAGTGTAGTTAGGAACGAACTTTGCTAAATATAAACATAATTTTCTACTTATAGAAAACACACTTGACAAATAAACACAACCAGTCATGAATCGGGTTTCGGGATCAGTTTAGTTAAGTTTTAGGGAAGTATGTGGATGTGTAAAGAAAGTAAAACAAGCTAAATGTTTCAGCTTATTGTAGAGGTTATGGTGCAAAGAGGTTTGAGATACCGTCCTTCTGGTTTATAGCAAACCATTTTTCAGTGGTTTCCAAAAATCTGAATTTTACCACAACCTACTGCCTGGCCCATCTGCTGGCCATCTGACCCATACTTAAAAGTCTACATTAACAGTCCAATATTGAAAGGCAACAAAAGACTGAGAGCTGTGCAAAATTAATAATAAAAAATATAAAAAATACAAAAGAGCCGAAACAACATGATGAAAATATAAGACAGTATGTCATCAATTTTGACTGTACTAGAAGAGAAAAACATCTAGATAGTCAAATATGTATACATATTTATGTCATATTAAATACCGAAGATTACAATGGATAGTGACAAAATGGATATCATCCACATTCAATAATGTGAAATATAAAAAGTTTAACATACATTTTTAGTATGGAAACAATCATAGAATGAATTACCCGCAATACATGGATATCACTAGATTTTCTTTTCAAGAGTTTTAAACCACCATGTTAGAACAGAGCATTAATTTTACACACAATAACATGATATGCAGTGCCGTACGTATAGTGACATGTTAAGAGTAAGAATCAAAAGCTTTTTCATACCTTATATGAATCTAACTCTACATTGAGCTAACAAAATAGGAATAATAATAAATAGTGAAAAACTGAAATGCTGAACATGATCTAAAAAAATAAATAAGTACATTTTCCAAGTTCAGTTTATAGACATCCCAGGTTGGAGCTGACCGTACGCTCATCTTTTACTTATTACAACGACTGTCAGGATTCTGTAGTATGTTTCATTCATAATAAAAATATGAATGAAGACACTGTCAAAGTTATTATTATTATTATTATTATTATTGCAATTTATATAGCGCCAACAGATTCCGTAGCGCTTTACAATATTATGAGAAGGGATTTAACTATAGATAGGACAATTACAAATAAACTTACAGGAACAATAGGTTGAAGAGGACCCTGCTCGATCGAGCTTACATTCTATAGGAGGTGGGTGTAAAACACATTAGGACTGGAATTTGCAATCAAATAAGGTGGACTGCCCTTTAGGAGAGGGCAAGAGACAGGTATGTGAGGTAAGGGTTAGTCTTGGAGGCCATATGCTTTCCTAAAGAGATGAGTTTTAAGGCACTTCTTAAAAGATGCAAGACTAGGGGAGAGTCTGATGGCGGTAGGCAGGCTATTCCATAGGAAGGGAGCCGCCCGCGAGAAGTCCTGCAAGCGCGAGTTGGCCGTACGAGTGCGGACAACGGACAGGAGGTGGTCACGGGCAGAGCGGAGAGACCGAGAAGGGACATACCTATGGATCTGTGAGGAGATATAAGAGGGGCTAGAGTTGTTCAGTGCTTTATAGGTGTGAGTTAGTACCTTGAATTGACTCCTATAGCATACAGGAAGCCAATGTAAGGACTGGCAGAGGGGTGAGGTGTGAGAGAAACGACTAGAGAGGAAAATCAGTCTAGCAGCAGCGTTCATTACGGACTGTAGGTGTGCAGTACGGCTTTTGGGAAGACCAATCAGGAGAGGGTTACAGTAATCCATGCGGGAGATTACCAGAGCATGGACAAGCTCCTTGGTAGTATCTGGTGCAAGAAAGGGGCGGATGCGGGCTATGTTTTTAAGATGGAATCTACAGGATTTGGCAACATGCTGGATGTGAGGCTCAAAGGTGAGACCAGAGTCAAGTATGACGCCAAGACAGCGCGCTTGCAAGGATGGACTGATGTTGGTACCACAAACTTGAAGGGAGAGCGAAAGAGGAGGATCAGTATTAGGAGGAGGAAAGACAAGGAGCTCAGTTTTTGAGAGATTGAGTTTCAGAAAGCGGGAGGACATCCAGTCAGAGATGGAAGAAAGGCAAGCAGTGACACGTTGCAGGACGGCAGGGGAGAGGTCCGGGGAGGAGAGATATAGCTGGGTGTCATCAGCGTACAGGTGGTAGTGGAATCCAAAAGAGGTAATAAGTTTGCCAAGAGAGGCAGTATAAAGAGAAAATAGAAGTGGACCAAGGACGGAGCCTTGGGGAACTCCAACCGAGACCGGGCGACGGGAGGAGGTATCATTAGAAAAGGAGACACTGAATGAGCGTTGGGAGAGATAAGAGGAAAACCACGAGAGGACAGAGTCACAGAGACCAAGTGATTGAAGAGTTTGAAGAAGGAGAGCATGATCAACGGTGTCAAAGGCCGCTGAGAGGTCAAGAAGAATTAGTATGGAGTAGTGGCCTTTGGATTTAGCTGCGATTAGGTCGTTAGTGACTTTGATAAGGGCAGTCTCTGTAGAGTGCAGAGGGCGGAAGCCAGATTGAAGGGGGTCAAGGAGAGAGTTGGAATTGAGGAAATGAGACACACGGGTAAAGACAAGCCTTTCCAGAAGCTTTGAGGAAAAAGGGAGCAGGGATATGGGACGGTAGTTAGAGAGGGTGGATGAGTCGAGGGATGGTTTTTTTAGTATAGGTACTACAGTGGCATGTTTAAGGTCAGCAGGGACGATGCCAGAAGAGAGCGAGCAGTTGAAGATGTGTGTTAGAGAAGGCACGAGACAAGTGGAGAGAGATCTGATAAGGTGAGATGGGACAGGATCGAGCGGGCAAGTGGTGGGGCGAGAGGAGCAAAGAAGAGCAGCCACCTCTTGGTCAGTAGCTGGGGAGAATGTCTGAAGGGTAGGAAAGGCATGATCTATGTGTGATTGAGAAACAGAAAGGCAAGGAGGGGAGAATTCTTTCCTTAGCTGTTCAATCTTGTCAGTGAAGTAACATGCAAAGTTATCAGAAGTAAGGTTAGTTTTAGGGGTGGCCACAGCAGGGCGAAGAAGAGAATTAAAGGTGTCAAAGAGACGCCTGGGGTTGCGGGAACATGAACTAATGAGAGAGGAAAAATAGGACTGTTTGGCAAGGGCAAGGGCTGCACTGTATGAACACAATATGAATCTATAATGGAGAAAGTCTGATTGGGTACGAGACTTCCTCCAGGAGCGTTCAGCACAACGGGAGCATCTTTGCAGGTAGCGCGTTGATTTAGTATGCCATGGTTGGGGGCGGGTCCTCCTTGAGGTGCTTGTTTGGAGTGGCGCTGCAGTGTTCAAGGCAGATGTAAGAGTAGAGTTATATATGGAGATGGCCAGTGAAGGACAGGAGAGGGAAGGGATGGACAGCAGTTGTGAATCAATGTCAGCTGACAACTGTTGGAGATCCAGAGAATTAAGGTCCCTCCTGAGTTGAGGGGGGTTAGGCTGAGGTTGTTGGGTGAGGGGGTACGCGAGAGCAAATGATAAGAGGTGGTGATCAGAGAGTGGATATGGAGTGTTGCAGTTAATAAATGTTTCACTTAACTGACTGTAGTTAATGGTAATAAATATACTAATTAACTTTAAATTAATATCATTTTTGTCTGTTCACTAAATGTTATCAAAAGAAGACAGCATGATATCAGAAGTCTGCATGGTATTGAATGATTTTAACTGAGATTACATAAGTGACTTTTAAAAATCAAAATATCTTATGTGAAGGTTCCACCAGCAGATCGTTGGCTGTCACAATTAAAATATTAATATTTATTATATATAATACTTATAGCATGTTACACAGACTCCACAAAGTACAAAGACAGATCAGAGGAAAATAAATAAAAAAGTACCTATTGTTTTAAAAGTCATTCCACATGAAATAAAAAAACACTCATAACATGTGGTAGAATATTTTTTTTACTGTGGACATTTTTCTATATTTGGAATGTCCCTAAATGTATGGTGGCATAACTTTTTAAATCTTTGTTAACCTACTATATTGTTTACTTATTTTGCCTGCTGACTTCGTTTTCTACATTTTTTTCTACATTTATAACAAACGTCAATATGGGTTTAGCTACTTGGTTTATCATTGGACCTAGTGTTTGAGACCTCCATCTTTTTTGTTACCAGGTATGTGTAGCTAACATTAGCACTTTTTCCTTCTTATATATTGATGTAGCTGCCACAAAACATTTTATAAAATGATATATTTTATTGTGAATTAATTAATAAATTACTGATTCTGAACATGTTACATTTCCAGGAAATATATACAGATTAAGTTTCAGTATATTAATTATTTATTACCAAATGTTTTGGCATACACTACAGTACTATTTTGATTTTGATCAGTAAAGTCATGGAAGACAATGCTAGTTGTACAGCAGATATCAACATTAGCTGAACATAGTAAAATACATCTCCATACTTAATACAGCATGGTAAAGTACAAAACTAGAAAATAGAGGGTTATATTCAAGAAACCAGGAATTACAGGGAGCTGGCTTGCCTAAACTTGCAATTCCATTGTCAATCCTCCACCATCCCTAGTTTAGTTTATTCCCTAGTTTAGTGCATTAAACAATAGTATGTTTAGGCCATTGACAAAATCAAATTAACTGGACAAATGGAAAATACCACTACAAAATTAAGCTCATGAAGGTTGTAATTGCTCATAGAGTGGGTACCTGTAAATTTAAAATAGACATTGTCTATTCAACATTACCAAACATGTGCAATTGAATGTAGGCCAATCAGAAGAACTCATATTTTAAAACCTAATTTGTTTTATTTAATAAAAACAAATCTGCATGGCACACCACATGATCAGGTATGTAAACCAATATACCCCCCTCTTACTTATAATGGAATACATAGTGCTCATCAAATAAGCAAGGACAACTCCAAGCTTTGATTGGCTGCTCTTGGCACATGCTCCGAACAGCTGTGTCATTTCTGTTGTTGTGTATTTCATAGTATATGCCATTATCTTATGTAATCAACCAAGTATTACTTATGGAACCTATGAGAAATGTCATGTTGAGGATGAGAACCTTCCATAATAAATATGAAACTCTACTGAAGCTTTTAAAGTTAACACTCACCTTCTCAAGACTATTAGAAGGTAATGATTCTGTAACGATTTCATTTCCAAGTCCTGAGTAATCACCTTCAATAAGATTGCCTGTGGGGACATCTTGCTTTGTTTTTATAAAAGTAAAATCACTTTCATTTGAATCCAGAGCCACACACACATTGTATGAGTATGGCAGAGGTAAAGTTCCATTGTTATATTGGGAAAGAATTCTGGGATCCACCTGAGAATAAAGATTGGTACTGAGAGAGCCAAAGGCTGGAGGGGATTTTGACTGCTTACATTTGGATATGATGACTAACATAACACTTAAAAGGAATAAAAATGAAATCAGAGCCAATGCAATTACTAAATACATATGTAAATTAAATGGAGAATCTTCATTATTGAGATGACTGGTGAATTTAGGAGCCATTTGTTGGAAAGAATCTGCAATAATAAAACTTAAAGTTGCTGTTGCCGTCAGTGAGGGGACTCCATTGTCTTTCACCATAACTACCAGCTTATATTTAAGAACATCTTTCTGTTCAAAGACATGTGAAATCCTTACTTCTCCAGTGTGCTGGTTAATGCTGAAGGGAGAAGGTTCTGACACTTGAGTGAAATGATAAGAGAGCCAAGCATTATGTCCTGAGTCAGCATCCACGGCAACTACCTTCGTTATTAAAGAACCTTCTTTGGAAGTTATTGGAACCAGCTCATACAAAGCAGAACCATCATTTTCTGCTGATGGATACAATATCTTTGGTGAATTATCATTCTGATCTACTATGTGTATAATTAATGTTGTATTACTACTCAGAGATGGGGATCCATTGTCTTTAGCCGTTACTTGTATTTCAAACTCCTTGTGCTTTTCATAATCAAATGATCGCTGAGCATAAAGAACTCCAGTCTCTATATTGATGGAAAGATAGGAGGACACTGGTATATCTTCTGTATATGTACTTGAAATTGAATAAATAATCTTGGCATTGTCTTCAATGTCAAAATCCAGTGCATTTATACGGTAAATTGAGCCTCCTGGTAAATTGTTTTCTGGTACGTATGCAACATAAGTAGATTTTGTAAATACTGGAGGATTGTCATTAATATCTGATATATCCAATCTGATGGTTTTTGTAGTAGAAAGTGGAGGAGATCCTCTATCAGATGCTTGAACAGTGATATTATAACATGATTCTTTCTCTCTGTCCATGGCTTTTGTTGTAACAATTTTATAATATTTACTCGATGACAATACTAACTGAAAAGGAAGTTTCTCAGTGATTAGACAGTCAACTTCTCCATTTTCTCCTGAATCTTGATCATGAATTTCAATCAGTGCGATGATTATGCCTTGTGTAGAATCCTCAGGAATAGGAGAATTTAATGAGGTAATGGATATCTCTGGGGCATTATCGTTTTCATCTACTATTTCTACTAAGATCTTGGAGTGGGCCATAAGCCCACCACTGTCCTTTGCTTGTACAGACATTTCATAATTTCTGACATTTTCAAAATCTAATTTTTGATTTGTTTTAATTTCTCCCGTTGTAGCATTAATAGTAAACATAGCAGTAGAAAGTGCGTTTGTAGTGGTTTTACGAAAAGAATATATGATCTGGGCATTGGAACCTTCATCTTGATCAGTTGCAGTGACATGGAGCAGGGTAAAGTTAACAGGAGTATTTTCACTTATACTCACTTTATATACTTCCTGAGAAAATACAGGGAAATTATCATTGACATCAGCAATTATAATCTTTACAAACACAGTGCTAAATCTAATGGGATTTCCTCCATCCAGGGCTGTCAGAATTAATTCATGAATGCTTTGTGTCTCCCGATCTAAAGGTTTTTGTAAGACAAGTTCTGGAAATTTGCTGCCATCATTGCTGGTCTTTTCACTCAGTGTAAAATGCTGATTATCACTGAGCTTGTATGTCTGTACAGAATTAATGCCAATATCGGGATCTTCTGCGTTTTGTAACATAAAATGTGTTCCTGGTGAGCTAGTTTCAACAATTTCAAATGAAATAGTTTCATGAAAAAATATTGGAGAATTATCATTTATATCCTGAATTTCAATGGTGACAGGAAAAACATTTAAAGGGTTTTCAATCACTGCATCAAAGGTTAGTAAGCAGGGATCTGCTGCCCCACACAATGTCTCTCTATCTATCCTTTCTTTAACGTATAAATTTCCATTTTGTAAATTCATAGAAAAATATTTATCTGAAACACGGGAAACAATACGAATTTTTCTAAATGAGAGCTGCTTAATATCTAAATCAAGGTCTTTTGCAATATTAGCTATAACAGAGTTTTTTCTCATTTCTTCATCAATGGAATAATGAAGCTGAGAAGAGACTGAATGACAAATTATGGAAAATAGAAAGGACAACATTACTTGCCATCTGATTCCTTTGTGTTTCTGCAATTCCTGGATTTTCATCTTTATCTTCAAAGTAATATTCTTGTATAGAATAATGTTGTTTATAATTCAGTTGGAAGGATAGAATCCAGTGCTAAATTATCTTCTTATTTGGATATAATCATATGAACTGTGCTTTGTTTGTGAGAGAATCCAAAAATGGCTGTATTCGTTCTTGCAGATCTGCAATGTGTGTTAGTGAAGGAAATATCAGTGGATCTCCAGCTCTGTATTCTTCTCCTTATTGGTCAAACAGCGGCGCTCAGAGGTATAAATCGAGAACTACACTAGAGTGAAAGTTTTTCCTACATAGCAAACTTTATCTTTCATATATGATGTAGTGCAATATAAACTATGCTCACTGTGATCAAAAACTAAATAAATAATGTTTTTATGTCTCAAACATCAAATATAGACATATATTTATATGTTTTCAGAAATGTAGACACACTAAAAGAAAATAGTAAATTAATTCTTACCACTAGAAGAAGTAGAAGAAATATGTAATGCAATTATCATGGTCAAGTCTAACTTTTCCCTTTTGTAAAAACTTTTTTCTTTTTAATTGTCCCTTTCAAAAGACTGCTCAACAGATTCCTGTTTTATCAAACATTAGTAAAACAATGAATGTAGCTTGCTTTTCCTGAACCTACTATTACTTTGTTCTGTTCTACTCTACTAAAAAACAAAAAAAACAAAAACCTTAAAGTTTTTTTTGTAGTTCTGATTAATCTGTCTTTCATTTCCAATCTATAAATTATCAGCCTCAATAAGATTTTCTAGGCATAACTTAACTTTTGTTTAGTAAGATAAGCTCACCTTTACTAGAATCCAGAGCCACAAATATTGTTATAACGTGAATAATCATATCCAATTACAGCACTTAATTCCGAGGAAGGTCCCTGCGTGGACCAAAACGTCGATTTGCTTGTTATATGGAATAAAGCAGTTATTTGATACTTAAAGTCCAAGAGTGCAGCCTGCATTTCTACTGAATCAATTAAAGCACATTATATTTTCATTAAAATGTTCACAAAATAGCACATTTTAGCAGTAATTACAACTCCCTCTACCAGAAAAATGTGATAGATGTGGTAATACTTATGTTACTATTTTTTATTTTACAATTATCTTGATATACTTAATTAACTCACCTGGATGAAATCGCTGGTAATCACATTCTTTTTTAAGCTTTCATTTCCAAGTCCTGAATCATTAGTATCAAGGAGATTATCTACAGGAACATTTTCATTAGGCTTTAGGAAGGTAAACTCACCTTCACTGGATTTTAAAGCCACACACATATTATAAGAAAATGGAAACGGTAGAGTTCCACCACTGTATTGAGAGAGCACCCTTGGGTCAACTTCAGAATAAAGATTTGTATTGAAAGAATCAAAAGTTGGGGGAAATTTTGCTTCTCTGCATTTTGATATAAATGCTAACATAATAGTTCAAACAAAAAATAAGGAGATGACCACAAGGGCAATGACTAAGTACATTTGCATATTAGATTTGGAGTCATCAATGCTCAATTGATTGTTGAGTTTGGGAATCATCTGTTGAAAGTTATCTGCAACAATGAAGCTTAAGGTAACTGTAGCTGAAAGAGAAGGCACTCCATTGTCCTTTACCAAAACCATAGCTGTATGCTTAAAATTATCTTTCTCTTGAAAGGAACGTGTTGTTCTAATTTCACCTGTGTGCTGACTAATGGTGAAGGGAAATAGTTCTGATACTTGTATAAAATGGTAAGAGAGCCAAGCATTATGTCCAGAATCAGCATCCACCGCAACAACCTTCGATATTAAAGCACCTTCTTCAGAGGTAAAGGGAACCATCTCGAACAAAGCTGAATCAGCACTTTCTCTTGAAGGATAGAGAATTTTTGGTGTATTATCATTTTGGTCCAGAATATGAATAATTAATGTTGCATTACTACTCAAAGATGGAGATCCATTGTCTTTAGCAGTTATTTGGACTTGAAACTCCGTGTGCTGCTCATAATCAAAAGATCGTTGAGCATAGATTACACCACTTTCTATGTTAATGGAAAGATAGGGAGAGACTGAAACATCTTCAATATTTGTGCTGGACATTGAATAGGTTATTTTAGAGTTGTCTCCATTATCAAGATCAGATGCTTGTATACTGTATATGGAGATTCCTGGTAAATTATTTTCTAAAACATAGGCTAGATAAAAAGGTTTCATAAATGCTGGAGGGTTGTCATTGATATCCAATATGTCCAATCTGATGGTTTTATTACTGGAAAGTAGAGGGGATCCTTTGTCAGTTGCAAGAATTGTGATATTATAATATGAATCTTTCTCTCTGTCCATGGCCTTTGATGTGACAATTCTGTAATAGCTTTTTGAAGACAATATTAATTCAAAGGGTACCTTTTCTAAAATTTGACAGTCGACATCACCATTTTTCCCAGAGTCATGATCATGAACTTTAATCAGCGCTATCACAGTGCCTAGTACGGAATCCTCTGGAATAGGTGAGGATAATAATGTAGTAGATATCTCAGGGGCATTATCATTTTCATCAATTATTTCAATCAATACCTTGGAATGGGACACAAGTCCACCTCCATCTTTTGCTTGTACAGAAATTTCATAATTCTTCATGGTCTCAAAATCTAAAGCCTTCTTAACTGTAATTTCACCTTTTATAGGATGGATTGTAAACATAACTGTTTGGATATCATCTTTTGATATCTGACCAAAGGAATATGTAATCTCTGCATTGATACCTTCATCTTGGTCAGTTGCAATTACAGAGATCACAGTAGAATTGATTGGAGTATTTTCACTTATACTCACTTTATATACTTCTTGACTAAATATAGGAAAATTATCATTGGCATCAGTAATAATAACCCTTATTATAGCAGTTCCAGATCTAATAGGATTCCCTCCATCAAGTGCTGTTAGAATTAATTCATGTATGTTTTGTGTTTCCCGATCTAAAGGTTTCTCTAGCACAAGTTCTGGAAATGTACTGCCATCAGTGTTTGCTTTTTCCTTCAATGTAAAATGCTGATTATTATTTAACCTATATGTTTGTACAGAATTAGTGCCAATATCCGGGTCCTTTGCATTTTGCAAAACAAATCCTGTTCCTGGAGAAGTAAATTCAATAATATCTAAAATAATGGTGTTATGGTAAAACCTGGGAGAATTATCATTTATATCCTGAATTTCAATGTTGACTGTAAAAAGGGTTTGCAACCACTGCATCAAAGGTTAGTAAGCAGGGAGCTATGACCCCACACAGTGTCTCTCTATCTATCCTGTCTTTAACATATACATTTCCATTTTCCAAATTTACTGAAAAATATTTATCTGAATCAAAGGAAACAATGTGAAATTTTCTAAGTGAGAGCTGCTTAATATCTAATCCAAGGTCTTTAGCAATATTAGCTATAACAGAGTCTTTTCTCATTTCTTCCTCAATGGAATAATGAAGCTGACCAGAGACTGAATGATAAAGCCATGAAAATAAGAAGGAAAAAACTACTTGCCATCTGATTCCTTTATATTTCTGGGATTCCTGGGTTTCAGCCATCTTCTAGAAAAAGTAATATCCTTTCTATTGTTTTATTGTGTTTATTTGTAATCCCGTTAAAAAGGCAGTATGAAGTGCTGAATTCACCTCTATATAATCAGCTATCATCTGCAGTATGTGAAATGGAATCCAAAAATGACTGTTTCTTCTTGCAGATCTGCAGTGTGTGTTACTGATGGAGATATCAGTGGATCTCTAGCTCTGCATTCCTCTCCTTATTGGTCAACAGCGGCGCTCAGAGGTGTAAACATGGAACTACATGACTGACTAAAAAATTCTAACTAGCCAATATTTAAACTTTTATGTTTGATATCATGTTAAATCAGTTTGTGCCAAACTAATTAAAAATACACAACCTAAATATGCATTTGTTTTGTTTACTATAACATAAAAGTGCACATGAACTAAAATAAAATTCATATTAACATGAGTTTCCATCTAAACTTATATCTATACACACCAGTTGAACTGCAATCTATTTTATTTAACTATGTTAGTAGGTCTGGCTATGGGACCTAAACATACAGACTTATGAGTTGTGACTTTAATATGAATTGCTGGAATTCAAAATGCATTTAAGATTTTAGACTACAATAGCTGAATTAGAAAAAATATTCAAGTCGTTTATTTTCACTTTAGCTATTTTTGGCTTACCAACAATTCAGATTCGGGTGAATTACCCCATTTAACTGTTTGGTTTCACTGTTTGTCTGTTCCAGATATAAAGCAGCTTTTTGTCCAATTGGTCTTACTATGAGTGCTCTTATTAACAATGTACAGTTTCAGACTAAAATATGGTAGTATGGGGTACTGTGTACTAGGGGACTGCTTTCTCATTATATCTGTAGTGTAGATTTTTTTAATGTGCATTGATTTATATTATTACATGAGATTAACATACAAAGACAATTACTCCAATGCAAACATGAACTACTTTATCCATATCATATAAATGCTGATATACTTTAAAGACAAGTGTAAGAATTATAGCTCTCCCCCATTTGCAGTAGTCAAACAAAACACACACAACCACTCTCATGTTCAATTATAACTATACTAATGACAGATAATTTATATGCAAAGCCCTAAATTTATTTACGTCTGTCAGTTTAATGCTAATTTCACCCCCCAAAAAACAAAATCACATTTCTTCAATAACATTGTAGCTCCACCAAGCTCACTTTATGTCCTTAATCCACAAAACTATCCGTTAAATCACACATGCTCCCAAATGTGTACTATCATACCTAGAATTTAGTGGTAGTGATATAATTTCAGACATGTAATTTTGTGATCACACAGCCTTTTAGAAAAACTAAATAATTTAATATATTAATGCTATAATTTCACATTATTTTGAATATTCTAAAAAAAAAATAAAAATCATGGAGTTTTAGAACATGTAAGATTTTCCAAACTGTTTGCAAATAATATTTAGCCGCCAATTGTAAACAATAATTGCACATTAAAAGGAATAATATTTAATTAAATGATAACTAGGATCTAGGAATATCATTACATTTTACATTTCAGCTTGGTAGAATAAAATACAATAAATCTTATAACTAGAGATGTCGCGAACATAACATTTTCCGTTCGAATTTCCGCAAATGTTCGCGAACGGGCGAACCGGGCAAACCGCCATAGACTTCAATAGGCAGGCGAATTTTAAAACCCACAGGGACTCTTTCTGGCCACAATAGTGATGGAAAAGTTGTTTCAAGGGGACTAACACCTGGACTGTGGCATGCCAGAGGGGGATCCATGGCAAAACTCCCATGGAAAATTACATAGTTGATGCAGAGTCTGGTTTTTATCCATAAAGGGCATAAATCGCCTAACATTCCTAAATTGTTTGGAATAACGTGCTTTAAAACATCAGGTATGATGTTGTATCGATCAGGTAGTGTAAGGGTTACGCCCGCTTCACAGTGACAGACCAAACTCCCCGTTTAACGCACCGCAAACAACCGCAAACAGTCCATTTGCACAACCGCAAACTCCCCATTTGCACAAGGTTGGATACCAAGCTAGCCATGTCCCATTCCTTGTCCTCACTGATCTCACTGAAGGTATGTTCTTCCCCCCAGCCACGTACAACACCACGGGTACCAGATAGGTGACAACAAGCACCCTGGGATGCCTGTTGTGGTTGGTCTTCCTCCTCCTCCTCAAAGCCACATTCCTCCTCTGACTCCTCTTCCTCACAATCCTCTTCCAGTGTTGCCGCAGGTCCAGCAGGCGATGCTGATAAGGCTGTTTCTGGTGGTGATGGTGACCACAACTCTTCCTCTTCCTCTTCCTCTTCACGCTCATCTACGGCCTGATCCAGCACTCTTTGCAGGGCACGCTCCAGGAAGAAAACAAATGGTATGATGTCGCTGATGGTGCCTTTGGTGCGACTGACTAGGTTTGTCACCACCTCAAAAGGATGCATGAGCCTATAGGCATTGCGCATGAGCGTCCAGTAACGTGGCAAAAAAATTCCCAGCTCCGCAGAGGCTGTCCTAGCACCCCGGTCATACAAATAGTCGTTAACGGCTTTTTCTTGTTGGAGCAGGCGGTCGAACATTAGGAGTGTTGAATTCCAACGTGTCGGGCTGTCGCAAATCAAGCGCCTCACTGGCATGTTGTTTCACCACTGGATATCTGAAAAGTGCACCATGGCTGTGTAGGAATGCCTGAAATGGCCACACACCTTCCTGGCCTGCTTCAGGACGTCCTGTAAGCCTGGGTACTAATGCACAAAGCGTTGTATGATCAGATTACACACATGTTCCATGCACGGCACATGTGTCAACTTGCCCAAATTCAATGCCGCCAACAAATTTCTTCCGTTGTCACAAACCACTTTGCCGATCTCCAGTTGGTGCGGAGTCAGCCACTGATCCACCTGTGCGTTCAGGGCGGACAGGAGTGCTGGTCCGGTGTGACTCTCTGCTTTCAGGCAAGTCAACCCCAAGACGGCGTGACACTGCCGTATCTGGGATGTGGAATATTACCTTGGGAGCTGGGGGGGTGCCGTTGATGTGGAGCAAGATGCAGCAGCAGAAGAGGACTCAGCCGAGGAGGTTATGGAAGAGGATGGAGTAGGAGGAGTAGAGGAGGTGGCAGCAGGCCTGCCTGCAAGTCGTGGCGGTGTCACCAACTCCTTTGCAGAGTCACGCATTCCATGCTTGGCAGCCATCAGCAGGTTTACCCAATGCACAGTGTAGGTGATATACCTGCCCTGACCATGCTTTGCAGACAAGGTATCAGTGGTCAGATGGACCCTTGCCCCAACACTGTGTGCTAGACATGCCATTACTTCCTTTTGCACAATCGAGTACAGGTTGGGGATTGCCTTTTGTGCAAAGACATTTCGGCCGGGTACCTTCCACTGCGGTGTTCCAATAGCTACAAATTTTTGGAAAGCCTCAGACTCCACCAGCTTGTGTGGTAAAAGCTGGCGGGCTAATAGTTCAGACAAGCCAGCTGTCAGATGCCGGGCAAGGGGGTGACTTTGTGACATTGGCTTCTTACGCACAAACATGTCCTTGACAGACACCTGACTGTGGGCAGTGGAGCAGGAACTGCTCAAGGCGAGAGACGGAGTGGCGGATGGTTGAGAGGGGGCAAGAAGGACAGCAGTGGTTGACGTGGCTGAAGATGCTGGACCAGGAGGAGGATGGCGGCTTTGAGTTTGTGTGCTGCTTGTACTCATGTGTTGATCCCATAGGTGTTTGTGATGTGCGATCATGTGCCTTCGCAAAGCAGTTGTACCTAGGTGGGTGTTGGACTTCCCATGACTCAGTTTCTTTTGGCACAGGTTGCAAATGGCATCGCTGTTGTCAGAGGCAGACACACAAAAAAATGCCACACTGCTGAGCTCTGCAATGACGGCATTCTGGTGGTGGCAACAGCATGCGTTGATTGGCGTGCTGTCTGGCTGACCCCGGGTGCCGATGCATGCTGTCTGACTGTGCCACTAGCTCCTTGCGATGACCTCCCCCTGCTTCCAACTCGTTTCCTCCTCTCTGTCTCCCCATCTGAACTTTCCCCCTGTTCTTCTTCTCTTTCAGCGGGCACCCACGTGACATCCACAGATGCATCGTCATCATCAACTGCTTCACTTCTATCTGACAACTCAGCAAAGGAAGCAGCAGTGGGTACAACATCATCATCATCACACCGTACGTCCATGTGTGTAATGCTGCCTGACTGAGACATATCCCTGTTATCTACATCCTCTGGCAATAATGGTTGCGCATCACTCATTTCTTCCAACTGATGTGTAAATAACTCCTCTGACAGATCAAGTGAAGTGGCTGTGGTGCTAGTGTTGGTGGTGGTGGCAGGCGGGCGAGTGGTAACTTGAGAGGTGCCTGAAGCTAAGCTGGAGGAGGATGGTGTGTCAATGTTCCGAGCAGAAGCTGTAGAAGATTGGGTGTCCTGTGTTAGCCAGTCAACTATGTCCTCAGAACTTTTCGAGTTCAGGGTACGTGGCCTCTGAACATTGGGCATTATTCTAGGGCCAAAAGGAATCACAGCACCATGACCACGACGGCCCCTGCGGGGTGGCCTGCCTCTGCCTGTCATTTTTTTTTCGATTAGTGGTACTATGTGTGCAAGCTACTGTGACAACAGATATGAGTGGCACTGTGCACTGGCAGAAGTTGGCAGAGTAGACGCTGTAGGCCTGACACACGCTTGCAGACAACTAACTGCTATTCAATCTATTACAGTCCAAATTTTATTTTATTTTTTAAATGTACACTACTGTTACACCAGATATGAGTTGCACTGGTGTGACACTGTGCCCTGGCAGGCCCTGAAACGCACACGTGTGAAGGAAACTGACTGCTATTATTTCACAGTCAAATTTCTATTTTTTTTTTTTATGTACACTACTGTTACACCAGATATGAGTTGCACTGGTGTGACACTGTGCCCTGGCAGGCCTTGAAACGCACACACGTGAAGGAAACTGACTGCTATTATTTTACAGTCAAAAAAGTGTTGTTTTTTTAAATGTACACTACTGTTACTCCAGATATGAGTTGCACTGGTGTGACACTGTGCCCTGGCAGGCCCTGAAATGCACACGTGTGAAGGAAACTGACTGCTAATATTTCACAGTCAAATTTCTAGGTTTTTTTTAAATGTACACTACTGTTACACCAGATATGAGTTGCACTGGTGTGACACTGTGCCCTGGTAGGCCCTGAAAGGCACACACGTGAAGGAAACTGACTGCTATTATTTCACAGTCAAAAAAGTTTTTTTTTAAATGTACACTACTGTTACACCAGATATGAGTTGCACTGGTGTGACACTGTGCCCTGGCAGGCCCTGAAACGCACACGTGTGAAGGAAACTGACTGCTATTATATTACAGTCAAAAACTTTTTGTTTTTTTTTAAATGCAAGCTATTGTGACACCAGATATGAGTGGTGGCACTGGGCAAGTGGGCACAGTATACGCTGTGAGCCTGACACATACGCTGGCAGGCAGGCAACTGCAATTAGATTACACAGGAAAAAAAAAGCAGACTGATGTTCTAGCCCTAAAAAGGGCTTTTTGGGGTGCTGTGCTTACAGCAGAGATCAGATGAGTCCTTCAGGACTGTAGTGGACACTGAATACACTAGCCTAGCTATCGATTTCCCTATTAAATCAGCAGCAGCTACACTGTCCCTCCTCTCACTAAGAATGCAGCTTCCGAATGAATCTAAAATGGATGCTGTCCAGGAGGTGGGAGGGTCTGGGAGGGAGGGTCTGCTGCTGATTGGCTGGAATGTGTCTGCTGACTGTGAGGTACAGGGTCAAAGTTTACTCAATGATAACGAATAGGAGGCGGACCAAACATTGCATATGTTCGCCCGCCGTGGCGAACGCGAACAAGCTATGTTCGCCAGGAACTATTCGCCAGCGAACTATTTGGGACATCTCTAATGATTACATGAAGAACAGAAAATTCAAAGCATTATGTTTGTAGTATTGACAATTCTGTGAGGATTCTAAAGAAACAAATTAATGATCAGAAATACAAATTATATTTAGTCAACTTTGCCATAACTCTACCAGCTGCCATTTCCTTTTACCTAATGCATGTACCTAATTTTTTTACCTGACAAGACTCAACGGCTATAAAATAGTAAAAATTTACACACTTAACAAACTCCAAAATTGCCAGTTTACGTATGCATAACAAAAATGTTGTGATTAAATCATGTATTACAGCATTATATCACAGAGTTCTTTATCAGTTAAAAAAATTATTTGCTGAATACTTATAAAAACTCACACAAGAAGGCAACAGCCATTCTTTTTTTTTTCATTGTTATTAAAAACCCCTGCCAATGGCTAAAGCATAACATACTTGTTAATATTTTTAATCTTTTAAATCGCTTACCTCTATGAGATTATTGAAAACCAAATTATTTTCTGAACTATCATTTCCAAGATGTGAATCATCAGCATCAATTAGATTGTCAACTTTGGCATTTTGATTTGACTTTAGGAGGGTAAATTCACTTTCATTGGCATCGAGAGCCACACACACATTGTACGAGTATGGGAGAGGTAAAGTACCACCACTATAGTTGGAAAACAGTCTTGGATCAACTTGAGAATAGAGATTTGTGTTGAAAGAACCAATGTCTGCAGAAGATTTATTTTCTTTGCATTTTGATGTGAATGCTAACATAATAGTTAGAACAAAAAATAAGGAAATGATCACCAGGGCAATTACTAAGTACAGTTGCATATTCAGTTTTGGTTCATCATTGTTGAATTGATTATTGAGCTTTGGAAGCATCTGTTGAACATTATCTGCAACAATGAAGTTTATGGTAACTGTAGCTGACAGAGAGGGAACTCCATTGTCCTTTACCAAAACCACTGCCATATGCTTCAAAATATTCTTCTCTTGAAATGCACGTGATATTCTTATTTCTCCTGAGTGCTGACTAATGCTGAAGTAAGATGGCTCTGAGACTTGCATGAAATGATACGAGAGCCAAGCATTATGTCCTGAGTCAGCATCTACTGCAACCACTTTAGTTACTAAAGAATCTTCTTCAGAAGTTAAAGGGATGAACTCAAACAAACCTGAATCAGCACCTTCTCTTGATGGATAGAGAATATTTGGTGAATTATCATTTTGATCTATTATATGAACAATTAGTGTTGTATTGCTACTTAGAGATGGAGATCCATTGTCTTTAGCAGTTATTTGAATCTGAAACTTGTTGTATTGCTCATAATCAAAGGATCTCTGAGCATAGATAACACCAGTCTCTATATTAATGGAAAGATAAGAAGATACTGGTACATTTTCTGTATTTGTGCTGGTCATTGAATAGGTTATTTTAGCATTGTCCCCACTATCTTGATCGGATGCCTGTATTTTGTATATTGAGATTCCAGGTAAATTATTTTCTGGCACATAGGCTAAATAAGTAGATTTCATAAATAATGGTGGGTTGTCATTGATATCCAAAATATCCAGTTTGATTGTTTTCATGCTGGTAAGCTTGGGGGATCCATTGTCATTTGCAAGAATTGTGATGTTATAATATGGTTTTATCTCTCTATCCACAGACTTTGTTGTAACAATTCTGTAATAACTTTTTGATGAAAGTAATAATTTAAAAGGAACATTTTCTAAAATTTGACAGTCAACGTCTCCATTATGTTCAGAGTCATGATCATGTACTTCAATGAGTGCTACTAGTGTGCCAGGCAAAGAATCCTCAGGAACTGGAATAGATAGTGATGCAATAGATATCTCCGGGGAATTGTCATTTTCGTCTAATATTTCAATTATTACTTTGGCATGGGCCACAAAGCCACCACCATCCTTTGCTTGAATAGATATTTCATAATTTTTCGTTGTCTCAAAGTCCAAATACTTATTTGTGTTGATCTCTCCTTCTGTAGGATGGATGCTGAATGGTAAAGTAAGAATGTAATTTCCTGGCATTTTGCCAAAGGAATATGTGATCTCTGCATTAATACCTTCATCTTGATCAGTTGCATTTACACGTAGCACAGTAGAATCGATTGGAGTATTTTCACTTATACTCACTTTATATACTTCTTGTGAAAATACGGGAAAATTATCATTGGCATCAGTAATAATAACCTTAATGACAGCAGTGCCTGATCTAATGGGATTCCCTCCATCCACTGCTGTTAGAATTAATTCATAAATATGTTGTGTCTCCCGATCTAAATGTTTCTCTAAGACAAGTTCTGGAAATTTGCTGCCATCTGTGCTGGTCTTTTCACTCAGTGTAAAATGCCGATTATCACTGAGCTTGTATGTCTGTACAGCATTAATGCCGATATCAGGATCATTTGCATTTTGTAGAACAAATCGTGTGCCTGGTAAACTAAGTTCAATAATCTCCAGATTAATAATGTCATGTAAAAAATTTGGAGAATTATCATTTATATCCTGAATTTCAATGTTGACCCCAAACACACTTAATGGATTTTCCACCACTGCATCAAAGGTTAGTAAGCAGAGAGTTGTTGCCCCACACAGTGTCTCTCTATCTATTCTGTTTTTAACATATAAATTTCCATTTTCTAAATTTACAGAAAAATATTTCTCTGAAACACGAGAAACAATACGAAATTTTCTAAGTGAGAGCTGCTTGATATCTAACCCAAGGTCTTTCGCAATATTAGCTATAACAGAGTCTTTTCTCATTTCTTCATCAATGGAATAATGAAGCTGGGCAGATACTGAATGACAAAGCCATGAAAATAAGAAGGGAAATATTACTTGCCATCTGATTCCTTTGTATTTCTGTGAATCCAGGGTTTTCATCGCAGGTACCATAATTTCTTAATGCTTTCTTTAAGTTCCTTGATATTATCTTTATCTAAAATAGAGTATTCTGTTTGTGAGAGAATCCAAAAATGGCTGTGTTTCTTCCTGCAGATCTGCAGTGTGTGTTACTGATGTAAAGATCAGTGGATCTCCAGCTCTGTATTCTTCTCCTTATTGGTCAAACAGCGGCGCTCAGAGGTATAAATGTGGAACTGCAGAAATTATTTTATTTTCTCTTGAAACTTGTTATTCATGCAATAAAGCCAAGTTAAACTAATTTAATGCTCTAGTTTTTATAATGTAGGCAATAAAAACATATTACAAAATTTCCTTTATAATCATAAAAATAAAACTTTAGAAATAACCTTCCTTCTTTCAAAGAAACAAATAGGAATAACATATTCTTGCCCAAAATATAAGGGGAAATAGTTATTTTGTATAGGTAAATGTATTAATGTCAGGGTACAATACTCTATCATTCTTGATTTTGCTTCTATAACGTTGCTTTAAATTATATATTTTAGTAAACACCTTTCTATAGCTCAACACCGAGAGAATGACATGAAAAGATATGGTGCCATAACTAAATACAGAGAATGCAATATTGACCAAAATATATCACATTCGTATAAATGTAAACGGTTTGTATAATTTGGTATACACAATTGAGACTAATTTATATGCTAATTTGTCTGTCTCTATTTTCTTGTATATTAACTTTTTTGTAGGTTTTTTTTGTTTGGAAGTTACAATTGTTGTTATTACGCTTACTCTTGTGATTTAAGCATGATGTCACATAATGGTGTAGTGGGCAGTATTTCAGGACTGATAACATTTCTGGCCTATCTTGATAACTTAATTAAAGCCTTACTCAGAAATATGTAAAGTGATAATACTTTAAATCTCCTACTGATTAAAGCTTAAAGACAATGTAAGACAGAAAGGAATTTTCCTTATTGAATGCATATGATGAAATGGTAAACAGGACCTAGGCTCATGTTACAACCAGTATGAACGCAAATAAGACACACTAAGAAGCAATAATGAACAATCCTTTGGACTCAAAGGTAGTTTAAGATCACAATTTAAATTAAACTTTAAAGTTCAATGCCAGAAAACAAGTATTAGATCAGCAAAAAAAACAAACAAACAATGAGACAGAGAGGTTCATGTAAACATGCACAGATTATACTTCTTATTTGTGAAAAGAAGAATACTAGAATTAGGAAAAGTTGCAAGTCCTGGTGAAGAGTGCTTGGAGACAATGCTTTCACTTTAGAACGTTGGCATTGTCAAAAGCTACTCGAGATAGTCTGATTGATTATGCTCAGATATAGTTTTAGGATAATAACTGAAATGTTAAATAGCAATATACATAATGTATTAATTAGTGGCATGCTATTGGAGACTGTTTGGGTTAGTGTAATAAAGGTCTTTCTTTTTTCTATTATTATTATGGCAATTTATATAGTGCCACCAGATTCCATAGCACTTTACAATGTTATGAGAGGGGGATTTAACTATAAATAGGACAATTACAAAAAACTTACAGGAACGATAGGTTTAAGAGGACCCTGCTCAATCGAGCTTACATTCTATAGGAGGTGGGGTGTAAAACACATTCGGACAGGAAAAAATAAATATACGTTGACAATGCTTAGATAAGATTTTTTTGCAGAATATTTTTCAATCCGATAAATTGCTTTGTTAGTGTGTAGATTTACACTGTAGATATTTCTTATAGGCATACCATATACTAAATGTAACAAAATAATGTGCAACTTCCAATGGTGCTAATAAAGTGCTGCCAACCCCTCTAGAAGAATCAATCACCCATTCCACCAAATACATAGAAATACAAAAACACAGAATAGTGGGTGGCGCAAGTGCAAAATATATACGTGTATTACAATCAATATGAGAGATATATACCGCAATCAGGTTTCATTCCACAGATTACTGCAATAAATATATTTCATATAGGGTACTACAGTCACAACTTAAGTGTATATATATAGTATATTCACATACCACTCACATTTTTTAGAGCCTGTGCAAGACTGACTCAGGTATAATAGCTTGTGGAGTGGTGATGGTACTTTCTATTGAATATCTGGTCAGTAAGTCCTCTCAAAGCACATAGAAATGGAAAAGCACCAGATTAAATTCAAACATATAGTTTTATTCACATAAAAACAAGTAAAATCTTACATAAAAGTAAGGTGCCTTTAGTCAAACATTCCAAGAGCAACACAATGTGTTTCGACCTTTCCTAGGTCTCCACAAACTAGACCTAGGGAAGGTCAAAACGTGTTGTGTTGCTATTGAAATGTTTGGCTAAAGGACAGCCCAGGCAGTCCTCTAACGGCAAATCAGGCCACCGGGGGCCATGTGATATATATATATATATATATATATATATATATATATATATATATATATACATATATATATATATTAAAACAAAAATAAATACAAATTATTGAAAAAATATAGATATATAAATATATATAATTACATAAATAATAATTATAATTAAATAGATTGCACTCACATTTATATACCAAAAAAATGTACTGTATAGTACCCCAAAAAGCCAGAAGACAGTGCTAACACCCAAAGTGTAAAAGAAATATCTACAGGCAAACAGAAGGCGCTATATATTTAGTGATAGTGAACACTAATTTTATCTATTACAAGTGAAGCAGTATAAAAGCTGCACCTTAAAGTGTAAAATAGCTAAAAAACACCACTATACATACATTGCAGAAAAATAAGGTGCGCTATGACTTTAAATAACTTAATAGTGTCCAATAAAATTGTAATTCTTAATATTATATTTAAAGTGCATGTGCAATGTGCAACACGTGAAAAAAACCAAATAGGGAAACAAATCCACACTTACAATTTTAACGCCACTGGCGTGGATCACCCCTCAGGGTTATGTAAATATGCAAAACAAACACAAGAAACAAAGATCATAGGATAATATGTCTTAAAAACTATAAATATATGTAAGGGGAAAGATTCACACTTACAAAGGTAGAGCAGTAAAAGTCTGCTCTAACTATGATGGCAGAAGTCCTCTTATCTCAGGACTCAGAGACCTTTAGTACTCAGGACAGCAGCAAAATCCTTCTGAAGCACTTTATTAAATGAAGAATTTAAAAGTAATTCACACAGAGTGATACAATAGTAAAATAGCTTCTAAGTCACCCGTCCAAACGATTCTCCTTATCCAGCGGTCACGATATGTGATGTTTGTATCCGCCGGCTGATAAGTATTGCCACCGCAAGTAGATACTTCCGGGTTTCGGAGCGATCACGTGGTGACGTCGTGCGTGATGACGCGTTTCGCCAGATCGGCTTCCTCAGATCACGTATTGGATCCTGCTGTCCTGTTAGTTTTTATGACGGTCTTTCTGGGCGTGAACTTTATGACAAGAAAGTCTATTGGTCCTGAGTCACCTGATGACTCCATAATTAAAACGTCCAGTCTCTATTGTTTAGGCATATCGCCTAAACGGCACATATATATTGAAGTAAAAAATATAAAAGCTAATATTACTAATAGTACTAGTATTGCCATACATATCTGTATAGGAGATTTAAAACATTTAGATATATAACCATATTATAAATACAAGCCAAACACAAATTAATATAAAACAGGTACACATATATTTTTTATGATACAATTAAATAGATAACATCATACAAGATGTGATAGCAGCTATATTAGAATGTCCCACATCCTACTAATAGAGTAAAAAGAACATTGTAAACAGAGCAAGTACAAATGATGAGAAAGTTAAAAACATTATAAAAAATTAAAAAGATCAAATTCAATGTTAAGGCCCATTGGTTCTAGGGTTCCCAGTTTATGGACCCATTTCATTTTTTCTCTACCTATGTGCTGTATATGGTCCCCTCCTCGCCAGGATTTTTTAACTTCTTGTATCCCTACAAAGGTTAGTCCGCTCGGATCTTTGTTGTGATATTTTTTGAAGTGAGCAGACACACTATGTAACTCAAATCCCTTGCGTATATTATTAACGTGTTCATAAATTCTTCTATGTAGCGGACGGATCGTTCTCCCTACATACTGCAGTCCATGAATAAAATCCTTTTTTATTATTACTTAAAAATGTTTCAGGCACTTCTCTTTTGGGGTGGTTAAACGTGAGTATTTGTTTTAAATTAGTAGCCCCTCTAAAAGTGATAAACATTTTTTGTGGAATAATATTATTTAGTTCTTTATCTTTCCTTAGTAGATGCCAGTGTTTATTTACAATGGATTTGAGTTTTTGTGAATCTTTGTTAAAATCTAAAACCAGAGGTTGAAGAGTGTTATCTCCACTCATTTTATTACTATTTTTATAAATTAAAAAATCTTGGTCTAATTTATTTACTTCCTCATAGGCTTTGAGTAATAGTTCATTAGGGTATTCTTTTTGGGAAAATTTATTCATTACAGTTTTCGCTTGCTCTTCAAAAATGTCTTTGTCTGTACAATTTCTTCGTATACGTTGCAGTTGTCCTTTGGGAATATTGTTAAGCCACGGGGTGTAGTGTCCACTGTTATACAGTACGTAGCTATTTGCGTCTACTTTTTTTTTTTTTTTTTTAAATGTTTTTAAAACCCCTTCCTCAACATAAATCTCCAAGTCTAAAAAGTTAATATTTTGTGTACTAAAATTACTAGTTAATTGTATGCCCCAGGAGTTCTGATTAATTTCTTTTAAAAAAAATTCCAAATCTTTTTGGGAATCTCTCCATATAAAAAACAGGTCGTCAATATATCTCTTGTAGGAGACCAGGTTCGTCCCCCAGGATCTATGACAGTAGATGGCTTCTTCTTATCAACCTGACATAAATAAATTTGCGTAGCTAGGCGCGAACCTGGTCCCCATAGCCGTACCTTGTTGTTGTAAGTAAAATTTAGAATTAAATAAAAAATAGTTATTTTCTAAAATCAATTTAATGCTATCTATAATAAAAACAACATGCTCATTAGACAATGTCTCTGATTTTTCTAAGCATTTTCGTACTGTGTTACAACCTAAAGTGTGAGGAATTGATGTATATAAAGCGGATACGTCTGAGGTAACCAAGATATACCCATCTGACCACTGTACATTTTTTAGAGTCTTTATCATATCTGTGGTGTCTTTCAAGTATGAGGGCATATCTTTTACTATATTCTGTAGCCATATATCTACATATTTGGAAAGGTTAGATGTAATTGAACCTATCCCAGACACAATCGGTCTTTCGGGAGGGTAGCTTAAATCTTTATGCACTTTTGGCAAAGTATAAAAAACGGGTATTCTCGGAGATTCTATTTTAATAAATTTATACTCTTTTTTTCATTTAAAATTCCATCTTCCTTTCCTCTGTCTAATAAAATATCAAGAGATAATTTAATATCTGGAGTGGGATCTTTCTTAAGTTCCATATATATTTTTTTATCTCCTAATTGACGGTGACATTCTTTTAGATAGTCTGATGTATTTTGAATAACTATACTCCCTCCTTTATCCGCTGGTTTTATAATAATTTCTTTATTACTTCTCAGTTGTTGTAAAGCTCTATATTCACTGGGGTTTAGATTGTCTTGAGATTTTTTCTTACAATTATCTTTATTTAATTTGTCAAAATCTTCAATGACAGATTTCTCAAACATGTCGATAGCACTGGTTCTATAGTTCCTTGGATAAAAATGTGACCTATTTTTTAACATGGTATGGTTATCACTTTTTTTAGTGTCTGCAAATTTCTTTCTTTCGAAGAATCTTTTTATTGTAAGGGTTCTGGAATATTTAAGTATATCTGAGTACGAGTCCTGAGTACTAAAGGTCTCTGAGTCCTGAGATAAGAGGACTTCTGCCATCATAGTTAGAGCAGACTTTTACTGCGCTACCTTTGTAAGTGTGAATCTTTCCCCTTACATATATTTATAGTTTTTAAGACATATTATCCGATGATCTTTGTTTCTTGTGTTTGTTTTGCATATTTACATAACCCTGAGGGGTGATCCACGCCAGTGGCGTTAAAATTGTAAGTGTGGATTTGTTTCCCCATTTGGTTTTTTTCACGTTTTGCACATTGCACATGCACTTTAAATATAATATTAAGAATTACAATTTTATTGGACACTATTAAGTTATTTAAAGTCATAGCGCATCTTATTTTTCTGCAACACCCAAAGTGTACCTCACTTACACCAATACAATATACGAAAAACCAAACAAATCTATACAACTCCAAAAGAGTAGGAGTATAGATTAAAATGGGGTAGCATACAAATATGGAGAAAATACAACCTGTATATTACAGGGAATGATCTCTGAGAAATCTAGAAAATATAAAAAAATCACACAATAGTGAAGTATGCAGAGAAATATGTGACTCAATCCCGGAGGTAGAGAACTTACAAGAGCCACTGATGATCTGTGCTTATCTCCCTTTTCTTTCAGGGTGTCTTAGGAAGGTGCTTGTCTCTCTTTGAAAGAATCCTGGGAGGCAAGCAATGATGCTCTCGATATGCCAGACCCTCAAAGGGGAAAAAAACATATAGAGCAGTACTGCTAAAAGAAAATACAATGTATTGCACTGACTGCACTTACATTCAAACTGCAGTCAGTCAGCATATCTCCACTAGCAAGTGGAAATGTGTGGAAAAGTCCGTAGGTACAGCAAATGGAGTGGCAGTCAGATAACAGCAGAAAGACCTATGCATAAAATAAAATATCAACAAGAGAAAAAAAAATGGAAACAAACGTCCAGGACCTCAATCCAACGCGTTTCGTCATAAGTAGACTTCTTCAGGAATATAGGATAAGTCAGGAAACTTCTTCCTTATATATTCATAAATGTAGGTGGTTCTTAATTTGCCCTCAAAGTTTTTTACTTCCGGGTTTCGTCTGAGCTCGTCTCTCATTGGATAGACATGGTGACGTCTGCATTAGTGACGCAAACGTTCAATACTTCCACGTTCCTCCCTAGAACGCATACATTGGCGTCTACAATAAATGTAGACATGCGGCACTTCCACGTTCCACCTTGGAATGCATATCAGCGCAGACCAAAATTGGCCAGGAGCCGAGCGCTCCAAGATGGAATGTCTATACTAATACTTAAAAAACATAAAAGAAGGGAATGTCCTGTCCATGTATTTTCCCTACACAAACAGTCAAAATAATAGGTACCAAAAATGAATAAATATTATACAACCAAATTAATATGGGCATGTTCACAGGACCAAAATAAAATTACTAATGTATACATATGAACATCATATGAATGGAAGATCCATATACAGTATATCTTTCCATTAACCTTCGCCAAAGGTTCAATCACCATAAGGTATAAGAATGGTGAGAGTGGACACCCCATTCTTTAATTAGAACCATTCAGAGGAAAATCCGCCTCCTATTACCTTAGGCGTCGGTGAGGTATACAAAGCCATAACAGAACGTTTAATGTCACCATTTAAACCAAAAGCCTGGAGTGCCATATCCAAGAAGTCCCATCTGACTCTGTTGAAGGCTTTTTTGGCATGTAACAACAGAGCCAGGAGGGGCACCCTATTTTTGCTTGCAATATCCATCACATCTTCCAGTCTTCTGATGTTAAAAACTGGAGACCTACTAATCCAACTTGATCCCAATATATAATTGTGGGTACTATATAACTTATTCTTTCTGCAAGTACTGCAGAATATAGCTGTATATCTGTATTTAACAGAGAGATGGGCCTAAAGCTGCTTATAATTTCTGGATTTTTATTTTGTTTAGGAATAGGCACTATATGTGCTTTTAGCATTTCCGAAATAATTTTGCCCGTAGACATGATATAATTAAACATTTTAGTTAGCATCCCAGAAGACTTAGTAGTTTTACATTTTTTAATGGCTCTACAGACCTCCTCTGCTAAAATAGGTTTGTTTAATAGGTCTAATTGATCCTGGGATATTTTATGTATTTTATATTCACTGAAGAAATCCACTAAATTAACTTGTGCTTGTCTCTCTGGTTAGTTGTATAAGTTTAAATAAAATTCTTGAGATGCTTGGCCTATCATAGATGGAACCATGATAGTATTATTGCCCTGTGTAATTTTCGAGATTGTTTTCTTGGCTTTTTGATTTTTTAGTCTACTAGTGAGCAACTTGCCTGCCTTATTTCATTTATGATAATAGGTTTTCTTTTTCTAAAGAGACATTCGCATTTTTAATCAGTAGGTGATTAATTTCCTCTTTAACTCTTTTTAATTTATTACCTATTGTTATTGATGGGCTTGCCTTATTTATTTTCTCCAGACTATCTAACTTTAAATCGAAATCTTCTAAATTTGTTAGATTTCTTTTTTTTTTCTTGGTAACCTAGTTTTATCAGATACCCTCTTATCGTACATTTTAAAGCGCACCATACTATGGGGAGAGAGATTTCCTTATTTTCATTTTCTTTGAAAAAAAATCAGTAGTTTCTCTAATCTGACCTAAGTTTTTCTCATTATATAGTAGATGATCGTTTAATCGCCAGTTCGATCTATCTTTGACGAGCTCATCATTAGTTATCAATAAGAGTGCATTATGATTTGCACAGGCTATACTAATAATATATATATATTTTTAACTCTTTTTGTTGTGTCCGCATCAGCCATGAAATAGTCAATTCTTGAGTACACCTGGTGTGTGAGAGAAAAGCATGTGTAATCTCTTTCTTGGGGGTGCTATACCTGCCACAGGTCACACTGTGACCAGGCCTCTCCTAAAGATGTCGCCGAAGGCCTTAGATGCTCCTTTATTATAACTATCGTTGCCCTTTCTCTTCAGGCTAGTTCTATTTAAAGCTGGGTCTAAAATATTATTAAAGTCCCGAAGATATATAATTCTCCCTTGTCCTATCCTTTCTACTTTACTAAATAGTTTTTGAATTAATCTATTGGGGGAGTGATTCGGTGAATAAACATTAACAATAGTATAGGCCTGATTGTTAAGTTTGCATATTAAAATGTGATTCCTTCCTTACTTATCACTATCTTGATGAATTAAGTTGAATGCAACCTTAGCTGATATAAGAGTTGCCATCCTTCTTTTTTATATTTAATCCTTTGTTTATCAGTTGACCGCCACATACTCGTATAGACTCATCTCTTTTGGAAAATTATTTGCTTTTGAGGACTATTCAGTCCTCTTACATTTAGAGAGGCAAATTTCATAGAACAAATCTTATATTTCTATCTTGTTCTCCAGAATCATTTACCCGGGGGTTGCCCAACACCATTATCTTCCACAAAAAAAACAACCCTTTGGCCATCTACAAAAATACACGCTAACATAAAACATAGAATAACCCTCTTTCTTAGGTCGAGAGGGAAAAGTCCCCCTAAAGAGTGCATCACCTTATGACAGCTGTGCAGCTATAAAAGGTAACCACACTAGTGGTTAATCGCAAGACACAGGATGCAGACAAGAGGGGGAAGGGAAAAAAAAACCCATATAAACTCCAGGAGGGTTAACCAGAAAGCAATCAAATTTCTATCCCTTCATATATTATTCATAAAATTTAAATAATGAACCTTAAAAAACATCAGGGTATAGATACATTAGCCTGTAAATACCCAAACCATTCGTGTTCATTTTCTTTTACTCTCTTAAACCTTCCTGTGCCTCCATCATATCTTGTGTTAGAAGTTTACCTCAACCAGATATCCAAAGTTTAAAAAGTGACCATATGTGCCTTTCATTCATTGTTACACTATAGCTTAGTTTTTCTATTCTTATCTTACACCCCTGTGTTTGTTCTCTATAGTTAAGTACTACAACTTATGACTTTTACTTCTTTTGATTTCCTTTTCCCTTCTTTCTATTATCCTCTTTCCTTTATGTGCCAATCTCATTCAGACATATGTTCTAACGTCTAACTTATCTAAAAAGCCAATATATTAATGTAACATGTTCTTATTTAAAATGTATTTCATATAAACATGTGCCAGAAAAAAAAATATAAATTTCTGCATTATTTATTTGCGACGTGTGTACTTTTGAACCTTTTGAGTGCTAATATTAATATTAGCTGGATACTTCCATCCCTATTTTTTTTCTCACGTGCGTATTATTGCTTAGTGTATATAAACTTTTATATGTTTTTTTTAAGTCAGTTTTTTTTCTAAACCTTTTACAAGTTCATTTTGATTTGAGTGTAAGAAGTTAAACTCACAGTGTAAGATTATGTCAGAGGTAAAGTGCCTTCACTATATTTTTGAAATCACTCTTGGATCAACTTGAGCATACAAATTAGTGTTGAAAGAAGCAAAGCCTGGAAAGATTTGATTTGTTTGCATTTTTTTTAAAACTGCTAACATAATAGTTACATCAAATATTGTGTCGAGTTCAGTGTTAAGTGTTGTGTTGAGTGTTCAGTTCAAGAAGCATTTGTTGAAAATTGGTTGCACCAATGAAACTTAAGACAAAGAGGTGACTATTGTCCTTTACCAAAACCACAGCCACGTGCTACAAAATATATTTTTCTTGAAAGGTACATAAGTCCTCTTCTCACTCGAGAGCTGACTAATGCTGGGCAAGATGGTTCTGATGTTTGTAGTAAATGATAGGAGAGCCAAGCAATTTATCCAGAGTCAGTGTCCACTGCAACCAACTTAGTTGTTAAAGTACCTTCTTAAGATGACAAAGGGACCTTCTCAAATCAAACTGAATCAGCACTTTCCTTTGACGAAAAGAGAATGTTCGGTTAATTTTTTTAATACACTATATGGATAATTAATGTTCTATTGCTACTCCGAGATATAGATCCCTTTTCCTTAGAGGTTACATAGATTTTAAATGTCTTTTGTTGCTCGTAATCAAATGTTCTCTGAGCGTAGATCACCTCAGTCTCTATATTAATTAAAGATAGGAGGATACTGAATTTGGCTGTATTTGGCTAGAGATTAAATATGTAAACTATTTTCTCGAATGTAAGCTAAATAAGTAGATTTCTTAAATACTGGAGTATTGTTGTTGATATGATATATATATACAGAAATATTAAAGGACAGCACTTCAAGGACTTTATATAAAATTATAACAATTCTAAATTCCTTTAATATTTTTGTGTTTTTGTCTGGACAAGCACCGGGCATTATATTAGTTTTTTGAGGGGAGTGCAAGATTTGTTATTATTTTATATATATAAATAAATGTTATTCTTTTTCTTGTGGAAAATGGAGCAGAACCTTTGTCAGTTGCAAGAATTATGATATTATAAATTAAATTTGTTTCTCCACCAATCAATTTTGTTGTAAAAATTCTATAATAGCTCTTAGATGATAATAATAGTTTAAAGGGTATTGTTTCCAAAGTGTGACAATCAACTCAAAAATAAAAAATATAGTGCTCACTGATGTTCTTTTGTTACTCACAAGTAAATAGCAAAAATAAGGTTTTGCTTAATGCAAAGTGCTGAGGTGCTATTTTCCCCACCAAAGGACTGGGTCCAGGCTCTATCAGAGAGATCGGAATCTCCAAAGTCCAAAGGCATATTAAAATTAACTACTTTACTGAATAAACTTGTATATTAAAATTAATAAAGTAATAAAAGCAGTACATTTAATGTGTTTCACAATACTTTTTATTTTGCGTGGGTTGTATACCATCCTGAGCCACAATATGTGCTACTCCCTCTTCTTATTTTATGTATTTTATAGTTATTTGACATTTTGAAGTACCAAACCAAAGCAATAATAAAAACCCCACAAAAGTATACCATTCACTAAATACCAAAGGGAAATTTAGATGGTAATGTGGTCATACAAAGACGTTTTTTGCTGCAATATCATGTACAGTCCTCAGTATTTGACTCCAAACTCCTATATATAATGTAATGCACTCTATATGGACCAAAAAGTAAATGCGTTATGTCCTACATAGCACATAATGCATTATACATATTTATCAATACATCAATATGCAGTTTTTTTTCTATAACTCTCTCTCAGCAAATTTAGAGGTAACTTACCTGAGTAAGGTTGTTTACAGCCAAATTCTTTTGTAAATTTTCATTTCCAAGTTCTGAATCATCAGCATCAATAAGATTGTCCGTGGGAACATTTTCATTTGGCTGTAGGAAGGTAAACTCACCTTCACTGGAATCCAAAGCCACACACACGTTATACGAATATGGGAGAGACAAAGTCCCACCACTGTATTGAGAAAGAACCCTTGGGTCAACTTGCGAATAAAGATTGGTATTGAAAGGTCCTATGTTTGAGGATGATTTAATTTCTTTGCCTTTTGATATGAATACTAGCATAATGGTTACAACAAAAAATAGAGAAATGACCACCAGAGCAATTACCAGGTACATTTGCATATTGGATTTGGAGTCATCATTGCTGAATTGATTGGTGAGTTTTGGCAGGATCTGTTGAAAGTTATCTGCAACAATGAAGCTTAAGGTTACTGTAGCTGAAAGAGAGGGAACTCCATTGTCCTTCACCAAAACCACAGCCACATGCTTCAAAATATCTTTCTCTTGAATAGTACGTGATGTTCTTATTTCCCCTGTGTGCTGACTAATGCTAAAATAAGATGGCTCTGATGATTGCATAAAGTGATACGAGAGCCAACCATTATGTCCAGAATCAGCATCTATAGCAACCACCTTAGTTATTAAAGCACCTTCTTTAGAGGCCAAGGGCACCATCTCTACCAAAACTGAATCTCCACTTTCTCTTGATGGATATAATATTTTAGGTGTATTATCATTTTGATCTATTATATGTATAACTAAAGTTGCATTACTACTCAGTGATGGTGCTCCATTGTCTTTTGCATTTATTTGGATTTGAAATTCCTTATGCTGCTCATAATCAAACGATCTCTGCGCATATATAACCCCAGTCTCTATATTAATGGAAAGACTAGAAGATACAGAAATTTCTTCTGTATTCATGCTGTACATTGAATATGTTATTTTCGAATTGTCTCCACTATCAAGATCAGATGCTTGTATGCTGTATATTGAAGTTCCTGGTAAATTGTTTTCTGGCACATACGCTACATATATAGACTTTGTAAATACTGGTGGATTGTCATTTACATCTGATATATCTAGCTTTATTACTTTCATGCTGGATAGTGAGGGTGATCCTCTGTCTGTTGCTAGAATTGTTATCTTATAACTTGATTGCGTTTCTCTGTCCATGGCAAGAGTTGTAACAATTCTGTAATAGTTCTCTGATGATATTAATATTTCAAATGGTAGGTCTTCTAAAAGTTTACAGTCAATGTCTCTGTTTTCTTCTGAATCATGATCGTGGACTTCAATCAGTGCTATCACTGTGCCAGGTGGAGAATCCTCTGGAATAGGATTTGTTAGCAATGTAATGATTATCTCAGGGGCATTGTCATTTTCATCTAATATTTCAATTAATAACTTGGAATGGGCAACAAGACCACCTCCATCCCTTGCTTGTACAGACATTTCATAATTCTTTGTTGTCTCAAAGTCCAAATTCCTATTAGTTTTAATTTCCCCTTTCATAGGATCAATGCTAAATACAATAGTGTGAGGATCTTCTCCAAAAATGCTGCCGAAGGAATACATGATCTGTGCATTGATGCCTTCATCTTGGTCAGTTGCATTTACATAAAGCACAGTGGCATTGATTTGAGTATTTTCACTTATTCTCACTTTATATATTTCTTGAGTAAATATAGGAAAATGATCATTGACATCAGAAACAACTATTCTGATTAAAGCACTTCCAGATCTAATTGGATTTCCCCCATCAACTGCTGTTAGAATCAATTCATGTATGTTTTTTGTCTCCCGATCTAAAGGTTTCTCTAAGACCAACTCTGGAAATTTGCTACCATCAGTGCTGGTCTTTTCACTCAGTGTAAAATGCTGATTATCACTGAGCTTGTATGTTTGTACAGAATTAATTCCAATATCTGGATCTCGTGCATTTTCTAAAACAAATCTTGTTCCAGGTAAACTAAGTTCAATCATTTCTAAATTAATAATGTCATGAAAAAATCTGGGTGAATTATCATTTATATCCTCAATTTCAATGCTGACCCTATAAACATTTAAAGGGTTTGCAACAACTGCATCAAAAGTTAGTAAGCATTGAGCTGCTGCCCCACACAGTGTCTCCCTATCTATCCTGTCTTTAACATATAAATTTCCATTTTCTAAATTTATAGAAAAATATTTCTCAGAAATACGTGAAACAATATGAAATCTTCTAAATGAGAGCTGCTTAATATCTAAATCAAGATCTTCTGCAATATTAGCTATAACAGAGTCTTTTCTCATTTCTTCAGCAATGGAATAATGGAGCTGACCAGAGACTGAATGACAAAGCCATAAAAGTAAGAAGGAAAAAACTACTTGCCATCTGATTCCTTTGTTTGTCTTTGTATACTCTGTTTTCATATCCATCCTCCAGACTAGTCTTCTTTATATAGTCAATGTTTAATCCAGTTGAGAAAAAAATGTTTAGTTATTAATCCTAACTGAAGGAGAATCCAAAATGGCTGTGTTTCTTCTTGCAGATCTGCAGTGTGTGTTACTGATGGAAATATCAGTGGATCTCCAGCTTTGTATTTCTCTGCTTATTGGTCAAACAGCGGCGCTCAGAGGTATAAAATAGGAACTGCATTACTAAGAAAATATATTTCCAGTATGCTTATTATTTTACACAATTAACTTGTAATAGAGGTTAACTATAATATTTGCTTGATAAAGGTTTTAAAAAATGTTTTTATTGAAAAATGTAACATTTTTATAATAAAACGAACAATCAATATGGAACAAGTAAAATATTGATACAAGAAATAAACTGGGGTAAATGTAATAAATAATTATCAGGTAATAGTAAATTATTAATAAAACAATAATAGGATATTATGGTACAATAATCACTATATATATATATATATATATATATATGTATATATATATATATATATATATATATATATATACATATATATATATATATAACATTTGATAAAGGTGATTTGCAAAATAAAAACAAAAAATGTCAGCAAACAGCTAAAATAATTTTACTTTGCTTTTTCATAAAATAATAATGTTACTGAGCAAAATAATCACTTTCATTTCATACACACAAACATAAGCTCACACATTTTGAAATATAATAATAATAATTTTCCATTTCCACTTTTCCTCTTCTATATTTGTTATTTTGAATATTATTATATTTTATATACATATATATTTTCTTTTTGATTTCTCAGCTTATATATTTCCCTATTATTTTATACAACCAAATAGCAATGAAACAGTAACATAAACAGTAAGTATTTATTAGACTTGGAAATTCATTTCATTACAATTTTGGGTGGATCGTGTGATTGTCTGTATTCCTGATTTCCAAACTGCCATATAGACTAATCACTAAACAAACGACTAAATAAACTAGCATGATTGTTTTGATTTGTTATTCAGAGTTCCACTCATGGTGTCAAAAATTGAAATGTGCTCATTAGTGTACTGTAAAATATTTACAAAATCTGTGCCTTTTTGATTTGTCTGATTACTTTCCTGAACCTTTTTTTTTCTAGGAGAATGTGAACAATATACCTTAAGTAATCCGTATAAAAGTAATATGAAAAATATGAATTGACACATTTTTAGACTTTTTTTTTCAAATACTGAGTCGTCAGTATCAAGAAGATTGCCTATAGGTACATTTTGATTTATTTTCAAAAAGGTAAACTCACTTTCACTGAAATCCAAAGTGACATACACATTGTATGAGTAGGGTAAAGGCAAAGGTCTATTGTCATACTGAGAGAGCAATCAAGGATCTTGAGAATAAAGATTTGTGCTGAGAGACAATAAAGTAGAGGAAGAGTTTGATATCAACCAAAATTACACAATTACTAATCACTAAATACATTTGCAATATAGATGAAGAGCCTTCATCTATGTTTTAATTACTTAGTTAAGGTAACACCTGTAAAAAATAATCTCCAACAATAAATGTTAATATAACAGTGGCAGACAAATACATGACTCTATTGTCCTTAACCATAGCCACTAACTTGTGCTTTGACATAGCCTTCTCTTGAAAAGAATGTGATGTCCTAATTTTACCTGTGTGCTGGCTGATATTAATGTGCACAGGTGTAGATGTTTGAATTAAATGGTACGAAAACCAAACATAACATCCAGAATTGGCATCCACTGCAATTACACTAGTTATTAAATAGCCTTCTTTAGATATTAAAGGGACAATTTCAAACAAAGCTTCACCCTTACTTTCTGGTGATGGGTACAAAAAATGTAGGTGTATTATATTTATCCACTATATGGAGAAATATTGATGTATTGCAACTAAGAGATGGGTATAGATTGTCTTTAGCAGTTATCTGTATCAGAAACTCCTTGTTCTGCTCATAACCAAATAATCATTGAGCATAGAGAACTCCAAGTTCTACATTAGTAGAAGAATAAGAAGGTATTGGACAATAATTTGTATTTATGTTGGAAGTTGAATAAGCAACTTTAGCATTAAATCATGTATACCATATGCTGAAGCTCTTCTGGCAAATGGTAAGCAGTTTTCATAAATATTACTGCATTGTCATTAATGTCTAATCTATCTAGTATAACAATTGTTTTACTGGTAAGTGCAGGTTATCCGCTGCCAACTGCCAGAAATGAAAACTTGTAGATTGAGCTTTTATCCCTCTCTACACCAACTGATGTCAACATTTTATAAAAATTTTATAATTTACCTTTTCTATTATTTCAAGTTCCCTGAGTATTGGTGGTGAACTTAAATCAGCACTACTACTGTGACAGGTATATAATTCTCAGAAATAGAAGTAAGCAATGAGGTAAGATATCTCAGGATCATTATCATTTACATCTAATATCTCATGTATAACTTTGCAATGGGTGACAAGGCCACCTCCATCTTTTACTTGTTTAGACATTTTAAAAAAAAATCTTGTCAGTTCAAAATCTAAATTCCTGTTAATTATCTTTCCTTTTTTAGGCTGGATATGAAAAAAACACAGCACTTGCTCTCTGATCCATTTGTAGTTCTTAAATTCAGGCTTTTCTTCTATGCAATTCTCAGTGTATGAAATCTTCTGCAACAGTTTATTTTCTTTATATTTTCATTGTTTGTTATCCTTAAGATAGAATTCAGTGCTAAATGTACTTTTTTGATGGGAATATAAACATTTATGCTGCCTGCTCTTCATGGGAATCCATAAATGGCTGTGTTTCTCCTTGCAGATCTGCAGTGTGTGTTACTGATGGAAATATCAGTGGATCTCCAGCTCTGTATTCTTCTCCTTATTGGTTAAACAGCGGCGCTCAGTAGTATAATGCGGAACTGAACTACTAAGAAATTCAGATGTTAAGTGTCTGAATGACTTTTCTCTTTGTTTAATACAATTAAAATGTATTACAACAAACCATTAGAGTATATTGCATTTGCTAATAGAAGTAGTGAAATATATTGATTGAATATAAATTCTATAATGAAAAAGGAATTTTATGTATGAATCTAGAGATCCCAAATAGAAGATACAGACAGTCTTGCAGTGCCACAACAACAGATGCAAGCATATAAAAATACATATTAGAACAATTTCATGGCAAACGATCATCCGGCACATTTTTATAATAATAATAAGAAGTGAGAATAGTTAAGCTGGACTTTGTTTAAGTGAATAGTGAAACAGGCTATCTCAAACAGGTCTAGTATTAGCTCTCCAATGAGATCAAATAAACTGTAGGTTATGCACCAGTAGGAATTTATAACTGGAATAAAAGGTAACTGTGGTGGTAGAGCTAAGCTGGTGGTGGTAGAGCTAAGCTAAAATATAAATTATAAGAGAGAGATTAGTTTAAATCCACAGCATCTGTTACAATGGGCTTCTACACAACACGTAGTCCTTAATGGGAATAATAAATGCCACTATAAGTGCACCTGGAGAGTCCACGATACCCCAACCCCGCTCTCAATGAGAGCACCGTGAGGTGGGTGAGCAAGATACCCAGTTAGTCGCAGCATATAGGGCTTAAAGTCGGGATTAAAACTCCAGGTCAAATAGAAAATGTATTATGTTTTGTTTGAAATAAAACTAGTTTGTACATTGAAAACTATTAGCACTGTTTTTCGTGTGTTTTTTTTTTTTTAACTGAAAGCACAGTAGCTAATGATTGTGCATAATACTTGAGGTTTCATGAGTGCCAGTTCATTAATAGAATTTAATATAGTATTTGAATAATACGGGATTTTCCTAGTGTAAAAACTGCTTGTGCATAATAAATGTTCACATTGTAAATAACTATTACATGTCATAACAAAATTCTTAAATATATTGGTAAGATATTGTCCTTTACTCTGCATATAATGCAAGTCTTTAAAACATATTCTTTATTTCAGCTTACTAATATTTTAATGTGAGTCTGTTTTTAATTATTTCATATTTTCCATGCGATAGCGCAGTGGGAGTAAAATTGCTATAGCGATAGAACAAGCAAATTACAAAATGTAAACCTAAACATCTGATTTAAAACAAAAAAAGTCAATTAAATATAAAGCACCAGAAGAATAGTCTGATCTTTTAAAAAAAAAAAAAAAAAAAAAAAACTATTTCACAAATATATTCATTATGCACATAATATAAAAACTTAAAAATTAAAAAATCTGAGTTAAACAGAAACGGCATTGCAACACAAATACCAAATGGCATTTCAATTACATTCTTTTTTCTGTATCATATACATGTAAATGTATTGTTTATCATGCATATTAAATTTACAAAACTACCTTATACTTTAGATTAACCAAAGAACCATATAGAAGCTAGAAACAATATAAAAATATTGTGGTTCTTTGAAATTGTAAGCAGAAAATGTTTGACCTTAGTGGATTTGATGAAAATTATCATGAGCGCCACCATGACATCCTTTCAGATGCTTACTCACATTCACAGGTGACCAAACTTTCCTTAACATTTGAAAATAATGTGACAGTTTTTGAAGAACTTTTACCTGCTATTTATATATTTTTTCCCAGTCTTTGAGTGATAATAATGGGGCATTTTGTTAGGATCAATCATTGGGTACACACTTTAAAGTTCTACAGGGAGTGCAGAATTATTAGGCAAGTTGTATTTTTGAGGATTAATTTTATTATTGAACAACAACCATGTTCTCAATGAACCCAAAAAACTCATTAATATCAAAGCTGAATATTTTTGGAAGTAGTTTTTAGTTTGTTTTTAGTTATAGCTATTTTAGGGGTATATCTGTGTGTGCAGGTGACTATTACTGGGCATAATTATTAGGCAACTTAACAAAAAACAAATATATACCCATTTCAATTATTTATTTTTACCAGTGAAACCAATATAACATCTCAACATTCACAAATATCCATTTCTGACATTCAAAAACATAACAAAAACAAATCAGTGACCAATATAGCCACCTTTCTTTGCAAGGACACTCAAAAGCCTGCCATCCATGGATTCTGTCAGTGTTTTGATCTGTTCACCATCAACATTGCGTGCAGCAGCAACCACAGCCTCCCAGACACTGTTCAGAGAGGTGTACTGTTTTCCCTCCTTGTAAATCTCACATTTGATGATGGACCACAGGTTCTCAATGGGGTTCAGATCAGGTGAACAAGGAGGCCATGTCATTAGATTTTCTTCTTTTATACCCTTTCTTGCCAGCCACGCTGTGGAGTACTTGGACGCGTGTGATGGAGCATTGTCCTGCATGAAAATCATGTTTTTCTTGAAGGATGCAGACTTCTTCCTGTACCACTGCTTGAAGAAGGTGTCTTCCAGAAACTGGCAGTAGGACTGGGAGTTGAGCTTGACTCCATCCTCAACCCGAAAAGGCCCCACAAGCTCATCTTTGATGATACCAGCCCAAACCAGTACTCCACCTCCACCTTGCTGGCGTCTGAGTCGGACTGGAGCTCTCTGCCCTTTACCAATCCATCCATCTGGCCCATCAAGACTCACTCTCATTTCATCAGTCTATAAAACCTTAGAAAAATCAGTCTTGAGATATTTCTTGGCCCAGTCTTGACGTTTCAGCTTGTGTGTCTTGTTCAGTGGTGGTCGTCTTTCAGCCTTTCTTACCTTGGCCATGTCTCTGAGTATTGCACACCTTGTGCTTTTGGGCACTCCAGTGATGTTGCAGCTCTGAAATATGGCCAAACTGGTGGCAAGTGGCATCTTGGCAGCTGCACGCTTGACTTTTCTCAGTTCATGGGCAGTTATTTTGCGCCTTGGTTTCTCCACACGCTTCTTGCGACCCTGTTGACTATTTTGAATGAAACGCTTGATTGTTCGATGATCACGCTTCAGAAGCTTTGCAATTTTAAGAGTGCTGCATCCCTCTGCAAGATATCTCACTATTTTTGACTTTTCTGAGCCTGTCAAGTCCTTCTTTTGACCCATTTTGCCAAAGGAAAGGAAGTTGCCTAATAATTATGCACACCTGATATAGGGTGTTGATGTCATTAGACCACACCCCTTCTCATTACAGAGATGCACATCACCTAATATGCTTAATTGGTAGTAGGCTTTCGAGCCTATACAGCTTGGAGTAAGACAACATGCATAAAGAGGATGATGTGGTCAAAATACTCATTTGCCTAATAATTCTGCACTCCCTGTATATAACTTATGGAATGATCACCTGACCACTATATTTGCATAGTATTATAAATAATGTAACTAATTTAAGCTCAAAAAGCCTTCTCCTATCATGTCAAATGTCTTTACTGAACACTTGAGCTTAAAACTGAATTGCATTTGTAAAGTGGAGTTTTACTTATGGATAAAAGTATAAAATAATTGTTTTTCCACCTCATATTAACAAGAGCCAATGTCCCTTTTTACACATTAAAATACTGTTTATTGATGTTGCTGACTGACACTGTACTTCGTAGGTAAGTCGATTTGGTATAACTATTACCATATCCTTTTCTTTTGGTGTTTTATATAATGTAACTTGATTTTGGCAGGTGATCAAAATGTAGATTACCAAATGTTGTAGCAATCTGCCGCCCATGATGCTTTGCCAGCCTTTCTAGTGACAAAGCATTAATACAGTTTTAAAACTAAAACATGCAGGGATCTATCTTTTAGATATCCTTGAAGTATAATCTGCATATTTATGTTGTAGAAATTCTTAAGGTTGCTTTGTCCTGTTTGCACACACCCCCCTGAAAATGATCAACAAACACTGGTTTCTTCAGTATTATCTTAAATCATTTTCTAAAATCTAGATAGGAATTTCAATGTTCTCTACACAATAATTCATAAGAAAAGAAAACTATATCTCTTCATGGTTCAAAGGTACTTTCACATTAATGCTCTTATGTTTTGATACTTTGGGAATTCCAAATGCTTTAATATTTTTGGACAAACTTATAAAATATTGTTGTTTATTTGAAATATAAAAATATCATATATGAAATATATCAAATATATTTCATATAAAATATCAATATATCAAAAATATAATATTAAAATATTTTTCATAATTTCAGATCATCTTAAAAGTTTATCAAAACATATTAAATAATTGGAAAAGCTTATCCAAAAATATTAAATCAAGTTATTATTTCTTAGTTTGTGTAGACACATTGATTCCCAAATTGAATCACTGGAGGAATTGGACACATTATTAAGTGGAAAGGCCTGTAGTTTATTATCTCACGGAGAAGCATCCAATATGTATGCATGTAGTTTTACAAATGATCTGTTTTAAAAAAACAGGAAATATTTCAAAAATACAATTATTTATAAAACAATAATCTACATGTTTTAAGAATCTAAAAAAAAATCTTTACCATGTATGAATATGATTAATTCAACAGATTTCAGTATTATAGTACATATATTCACAAGTAACATAACATAATACTATGTTTTAGAATTCCTCACCTGTATGAGTTCATCTGATGTTTCTTTTGTTTCATTTCCAAGTCCCGAATTATCAGTGTCTATAAGGTTGTCGATGGGGACATCTTGATTTGTCTTTAGGAATGTAAATTCACTTTCATTGGAATCCAAAGCCACACACACATTGTATGAGTAGGGGAGAGGTAGAGTTCCATTATATTGATGAGAAAATATCCGGGGATCAACTTGAGAATATATATTTGTACTCATGGAATCAAAGGCTGGGTGAGGCTTAATTTCTTTGCATTTTGGTATAAATGCTAGCATAATAGTTAAAACAAAAAATAGAGAAATGAGTACCAAGGCTATCACTAAATACATTTGCAAATTAGATTTTGGTTCATCATTGTTAGATGGATTATTGAGTTTGGGAAGCATTTGTTGAAAATTATCCGCAGCAATAAGACTTAAAGTAACAGTTGTTGAGAGAGCAGGCCTTCCATTATCTTTCACCATAACCACAACCTGTTTTTTAAAAAAATCTTTCTCGCTTAAAGGCCTTATGGTCCTTATTTCTCCTGTGCGCTGACTAATGGTAAAAGGAAATGGTTCTGATATTTGTATGAAATTATAAGATAGCCAAGCATTATGCCCAGAGTCAGCATCCACTGCAATCACTTTAGTAATTAAAACTTCTTCTTCAGCGGTTAAAGGCACCATCTCAAATGATGATGAGCCAAGGCTTTCTGTTGATGGGTACAAAATTTTAGGTGCATTGTCATTTTGATCCATGATATGGATGATTAATGTTGAATTGCTACTCAGAGATGGGGATCCTTTGTCTTTAGCAGTAATTTGAATAACAAATTTTTTATGCTGCTCATAATCAAATGATCGCTGAGCATAGAGAACTCCAGTCTCTATATTAATAGAAAAATACGAGGATACAGGAAAATCATCTCTGTTAGAGCTGGACATTGAATAAATAACTTTGGCATTATCGCCAGAATCAAGATCTGATGCATGTATACTATATATTGAAACTCCTGGCAAGTTATTTTCTGGAACATAGGCTAAATAAGTAGATTGAGTAAATAAAGGAGGATTGTCATTAACATCCGATATATCCAATCTGATGGTTTTCTTAGTGGAAAGGGGAGTTGATCCTCTGTCTGAAGCAGTAATTGTGATGTTATAACGTGATACTTTTTCTCTGTCCATAGCAGTTGTTGTCACAATTCTATAATAATTATCTGATGATAACATTAGTTTAAAGGGAACTTTTTCCATTATTTGACAGTCAACTAATCCATTTTCTCCTGCATCTTGATCATGAACTTCAAGCAGCGCTATCATTGTGCCAGGAACAGAATCCTCAGGAATAGGAGTAGATAATGATGCAATTGTTATTTCTGGTGCATTGTCATTTTCATCTAAAATTTCAATCAATACTTTACAATGGGTAACTAGACCACCTCCATCCTTTGCTTGTACAGACATTTCATAATTTCTCATCACCTCAAAATCCAAGTTCTTATTATTTGTAATTTCTCCAGTTATAGGGTTGATAATAAATGTATCTGTATTATGCACATTGCCTGTGCTTTTAGTAAATGAATATGTGATTTCTGCATTAGATCCTTCATCTTTATCCGTTGCACTTACATGGAAAACACTAGAATTTTTTGGAGTGTTCTCTCTTATGCTTATTTTGTATACCTCTTGCGTAAATATAGGAAAATTATCATTGACATCAATAATTGCAATCCTTATTTGTGCAGTTCCAGATCTAATAGGATTTCCTCCATCCAGTGCTGTCAAAATTAATTCATGAATGCTTTGTGTCTCCCGATCTAAAGGTTTCTCTAAAACAAGTTCTGGAAATGTACTGCCATCAGTGCTGTTTGTTTCACTCAGTGTAAAATGTTGATTATCACTGAGCTTGTATGTCTGTATAGAATTAATGCCAATGTCTGGATCTTCTGCATTTTGCAAAACAAATCGTGACCCTACTGAAATTGTTTCAATTATTTTAAAAGTAGCAATATCATTAAAAAATCTGGGAGTATTATCATTAATGTCCAGAATTTCTATGTTGACTCTAGAAACATTAAAAGGATTTTCAATTACAGCATCAAGGTTTAGTAAGCAATGAGCTGCTGCCCCACACAGTGTTTCTCTATCTATCCTGTCTTTAACAAATACATTTCCATTTTCTAAATTTACAGAAACATATTTCTCTGACATACGTGAAATAATGCGAAATCTACGAAACCTAAACTGTTTAATATCTAAATCAAGGTCTTTTGCAATATTTCCTATAACAGAGTTTTTTCTCATTTCTTCATCAATGGAATAATGAAGCTGACTAGATACTGAATGACAAAGCCACAAAAATAAGAAGGGAAATATTACTTGCCATCTCAATCCTTTGTAATTCTGTGAATCTAAGGTTTCAATCCTCATTCTTAATGTTTAAAATCCAAATAATTTATTTGTAGATTTTCAACGCATATAATATAGTTGATGGAAGAATATATAGTGCTGATTCCTTTTTCTTTAGAAGAAAATAACTGGATATATCTTGCTCTGATCTGTATATGAGATAATCCAAAAATGGCTGTATCCCTTCTTGCAGATCTGCAGTGTGTGTTACTGATGGAAATGTCAGTGGATCTCCAGCTCTGCATTCTTCTCCTTATTGGTCAAACAGCGGCGCTCAGAGGTATAAATGTAGAATTGCATGATCAAGAAAATGTCTTCAGAAATTATTTAAAATATCTAACCTGTTTCATCAATAAAACATTATGTCTTTAAAAAATATATAAAATGTAGAAGGTATTATTTGTTTACTCAATCACTTTATTTTGTATTATTTTGTATTCATAGTGGATAATATAGTGAGTTTCCATGTTATATTTCAAGCATGATAAAGACAATTCAAAATATGGAATGCAGCCTGCCAATAATCAATTTATATATAGTACATTTTAATAAAAATAGTAATCATGAGTAATATTGATATAAAAACGATGTTGTTCTTTCAAGAAATAAATGCTTGCTTAAGCATAATAAAGTTCTTAGCCACACGCCTTTGTAATTATTTATGTAATGAAAAATGTACTATTACATATATTTTGTAATAATCTATGTCATCAGTATGTTCTGTAACATACTATTGGCAAAAACTGTAATTTGTACATAGTCCCATAACTAAGACACATACTAATGAGTATACTACTAAAGTGGAAATATATAAATATACATATATATATATATATATATATATATATATATATATATATATATATATATATATATATATATATATATATATATATATATATAGCAATTGTATTATTTATTATAAACTCATTTTCTTTTCTAGATTGTTAGCCCAATAACCATCTCATGCTACACTTTGTGTAAAAGTGTTAAACCTGCTAGATTTTAGACTCATGGGCAAGGATCTCTGGGAGAATAGTGAGAGAAATGGAGCCACATTATCCACCTCTATTCTACATAGCAAATACACACATTGCTATATACACACACAATAATATTCAGACAGACACAGTAGACACACAATAAACACAGTATACATATAACGTATCTATATAAATAAGATGGCACAATTATTACAGTAGGTCACGCAGTTCCTAATAAAATTGCAGCAACCAACATAAAACCCTGGTAATTAGGTCAAAAAGTGTCATACGAAGCAAAAGAGTGCTGGTGCGCAGACTTTGTAAAAACACACCCCTGGTGTGATAACCACAATCTAACACCACTCCAATGTGTACAGGGTGTATTAACAAACCATTATGATGTGATATACCACAAACTGCAGAGTATTAAAACATGAAATACTTGCAAATAAATATAGATCCATACAGGGTGTCTAAAACAGGAGACAAAAAAACATATACAGCACACCTAGTGCAATATCGTTAAGACATAAAAATAAGTGCAAATGAATAAACAAATGATTCTTCTGGATGTAACACTCACAAGTCAGGAGTGGTCAGAGCCCTGCTCCAAGCCAGAGCGCCCTGGGAGGATCAGCCCCTGGAGCTTGTGGGATCCAAATGACATTCAAACGACCCGGACAGCAGGTAAGTGTAAAAACTTTATTCCAAATCCTTAAAACCTTATGCAGAAATCTTTTAGCATCCATAGTCCGCTCACCAGTCCACTGAGTTATCAGGGTATTCGGTGTACAATAACCTCTTCCACTCTGTAGTCTGCTGGTATCACCGATCTGCATGCTACCAAGTACTTCCGTGTTCCTGGGTCATGTGACGCGTTTTGCCCCTCCTCTTGGGGCTTTTTCAAACGTACATATTGTTTCCCACTTCTAAGCATCCTTATATATGCCGTAGTTCTGCCCCACACACACACACACACACACACACACATTCAGACACCATATTAGTATGTGCACACTGTTATACACTGCTATACACACACTTAGATGAAGTATACACAATGACGAACACACTGTGCTATAAATACACTACTATGCAAACACTCATTCAGACAGTATACACACACACTGCTACACATACACATTACTACATGCACAGTCAGGCAGAGTACACACATTGTACGTTTAATAAAGATATATGAATTTTCCCTTTCCATTCTTTTTACTCTTTGTAACTCCCTGAGATGTTGCATAATATCAGGTGATGTGTCCTGTGATGTCACATGTATATAATTTGTTATGCAAATTAGCATGGTGGGCATTTTTTTCCCAAAAAGTTGCAACCCTAGTAATAGTGCATTTTGTTAGAACAGATCATGGGGTACACACTTTAATTTAAAGTTCTATATAACTCATTGAATGACAGCCATATGACTGCGGTATTTCCATGGTGTTATAAATAGTGTAACTAATTTAGGCTCAACAAGCCTTCATGGATACGTTTTTATTCCCTTTCCAGGTCAAATGAGCTACTAAATGCTTGAGCTGAAAACTAAATTGCATTTTAACCCCTTAAGGACACATGACATGTGTGACACGTCATGATCCCCTTTTATTCCAGAAGTTTGGTTCTTAAGGGGTTAAAGAGTTTTTCTTGAGTATAAAAGTGTAAAATGATTTTGTTAAAAAAATGCTTTCTTGCTGACCACTTATGTACAGGCAGTACAGACACTTTGTCTGACCCCCAAAAAATAAAAAAATTGGGGAAATCTTAATTTGGGAAAAAGATCTAAAATTTAAAATCAATAGCCAAGATTGAAATTCATTGTTACTTAAATTTAATAACTATATACACAACCTTTCATTAATTGAAACTAATTTTAAATGTATAAACAGGTGGTATTATGAATAGCTAAAACAGGAAGTAGGAACCTACCTGCATATTTGTTGGAATTATTATGTAAAAACTATGCTTTTGGCTTGTTGATTGTCTTAAAAATATTATTAATAATAACATTAGAATTACTCCAGAGATGGCTCTTTTGAACTTCAATATGTCTTTATTTACAAACGAACATAAATATTTAGCTACACGTACTTTTGCAGTGAATAAAATACTGATTGCTAGAGGATGGAAACAAAAACACAACTTTTGAAAGATATCATGGAATAACCAGTTGCTTTGGCATTTTTAGGATGAGAGTTATATATAGTAAATTTTAATGAAAATAGTAATCAAGAGTTATATTGATATAAAAACTATTTTCGTTCTTTCAAGAAATAAATGTTTGTGGAAGAATAATAAAGTTCTTAGACACGCGTTTGTAATTATTTATATAATGAAACATTTACTATTATATATATTTTGTAATAATCTATGTCATCAGTATGTTCTGTAACATACTATTGACAAAAACTGTAATTTGTATATAGTACCATATTTAAGACACATACTAATAAGCATACTACTAAAGTGGTTATATATATATATATATATATATATATATATTAATCTCTAATGTGTACCCCATTCCCTCCTCTTTAGGTGTATTTAATTTTAATACTGTGCTTATAAGTTCCCATTCCATTAATATAACAATTTCCCTCCCTATTCCTACTATTATCTTTTACTTTAAATCGCCATATAATTTTGTGACCTCCTATTGTCAAAGAGGATAGTTTTCGTCTAATCTCTTTAAAAGTGCTGAATCTCCATATAGGGAATTCTTACTTGTGTCTTTATCAATATGTGTTATCTCTATTTTAATCAATTCATTTCAATCTTGTGAATTTAAAAAAAAAAAACATTTTCTTTAACTTAAACATCTCTGAGTGAAGTGTGTATATGTCTGTACTTAAATTATACTAAAAATAAAATATATATATATTTTTTCCTTTTTCTCTTTCTTTCTAGTTTCTTCCTCTTTTGCTTTTCTTATCATTCTCCGGTTCTTTCTCTTATTTCCTCTCTTCCCTCAATCCAAGAGATCCTTCCAACTTTCCGCTTTTCTCCGCCTCTCAATCCTACTTCCTCTTTTTCTTACTTTTTTCTTTCATGGCTTTCTCTTTAATTATGTCCTTTTGTTTTAGGATATATTATTTTGGTCCATTCAATCTGACAGGTTTTTTGATTCGTTAAAATATAGAACTTGTACTTTCCAGAAGATCTTTATTTTGTGTGTGTGTTTCCACATATATTTCACTTGGTGGCGTCTTAAGAGAGACGAACTGGAACTGAATTATTTTCTCCATATTAACGTATAGGTAGAAAAATCCTGGAATATTGAAATGTCTTTCAAGTTTTCATCTGTATTTTTGTTTTCTCTGAAAGCATTTTGGACTTTCTCTTTAAATTGGAAAGAATGAAATTGTATTATCACATCTCTAGCTCTAACACAGTGTTACGCTTATTCTGCTGATGACATCTTTCCATAACAGTATCCATGGCAGGAGTATTTAGATCTAGTTATTTAAACAGGTCTTCAAAAATTTCTGTTAAATTGTCTTGTGAGATATCTTCTGGGATACCCCGGAATCTAAGGTTTTGTCTTCTTGATCTATTTTCATTATTTACCAGGTTTCACTCTAGTTTATCCATCCTTTGCACCAGACTTGATACAGCATTATTTAAATGGGTATATCGGGAATCAATTTCAGTGATTCTTTCTTCCACTGATAAAATTTTCTCAGAGATTACTTGGATTTGTGTTTGGAGATTTTCTGTACTTTTGTCCAATACAAATGGAAATTTATATTTATACATTCATGTATAAAATCTTGCGTGACATTATGTGTATCCATATTTTGTGGTGAGGTCTGTGTACACAGCAGTTTGTTTTCTTGAAGTAGTTTGTTCCCAGTGATAAATGTGTATCTTTTCCTTCACCTTTTTTATTTTGGGCTGGAAAAAAAAAACCTGACATCCAAATTTCTTGTTTGTTATGTTGTTTTTCCTTATCTTTAGTAACCTGAGTTATTTTTGTAGCCATGGATAATTTATTGTGTTTTCTTTGATTGCATATAAGCTTTTAAGAAGGATTATCTTGTTTTTCTTTTCCTTATGTACTTTCTCCTTCCTTTTTTGGTTTATATTTTCCCTCCTTCTTCTCCTTCTCCTCCCTCCTGTCCCCTTTTTTATTGCTCTTTTATTTTTTGGTCTTTTTTGGTTTTTATTGGATTTTTTTCCACTCTCTTTTCCCTTTTTTCCCCTCCTTTCTTGTATCCTTCCCTTTTTCATTTTCTTTTCCTTTTTATTTTTATAGGAGATTAGTTTATAGAAGGTTCGGGTTAAAGTAATATAGAGGGGTTGAAGGGATAACGCTTTTATATATCAGTAATATATTTATATCAGGTTATAATTGGCAGATAGTTTGACAAAATAACAATTTAAATAGAGAGAAAACATAAATAAATAATTTATGGTACTTAGCTTTGTACTTGTTAACTTCTATATTGATAGTTGCTATTCTGAAGTTTTATTTTGTAGAGATTTTTTTTCCCTGATGTTGGCTTCAATTTCTTCGGGTTTTGCCTTATTTTTACTGCTTGTCCCTCCTTCTCTTCTCCTTTCTCTTATAATTCCTTCTATGGCTTTGTTGTGTTTTTATAGATTGTATTAATGAGACCACCCAGCGTTTCTTCTGCGGAATTTTCCTTGCCACCTGCAAAGAATCAATTTGTATGGCTCCTGACCTGCTAGTAGAGTTTACCAGGCATTAGTTTGTACAATTTTCTCCCCATGTTCCTCTTTTTGTTTAGTCTCTTCTCTACATTCCTACGTCATTCTGTAATGCTCCTATGTTGTCATACTTTTAGTTAAGCTTTTCAAATGATTTAATATTTTGGACTGTTTAACTTTTGCTTCTTCTCCCCAGTATTAAAATATCTTAAACTATATTACACATAAAAATAAACATCTTAAATGTGTAATAAAAATGATTAAAAGTATAACAAAAGTATAAAATAATTTTAAGATCTTATCCAAACATTTTAAATAGAGAAACTGGTTCTTGATGATTCACAAACTGAAAAACTGAGGAGTTGCTTACATTAGTTTCTTATCTGATAGGGAGGGATCTAATATTTATGTATGCAGTTTTACAAATGAACTGTTGCAAAAATATTTATAAAACTATACAATTATATTTTTAAAATCCTGTAAAATTATCACTTCTCTTTACCATGTAAGAATGTGAATACACCAACATATATTTAGTATTAAAATACATTTATTTACAAGTAAAACATTTCAATGTTTTAGAATTCCTCACCTGTATGAGTTCACCAGATGTTTCTTTTGTTTCATTTCCAAGTGCCGAATTATCAGTGTCTATAAGGTTGTCGATGGGGACATTTTGATTTGTCTTTAGGAATGTAAATTCACTTTCATTGGAATCCAAAGCCACACACACATTGTATGAGTAGGGGAGAGGTAGAGTTCCATTATACTGATGAGAAAATATCCGGGGATCAACTTGAGAATACATATTTGTACTTATGGAATCAAAGGCTGGGTTAGGCTTAATTCCTCTGCATTTTGGTATAAATGCTAGCATAATAGTTAAAACAAAAAATAAGGAAATAAGTACCAAGGCTATCACTAAATACATTTGTAAATTAGATTTGGGCTCATCATTGCTAAATGGATTATTGAGTTTGGGGAGCATTTGTTGAAAATTATCCGCAGCAATAAAGCTTACTGTAACAGTCGTCGAGAGAGAAGGGCTTCCATTATCTTTAACCATAACCACAACCTTATGTTTCCAAACATCCTTCTCGCTAAGGGGCCTTATAGTCCTTATTTCTCCTGTGCGCTGACTAATGGTAAAAGGAAATGGTTCTGATATTTGTATGAAATGATAAGATAGCCAAGCATTATGCCCAGAGTCAGCATCCACTGCAATTACCTTAGTAATCAAAACTTCTTCTTCAGTCGTTAAAGGCACCATCTCAAATGATGATGAGCCACCGCTTTCTGTTGATGGGTACAGAATTTTAGGTGCATTGTCATTTTGATCCATGATATGGATGATTAATGTTGAATTGCTACTCAGAGATGGGAATCCTTTGTCTTTAGCAGTAATTTGAATAACAAATTCTTTATGCTGCTCATAGTCAAATGATCGCTGAGCATAGAGAACCCCACTCTCTATATTTATAGAAAAATAGGAGGATACTGCAAAATCATCTCTGTTAGCGCTGGGCATTGTATAAATAACTTTGGCATTGTCACCAGAATCAAGATCTGATGCATGTATACAATATATTGAAGCTCCTGGCAGGTTATTTTCTGGAACATAGGCTAAATAAGTAGATTGAGTAAATAAAGGTGGATTGTCCTTAACATCCGATATATCCAATCTGATGGTTTTCTTAGTGGAAAGTGGAGTTGATCCTCTGTCTGAAGCAGTAATTGTGATGTTATAACGTGATACTTTCTCTCTGTCCATAGCACTTGTTGTCACAATTCTATAATAATTATCTGATGATAACATTAGTTTAAAGGGAACCCTTTCCATTATTTGACAGTCAACTAATCCATTTTCTCCTGCATCTTGGTCATGGACTTCAAGCAGCGCTATCATTGTACCAGGAGCAGAATCCTCAGGAATAGGTGTAGATAATGATGCAATTGTTATTTCTGGCGCATTGTCATTTTCATCTAAAATCTCAATCAATACTTTGCAATGGGTAACTAGGTCACCTCCATCCTTTGCTTGCACAGACATTTCATAATTTCTCATGATCTCAAAATCCAAGTTCTTACTAGTTTTTATTTCTCCAGTTGTAGAGTTGATAATAAATGTATCTGCATTGTGCACATTTCCTGTACTTTTAGTAAAGGAATATGCAATCTCTGCATTAGATCCTTCATCTTTATCAGTTGCACTTACAGAGAAAACACTAGAATTTATTGGAATGTTTTCTCGTATGCTTACTTTATATTCCTCTTGCGTAAATGTAGGAAAATTATCATTTACATCAGTAGTAATGATCTTTATTAAAGAAGTGCCTGATCTTATGGGATTCCCACCATCCACTGCTGTTAGAATTAATTCATGAATGTTTTGTGTCTCTCGGTCTAAAGGTTTCTCTAAAACAAGTTCTGGAAATTTACTGCCATTAGTTCTGTTTTTTTCACTCAGTGTAAAATGCTGATTATCACTGAGCTTGTAAGTCTGTATAGAATTAATGCCAATGTCTGGATCTTCTGCATTTTGTAAAACAAATCGTGCTCCTACTGAAATTGTTTCAATAATTTTTAAAGTAGCAATATCATTAAAAAATCTTGGAGTATTGTCATTAATGTCCAGAATTTCTATGCTGACTCTTGAAACATTTAAAGGATTTTCCACAACTGCATCAAAGGTTAGTAAGCAGGGAGCTTCTGCCCCACACAGTGTTTCTCTATCTATCCTGTCTTTAACATACAAATTTCCATTATCTAAATTTACAGAAAAATATTTCTCTGAAATACGTGAAATAATACGAAATCTGTGAAACTTAAATTGCTTAACATCCAATCCAAGGTCTTTTGCAATATTTCCTATAACAGAGTTTTTTCTCATTTCTTCATCAATGGAATAATGAATATGACCAGATATTGAATGGCAAAGCCATGAAAATAAGAAGGAAAATATTACTTGCCATCTGATTCCTCTGCAATTCTGTAAATCTAAGGTTTCCATCCTCATTCTTAATGTTTAAAATCCAAGCAATTTCTTCTTAGATTTATAATGCATATCATTTAGTTGATAGAAGAATGCATTGTGTTGATTCCTTTTACTTTTGAAGAAAATAAATAGATATATGTTGCTGTGTTCTTTATATGATAGAATCCAAAAATGGCTGTGTTTCTTCTTGCAGATCTGCAGTGTGTGTTACTGATGGAAATATCAGTGGATCTCCAGCTCTGCATTCTTCTCCTTATTGGTCAAACAGCGGCGCTCAGAGGTATAAATGTGGAATTGCATGACCAAGAAAATATCTTTAGAAATTGTTTAAAATATCTAACTTGTTATAAAACATGTATTACAATAATAGTGATTTATAATGTGAGTTTTAATGATATGTTTCTAGAATGATAGTCTTGTCAAACAATTTAAATTGTTCATGTAGGTGTAGTACTATACTTGTGTAGTACTATATAAATATGAGTGACTGTGCTGGATATTGTATACAGAATTTATTCAGAATTTATTTAAAATATTTAACCTGTTTCATCAATAAAACATTTTGTCTTTTTAAAAAAAAAAAAATATAGAATGTATTATTTGTTTAATAAATTACTTAATGTTTTGCAATGATATTACTAAAGTGGGACTATATATAGAAATATATATAGCAATTGTCTCATTTATTATAGACTCATTATCTCCCTTAGAGTGTAAGCTCAATAACCATCTTATGCTATACTCTGGTCAAAGGTGTTAAACTTTCTAGATTTGAAAAACTCATGGGTAGGTATCTCTGAGAGAGTGGTGAGAGAAACTGAGCCAAAATATCCACCTTTATTATAAAAAAGCAAATACACACATTGCTATATACACACACGCACACAGACACAGTAGACACAAAATCACAGTATGCAGATTGACACTACTATGCAAACACTCATTCACACAGTATACACACACTGCTACACATTTCTAAATGCACAGTTAGGCATAGTATGCATATTATAAGTAGTTTATGAAAGTGTTACAATTTTTCCTTTCCAATCTTTTTTTTTCTCCCATGTAACTCCCTGAGATGATACGTGATATCAGGTGACATTGTGTCCTGTGATGTCACGCATGTATAATTCATTACGCAAATTACCATGTACAGTATTTGTTTCCAAAAAAGGTGGAATGCCAAAAATGATGCATTTTATTTTGGATCAATCATTGGGCACACACTTTAAAGTACTTTATAACTCCTGGAATGATGGTCATACAACTGCTATGTTTGCATAGTGTTACAAATAGTGTAACTAATTTAAGCTCTACAAGCTCCCTTCCAGGTCAAATGTCCTACTGAGCACTTGAGCTCCAAATGGAATTGCATTTTTTTTTCCATTTAAAGTTTATTGAATTCTTAATTTCCAGACATAAACTGGATACAGAAGGGAAGAGGGGAGGGCTAATATCCATTCACAAAATGTGTCAATCGTTGTTTCATACCAAAACATTATTGTACAAGCATATGTTACAATCATATATTACAATCATATGTTACAATTGCCTTCCTCGTCCTTTGTACTACTACGATGGTAAGACCCAGTCCTAGAAACCTGACTAGATTAGGTAAGTATGAGCACAGATTGATCATGTCTCGTATTAGAACAGTGCCTTATTACTGCTATCTTCATCCCCCTATCTAAAACCTTACTATTGTAGAACTATACAGCCAAAGAACAAGTTTCTGGGTCACCCCTGTGTAAAGAACTGGTCTGAGTCGTGGTTCTCTGTTTTATATTGGCCGCTGGGATTAAGACATCTGTCCACCTTTGCCAATTAGTATGTGTGATCTCTCTGTGTTTAGACATGGAGAAAGACATCTGTTCATATATTAAAAATGGTCTTATCTTGTTGTATAGTTGTTTCTGAGTTGGACAATCTCTATTCTTCCAGTAACTCTCTATGAGGTTTTGTGTTGCCAGGATAATAAGCATAAGTAATTGTTTATCAGATGGAGAGATGTGCTTTGGGAATAACAGAAAAAAGGCTCATCTCTAAAGATAAGGGGCTTTGAAGAACACCCAACAAATTGCACAATGTTTGGGATTCTTTCCACAGGGGTTCGATGTTGGGGCATTGCCACCAAATGTGGCTCATTGTACCTCTAGACAATTCGCATCTCCAACACAATGGTGAGGAGAGTGGATATATCTTGTTCAGTCTGTCTGGTGTAAGATACCACCTATGTATCAATTTTTTGTGAGCCTCTATGTGGGGGTAACAAGATGTGGAGCCCTTCAGGGCCGTGAGCGATTGCAACCACTGATCTTTCTTGACAGTTAGTTGGTATTCTTTGTGCCATTGATTTATAAACGGAAACTCTGGTTGGGGTGTATTTTGACCCAAGGCTGCATAGCTAAGAGATAAGGACTTAGCCTTGATCGGGTGTTTATTACATCTATCATAGATTTGGAGCAAGGCCGTGCCGTGCTCAGGTACTTGTGTTGTGGTATGAAGCACCCTGTCTGAAAATATACTTTTTAATTGAATATATGGAAATATATATGACGGAGGTAAATTATATTTAGTCTGTAGCGCTGGGAAGGATAGAAAGTTACCCTGTGAGCATAGGTCTGTAAGGCGGGTGATACCCAGTTCTATCCAACCGGTCAATGATAACCAGGGTGATTTAAGCGCTGTTAAGGGTGCCCATTTCAGAAACTTGCCTCTATTAGCTTGTCGGTGCAATTGGTCCCACATGTGTATTGTTAATTTAGTAAGTGGCAAGAGTGTACATGGCTTAGTACGTACGTTTATGGGTGTCCACATATAGGTTATAGCGGAACATGCTGGGTTATACTTGTTCTCCATATCTACCCATTGTAATGACCCTTTAGAAGCATGTAGTCTGATAGCGTTTTCTATGATTGCTGCTTTGTGGTAGTTTAGGATATGCGGGAAGCGTAGACCCCCTGAATGCGACGGGGTTTGTAATAGAGTGAGAGGGACTCTGGGTTTTTTATTTCCCCATATGAATGTCGAGATAGTTTTTTGTATTTGTTTACCCAGAGCTGGTGCTAGTGGAAGTGCTAACATTCTAAATATATACAGCAGTTTCGGTAATATTGTCATTTTGATGGCATTGATTTTACCTAACGATGAAAGGAGTACATCTTTCCACTTGGAAACTAGTTGTTTGCACATTTGTGGCAGTGTCGAGAGATTGTGTGTTATTATGCCTCTGGTGGTGGTTGCACTCTTAACCCCTAGGTATGTAAGGTGGGTCTGTCTCCAATCAAAAGTGAATCGGCCTTTAAGTGATTGAACAGTGGTGCTTGGTAGTCTTATGGGAAGTGCTTGGGTCTTTGATTGATTCAATTTGTAATATGATATCTGACCATATTCTCATAGGGTACGCATTAATTGTGGCAGAGATTGTGTGGGTTGCGTCAGTGATATGAACACATCATCAGCAAACATAGCCAGTTTGTACACATAATTTCTAATTGGGACTCCTGAGATGTCCTTCTTGTGTGGGATTTTATATGCTAGGGGCTCGAGAGACAGCACAAACAACAGGGGTGACAACGGGCACCCCTGTCTGGTGCCATTCGTGATAGTAAATGGAGCTGATAGAAAGCCTCCATTAATGACTTTAGCTGAGGGGTCTGAGTACAGGGCTAGGACACCTCTGATGAACGTTCTGGGGAACCCAAATTTCACAAGAACCTGTTCCATATATTTCCAATTCAGTCTATCGAAGGCCTTCTCCGCGTCCAACGCTAAGAGAAGACCTTCCATTGAGTGTGTCTCCATATGGGACAGGATGTTTAATATTTTCCTCATGTTATCCGATCCTTGCCTATTTTTAATAAAACCCGATTGATCGTTGTGAACTATGCGTGTGAGTATGTCTTTCAGCCTCTCTGCCAGAAACTTAGCATAGATTTTTGTGTCGCAATTTAGTAGAGAAATAGGGCAAAAGTTCTGGCAGACATCTGCTGTTTTCCCTGGTTTTGGCAGTGTGGATATGTGTGCCAGTAGCATGTCTGTTGGCATTGACCCAGTATAAAAACATTGGTTTAGAAGGTTGTTAAGGTGTGGCATCAGTAGATCAGAAAACGTCTGGTAATATAGGTTGGAAAAACCATCTGGACCTGGGGATTTATGTGCTGGCATCTTATCTATAATGTGTTGCACTTCCTGACACGTGATTGGGCTGGCAATCGTTCGTATTTCTGATTCTGTGAGATTAGGTAGATCAACTGTGGCCAGAAAGTTTTGGATCTGTGACTCTGTTGGGGTGTGTGTGTGCTCCTGTCCTCTTAGGTTGTAGAGTGAGCTATAGTAGGTCGCAAACTCCTCCACAATATCCTGTGGATTTATTAGTTTCTTTTTATCCTGGGATATTATGTATGCTACTCGTGAGTGAGCAACTCGGGCTTTCAGTTTAGATGCTAATACTGCTCCTGATTTATTTCCTTGAGCAAAAAATTTGTGATTACACTTCTGTAAAATATAATTAGTTTTGTCTAGTTCTATTTCATTAAGCTGGGATTGCAGTGTCTTTAGTTGGTCATATTGTGTCTTTGTTGGGTTCTGTTTGTTGGCATGTGTAATGGCTTTAATTTGTCGTATAAGATCGTTATATGTTGACAAACTTAATTTTTTGGCATGGCTGGCATGTTTGATCAAAGACCCTTGAATTACCGCCTTATGTGCTTGCCATAGTGTGTCTATTTTCGTAGTGTCTGAGCAGTTGGTATCAAAGTACATTGTAATGTCTTCTCTTAATTGTTTGATTATTTTAGGGTCTCGCAGTAGCGATTCATTAACCCGCCATGAGCCTCGCCCTTTGTTTGGATATTTCTCTGTCAGCGTTATGGTGATAGGGGCATGGTCAGACCATGTTATATATCCTATGTGTGTGTTCTGTACTGTCGATATAAGGGAGTTGTGGATAAGGAACCTATCTATTCTGGAATACGAGTTATATACGTGAGAATAGAATGTGAAATCTTTTTCTGCTGAATGAAATATACGCCAGGCATCCACCAAATGCGCACTATGTATTTGATGTCTGAGCTGGGATTGTTGGCATTAACCGTTTGTGGGTAGTTTTGTGAGATACTGTGGCGTCTGAGTACGTATCTAAATTAATGTCTAGGAGAAAGTTGGTATCCCCTCCTATGATCAGTTTGCCATATTTTTTGTGTAAGTGATATTATTTTGTCAATGAACGTTGCTTGGTTTTCCTGTGGGCCATATATGTTCACTGGAGTATACTGTTCATTGTTAATCTGGCATTGAAGAAGGAGAAATCTGCCTTCTTTATCCCCAATATTTTGCTTAATGTAAAGGACACCTCCTTTCGAATCAAGATCGATACCCCTCTCTTTCATTTTGCATATCCTACATGATAACCCACAGGGTACTGAATTTGGGCATTTTGGCTTTTCAAAAGTGGGTTTCTTGGTAGAAAGCCACTTGCGCCTTCAGTTGCTTGGCTTCATTGGGTGCTAGTCTCCGCTTATAAGGAGAATTTAATCCTTTGGCATTCAACAATAGGATGGTCAGAGCCAACATTGTAATGACTTAATATGTGCCCGTTTGATTATGCTTAATTTAATTGTATTGATCTCCTTGGTTTGGTGCCGAGGACCATCTGGTGTGCGATAAACTCGTGGTTTGATCTGTTCGACTGTGCTAATTAGTCGATAAGACGGCATGGACCATGAAATGGATAAAGGTGGAATTGGAAGGGTAAGTAGGGTAGAGTGTCCTAGGGCAACTATATACAGTGGGAAGAGCTGGTAGCAACCCTCTTTTTCCCGAGATAAATCTAGTAGCTCTGTGGAGCCTAATCGGGTGTGGGGGGGGGGGGGGGGATGGTGTAGTGCATATTCTTAGCCTGTAAACCCTTACTTATGCATATTTTGTTATTGCTAACGTTTCACTGCTTAGTTTCACTGCTTAGTGGCGTTTACGTGTATACTAGAAATACAGTTATACATATCATAACATATCCTTCAACAGAAATACGATAAAAGAAAAACAGTTAAGAAATGAAACTAATAGCAATGAATGAACCCTCTAGGGTATAAGCTCACGTGTCCTCACGACATGGAACCCAGTTTAACTGGTACATTTGGTACTGTTTGAGTCCATTGGTGACAGTCACTTTTGCCTAGACATAGAGGACCATTCCTTTTGGATCTTCGTGGGTGATTTGCGATGTTTATCAGGAAATTCCTTAGCTTCTGGTAAGGTTACGTTCAGGTTCCATTCCTTTAGCAGCGTGGTACTTTCTGCGATGTTGCGGATTTGGTGCTTCACTGCTTTACGTCGAAGAATTATTCACGTTGGGTATCCCCATTTGTAAGGCATGTCTGCTTCTTTCAGCGCTTTGGTGATAGGTGTTAGTTCTCTGTGCTTTGTCAATGTTGCTGCAGAGAGATCGGTAAAGAGCTGGATAATTGCGTATTTCTTAGGGATATTGTCTGGGTTCCTCGCAGTTCTCATAATGGTCTCCTTTGTAGTAAAGTAATTTACTCTTGTTAGCGTGTCTCTTGGTGCAGTGGCTGCTAGAAACCACGGTCTAGGCAGCCTATGTATGCGGTCTAAGAGCAGATCAGCCTCTGTTAGGCCGGGGCATAATGATTTAAATAGTGATATGACATAGCCATGGAGATCTGGAGGTGTAATGTCCTCTGGTATGCCGCGTAGGCGAATATTATTTCTTCTATTGCTGTCTTCATGATCCGCCACTTTCGCTGTTAGATCAGTTAGCCTCACCTCAAAGGAGTCATAGGCCTCAACCAGATTATTATGAGTCGTTATGATTTCCTCTGTTTTGTCCTCTAGTTGTGAGGTATGTTCTGCTATAGCTTGAATATCTGATCTGACATCACGAGCAAGCTTTGTGAAGTCTGTTTGCAAGGTTTGTTGTAAGTCATTCAGCATTCTCTGTAAGGCTATTTCAGAGGCAGGTGCTGTGTGCACTTGGGAGATTGATATGCTATCGTTCCTGTCTGAGCTTGCTGCTGGAGATGAGGGGCTGCCGTCGCCATCTTGATTCCGGCTTATAGGTGGTGTGAGCGCTTTAATTTGCAGCGCTGCCGGGCGCAGCTTGGTTTTTTCAACGTTTTTTGTGACATCTCCGGTCTAGGCAGGTTAGTAGTGATGTCGGCGTTTGTGTGTAGCAGTTAACGCTATGATAATCGCTGTATTCGGTCTCACCCTTGATGGAGCTCAGCACTCACGTGTCCATGTCCGTGAGTAGCCAGGCCACGCCCCCCACTGAATTGCATTTTTAAAGTGGAGTTTTACTTAACCGTACTAGCTTCCTGTAATCTATCAGAGTCTGACTCCTTTTAAAAATGCGGGACATCCTCCTGCTCCGCATGATGATGTTCAGCAGCAAGGAAATCCTCACAGTAAATATTGGATTCAATGCTTTCCTATGGGGAAGGCCTAATGCGCTTAAGGCGCTTGCCTCACAGACGCACTACGTCCCCCCTGTCAGATAATGTTAAAGGAGAGGAGCCACGACCCAGCACTGAGGGATATTGGTGCTGGAATCAGGTAAGCAAATAAAGTGTTATCTAACCCTTTATGTGCCAAATGGGAGGGCCGCAAGGGAGGGGGGGGACCAAAGGGCACTATAGTGTTGGGAATACTAATTTTTATTCCTAACACTATAGATTCCCTTTAATAACAACATTAAAATCACTCTAGAGATTGCTCTTTTGGTCTTACTAATGTCTTTATTCATGAACAACCAGGAATATTTAATTACACATACTTTTGCAGTAAAAATACCGATTGCTAGATGATGGAAACAAAAACACAACTTTTCGAAGATATCATGGAAAAAACAGCTGCTTTGGCATCTTAGGATGGAAAGTGGTAGAAAATTGTTCATAGGGGCTTCTACTGAACACTACGAAATATGCCCAAATGTTTATTTTTAATACAGCTAATATGTATTTTAGCTCCTTGCAAAAATAAAAATTGAGAATTGATTGACAATGTGACATTCAATCTTCTCGGCAACCATAACTGTTTATAAGGACATTGTGTTATTGTGCCGTTCTCTTCTCTATTCTTTTTTGTTTGTTTTGTTTCATATGTAATATGTTATGTATGAATACCCTTTGTGTATTTGTTTGAAAAATAAAATAAGGAAAGAATAAAAAAATAAAATGCTTTTGTTAAATTTGCCACATATTCTCAAGAGCCAACGCAGCTGCAGCTGAGGACTCCGGCCGACCCCCAAATAATGTAAGTATCGCCACAGTAACTTGATTTTCAGTATGTCCAAAAGGTAGATCACCAAATGTCTTAGACATACAACCCTCATGATACTTTGCAACCCTTTATAGTAACAGAGTATCAATGAAGTTTTACAATTAAAACATGTGGGGATCTATGTTTTAGGTCCTCTTAAAATTTAACCTACATATTAATGTTTTGTTCTCGAAAATCTTAACTTTGCATTGTACTATTTGCACATGCCCCCTTAAAAACTATCAGAAAAAAAACCTTTTTCCAGTATTGTCGTACATCTTTTTTTTTTATCATCTGAAAATCCTAAGATAGGAATTTCAAGGTCCCCTGCAATGTCATTCATAAAAAAAAGAGAATTATACGAATACTCTGCTTCATGGTTCACAATTATGTTCACATTAATGCTCTTATGTTTTACAACTATTGGTTAAGCTATTCAAACTATTTAATATTTTTGGATAAACTTTTAAAATCTATATTGTTTAAATATTAAAATATTTTATAGAAAAGTATGTACTAATATATAAAAAATATTAAAATATTAAAACATTTTTCATAATATGACATGATCTTGAAAGTTTATCAAGATATCTTAAATTAATTGGAAAGCTCCTCCAAAATTATAGAATAAAGGCCTTAATTCTTTATTTCGACAACTTGATTCACAAATAGATCAGGGTGTTGCAGTGGATGTGATCTACTTGGATTTTGCCAAGGCATTTGATACGGTTCCTCACAATAGGTTAGTCTTCAAACTAAAAGAAATAGGTCTAGATGAATATTCTTGTTCTTGGGTAGAACATTGGCTTAAGGATAGAGTACAGCGAGTTGTCATAAATGGTAAATTTTCAAGCTGGACAAAAGTGGTAAGTGGTGTCCCTCAGGGTTCTGTTTTGGGACCGCTTCTATTTAACATATTTATAAATGATCTTGAAATGGGCATTGAAAGCCATGTATCAGTGTTTGCAGATGACACAAAACTTTGTAAAGTAATAAAATGTGAGCAGGATATTGCCTTGCTGCAGAGGGATTTGGATAGATTGGGGGACTGGGCACTAAAATGGCAGATGAAATTTAATGTAGAAAAATGCAAAGTTATGCACTTCGGGGTTAAGAATGCACAAGCAATTTACACCCTAAATGGTAGTGAACTAGGGAAAACCACACACGAGAAGGATTTGGGAATTGTTATAGACAACAAATTAGGTAGCAATATGCAATGTCAATCTGCCGTTGCTAAGGCCAGTAAGGTTTTGTCATGTATAAATAGGGGCAAAAATTCTCGAGAGCCTCTTTATAAATCGCTGGTAAGACCACACCTTGAATATGCTGTGCAATTTTGGGCACCTGTTCTAAAGAAGGATATCATGGCACTAGAAAAAGTGCAGAGACAAGCTCCAAAATTGATAAAAGGAATGGAGCATTTTAGTTATGAAGAAAGGTTAAAAAATTTAAATCTCTTCAGTTTGGAAAAACGGCGCCTTAGAGGGGATATGATAAGATTATACAAATATATTCGGGGCCAGTACAAACCATTATCTGGAAATCTATTCATAAACAGGGCTATACATAGGAAACGAGGTCACACATTTAGGCTTGAAGAAAGGAGATTTCATCTGAGGCAAAGAAAAGGTTTTTTTTACAGTAAAAGCAATAAGGATATGGAATTCATTGCCGGAAGAGGTGGTTTTGTCAGAGTCTATACAGATGTTTAAATTGCAATTGGATAAATACTTGCAAAAACATAACATACAGGGATACAATTTCTAATTAGTGGGCTAATAGCTGCTTGATCCAAGGAGACATCTGACTGCTATTTTGGGGTCAAGAAGGAATCTTTTCCTAGTTTGTTGCAAAATTGGAAGCGCTTCAGACTGGGTTTTTTGCCTTCTTTTGGATCAACAGCAAAAGCATATGTGAGGAAGGCTGAACTTGATGGACGCAAGTCTCTTTTCAGCTATGTAACTATGTAACTATGAAACAGAGAGGAGTTGCACACATTAACAAATGAAAAAGCCTATAGTTTCTTTTCTAATAGGTTGGCATCCAATATGTATACATGTAGTTCTTAAAAATTAAGTGTTGTAAAATATTTATCAAACTATTCAATGGTATGTTTTAAGAATTTCTAAAATAATCACTTCTCTTTACCATGTAAGAATGTGATTACTCCAACATATTTCAGTATTATAGTAAATTTGTTTACAAGTAACATAACGCAATTCTATGTTTTAGAATTCCTCACCTGTATGAGTTCATCTGATGTTTCTTTTGTTTCATTTCCCAGTGCTGAATCATCAGTGTCTATAAGGTTGTCTATGGGGACATCTTGATTTGTCTTTAGGAATGTAAATCCACTTTCATTGGAATCCAAAGCCACACACATATTGTATAAGTAGGGGAGAGGTAGAGTTCCATTATACTGATGAGAAAATATCCGGGGATCAACTTGAGAATACATATTTGTACTTATGGAATCAAAGGCTGGGTGAGGCTTAATTTCTTTGCATTTTGGTATAAATGCTAGCATAATAGTTAAAACAAAAAATAGAGAAATGAGTACCAAGGCTATCACTAAATACATTTGCAAATTAGATTTGGGCTCATCATTGTTAAATGGATTATTGAGTTTGGGGAGCATTTGTTGAAAATTATCCGCAGCAAAAAAGCTCACTGTAACAGTTGTTGAGAGAGCAGGGCTTCCATTATCTTTAACCATAACCACAACCTTATGTGTCCAAACATCCTTCTCGCTAAAGGGCCTTATGGTCCTTATTTCTCCTGTGCGCTGACTAATTTTAAAAGGAAATGGTTCTGATATTTGTATGAAATGATAAGATAGCCAAGCATTATGCCCAGAGTCAGCATCCACTGCAATCACCTTAGTAATCAAAACTTCTTCTTCAGTCGTTAAAGGCACTATTTCAAATGATGATGAGCCACCGCTTTCTGTTGATGGGTACAGAATTTTAGGTGCATTGTCATTTTGATCCATGATATGGATGATTAATGTTGAATTGCTACTCAGAGATGAGGATCCTTTGTCTTTAGCAGTAATTTGAATAACAAATTCTTTGTGCTGCTCATAATCAAATGATCGCTGAGCATAGAGAACCCCACTTTCTATATTTAGAGAGAAATAAGAGGATACTGCAAAATCATCTCTGCTAGAGCTGGACATTGAATAAATAACTTTGGCATTGTCGCCAGAATCAAGATCTGATGCATGTATACAATATATTGAAGCTCCTGGCAAATTATTTTCTGGAACATAGGCGAAATAAGTAGATTGGGTAAATAAAGGAGGATTGTCATTAACATCCGATATATCCAATCTGATGGCTTTCTTAGTGGAAAGTGGAGTTGATCCTCTGTCTGAAGCAGTAATTGTGATGTTATAACGTGATACTTTTTCTCTGTCCATAGCAGTTGTTGTCACAATTCTATAATAATTATCTGATGATAACATTAGTTTAAAGGGAACTTTTTCCATTATTTGACAGTCAACTAATCCATTTTCTCCTGCATCTTGATCATGAACTTCAAGCAGCGCTATCATTGTGCCAGGAACAGAATCCTCAGGAATAGGAGTAGATAATGATGCAATTGTTATTTCTGGTGCATTGTCATTTTCATCTAAAATCTCAATCAATACTTTGCAATGGGTAACTAGGTCACCACCATCCTTTGCTTGTACAGACATTTCATAATTTCTCATCACCTCAAAATCCAAGTTCTTATTAGTTGTAATTTCTCCAGTTATAGGGTTGATAATAAATGTATTTGTATTATGCACATTGCCTGTGCTTTTAGTAAATGAATATGTGATCTCTGCATTAGATCCTTCATCTTCATCAGTTGCACTTACATGGAAAAGACTAGAATTTATGGGAGTGTTTTCTCTTATGCTTACTTTGTATACCTTTTGGGCAAATATTGGAAAATTATCATTTCCATCAGTAATAATGATCTTTATCAAAGAAGTGCCTGATCTAATAGGATTTCCTCCATCCAGTGCTGTTAAAATTAATTCATGAATGTTCTGTGTCTCTCGGTCTAAAGGTTTCTCTAAAACAAGTTCTAGAAATGTACTGCCATCAGTGCTGTTTTTTTCACTTAGTGTAAAATACTGATTATCACTGAGTTTGTAAGTCTGTATAGAATTAATGCCAATGTCTGGATCTTCTGCAGTTTGTAAAACAAATCGTGCTCCTACTGAAATTGTTTCAATAATTTTTAAAGTAGCAATATCATTAAAAAATCTGGGAGCATTATCATTAATATCCAGTATTTCTATGTTGACTCTAGAAACATTTATAGGATTTTCCACCACTGCATCAAAGGTTAATAAACAGGGAGCTGCTGACCCACACAGTGTCTCTCTATCTATCCTGTCTTTAACAAATAAATTTCCATTATCTAAATTTACAGAAAAATATTTCTCTGAAATTCGTGAAATGATGCGAAATCTGCGTAACTTAAACTGTTTAATATCTAAATTAAGGTCTTTTGCAATATTTCCTATAACAGAGTTTTTTCTCATTTCTTCATCAATGGAATAATGAAGCTGACCAGAGACTAAATGACAGAGCCATGAAAATAAGAAGAAATATATTACTTGCCATTTGATTCCTTTGTAATTCTGTGAATCCAGGGTTTCCATCCTCATTCTTAATGTTTAAAATCCAAGTAATTTCTTGTTAGATGCATATAGTTTAGTTGATAGAGGAATGTATAGTGCTGATTCCTTTTTTTTTTTTTAGAAGAAAATAACTATATATATATATATATTGCCTGCTCTTTATATGAGAGAATCCACAAATTGCTGTGTTTCTTCTTGCAGATCTGCAGTGTGTGTTAGGGATGGAAATATCAGTGGATCTCCAGCTCTGCATTCTTCTCCTTATTGGTCAAACAGCGGCGCTCAGAGGTATAAATGTGGAATTGCATGACAAAGAATTTTTACAGAAATTATTTAAAATATCTCACCTGTTTCATCAATAAAACATTCTGTCTTTAAAAAGAAAAAAATAATAAATGTAATATGGAGAATGTCTTATTTGTTTAATCAATTACTTAGTGCAATGATAGTGCTTAATAATGTTAGTTTACAAGTTGTGTTACAAGCATGAAAAATATGACTTGAAGTCTGTCAATAATAAAGTTATATATGGTAAATTTGATAAAATAGTAATCAAGAGTAATATAGATATAAAAATGTTGTTATTCTTCCACTCACATATCAATAAATAATTGAATGATTAGGAATAATAAAGTTCTCAGCCACATGCTTTTGTAATTATCTATGTCATGAGTATTTTCTATTACATACTTGTCAAAAAATTTAATTTGTAGGTAGTCCCATAGTTAAGACACATACTAATGAGCATACTACTAAAATTAAAATATCTCTATAGCAATTGTCTTATTTATTATAAACTCCTCTTCCTTACATTGTAAGATATGCTTACAGCTTACTCTGTGTAAAACCTGCTAGATCTTAGACTCATGGGTAGGAATCTCTGGGAGAGTGGTGAGAGAAACTGAACCAAATATCTACCTCTGTTATACGTGGCAAATACACACATTGCTATATACACACTTTAACACACACAGACATAGTAGATACACAGACACAATATATAGATTGACACACTCTCAGACACAGTATTAGTATGTACACACTGACAAACACACACTGTTATGTATACACTACTATGCACACACTCATTCAGACATTATACTCACACTGCTACACACTGCTGCATGCACAGTTAGGTATAGTATACATATTGTATGTAGTTTATTAAAGATTTTAAAAACATTCACTTGCCAATCTTTGTTTTTTTCTCTTATGCAGTAACTCCCTGAGAAGTAACATGATATCAGGTGACATTGTGTCTTGTAATGTCACACATATATAATTTATTTTGCAAATTATCGTGGACAGTATTTCTTTCTAAAAAAGGTGGGAACCCTAATGATGATGCATTTTGTTAGGACCAATCATTGGGTAGACACTTTAAAGTACTGTATAACTTATGGAATGATAGCCATACAACTGCTATATATGCATAGTGTTACAAATAGTGTAACTTATTTAAGCTCAACAAGCCTTCATGGGTAAGCACTGATTCAATGTTTTCCTATGGGGAAGGCCTAATGCGCTTGAGGCATTTGCCTCACATACACATTAGACCCCCTCCCCACCTTTCAGATGATGTTAAAGGACGGGAGCCACAACCCAGTACTGAGGGACATTGGCTCTGGAATCAGGTAAGTGAATAAAGGGTTATCTAACCCTTTGTGTGCCGGAGGGCAGTGAGGAAGGGGAAGACCAGAGTGAACTATAGTGTTAGGAATACTAATTTGTATTTCTAACACTATAGATTACTTTTAATAACAACATTAAAATTACTCTAGATATGGCTGTTTTGAACTTACTTATGTCCTTATTCATGAACTACCAGGAATATTTAGTTACATATACTTTTGCAGTAAAATACCTATTGCTAGACGATGGAAACAAGAACACAACTTGTCAAAGATATCATGGAAAAAACAGTTGCTTTGTCATCTTAGGATGGAAAGTGGTAGAAAGTGATTTTTTTTTATAAAGCTAATATGTATTTTAGCTCCTTGCAAAATTAGAAATAGAGATTTGATTATCAATGTGATGTTCTATATTTTTGGCAACCATAAATGTTTATATGGATATTGTGTTATTTGTGCATTACCCTTTTTTTTGTTTCATGTGCCGTATGTTATGTGTGTATAGCCTTTGTGTATTTATTTGAAAAATACAACAAAGAAATAGAATTGAAAAATAAAATGATTTTGTAAATTTCGCCACATATTTCCAAGAGTCAATATCCTTTTTTATATATGATAATACTGTGCATTGCTGTTACTAACTGACAATGTACTCTTTTGGTAAGCTGGTTTGCTATAACTATTATCACATCCTTTTCTTTTTTTTTATATGATGTAACTTGATTTTCAATATAACAGGTTCCCTAATGGTATATCACCAAATGTTATAGACATACACTGCCAATAATGCGTTGCCACCCTTTATACTAACATTGCATCAATAAAGTTTTAAAACTAAAACATGTCAAGATCTATGTTTTGGACTTCCTTAAAATATTAGCTACATATTAATGTTTTGCTCTCGAAATTGTAAACTTTGCATTGTTCTATTTGCAAACACCATCTTGAAATGTATCAACACCCTTCTCCAGCATTATTGTTGACCATTTTCTTATCGTTGACTACACACTTCCTTAAATGGATTTAAAAAAAAAACCTTTTCTTCTGTATTATATTACATCTTTTTTTTAATATCTGAAAATACTAAGATAGGAATTTCAATGCCCCCTGCAATGTCATTCATAAAAGAAATAAAAAATTATAGTACTCTATTTTATGGTTCAAAATGATGTTCACATTCATGTTTTAATACTTTTGGTTAAGCTATGCAAACTATTTAATAAATTGGATACACTTTTAAAATATATTTTTTACATTTTAAAATCTCTTAAAATATATTGTAAATATAAATATGTACTAATATATAAAAATATTAAAATATTTTTCTTAATAATAAATCATAAACATATTTTAACATCAATTAAAATGTTATGCAAAATTATAGAATTAAAGCCTTAATTCTTAATTTATTTGGACAACTTTATTCACAAACCGAAACACCAAGGAGTTACACATTGTTGAGTAAAATAACCTATAGTTTCTTATCTAATAGGGTGGCAACCAATATGCATGCACGTAGTTCTTACAAATGAAGTGTTGTAAAAATAATTATTAAACTATACAAAGGTATTTGCAAAATCATCACTTCTTTTTACAATGTAATACGGTGATTACTTCAACATATTTCAGTATTATAGTAAATGTATTTACATGAAACAAAACACAATTCTATGGTTTAGAAATCCTCACCTGTATGAGTTCACTGGATGTTTCTTTTGTTTCATTTCCCAGTGCTGAATCATCAGTGTCTATAAGGTTGTCTATGGGGACATTTTGATTTGTCTTCAGGAATGTAAATTCACTTTCATTGGAATCCAAAGCCACACACACATTGTATGAGTAGGGGAGAGGTAGAGTTCCATTATACTGATGAGAAAATATCCGGGGATCAACTTGAGAATACATATTTGTACTTATGGAATCAAAGGCTGGGTGAGGCTTCATTTCTTTGCATTTTGGTATAAATGCCAGCATAATAGTTAAAACAAAAAATAGAGAAATGAGTACCAAGGCTATCACTAAATACATTTGCAAATTAGATTTGGGTTCATCACTGTTAAATGGATTATTGAGTTTGGGGAACATTTGTTGAAAATTATCCGCAGCAATAAAGCTTACTGTAACAGTCGTCGAGAGAGAAGGGCTTCCATTATCTTTAACCATAACCACAACCTTATGTTTCCAAATATCCTTTTCACTAAAAGGTCTTATAGTCCTTATTTCTCCTGTGCGCTGACTAATGGTAAAAGGAATTGGTTCTGATATTTGTATGAAATGGTAAGAGAGCCAAGCATTATGCCCAGAGTCAGCATCTACTGCAATCACCTTAGTAATCAAAACGTCTTCTTCAGTGGTTAAAGGCACCATCTCAAATGATGATGAGACACCACTTTCTGTTGATGGATACAATATTTTAGGTGCATTGTCATTCTGATCCATGATATGGATGATTATTGTTGAATTGCTACTCAGAGATGGGGATCCTTTGTCTTTAGCAGTAATTTGAATAACAAATTCTTTGTGCTGCTCATAATCAAATGATCGCTGAGCATAGAGAACCCCACTCTCTATATTTAGAGAGAAAAAGGAGGATACTGGAAAAGCATCTCTGTTAGAACTAGACATTGAATAAATAACTTTGGCATTATCACCAGAATCAAGATCTGATGCATGAATACAATATATTGAAGCTCCTGGCAGGTTATTTTCTGGAACATAGGCGAAATAAGTAGATTGGGTAAATAAAGGAGGATTGTCATTAACATCCGATATATCCAATCTGATGGTTTTCTTAGTGGAAAGGGGAGCTGATCCTCTGTCTGAAGCAGTAATTGTGATGTTATAACGTGATACTTTTTCTCTGTCCATAGCATTTGTTGTCACAATTCTATAATAATTATCTGAAGATAACATTAGTTTCAAGGGAACTTTTTCCATTATTTGACAGTCAACTAATCCATTTTCTCCTGCATCTTGATCATGAACTTCAAGCAGCGCTATCATTGTGCCAGGAGCAGAATCCTCAGGAATAGGAGTAGATAATGATGCAATTGTTATCTCAGGTGGATTGTCATTTTCATCTAAAATTTCAACCAATACTTTGCAATGGGCAACTAGGTCTCCCCCATCCTTTGCTTGTATAGACATTTCATAATTTCTCATCACCTCAAAATCCAGGTTCTTACTAGTTTTTATTTCTCCAGTTGTAGAGTTGATAATAAATGTATTTGTATTATGCATATTGTCTGTGCCTTTAGTAAAGGAATATGTGATCTCTGCATTAGATCCCTCATCTTCATCAGTTGCACTTACATGGAAAAGACTAGAATTTATTGGAATGTTTTCTCTTATACTCACTTTATATACCTCTTGGGTAAATATAGGGAAATTATCGTTCCCATCAGTAATAATGATCTTTATTAAAGAAGTGCCTGATCTAATGGGATTCCCCCCATCCACTGCTGTTAGAATTAATTCATAAATGTTTTGTGTCTCTCGGTCTAAAGGTTTCTCTAAAACAAGTTCTGGAAATTTACTGCCATCAGTGCTGGTCTTTTCACTCAGTGTAAAATGCTGATTATCACTGAGTTTGTATGTCTGTATAGAATTAATACCAATGTCTGGATCTTCTGCATTTTGTAAAATAAATCGTGTTCCTGGTAAACTGAATTCAATTATTTTTAGTGTAATAATATCATTATAAAATCTGGGAGAGTTGTCATTAATATCCTGAATTTCAATGCTGACTCTAGAAACATTTAAGGGATTTTCCACCACTGCATCAAAGGTTAATAAGCAGGGAGCTGCTGACCCACACAGTGTTTCTCTATCTATCCTGTCTTTAACATACAAATTTCCATTATCTAAATTTACAGAAAAATATTTCTCTGAAATTCGTGAAATGATGCGAAATCTACGAAACCTAAACTGTTTAATATCTAAATTAAGGTCTTTTGCAATATTTCCTATAACAGAGTTTTTTCTAATTTCTTCATCAATTGAATAATGAAGCTGACCAGAAACTGAATGACAAAGCCATGAAAATAAGAAGGAAAATATTACTTGCCATCTGATTCCTCTGTAATTCTGTGAATCTAATGTTTCCATCCTCATTCTTAATGTTTAAAATCCAGGCAATTTCTGTGTAGATTTACAATGCATATAATATAGTTGGTAGAAGAATATATAGTACTGATTCCTTTTTCTTTAGTAGAAAATAACAAGATGTATCTTGCCCTGCTTTTTATATGAGAGAATCCAAAAATGGCTGTGTTTCTTCTTGCAGATCTGCAGTGTGTGTTAGTGATGGAAATATCAGTGGATCTCCAGCTCTGCATTCTTCTCCTTATTGGTCAAACAGCGGCGCTCAGAGGTACAAATAGAGAATTGCATGATCAAGAAAATGTCCTCAGAAATTATTCAAAATATCTAATCTGTTTCATCAATAAAACATTTTGTCTTTTAAATAAATGTAATATGAAGAATTTATTATTTGTTTAATCAATTACTTCATGTTTTGCAATGATATAGGTTAATACAGTGAGTTTACATGTTATGTTCAAGCATGATAAAGAGTTAATTGAAAATATGGCCTGAAGTCTGCCAGTAATCAATTTATACATAGTACATTTTAACATTGATATAAAATGTATTTAATTCTTCCATTCAAAATGCTTGTTTATGAATAATAATGTTCTCAGCCATACGCTTTTGTAGTTATCTATGTCATAAAAGTAGTTTTTTTAACATACTATTCCCCAAAACTGTAATTTGTAGATAGTCCCATATTTAGAAAGCACACTACTGAGCATTCTATTAAAGTGGATAGTTATACAGAAAATTGTCTTATTGTGCATGTATTCTAAACTTATTATCTCCCTTAGATTGTAAGTTCAATAACATTCTCATGTACAGTCATTCATAGTGTACACATTGTAAGTTGTTTATTAAAGATTTATGACTTTTTCCTTTCCAAATTTTTTTTCCTCCTATGTAATGCCCTGAGATGTTATGTGATATCAGGTGACATTATGTCCTGTGATTTTACACTTATAATTCATTATGCAAATTAGAATGGCCAGTATGTTTCCCCAAAAAGGTGACAATGCCAATAATGATGCACTTTTTAGACACAATCATTGGGTACACACTTTAAATTACTTTATAACTCATAGAATTATGGCCATACATCTGCTATATTTGCATAGTGTTATAAATAGTGTAATTAATTTAATCTTAACAAGCCTTTATTGATAAGTTTTTATTCCCTTTTTAGGTTAAATGTCCTTCTGAATACCTGAGCTCAAACCTGAATTGCATTTTTAAAGTTGATTTTACTTAAGTATAAAAATGTAAAATACATTTCTACAGTTAGTAACATATTCTCAAGAGCCAATATCCATTTTTATATTTGAGAATACTGTTCTTTGCTGCTACTGATTGACAGTTTACTTTTTTAATAAGCTGGTTAGCTATAGCTATTATCATATCCATTTATTTTGGTGTTTTATATATTGTAACTTGATTTTCAGGTGTCCAAAAGGTAGGTTGCTAAATGTTATAGACCTACACCTCCCATAATGCTTTGTCAGGCTTTATAGTGACAAAGTATCAATGAAGTTTTAAAACTAAAACATATGGGGATCTACCTCTGGGGTCCCTTTGAAGTATAATATGCACAATTATGTTTGTTGTTGAAATTCTTATCTTTGCATCATCCTGTTTGTAAACACCCTCTTGACAAGTATCAACAAACACCCTTCTCTTCAGTATTATCTTACATCGTCTTTTATGTTTTGGTTCCCCTTAAAATATAACCTGCACATTTATGGTTGTTCTTGAAATTCTTAACTTTGCATTGTTCAATATGCACTCACACCCTTGAAATGGATCAACAAAAAACTTGTATTATCTTGGATCTTTTTTTTTATCATCTGAAAATCCTAAAATAGGTCTCCTGTAATATAATTCATAAAAAAGAAAATGATATCGGTACTTAATATTTTTGGATACATTTTTTAAAAATCTTAATATTAAATATCTTAAAATATATTGTTTATAAAAAATATGTATAAATATGTATAAATCAAAAATATTTAAATATTAAAATGTTTTCAGAATATTACATCATCTATAATGTTCATCATAATATATTAAATTATTTGAAAGCTTATCCAAAAATATAAGAATTGAGGCCTTAATTTTAGATTATTTGGACAACTTGATTAACAAACTGAAACGCTGAGGAGCTGCACACATTATTAAGGAGAAAGGTCTGTAGTTTCTTATCTAATAGGGTGGTAAATATTATGTATGTATGTAGTGTTTACAAATGAACTGTTGTAAAAAAAGTTTTAAAAAACTATAGAATGGTATGTTTTAAGAATTTGTAAAATAATCACTTCTCTTTACTATGTAAGAATGTGATTACTCCAATATATTTCAGTATTATAGTAAATTTGTTTACAAGTAACATAACGCAATTCTATGTTTTAAAATTCCTCACCTTTATGAGTTCACCGAATGTTTCTTTTGTTTCATTTCACAGTGCTGAATTGTCAGTGTCTATACGGTTGTCTATGGGGACATTTTGATTTATTTGTCTTTAGGAATGTAAATTCACTTTCATTGGAATCCAAAGCCACACACACATTGTATGAGTAGGGGAGAGGTAGAGTTCCATTATACTGATGAGAAAATATCAACTTGAGAATACATATTTGTACTTATGGAATCAAAGGCTGGGTGAGGCTTAATTTCTTTGCATTTTGGTATAAATGCTAGCATAATAGTCAAAACAAAAATAAGGAAATAAGTACCAAGCCTGTGCAAATTAGATTTGGGTTCATCATTGTTAAACGGATTATTGAGTTTGGGGAGCATTTGTTGAAAATTATCCACAGCAATAAAGCTTACTGTAACACTTGTCAAGAGAGCAGGACTTTCATTATTTTTAACTATAACCACAACCTTATGTTTCCAAACACCCTTCTCATTAAAGGGTCTTATAGTCCTTATTTTTGCTGTGCGCTGACTAATGGTAAAAGGAGTTGGTTTTGATATTTGTATGAAAATATAAGAGAGCCAAGAATTGTGCCCAGAGTCAGCTTCCACTGTAATCACCTTAGTAATTAAAACTTCTTCTTCAGTGGTTAAAGGCTCCATCTTAAATGATGATGAGCCACCACTTTCTGTTGATGGGTACAGAATTATAGGTGCATTGTCATTCTGATCCTGTCAGAGTTTCTCTGCTGTTTTAAACAGAAACCCTTCCTCACTCTGTGACTGAGCTATTCAGCTGCTTGTTAAGGATCAGCTCTTTCATTACCGTTTCCATGGTTATTCACCTGGTTGATTGTTGCCAGCCCTGTTGCTAATCAGTGCAGCCTATTTAAGCAGCAAGTTCCAGTATCTCCTTGCCCTTGCAATGTTTCCTGTTTCCCAGGAGACTCCTTGTTTCCTCTGTTTTCCTTGTTCTCTGTGTGTTCCTGGTTCCTAGTTCCGTACTTCTGGCCTTGTTCCTGACTCCGCTGCTCTCCGTTTCTCCTAATCCTGGCTCGTCTGACAACCCGCTTTGGTGCCTCATCCCTGCTTGCCTCCTGGACTTTGCTTTTGGTTATTTTATTATTTGCTATTTATAATAAAGGTGTTTTGCATTTACATTCTGTCTATGTCTCTGGTTCCTGGTCCCTAACAGATCCATGATATGGATGATTCATGTTGAATTGCTACTCAGAGATGGGGATCTTTAGCAGTAATTCAAATAACAAATTCTTTGTGTTGCTCATAATCAAATTATCACTGAGCGTAGAGAACCCCAATCTCTACATTTATAGGAAAGTAAGAGGATACTAAAACATAATCTCTGTTAGAACTGGACATTAAATAAATAAATAACTTTGGCATTATCGCCAGAATCAAGATCTAATGCATGTATACAATATATTGAAGAGCCTGGCAATTTTCTTCTAGCATATAGGCTAAATAAATAGATTGAGTAAATAAAGGTGGATTGCCATTAACATCTGATATATCCAATCTGATGGTTTTCTTAGTGGAAATGGGAGTTGATCCTCTGTCTGAAGCAGTAATTGGGATGTTGTAATGTGATACTTTCTCTCTGTCCAAAGCACGTGTTGTCACAATTTTATAATACTTATCTGAAGATAACATTAGTTTAAAGGAAACATTTTCCATTATTTGACAGTCAGCTAATCCCTTTTCTCCTGCATCTTGATCATGAACTTCAAGCAGCGCTATCATTGTGCCAGGAACAGAATCCTCAGGAATAGGTGTAGATAATGATGCAATTGTTATCTCAGGTGCATTGTCATGTTCATTTAAAATTTCAATCAATACTTTGTATTGGGTAACTAGGTCTCCACCATCCTTGCTTGCACAGACATTTCATAATGTATTGACACCTCAAAATCCAAGTTCATGTATAGTAGAGTGGAATAGAGGTCTAGACAAAGCCTACACAGCAAAGAGAAGTAACGGAAAAGCCATGCATGTACTCCATGGCGGTCTCCATGAAAGGAAGACAAATGCTTCCTACCCTCCCTCCTCTTTCCTTCTGTACCCCCTCCCCCTCCTCATCCCTTTGTGTTGACAATTCCAATGAAAACAATAACAATTGTCAAATTTAAAAAAAAAAAATCCAAGTTCATATTAGTTTTACTTTCCCCAGTTGTAGGATTGATAATAAATGTATCTGTAAGATGCACATTGCCTGTGCTTTTTGTAAATTAATATATGATCTCCGCATTAGATCCTTCACCTTCATCAGTTGCACTTACAAAGGAAACAATATAATTTATTGGAATGTTTTCTCTGTTGGTTATTTTGTATACCTCATGGGTAAATATAGGAACATTATCATTTCCATCGGTAAGTGCCTGATCTAATGGGATTTTCTCCATCCAGTGCTGTTAGAAGTAGTTCATGAATGTGTTGTGTCTCCTGATCTAAAGGTTTCTCTATAACAAGTTATGAAAATTTACTGCCATCAGTGCTGTTTTTTTCATTTAGTGTAAAATGCTGATTATCACTGAGCTTGTAAGTCTGTATAGAATTAATGCCAATGTCTGAATCTTCTGTAGTTTGTAAAATAAATTGTGTTCATGGTAAACTGAATTCAATTATTTTAATGTAAAAATATTCTAAAAAGTTTGGAGAGTTATTATTAATATCCTGAATTTCAATGGCGACTCTAGAAACATTTTAGGGATTTTCCACCACTGCATCAAAGGTTAGAAAGCAAGTAGCTGCTGCCTACACAGTCTATATCTATCTATTCTGTCTTTAAATGCAAATTTCCATTATCTAAATTTACAGAAAAATATTTATCTGAAATACGTGAAATATTGTGAAATCTACAGACATTTCAAATGTCACGGATTTTCTCTGAAATACGTGAAATAATGTGAAATCTACGAAATTTATATTATTTAATATCTAAATCAAGGTCTTTTGCAATATTCCCTATAACAGAGTTTTTTCTCATCTCTTCATTAATGGAATAATGAAGCTGACCAGATACTGAATGACAAAGCCATGAAAATAAGAAGGAAAATATTACTTGCCATTTGATTCCTTTGTAATGCTGTGAATCCAGGGTTTTATTACTGATTCTTAATGTTTAAAATCCAATTAAATAATATTTAGATTTACAATGCATATAACTTAGTTGATAGAAGAATGTATAGTGCTGATTCCTTTTTCATTAGAAAAGAATAACTAGATATATCTCTCTCTGCTCTGTATATAATAGAATCAAAAAATGGCTGTGCTTCTTCTTGCAGATCTGAAGTGTGTGTTAGTGATGGAAATATCAGTGGATCTCCAGCTCTGTATTCTTCTCCTTATTGGTTAAACAGCGGCGCTCAGAGGTATAAATGTGGAATTGCATGACCAAGAAAATATTTTTCGAAATTACTTAAAATATCTAACCTGTTTATTCAGTAAAACATAATAAATATATAGTAAAACATAATAAATATATAAAACATATATATCTATTTTTTAAAAAAATGTATTATGTAGAATATATCATTTATTTGTTTGATCAAGTATTTAATCTTTTACAATGATATTGGTTAATAAAGTTAGTTTTAATTATATGTTTCAAGAATGATAAAGACTTAATCAAAATATGGCCTGAAGTCTGCCAATAATCAAGTTATAGTTTATACATTTTCTTAAAATTAGTAATTAAGAGTAATACTGCTATAAAATCAATTTTATTCTTCCAATCAAATTTCAAGAAATAAATAATTGTTTAAGAACAATAATGTTCTTAACCACAGGCTTTTGTAATTGTCTACATCTTGAAAGTTTTTTTTTACATAATATTCTCAAAAACTGTAATTTGTAGATAGTCCCATATTTAAGAAGCATACAACTGAGCATTCTACTAAACTGAATAGCTATACTGAAAATTGTCTTATTGTACATTTATTAAAAACTCATTATCTCCCTTAGAGTGTAAGCTCAATAATTATTGCATACTACTGTGTAAAAGGGTTACACCTGATAGCTTTTAGATTAATTGGCAAGGATCTCTGGGGGAGAGGTGAGAGAAATAAAGACAAAACATCCACCTCTGTTACACATGGCAGGTACACATATTGCTATATACACAAATAACACATACAGACATGTTTTGATAGAGAATAGACATGAGGCTTTAGCTGTATCACAACTTAACTTAATTCTATGTGTTGTCTTGCTCAGAAATGCTTTAGACTTGAGAAAGATAGGTTCTCCCGAAAGCGTGGCATTAATAAATTCTGTTAGTCCAATAAAAAGGTATTACAAGATACAAATTGTATCTGTTTTCTACATCTACATCACTGGACTAATATGGCTACAATCTCTACTTGAACACACAAACACAGTAGACACACACACAATTACAGTATACAAACAGAAGACACACACACTCATACACAGTATTAGTATGTACACACTGCTATGTACACACTTATATGAAGTATACACACACTGACAAACATATACTGTTATACATACACTACTCTACACACACTCATTCAGGCAGTATATGCACACTGATACATAAACACATTGCTGCATGCATAGTCAGTCATAGTACACACATAGTAGGTAGTTTATTAAAGCATAATACAATTAATTATGCAAATTAGCATGGTCAGAAAATTCCTAAAAAGGTGGCAACCCTAATAATGAAACATTTTATTTAAGATAAATCATTGATTACACACTCTAAAGTACTTTATAATTTATGGAATCATGGCCATATGACTGGCCATATGACTGCTATATTTGTATAGTGTTATAAACAATGTAAGTAATTTAATCTCAACAAAATGTTTTTATTCAAATTCCAGGTCAAATGTCCTTCTGAATATGTGAACTCAAAACTGAATTGCATTTTTAAAGTCTGCTATTAGGTATAACAGTGTAAAATTACTTTATTGAATTCGCCACGTATTCTCAAGAGTCAATACCCTTTTTTTTAAATAGAGAACACTGTTCATTGCTGCTACTGATTAACACTGTACTCTTTTACAATCTGGTTTGCTATAACTATTACCATATACATTTCTTTTGGTGTTTTTATAACATAACTTGATTTTCAGTATAAAGGGTGTCCAAAAGGTCAAAGACATACACCACCCATGATGCTTTGCCAGCCTTTATGGTGACAAAACTTTAATGACGTTTTAAAACTAAAACATATGTGGCTCTATATTTTGGGTCCCCTTGAAGTATACCATGCACATTTTTGTTTGTTGTCAAAATTCTCAAAGGGCCACTATAGTCACCAAAATAACTTAAGCTTTATGAAACACTTTTGGGGTATATCATGCCTCTGAAGTCTCATGGCTCAATTCTCTACCATTTAGTAGTTACATTGCATTTATTTCTGTTTATGCAGCCCTGGTCATACCGCTCCCTGGATGTGACTCACACAGCCTGCATGGAAAAAATGGTTAAACTTTCAATCAGACAGTAACTGACTTTAAAAGTGTTTATCTCCTGCTTTCTAAATTATAGTTTAATTACATACAGTAGGCTCCTGCATGGTCTAGCAAGCTTTTAACAGTGCAGGAGTGATGAAATTCTTAATAAAACAGAATTTGCAATAAAGGCAGTGTAAACATGAGTTGACTCTTTACACAAAGTGTTTAGGAAGACTGTGCAAGTCACGTGCAGGGTGGTGTGGCTAATGCTGCATAAACAAAGTGATTTAACTCCTAAATGGCAGATAATTGAGCAATAAGACAGCATGGGGTATGATCTATACACCAAAACTGCTTCATTAAGCTAATGTTGCTTTGGTGACTATAGTGTCCCTTTAACTTTGCATTGTTCTGTTTGTACATGCCTCCTTGAAAAGAATCAATAAACACCCAGTATTATCTTACATCATTTTCTACCTTTTGGTTTCCTTTAAAATATAACCTGCACATTAATTTTTATTCTCTACATTTTTAAATTTGCATTGTTCAATTTGCAAATACCCCACTGATATGGTTTAAAAACACAATTCTCTTCTGTATCATCTTACATAATTACTTGTCATCTGAAAATCCTAAAATAGGAATTTCAATGTCCCGTGCAAGAGCATTCATTAAAAAAAAAGAACATTATATCAGTACTCCTCTTTATGGTTCAAAGCTATGTTCACAATATTGTTCTTATGTTTTAATACTTTTGGTTAAGCTTTCCGAATGATTTAATATTTTCAGATTTTTAAACGTTTAACTTCTTTTTTCAGATGTCTTAAAATATATTGTATATAAAAATATGTACCGGTATATAAAAAAAATAACATATTCTTCATAATATTACATCTCCTTAAACATTTATAAAAAAATTAAATCATTAGAAAAGCTTATCCAAAAATTATATAATTGAGGCCTTAATTCTTAGTTAATTTGGACAACTTGATTCACAAACTATAAAAACATTGAGGAGCTGTTGAAGGCTCTCATTTCTTATCTAATATTGTTGCATCCAATATTTATGCATATAGTTTCTACAAGTGAACTGTTGTAAAAATATTTGTAAAACTATACAAAGATATGTTTTAAGAATGTGTAAAATTATCACTTCTCTTTACCATGTAAGAATGTGATTACTCCAACATATTTCAGTATTATAGTAAATTTGTTTACAAGTAACATAACGCAATTCTATGTTTTAGAATTCCTCACCTGTATGAGTTCATCTGATGTTTCTTTTGTTTCATTTCCCAGTGCAGAATTGTCAGTGTCTATAAGGTTGTCTATGGGGACATTTTGTTTTGTCTTTAGGAATGTAAATTCACTTTCATTGGAATCCAAAGCCACACACACGTTGTATGAGTAGGGGAGAGGTAGAGTTCCATTATACTGATGAGAAAATATCCTGGGATCAACTTGAGAATACATATTTGTACTCATGGAATCAAAGGATGGGTGAGGCTTAATTTCTTTGCATTTTGGTATAAATGCTAGCATAATAGTTAAAACAAAAAATAAGGAAATAAGTACCAAGGCTATCACTAAATACATTTTCAAATTAGATTTTGGTTCATCATTGTTAAATGGATTATTGAGTTTGGGGAGCATTTGTTGAAAATTATCCGCAGCAATAAAGCTTACTGTAACACTTGTCGAGAGAGCAGGGCTTCCATTATCTTTAACCATAACCACAACCTTATGTTTCCAAACATCCTTCTCGCTAAAGGGCCTTATAGTCCTTATTTCTCCTGTGCGCTGACTAATTTTAAAAGGAAATGGTTCTGATATTTGTATGAAATGATAAGATAGCCAAGCATTATGCCCAGAGTCAGCATCCACTGCAATCACCTTAGTAATCAAAACTTCTTCTTCAGTCGTTAAAGGCACCATCTCAAATGATGATGAGCCACCACTTTCTGTTGATGGGTACAGAATTTTAGGTGCATTGTCATTTTGATCCAGGATATGGATGATTAATGTAGAATTGCTACTCAGAGATGGGGATCCTTTGTCTTTAGCAGTAATTTTAATAACAAATTCTTTGTGCTGCTCATAATCAAATGATCGCTGAGAATAGAGAACCCCACTCTCTATATTTAGAGAGAAAAAGGAGGATACTGCAAAATCATCTCTTTTAGAGCTGGACATTGAATAAATAACTTTGGCATTATCACCAGAATCAAGATCTGATGCATGTATACTATATATTGAAGCTCCTGGCAAGTTATTTTCTGGAACATAGGCCAAATAAGTAGATTGGGTAAATAAAGGAGGGTTGTCATTAACATCCGATATATCCAATCTGATGGCTTTCTTAGTGGAGAGTGGAGTTGATCCTCTGTCTGAAGCAGTAATTGTGATGTTATAATGTGATACTTTCTCTCTGTCGATTTGACTTGTTGTCACAATTCTATAATAATTATCTGATGATAACATTAGTTTAAAGGGAACATTTTCCATAATTTGACAGTCAACTAATCCATTTTCTCCTGCATCTTGATCATGAACTTCAAGCAGCGCTATCATTGTGCCAGGAACAGAATCCTCAGGAATAGGTGTAGATAATGATGCAATTGTTATCTCAGGTGGATTGTCATTTTCATCTAAAATTTCAATCAATACTTTGCAATGGGCAACTAGGTCTCCCCCATCCTTTGCTTGAACAGACATTTCATAATATCTCATCACCTCAAAATTCAAGTTCTTACTAGTTTTAATTTCTCCAGTTGTAGAGTTGATATTAAATGTATCTATATTATGTACGTTTCCTGAGCTTTTAGTAAAGGAATATGTGATCTCTGCATTAGAGCCTTCATCTTTATCAGTTGCACTTACTTGGAAAACACTGGAATTTATTGGAATGTTTTCTTTTATTGTTACTTTATATACCTCTTGTGTAAATATAGGAAAATTATCATTTGCATCAGTAATCATGATTTTTATTAAAGAGGTGCCTGATCGTATTGGATTCCCTCCATCCACTGCTGTTAGAATTAATTCATAAATGTTTTGTGCCTCCCGATCTAAAGGTTTATCTAAGACAAGTTCTGGAAATTTACTGCCATCAGTGCTGGTCTTTTCACTCAGTGTAAAATGCTGATTATCACTGAGCTTGTAAGTCTGTATAGAATTAATGCCAATGTCTGGATCTTCTGCATTTTGTAAAACAAGTCTTGTTCCTGGTAAACTGAGTTCAATTATTTTTAGTGTAATAATATCATTAAAAAATGTGGGAGAGTTATCATTAATATCCTGAATTTCAATGCTGACTCTAGAAACATTTAGTGGATTTTCCACCACTGCATCAAAGGTTAGAAAGCAAGGAGCTGCTGCCCCACACAGTGTCTCTCTATCTATCCTGTCTTTAACATGCAAATTTCCATTATCTAAATTTACAGAAAAATATTTCTCTGAAATACGTGAAATAATGCGAAATCTGTGAAACTTAAACTGTTTAACATCTAATCCAAGGTCTTTCGCAATATTAGCTATAACAGAGTCCTTTCTCATTTCTTCATCAATGGAATAATGAAGCTGACCAGATACTGAATGATAAAGCCATGAACATAAGAAGGAAAATATTACTTGCCATCTGATTCCTCTGTAATTCTGTGATTCCAGGCTTTTAATCCTCATTTTAAATGTTTAAGAAGCTATTTCTGTGTAGATTTACAATGTATATAATTTAGTTGATAGAAGAGAATTCCTGAATTCTTTTATTTTAGAAGAGAATAACAAGATGTATCTTGCCCTGTTCTTTATATGAGAGAATCCAAAAATGGCTGTGTTTCTTCTTGCAGATCTGCAGTGTGTGTTAGTGATGGAAATTTCAGTGGATCTCCTATCTTCATTCTTTTCCTTATTGGTCAAACAGCGGCGCTCAGAGGTATAAATGAAGAATTGCATGATCAAGAAAATATCTTTAGAAATTGTTTAAAATATCTAACTTGTTATAAAACATGTATCACAATAATAGTGGTTTATAATGTGAGCTTTAATGCTATGTTTCTAGAATGATAGTCTTGTCAAACAATTTAAATTGCACATGTAGGTGTATTACTATACTTGTGTAGTACTATATAAATATGAGTGACTGCGCTGGATATTGTATACAGTGGGACCTCGGTTTACAAACACCTCAGTTAACATAATTTTTGGTTTACAAATGAAAATCCATTGAAAATAATGCCTCAGTTTACAAACATTTTTCACAATACAAAGTAAGTTTCACAACTTTTTCACAATACAAAGTAAGTTTTTACAACTGCTCCACCTTGGTTTTTTTGTTAGTAGACACTTCACATTTTAAATGTTTGACATTGTTGTTTCATGATGTGGCACTTCAAATAATTATTTGCTTTGATTAACTAGATTGTTTGTTAGGTGGATAATCTGTAAAAATTTGCCGCAGAACATAATATCTCAAACATACAAACATTGAACCTATGGTTATTAGCAAGTTTGTACTTAGTATTCAGAATAAGAAAATAAACAAAAAAAAATAGAAAATCAAGACTGCACTGCCATTGGGAAAAAAAAAACCCATGTTATATTAAAAGTCAAACATGATAAATAAATTAATTACTGTTCTGCAAATTGTAAATATCCATTATCTGCTGTATAGAAACTTGTTTATCTATAACAGACAATTGCTAGTTTAAGTACATCAAATGCTTGTTATAGGTAAAACGTAAAATAAGTTGTGTCTAATGTTCTGTTTTGGTAACTATTGATAACGACAAAGCTATTCAACTGTTTTCCAATTTGGTGATAAAAGATGTGCAAAAATACAAATCATGAATATGTTGTGATATATTCCAGCCAAAATATATAAGCTGAAGCATCTAGCAAGGAATACAACCACCTCTAAAATCATAAACCTCTTAAAAGCATGAGCTACAACAAAACACATACAATTAAGTGAAAAGTGTACAGAAGGATCAGCGCTTAAAAACTTAAATAAAAGCATCTCACCTAAAGGAGAGGGCTCCCTCACAGGCCCTATAAGTGTATAGGTATAAGGAAGCAGAAAAAGGTGGCGCCACAGAGATAATATGTACCACCTTTTTCTACTTCTACTTCTTCTTAAAACACATACAATGACTGGATAATCAATCCAAGAATACCAGAAGTACTACTGTTATATCAGTAGACACCTTAGCTCTTTGAATATGGTGCTCTAGACATAATTAGTTTAACTTGAAAGTAAAAAAAGATTGCTATAAACAATTCTCAAATTTCTACTGATTCATATAGACTTTTTATACTGAGCTAAGGTTATACTGAGCATTACTATAACTGACTTAATTTGTATTATTTATTATTATTATTATTATTATTTAAATGTTTTGCTTGCCAGATGAAAATCTTTATTTTTGGTATGCTTAAGAGTACAAAACATTTTGCAATGCCATGGCAGTAAAAGCAAGAATATTAGGTGACACAATGAAACTTGTTGAATTAAGTCAAAATTGTCAATCATCAGTGATGTTTAGTTACGTAATGTTCAATGTTACTACCAATGAACATTACGTAACTAAACATCACTGATGATTGACAATTTTGTCAACAAATGGAAATTCTCTACCACATATGTTTTCTCTTGTAACATATAATGTAGAGTGTAACCTGTTTTCCAATTTGTGATTAATTCCACACCATGTGACTTCAAGAGGAGGATCCACAAGGACTTTCAAACATTTAAAAAGACGGATTCCTGAGGCTATCATGCAGCTACTGAGGAAGCTCATAGAGTGAAACGCGTTTAGCTGATTATTCTGGACTTTTTATTGGACTTTTATTGGATCTTTTTACTTTCTAAGTACCCATTTATTTTGTTTTTAATGCATTGTTAATAAATGTATATTTACTATTTTATACTTTAGTCCAAAGTCCTTTCTAGCCATCAGGAACTCCATTGGGGAGAGTGCTATTCCCCCTCTAAAGTAGCACATTGTTTATCAACCTCAGAGCTGGGATTTCAGGGCTCTGCAGAAGGTGAGCACAACTATTTATATCTCATAATACCATTATAGTATGTGCAATTCTACACAGTTGTTTTTCTGCTTTTCTTCTCGTTGTATACTCCTGGAGGGATACTACCTGGGATAAAGGGGTGTGTTGCTGCCCTAAGAGCATAAAGGATCCTTTTACGGAGCCAATACCATATAGGCTCCTGTCCATGTGAGTGGTTTCAGTCATTACTTACTACCAATTATCAATTTTTGGAACATCTGCACTATATTTTTTATTTCTTGTGTTTTTTTGTTTCCTTTTATATGTACATTCAAGTTTTTCAAGACTGTCACTGTACCAAAGGGGTGAGTAAACCCCTCTACTGTTTAGAGCGCTCCACTTGTTTGGTATAATTTGTATACCTTATTTCTGTATATTTGTTTTTTATTGTGGGTAAGGGGTATTACACTTTTAGTGTTGAGCAGCTTTTACATTTTGGGCACTGTAAAGAAACACTTTCTATCTCTTTTATCGAGGTAGTTTTCTCTATTGATTCAATCAATGAGTTCTGAAGCTTTTCTCTAAATAATTAGTTTTTTAATAAAGTCTATTTTTTTTATTTCTTCTTTATTAATTTTATAACATTATAAATACACAACAGAGAGTGGTTCTAACATAGAACTCCCCACTCTTACAACAACCAGACAATGGTAGGCCGATTTACATTTCATGTGGACATAAAAAAGCATGTAATCTGATGCCATAAAATTCTGCTTTTGACAAGCTACATACACATTCAATCACAAAAAAAAAAAGAAAAAGAGAACCGGTCAGTCAATTATACAGTATAACGCATAGTAAGAAAGCCCTTGTCACTATCCTATATCAAAGGGAGAAAAACATTCCAAGATCTAATTCTCATAAGCCTTTTACTCCTCTATTAGTCAGTAGTCTCAATCTCATAGGCATTGTACTATAAGAGGTAATATACAATATTAAAGATTGCATGGGTCAGAACCCAAATATAATTAGACCCTAAGCTAAAATCCAGTTACCTCGGAAAGGCTCCCACATCCCTCTATGCCAGAGCTCTTTAAAACCCCTTAATATTCTCAATAAGATTTGAATACCGGTCCAAGAGTTTATAATTGGAATAAGTGTTCATGAGAAACAGACCTTTTTCCATCTCTAATTGTTGTACCAATTGGGCTTTAAGATGATCTTTAGATGGTATCTCTATTTTTTTTCCAATATCTCACAATTAGAGTCTTAGTTGCCATAAAGCAATTTATAATCAAAATATCTGTTTTCTCATTAGGCTCCCTTCCCAGTAAGTGTAATAAGGCAATTTCCGCCCTTTGTTCAAGACGTATACCTCCTATCGAGTAGATCAGATTGAATGATATATGCCAGAGGGCCTTAATTCTAGGACAAGTCCACCATATATGTAGCATAGAACCGTCAAGGTGGAAACAATGCCAGCAGTTTTAAGGGTTAATCTGAGATATTTTTGCTAAACGAGACGGAACCATTTACCATCTATATAGGATTTTGGTAAAAGTCTCTAAAATGTTCATACAATGAATATATGTTTTAATTATTACAAATGATTGACACCATTTATTATAATGAATGGTTATTGCTAGCTCATCCTCCCATTTACCTAAAGCTTTAGGGATATCTGGGCCGCCCTTAAGTTTACAAAGGTAATTAAAAACCTCTCTAGGGGGTAAATCAAGTGTGATCTTTAAATCCTCAAAACTTTTCATCTGCTGTTCACTATAGAGGACCTTTATTGAATAATTTAATTTTCTATACCAATTTCCCAAATTTATTTCAGTCATAAACTGTTCTAAGGATTTTATACTGAGATTCTCATAGATTTTATTATTATTTAACTTTTTATCTATACATTTCCATTCTCTCAATATTTGAAAAAGAATCAGAGGAGTGTTCTGTAATCTTAAATAATAAATTATTCTTATTTACGTCACTCCAAAGGAGAAGTTCTAAATGATCTAGTCCAACTCTATGAGATTCTATTTTATACCATACTTGTGTAAAATAATCCTTTAACTGCAGTTTACTAGTGTGGACCATCATGCTAGCCTGGTAAACTTGAGTAATTAAGGGTATCCCATTCCCCCTTGATGACCTTTCTTTGAAAGAGTATGTGCATTAATTCTTGGTCTTTTTCCTTTCCAAATATAGTTTGTGATACTTTGTATCATATTAAACCAGTGAGGAGGAATCGCAAGAGGTAGCATATGAAATAAATATTCCCATTTTAGTATAATATAGGCTTTTATAGTATTAATCCTACCCACTGGGATATTTCATGAACTCTCTAATCCTTCAATAAAGCATTAGTCTCTTTTAATAATCTTAAAAAGTTTGTTTCCATAGTCCTCCTTGGATCTGCAGTAATAACTATGCCCAAATATGTAAACTCTTTATGCGTCCATTTAAAGTCATAGTCTTTCCTCAAGGACAATAAAATATCACTTTGAATATTAATAGACATGGCTATTGTTTTGCTCATATTTAGTCTATAATTAGAAACTATGCTGTGTTTCTTAAATTCTTGCATTAAAAATGGTAACGAGACATGTGGATCAGTAATAGATATTAATATATCGTCTGCATACTGACAAATCTTCCATTCATCATCCTGGCCCCCCACTCTCCTAATCATCACATTATGTCTAATATTGCTCGCCAATGGTTCTATTGATAAGACATAAAGCAATGGGGAGAGAGGGCAACCCTGCTTTGTCCCATTAGTTATGCTAAACCACTCTGAACAAAAATCACAACCCACTTTCCTGGCTCAAGGGTTCGAATAAATTGCTCCAACTGCCCCCATGAACCAACCTTCAAAGCCAAACTGGGTCAAGGTGCTCCGCAAGAACTCCCACCCAACCCTGTTGAAGGCTTTCTCTGCATTTACCGACAGGGTCAGGAGAGGAGTTCCCTCAGAGCATGCCCAATCTAGAATGTCCAGAACTCTAAAATAATTATTACTGGCTTGCCTGCCCATCATAAAACCTATCTGATAACGGTGGATCAGTGACGGTAAATTTTTTTCAATCTTTCAGCCAATATAGCAGCATATATTTTAACATCAACATTAACCAAAGATATTGGACGATAATTTCCTACGTCCGTGGAAGGTTTACGTTGTTTCAAGATTGGGGTTATTTGCGCCCTTAACAGATCCTGAAAGGCATATCCTTTAACAGCCATTTCATTAAAGGTATCTGTTAATAGCGGTGATAGTTGTTTTTTGAAAACCTTAAAAAACAGATTAGAATACTCATCCGGGCCTGGAGCTTTGCTATTTTCCAATTTATTTATTGCTAATTCGACTTCATTCGAATAAATGTTTTTAATTAGGTTTTCTTTATGAACATCCTAAATTTTTTATAATTTTGAGTTTTTCAAATAATTCTCTATCTTTGGCATCTCAGGAGAAGAATTCAAATTATATAGATTTGCATAAAAAGTTTGAAATATATTCGCTATTGCTTCTGGCTTGTAGATATTATTATCTCCGTCAATTAATTTGAAGATCTTTTGAGCTATCTCGCGTTTCTTTAATTTATTTGTTAACATAGCATCAACTCTGTTATTCTTATAATAGAATCTGATATTAAGTTTATTTAAATTATGTTCTATTCTATTCTTGATCTGTTTATTTATTTTATCTTGGCACTCCTTAATAGATAATGCTCTCTCGTCAGAATAATTTTGTTTATTAACCATAGAAAGATTATAAAACTCAATATAGAGATCCACCAAATTGTTATCTATATATATTTTCTGTTGACTTGCTAGTTTAATCCAGTAACCTCTTATAACCACCTTAAAAGAACACCTTAGATATTTCATCAGATTAGTTTTTTTTAACATATAAGTCCATTCATTTCTCTATATGTTCTATATTAGATTTATTTTTAATAAGTAATCAGCACGTCTCCAGAGCGGAGGGGTCTTATTTAGTGTCTCTATTAATTCTGCTATTACCATATTGTGGTCAGACCAGGTATTTTCTACAATTGAGATTGATAAATCGCCTTTGAAAGGCTTAGATTGCCCAAAATCATATCTGTTCTTGCAGCCGAATTGTGAGGCATAGACCTATGTGTAAAGTTCTTTTCATTAGGATGAGCAAGTCTCCAACAATCATACAATTCAGCTTTCTTGATTGTTCTATTAAATTACGCTATCTGCTTCTTCGGGGTTTTATCTATTTGATTATTCTTCACCAATTGTTTATCTAATGAGGCATCAAGAATACAATTAAAGTCTCCAGAAATTAATATTCTTCCCTTTTTTACCTGTTCTACCAATCTTAGGATTTTAACTGAGGTTTTTATCTGGTCTTTATTTGGTAAATACACATTGACCAATGTATAGTCCACCCCATTCAACTGGCCCACTAATATTATAAACCTCCCCTCTGGGTCTAAAAACTTGTAGTAGCACTCAAATCTAACTTCTTTAGAAAAGATTATTGATACCCCACATTATTGATACCCCAGAGGATATTTCTTATAGTGTCATAATAATTTAGGCTCCCTACTCCAGTGGGTTTCCTGAATGAAGCCCACTTGGATTTTTTTGTTTAATTAAGGTTTCATACAAAAAGCCTCTTTTGACAAATGAGTTAAGACCTTGAACATTAATAGAAATCACTCTAACCATAACCTACTCTCTTTTTCGTTTTTAGGCTCCTTGACTATATCAACAATATAAATTACCAAAAAAAACACTTGCACACCACATAAAGCAACATAGACACCTTCATACCAAAACAAAAATGCTTGGATCAAATAACATAATCCAAGTACTGGGTACCCAACGGGACCCACAGGGAGGGGTTAGAGACTCAGAGAGTCTTAGAAGAAGAAACCTTTTGGAGACCCTACTGAGGGCCCTCTATCTTTGAGAGGGGGGCATAAGGAAGAGAAAAAAAAATAACAAATTACATTTGGTTAAATATTTTTGTACCCGATCTAACTAATAATTCTCTTATCATATCTATAAAAATAGCTAACTATGTGCAAGTGAGGGGGGACATCCCAATAGGTGTGGGAAATTACTTATAATTCTTATGAATTCTCTGTATCTTTAAATTACCACAGTGCATATAGTGCTTTTGCTTATCTTTGCTCTGTTACTACTTAAACTCTAAATTTCTTTCATATCCTTATCCCATTGGAACATTATTTATCAAACTCCATAATTTATGCCCTAATTCTTATAATACTATCAGTATGATATAGTATACATAAACCTATTATATGTGAAATAAAAAATCTAATCGTATCCCAAAAGTGACTATAGTTGTGGAATAGCGTATATATTCCAGTGTTAGGGGAAGACAGATAGATCTGGATGTATCTAGTGGTGTCTTTTACATTCTGTGTCTTCCATAATTTCCAAAAGTGAAAATATATTAAAAAAAATCTAAAAAAATGGCACCTCTTTCTACATCCCAATAGTTTAAAGCAATAACTATAAATTATTTTCTTTTAACCATGCATTGACTAGGTCTACTGAATTAAATGTATTCCAAATATCTTTATAACAATTTGATAAAGCTGATTGTTGATTCCATTTGAACTTTAAATTGTATTTCATCAGACAGGGAAAAACGGTCAACTTATTAAATAAGAAACGTCTGTTAATACTTTTATTGCTTTAAATTTATCAGCAGTTATACTCATCTTTTTTGCTGTCTGAAGAATCTGAAGCCTAAATTCAAATGATACAAATGCCATGATTACATCTAGGGGATATTTCTGATCTTGCTTTCTTTGATGGAGTCGATGATAACGTGTCATCTTTGTATCATACTGTTCGGAATAGAATCCCCAAACAAGTGATAAATTCCATAAAAAAATCCTGAAGTTGACCATCTGAAATTTCCTCCAGTATGTTTCTGAACCTTAGATTCAATCTTCTGGATCTTTCTTCCAGGTCACACACTTTGTCTTCCAGTTCTTTAAATTTGGAAGTCAACTTAATTGCATCTCTCGGAACTCAAGGTCTCTAGCCTCTTATCTTTCTTCTATTTTCTGAATTCTCCCACTCAGAGTAGCTAGATCAGCTTTCATATCTAGGAATTTTTCGCTCAGCCAATTTTTGATGTCTTTTGAGATATTTTCCAGATATGCCTTTAGGAGAGAGGGTGTGACTATATCTTTGTTTCGTGACATTGTAGGTGAAGATAGAAGGTCTACATGGAGGGATTCAAGAGTAGATTGCTCAGAAACATCTTGATTTTCTTGTGGTACAAAAAAGCAGAGAGCCTCTTTTCGTGTTTTAGGCCTTTCTTATCAGCTTTTATAGAAGCCTTATTATCTTGCATTTTTGTTTTCATCCTTTCTCTTTAATAATGACAATATGTAATAACAAATCTCTCACTCCAGGAATGCGACTTTAATTGTAAACTAATAAGGGAGGATTAATATATATATTCTCCAATAAGAATGATAGAGAGAATAGTACTAATAGTTCTGGGAGGTTCCCCTTAATTGATACAGGTGTCTCTCAATTAGTGCCAGTCATGCCAGTGTTTGTTTCCTAACTTGTGTAGCTTCTCTTCCTCTTCTCTGCTTTTCAATTAAGAGTGATTAAGAGTAATCCTCCTATCTGCCGAATGACTCCTTCCTTCACTAAGCTGTTCTATGCAGCAAAACAAAGTTTAAGCACTGTAAAAAAAAAAAAAACTTTCTCTATATAGTAAAAGTATCTAGCTGCTACTTCCTTCAAAGCTTTACAATAAAACAAATTGCAGTAGATTCCCACCTTAATTCTCCTGTCTAGTGGTTGTGGGCATTCTTTCAGGGTCGACTCCAGATAGCTCCGGTTTCATCTCCCAAGAGCTCCGGTAAGCACACGACTTCAGGGGGGAGGAAGCTGAAAGTAGTCCGTATTCCTTTTCTCCCATATATCGCTGCGTGTTCAGCATTCAGCATACCCTGCATCCAGTGCAATGAGGAATGCACCCAGCAATAGAGTCTCTTGCCCTCATAGATCCGTGACACCGACCAGGTTATCTGATCTCCACGCTGCGTCTCCTTCTCTCTGTCTCTCCGATCTGAAACCCCTCCCCTCCCAACGTGAGCGCTGTTACATCATCACGTCAACATCACCATTCTGTGATAATAAAGTCTCATTAAGACGCCATTATATTTTTTTCCCTAAAAGCAAATGTATCTTTTATCATAATAAGTAATAGAGCGTGATCAGACCAGGATATGTCCCCAATGAAACTGTGTGCTATATTATGCAGTGTTGAACCTGAGGTCATAGCTAAATCAATTCTGGAATATGATTATGTACTGCTGAATAATGTGTAAAGCCCCTTTCTAATGGACGCATCATTCGCCAGATATCAAAGAGATTAAATTCCATTAATAATTTTGTTAGTGCTTTAAGAGTTTTATATCTGGGTGCTAATGGAGACAAAGTTGTATCGATCTCCGTATTAAGAATATGATTAACATCACCGCAAATAATAATCATACCATTTTGTATTGAAATTAACTAAGTAAAATATTGTGCATAAAATTCCATTGGTGTTAGTTTGGACCATATAGATTCACTAATTTAAAAAAAAAATGTAATTGAGCAAAATAAAATTATATATCCGTCTATTATCACTTTCAAAAGCTCAAAGATGATATATTTATGAATCATTATAGTAACGCCTTGTGTTTTAGATGTGTAAGTTGAATGATATTGGATTGGGTAATCATGATTTCCAAAAGAGGGTATTATACCTTTCGCAAAATGTGTTTCTGATGTGTTTGTGCAGATATAATATATCCGCTCCTTCTTTCTTTGCTTCTTCTAATATGACTTGGCATTTATGAGGGGTGTTGAGCCCCCTAACATTTTGAGAATATATTTTCATATTAGTATTATTTATTCCTTATATTGCCAAATAACATGTATTTAATCATTTCAATATTGTATAACAGCCATATTATATAGTATCTTCCTAATAAACATGAAATCATTACTCATTTTTATTACTATTTTAACCTTCCCTTTGTTTAACCTATCGTTTTTCCTAGCAGACTTTTAAAAAGGACCTTTTCTCTCTCTTGGGAATATATTAAGTAATTTAGCATGTTGGAGGTGGTGGTTTTTCTAATCCTAATAAGTAATAAAAAATAATAATAAAAAAAACTAGCATGTTTTCTAAATTAAAATATTGTGTAGTTAAATAAATAGAAAATTGTTGATGCATTATTTTAATGTAACATCTGTGAATTGTATATATATATATATATATATATATATATATATATATATATATATATATAGGGAGAAACTAAGCCCCATATATTAGTAGCACTAACTTATTTATTATTTGTTATTTTATTATTATCATTAGATCAAATTGAATAAAATTAAAAATGCATAATACATCCAGCTTCCACATTAATATGATATACTGTAGTTAGATAACTCTAGCTGCAGAATCTCAGAAATGCTGGATTGACTCTGTACAAAGTGTAGTAAGACTTTTATCCTTCCAAGTCTATAATATTAGTTCCATTAAGTTGGCTAAACATAAAAAGCTAAACATATCCTTCCTATCTAAATATGTTGATATTGTTATAATTATTATTTTATTATTCTTGATTAACTCTTTCTGAAGTGCACAACCATCTAGAAGTCTAAATTTTTGCAGATCTTGTAGTCATACGTTCACGTCTACAATATATTTGATATGCTTTAAAAAAAGAGCAAAACAAAATAATGGTAGAGTATAATAAAAATACAGTAAGAGAATACAAGTTTTAAAAAGAGGATCACTATATAGGAGAACACTTCATTTAATTTTCTATTCTATTAGATTTTAAAAATGCACTCAATAAAGCGTCTCTCATAAATCAAGTTTATGACCAAAAACAAATTACTTCTCTTTTACTTTTCCATTAATCCTCTTTATATTTTTTAAAAGGTATACTATCTCAGTAATTCGCAGTATATTCAATATTATCTCAAACTCAAAACAATATTTTATTGACTTAAACAAAGTTAGCTTCTTGAACCCTTTGAGATATAATTTTGAATATTATTTGATTGTTTAAAAACTTATTGAAATATGTGAGAATTTCTTTAACTATACAAATAAACACATATACATTTCAACATACAAGAGAACATTTATTCTAATCTATTACCAACATTTTAATAACTGTTTGTAAATGGATGAAACATAATGGTTTATTCTGATTTAAAACAGCAGCCCACAGCTTTTTCTTATTTTATTACAATAAGGTATCAGGACTTACAGTTCCTTATTGGTCTAATTAATCAACCATGTACTTTGATTATTCTGTAATTTTATGGATCATCTAAATAATTATCATATAATAACTACATATACATGTACATGAGTTCTCCATTCACCATTAACATAATACAACTTGAAGCAAAAAAATATCCCGAAACCTAATAGAAATTTACAGTTTCTATATCAAGCACACATTTTTTTTCAGGCAATTGTATTAATTGTCCCAAAGTTATTTTTTTTTTCATTCGTTTGCAGACAGTGATATCAAATTAAAACACAATTGTAACTTGTCAGTATGTTTTTTTTTGGTTTAAATATTGTTCTTTCTTTAAGCTTCCTTATTTGCATTTTTAATATTCAAAAACATTGGCATTATCTTTAAAAGACCAGTTTCTATTTGGTCATTCATTAGGTCAAGTAGGATTAATTATATGCTGCTCTTTCTGTTAAGTGAAATAAACATTTTCTTGCATAGCAAAACATTATATGTAAAATACTGATCCACAATCGCAATGCTATATGTATTTATAGTAACCTAGGCATTTGATGTTAGCAATTGTTAGTCATCTTTGTGCTATTAGATATGATTATTTTTATCATCTTTATTGTTTTGGGGTTAGCAGTTTCGCGACTTAATCCCATAGCTATATGTGTTCCCAGATTTAGAATTTTTACTATTAACAAAACACAAAACATGGGCTATGTACACCTAAATAAAATTACATTATGATAGAATACAAGAAGGTACAGAATTTGCCTAATCATAAAGAGCACAACAGAATATAAATACACCTTCACTACAGAAATAAGTTTCATTTGAGAATTTAGAAACATGAAAATCTTGATATAGGTTAGTGCATGAGCATTTTATGTTCTTGTTTTAAAGATTGTTACATATTTACAAATGTACCAAAAAAAGTTTTGGGTGGTTACACTGCTACCACTCCACCGTTGTAACAAACATTTTTTTGTGGTGGTTATTCTGTTACCACTCCACCGTTGTAGCTAAATTTGCTAACTTTTTTTGGGTGGTTACACTGTTACCACTCCACCATTGTAGCAAATTCACAAGTCCTCATGTGTCCATTTTTTCAAGACAATCTTACCACCTGGGGGACATTTGGTGCAATACACAGGTATTTCATTTAGGGGTCTTACTGCCACATTCCCCATTTTTTTCTGGACTTTTAAGTCTACCTTAGCCAGTAACACTGTGAATATTGTCCATCAGGTTGGTTGTAACATTGTGTACATTTTTTTGCCTTCTAACTCATTTATTAAAACCAGTTCCCCGTACCCGTGATATCTGCTGAGACATTTGGCTCTTTTTATGGGCTTATATATGTTTGTATGTGCTACTTACGTCGTTCTATATTATGATTCAATAAAATTGTGCATTTACACTCTCACATTTAAAGGGACCACTTGTGTCTTCTGGATTTCAATTTCATTGGTCATTTCTGTGTACAATATTTACTATTTTTAGAATTTTAATAATTATTATTGGGTTATGTACCTATGTTCCAGAATGTTTTCTGAATAGTCCAATTTGTGGAGTTACAACAAGGTGCCCATTTAACCCCTACAGACTTTTTCCGCTACGTCCAGATTCGGGACTTCGCCAACAAACCTCACATTAAGACGGCTGCTATGGGTCAGTTGACTTTTTATGAAAGGCTTTGCTCCAATGGGACTGCCCCTAAGGGTATGATTACGCTTCTGTACGCACATCTGAGCGCAGAAACCGGGGAATGGGGAAACCTAAATTACACTGATCCATGGGAAACAGATCAAGGCGAAGTCTTGGAAGGTTTGGAATGGAGGGAGATATGGGAGGCGAACACCTCTGTCTCGATTTGTGTCACTCTCCAAGAGCAGGCATGGAAAACTATGCTTCGGTGGTATGCCACACCTGTGAAACTGTATCGCATGCGCAAAATGGACAACGATGACTGCTGGCAGGGTTGCGGTTCCCGGGGCACGTATATACATATGTGGTGGGAATGCCCAAAACTCACCGGCTTCTGGAGGTCGGTAGAAGACCTCCTATGACAGACTTTCAACAGACCCCTGCCTATGGAGCCATGGGTGTATCTACTGAACAGGTCTCTTGAAGGCTGGACCAGGAGGGAACAAAAATTGGTGCATAAGATAACCCTGAGCGCACGCCGGGCCATAGCGATCGCGTGGCTTTCCCCTGAAGGCCCCATTTTTTCCGGAGTGACGTCTAGAATTAGGGAATGTAGAATGATGGACGACTTGACTGCTAGAGTGCGGGGAACGATGACGTCATTTCAAAAGATTTGGGAACCATGGGACAGTAGTTTACTGGGCTCAGGCAGTGCTTGATGTCACCTACTATTGCTATAGCTGGTAGGGCCTCACGTGGGATCCCCCCTCCCTCTTTTCCCTTCTACTCCTCACATTTAATCTGCTTTCTATTTTCTAGGCTGATGCTCGGCCTCTTCTCTTTCCCTCTCGCTTTGCTTTTCTTTTCCGCTTTTCTCAGTCTCGTCTTACTCTTTTTGTTCTTCTCTATTTTTTTCTTTCTTTTCTCTTTTATAACATTACAGCTTCCCTCCCCCTGGTTGCTCCATGGGAGGTGGAGTTCTTTATTTCTCACCTTTAATGGACCCGGGGATACGGTTGGAGGAGCAATGTAGTCTATGATAACGTGGGGCATTTATGGAGACTGGTATCACGGTCTACTGGCCGCGCCAATCGCACTCTACACCACCTCACTATTGGCAGCGGTCACCTTGGACTATGGCCTGTGATAGGCATGTGATGGCAATATAAATGTATATCATAAGGACAGTTCCACTGGTTATAATGTTTCGATGTTACCCAGATTTTTTCTGGGCCTCTCCCTCGGCCAGTGTGCCTCTTGTTATGCAAATGGGCAATGGCAATGGTTAGACCGCCTTTACTTAACAACATGGAACTCGTTTATGACCCTGTATGGAACGCTACATGCCCTCCGACTCAAGGTTTACTGACAGTGTTGTATTTTTTGTTTTTTCCATTTTCCCTCATAATCTTAAAAAATTTGTGCTGTATTAACCTGTGATACTGTCATATATTGTAAATTGCACTCGGATGCTGGTAAGGATCTGAGTAACTGCTGTTGATACATGCATGACAAAAATAAAGAATTAAAAAAAAAAAACAATGTCTAATATAACTTAGATATTACTGATATTATTGTACCATAAATAATCTAGGGAAAATGGAAGCAGTCAATATAAAACAAACCAAGTGATCATAGAAACACCAGGCGTAGTAAGAAGCAAAATAACACTATTAGAAAAAGAAAACACTTAAATTGTATTTATGCAATGTAGCAAACTAAAAGGCAAAAAAACAACATACAAAAGGATTCAAAAAAGGTCCAAAGGTCCCAAATATCTATATCACACAAATAGAGGATCTTGTAAGCTTATTTGTTGGCACACCAGCCAGACAAGAAGAATAGATATAGGAGGCAGAAGTACAATCCGCCAAGAGACCAAGGGCATTTACAAGTGAACCTCTTCAGAAGAAATTGAGTTGAAATCCATTATCTTTCAAAAGTGAAAAGTGTAAATATCACCAAATAGTGGAGATAATGTGCTACAAATATTTGTAGTTTTAAGAATCTGTAATGCAAGGATGATGGCTTGGTGATCTAGATTAGCAAGTGGTAGTAACTGATCTGTGATGGTAATATGATATCAGTCAAAAACAGACAAGCATGATTGGTTTGAACATGTATGACAGATAACGATTAAGATAGAGGGAGGATCAATATAGCACTTTAAAGGCAAAAGGTAGTGCTTCATCACCACATTTACTATGCTAGAACGCTCTCATATCCAGGAAGTCTGCTAATAGAAATTGGAATAGTGTTTGGAATGGACAATTGAGGATTCCAGCTTCATTATGGGATGAAAATAACTATATGAAAGTCTGATCATGGTATATTTGAAAAGTGGGAATTTTTTATGTATTACAATTTGTATCCTTTCTCTTCTCTGTTTTGCCTAAACTCTTTTGTCAATACAAAAGATGAAATGGATGATCAGAATGATTGGGCATTAAGTATACAACATGGTGGAAGTGGAGCAGTATATCTGATCCATCATGTAATTGTGAAATTTAAGACATTTTAAATTTTCTACATACACTATACAGATTTTTCCCTTCACATATACTGAATGACTTAAGCCAGCTGGAAATGCTACTGTTACTTAATATTGTATTCATCTCATTAGTCAGCAAATGAAAATTATATAGTGAATATAGTCACAAAAATTAAAACATAATATTTTAAATTAGGATGACTCACCTGAATAATGTTATTGGTTGTTTCTCTTGATGTTTCATTCCCAAGTCCAGAATCATCAGGATCTATAAGATTGTCTATGGGGACATTTGGATTTGACTTTAAAAAAGCTAAGTCACTTTCAGTAGAATCCAAAGCCACACACACATTGTATGAGTATGGTAGTGGCAGAGTCCCATTGTTATATTGGGAAATGATTCTGGGATCAACTTGAGAATACAGATTTGTACTTAGCGTTCCAAACTCTGAGGTAGATTTAAATTCTTTGCATTTTGATATAAATGCTAACATAATAGTCACAACAAAAAATAAGGAAATAATTACCAGTGCAATTACTAGGTACAGTTGCATATTAGATTTGGATTCATCATTGTAGACTTGATTATTGAGTTTTGGAAGCATCTGCTGTAAATTGTCTGTGACAATGAAGCTTAAAGTAACTGTTGCAGACAGAGAAGGAATTCCGTTATCCTTCACCATAACCACTGCCTTGTGCTTTAACAAATCTTTCTCTTGAAAGACACGTAATGTCCTGATTTCTCCAGTGTGTTGGTTAATGCTGAAGTGAGACGGCTCTGTTACTTGTATGAAATGATAAGAGAGCCAAGAATTATGTCCAGAATCAGAATCCACCGCAATCACCTTGCTTATTAAAGAACCTGCTTCAGAGACCAAAGGGACCATTTCAAACAAAGCTTGACTACTAATTTCTGCTGATGGATACAAAATTATTGGTGCATTATCATTTTGGTCAATTATATGAATACATAATGTTGCATTGCTACTCAGAGATGGGAATCCACTGTCTTTAGAAGTTATATGGATTTGAAACTCTTTATGCTGCTCATAATCAAATGATCGCTGAGCATAGAGAACCCCAGTTTCAATATTAGTTGAAAAATAAGAGGATACTCGAAATTCTTCTGTATTTGTGCTGGATATTGAATAAATAATTTTAGCATTGTCTCCACTATCAAAATCAGAAGCCTGTACTTTGTATATGGAAACTCCTGGTAAGTTATTTTCTGGAACATACACGTGATATTTTGATTTTGTAAATACTGGTGGATTGTCATTAATATCTAATATATCCAACGTAATTATTTTCTTTTGTGAAAGAAGTGGAGATCCTTTATCAGAAGCTAAAATTGTAATATTATAACAGGATACTTTTTCTCTGTCCAGTGTGCTTGTTGTAACAATTCTATAAAAATTGTCTGAAGATAACAACAGTTTAACCCCTTAAGGACCAAACTTCTGGAATAAAAGGGAATAATGACATGTCCCACATGTCATGTGTCCTTAAGGGGTTAAAAGGTACCTCTTCCATTATTTCACAGTCAACTTCTCCATTTTCTCCAGAGTCTTTATCATGAACTTCGATAAGTGCTATCACTGTGCCAGGCAGAGAATCCTCAGATACAGGATTAGTTAAGGAGGTAACAGATATCTCAGGAATGTTGTCATTTTCATCTAATATTTCAATCAATACCTTAGAATGAGCAACAAGCCCACCACCATCCTTTGCTTGTATAGACATTTCATGATTTCTAGACACCTCAAAATCCAGTCTTGCATTTGTTTTAATTTCTCCATTGACTGAATTTATGATGAATACATCTGTTTGAAGCACCTTTCCAGACATTTTACTTAATGAGTATGTTATCTGTGCATTGACACCTTCATCATTATCAGTTGCATTTACTTGAAGTACGGTAGAGCTAATTTGAGTATTTTCACTTATACTCACTTTATAGACTTCTTGACTAAATATAGGAAAGTTATCATTGACATCAGAAACAATAACCTTTATGACAGCAGTGCCTGATCTGATGGGATAGCCTCCATCAAGTGCGGTCAGAATTAATTCATACATGTTTTGTTTCTCCCGATCTAAAGGTTTTTCTAAAAAAAGTTCTGGAAATTTGCTGCCATCAGTGCTGGTCTTTTCACTCAGTGTAAAATGCTGATTATCATTAAGCACATATTGGTGAACAGAATTAATACCAATGTCTGGATCTACTGCATTTTCTAAAACAAATCTTGTTCCCGGTGAAGTCAATTCAATAATTTCCAAATCAATAGAGTCATGAATAAAAATTGGAGCATTATCATTTATATCCTGAATCTCAATGTTTACTCTAAAAATATTTAAAGGATTTTCAACCACAGCATCAAAGGTTAGTAAACATTGCTCTGCTGCCTCACACAGTGTCTCTCTATCTATCCTGTCTTTAACATATAAATTTCCATTTTCTAAATTTATAGAAAAATATTTATCTGAAATTCGTGAAACAATATGAAATCTTCTAACAGCGAGTTGCTTTAGATCTAAATCAAGATCTTTTGCAATATTAGCTATAACAGAGTCTTTTCTCATTTCTTCAGCAATTGAATATTTAAGCTGCCCAGAGACTGAATGACAAAGCCATGAAAATAAGAAAGAAAATATTACTTGCCATCTGATTCCTTTGCATTTCATTTTAGTCATTCCTAGTGTTTGGATTCTCCTAGAGTGTTTTCCTTGTAGTTGCTCAGTATTTGTAATCCAGTATAGAAGAGGCATTGATAATACAGTTTTTCATATGATATACCACATTTGTTTGCTGAAGAAAAAAAATGGCTGTGTTTCTTCTTGCAGATCTGCAGTGTGTGTTACAGATGGAAATATCAGTGGATCTCCAGCTCTGTATTCTTCTCCTTATTGGTCAAACAGCGGCGCTCAGAGGTATAAATGTGGAATTGCATGACCAAGAAAATGTATTTAGAAATTATTTAATATCTATGACCTGCTTTATCAATAAAACATTATATCTATAAAAAAATAATGACAGTGGTTAGTGTAATTTTGTTTTACTATATATTTAAAGAAACTGGCTTATTAATGCCAAATGTGTTTCTAATAATACAAAAATCTCAACATCAATATAGTATTCTGTTTCCTGCATAGAATATAATGTGTGATTTCCCAAATCTTGTATGTCTTCTTCTGTGTCTTTAATAAGGCTGAACAACGTGCTGAATTCTTCTCTAAGCATCCTATCTTAAATGCAAAGAAGGTGTAAAGTCGGCCGTCAAAGTATTGAGGTCTGTTTTGGTAGCTAATGGAGGTTTCATTTGATGTAGGGGCAAGAACTGATCACATGAGTATAGGTAAGAATACTATATGAGGCAGATGAGTCCGGCAGCGAGGCCGGCAGCGTGGCCGGCAGCGTGGCCACCATCTTGGGCCTAAGCAGCTGTGAGAGAAGCAGGCCAATATCAGTGGATTTTACCCTGCTAGACCCACAAGATTTTTGGGAGTAATTCCCCATGGTTTTCTGCATCAAGTATTAGCTTTATAAGTTGAAGTGCGTCACTAAGTGTTGTCAAAGTAAGCTCTAATGTGGTCTGTATGTCGGAGCTCAGGAATCATGCATCCATTCAGAGCACTGACTGTTACTATTATTATTGTTATATTATTATATGTTATTATTACCCAACTCAATGATACCGTACTGAGGAAATTACTGATATGTACCGTATGCTTAAGAGCCTCTCTGGGAAACTGATGATCTGGTCAAGTACATGGTACAGAAATATGTCTGAAACTTTGTCATGCCATAAACTTATTTGCAGAGAGTGCAGTCAGGCTATGTAATATTAACAGGTGATGCTATGCAGAATATGCATTTCTAGGAATAGTTAGATGCCTTTTGGACAAAGAGTGAAAATCTGACTATACATTTTTACTCCAGCTTCACTGTAAAGTCAAGAAGACTTCATTCTAGTATTAAATATATGAGTGGATTTTTTAAAATCATAATCTTAATATGTAACTACCTATTTATTTAATTTATATTTGAATGTATTTACAAAATAATTATTGTCATGACATATAACAATTTAAAATGATAATATTATTTGTAGTCACTTAAGTACTTTAACATATCTCCCAATACAATGTGAATATTCCAGTTATCTTACATTTCAATTCTTCTTCTCCATATACCCTACTTAGAAGTCTTTCATTTTCATTTTTTTTCAATTTTTGCCTTTTATATATACTTTCATTTTGCTATTAAGTTAAATAAAGATGAGTAAATTATTTGCTTTCTTACTATTTAGTTTGCCATTATTTGACACGACATTAGTCTAGTTCTTTCATCTTTCTATAACATTTTAAAAATAAATTTTAACATATTGGGTTTTGCTACTGTTATTAGTTTACTATTTCAGTAATGGAATGAAGATTTACTGCTCCCTGTCTTAGGTTCTAGACCAGTCCCATTAAATTTGTTCATTTGTTTATCCCTTCTTCGTTCCTTGCTTCAAAAGTGATTTTTCAAGGTAAAATCTTGCTCGCTACTCAATGCTGACAAGTATTTTCCCATATGTTGAATCTTTATTCCAGACAGAAACAGTCTTCTCTACCCATTCCTTCTTCATGGTAGGTATTGCTCCCTTTGCTAAAACATTTTTTGGTAATCCTATACAAATTTTGTTTTGGCATTGAGAAATGTGACATACAGTTGATTTTCTCTTGTATTTAAAGACACATAAACATTGTATTGTGCAAAGTAGAGTTGAAGCTCCACTGTCATACTGGGAAACCATTCTAGGGGCTAAAGATTGAATAAGAGGAGGAGCTGTAAAAAAAAATCTATATTTATTAAATATATAAAGTATATAAATATATATATATGTAGATTGTTTTACTGTGCCTCTGTTTTCCTTTCAATTGGTCACGTCTCACTTGGCCTGTGATTAGACTACATTTCATCACAACATTTGGGAATTTGTATGATCACCCGATTAGCCGAAATTTGGACAAATGCAGAACTAAACAAATCTCCAAGTTTACTAACAGCTGATATACAAAATCTATCATCTAATCTAACCTACTGGAAATTGACGGAGATTTTCTGTCAGTAACTACAATTGTATTGTATTATACATGTGCCTCTCTCAATTCTGTCTTTAATATAGATATGTCCAATGTACAGTTTTACAGAAAATTATTTATCTGGAAGATATAATACAACATTCTCTAAATGTGAGATGCTTAATATATCATTCAAAGTCTTCTGTCTTAAATATATAAATCTCCATTTTATACATTTCTGAAAAATAGGTGTTCCTGAATTATGTAAAGCCATACAAAATGTCCTGCTTGAAAGTTGCTTAATATCTGATCCAAATTCTTTTGCAATATTTGCTAAATGATTCTTTTTTTTTTTAAATTTTGTCAGAAATAGAATAATGAAGCAGCATACAAATGAAATGACAAAACCATGAACATATGAAGGCACATTTTACTTGCCTTGTAATTTGATATCCTTGGTATTTCTGTGAACCCAGAGATTTCACCTGAGCCATTCTTTTACCATTAATTCTGAATTCTACCATAGCAATTTTCTTTCAAACATGTTTTTGTTTCAGTGTATAAATGAGGATATAATTCTATTTCTAATAGTATGGATACATTTAATCTAAAAGTACACCAAATACAATGTGCTCTGCATGTGAAAAAATACAAAATTGTTACTTCTTGCACATTATTATTATTTTATTATTTATATAGTGCCAGCAAATTCTGTAGCGCTGCATATCAGTGGTGTTTGTATGTTAGTATGTGTTAGATGGAAATATCAATGTATCTTCATCTCTGTATTCTTCTTTGTCAAATAGCAGCACTCAGAGGTATAAATGTGGGGCTTTTTTATGAACAGTTCATCCTAATATAAAAAAGGCAAAATGCCTAAAAAATCAAAATCTGCTAGTATTGCTTACATTTTTCTTATTAATTATTTTATCATAAATGTACAATTATATTTTATTTTCCAGAGCCCAATAGCTTAAACTAAATGTACAAATCACCTTATTAGTTAGGAATAGGAATATAGATTGCAATTTTGTATATTTAAACTAGAAAACAAACAGACAATTGTATTCAAATGCAATCTAGTAATGCCAAGATTACAATTTAAAAAAGTTGAAACATCAGAGTTATAGACCACTGAATATGAAGTAACAAATTAAATAATATTGAAATTCAAAATGAGAAAAAATGCGTAAGGATCTTTTCTGCTAGTTAGAGGTTCATTTTTGTATTTTATGTGCCAAGGTATTTTCCTTCTGAAAGAATTAGCAGTATCCACCCTTCATTGATGGGTCTCATCTGCCTTGACATCTCTCAACCATGCTTTGGATATGCTGATGGGATATTTCCCTTTGTTTATCACTGACAGCTCCCGAGTTCTCAGGAAAGAAGTAATGATTTGAGTACAAAAAAATGATATTTCAATAAAATCTGCATCCAATATATTAAAATGTTAAATTAGCTTATATTTGATTCCCTAGAAAACCCTGGGTCACATATGTGAATGATTTCCATGCAGCACACACCTTCATTTTTAGTTTTTAATTGAAGACAGAATTATGCAATAGCTGCCTGATCTAAGGGCTAACAAAGATCTTTTAATTTGGTATCACTTAGTTTGGGAATTTTTTCCCTCACGCAAAAACTATTTTATTCATGCAAAAACTATTTTTTTGCCCTCATGCAAAAACAATTTTTTTCCAGAGCATTTACAAAGATTTTTTATAAGTTTGAATGAAAACAACATGTTTTCTTCCACTTGGTAAATGGTGCTGCCAACTACAAAAATAGTTGTCTCTGGAGGTGTTGATATAGGAAAATCTTAATAGGAGTCAAAATAACCAATAACATAAAACATCAATTGTTAAAGCCAGATCTGAAATCAGCATCCCAAAAAATTATTAAAGGCATTAAAAATTGTTCATGCACACATTGCAACCCATTGTTATTTAAACTTTTATTTTTAATATTTATTTCACCCAGATAAGGTTGCTGTTTGTCAAGACTTGATTTACTTGTTCATTTCCAATTCCTGACTTCTTTGCATCAACAAGATTGTCATTTAATGCATCTTGATTTGCTATAATGAAAGTAAATTACGTTTGATTTGGGTCAAATGACACACACGTTGTAAGAGTATGACAGAGGTAAAGTTACATTTTTATAATTAGATATAATTCAGGGTTCAATATGAGATTTGAGACCTAAAAAAAGCTGATGGTTTGAATGTGTTCATGGTTGATGGTTCTTATAAGATGGTAGCAATACTAAAATTACTAACAAAGAGCACTTTCTTCCTGGTGATTTCACCCGTATGCTCACTGATTATTAAATAAGGTAACTCTGGTACTTGTGTGAAATTAATTGAAAGCTAAGTATTATTCAAGAGTTGGTGTCCAGCCTCACTTATTAAGGAGTTGCCCCTCGGTTGGATTGCTGGCAAACAAAAAAACAGTAATAGAAAAAAGTAAGAGCAAACTATAATAAGCCAGACAAGTTGTTAGTTGAGATGCAGCCCAAAGCTTAGCACTCTGATCAGCCTATACCCTGTGTGGGCATCATCAAGGCTAGTATCAAGTGCTGGTAATAGACCCCATAATGGCAGGCAGCTTCCTCCCCTCACTCCATCCTACTGTATATACCCAAATCTTGCCTCAAGTGTGCTCTGCTCTAATGTTGGCCTCGAGGAGTATCTTCGATGCATTTTGTGCTCTTTTCCAGCAAGGAAATTTACTGGTCAATGCCGGATGCAGCAAGGCAGACTCATAGGCATCTGGTCAGCTCACGTAGCAGGTATGATCTGATTGTAGCTCAGTTTCTGCCAGACAGCTTGGAGTAATGCATCCAGATGATGTAGAATAGGGGACAGCTCTCTCTGTTTACAGATACACGTTGCATCCTCAATGTTGGGTGCACCCATAAAAGGATAGCCAAGGACATTGGTACTACAATTCATCCCTAGGCCAGAGAGCCTCCCTAGGCTCATCGGGGGACTGGGATCACCCACGATGAGCCAGAGGGTGGTTAACGAGGCACTTTCGTGACTCTGTCGATAGTTTTGCCGGGCTTCCTTCTACAGTGCCTGCTAGGCCACACAAATGGTGATGAAGAATGTCAGCTGGACAGCTGCCAAAGACTGATCTGTCAATTTGGAGAAGGTGGCTTCTTGGAGTAAAGGCTAAGATACCATTTTGTCAAGATTTAATCATGGATACATGAGGAGCTCTCTAGAAAAGCATCCCTTTACCATTGACAGATCAGTTAGTTATGCCCTGCCCCCTTTTATGCACTTTTTAATTATTTAAAAAGTATTTAATAATATATATATTATAGTTATATTTTGTTTATATTTTGTTTCATGGTATTGTGCCAAGAATAGCATTTAACTTTTAATTTTATTAAGGATTATCTCTGTATGTGCATTTCTTTTAAAAAGAAAGTAATTCGTTATAAAAAGCAACTAATTGCATAATAACATAGAATCTCATAACGTTCTGCGGTTTCTGTTGCAAGTAATGTGATATCATTTAACCAATTCAAGATAAATACATTTTCACATATTTTAACATGTAAAGGGAGAAGTAAATGGTACATTCTATCAAAGAACAGTGTTGCTATATATATATATATATATATATATATAATTTTTTTTTTAAAAATTTATTCTTTATTTTTGTCACACTGCATGTGTGATATTCAATATATAGTGACAAAATTAACCAGGTACAATAATATGTCCCTGACAGAATAACAATAAATTGAACAGTAAGGCAAATTACATGCAGTATGAATTTTGTGGTGTAATTACATTAAGTGAGCGGGAAGTGTATAACAACCAGTGCGCCCTGTGTGGATGTCATACGTGTGACAATTGCCAGGGGGAGTTATAACCACAGCGGGGTATACCCCATGCCAGAGAGCTAGGTGTGCTGGTTAATACCTTCAACCATTGGCCAGTTGGGGGGGGGGGGTTGTAAGTAAAGATCAGTTGAGAGTAGCTGATCGGCATATAGATGCTTTGGGTATGTGTCACATAGTGTTAAGGCTGTCTCCGTGTAGTGCGTCTCTATGCTAGTTTTGGTTGCATATTAGATAATGTGAAAAATGAGATGTCATACTAATAAACATTAAAAGGAAAGTATGAGAAAGAGAAAGGAAAAATAAAATGGCAAAACAAGGCAATGTGATCAACAATGGTGCATGTAAGAGTCCCCTTTAGAAGACCAGCCTCCGGTTCCACAGGTGGGTGGTCTGGCAGTCGAGACTCACTGAGGTGCTCTTGGAGTGAATTCCGGAATGATGGCCGGGTTCTGCTGGGACAGTCCCGTTCCAGATGATGGTGAAGTTTGCAGTATGGCCGCAGTCTTGAGATATGACTCCAGCTCTTGAGAGCCCTGTGATCTGTATAATGTCCCATTATGCGTGAACAACATGGCTTTCGGTCTCCCCCATCTGTAGGGAATCGCTCTTGTGCGGAGATGTTGCAGGAGAGGCTGCAGTGACTTTCGCCAGGTTAGGGTTCTCTTGGTAAGGTCTGGGAATATTGTTAGCGAGGAACCCTCAAAGAGCAGGGGAGTTTTCCCTCGCAGAGCAGCCAGAAGCAAAGCTTTATCTGATAGGGCTTGGAATCTAAGGATGAGGTCCACAGCTTCCAACTCTGGAAGTTGCCCTAGCTGGCTTTGACAGTCGGAACATACCATCCAGCCTCATGTATTTCACCTGTTTAGGTGGTAGCAAGACTCCGAGGAGGCACCTGATGTAGTGGGGTAGGTCATCAAGTGCAGCTGACTCAGGGATGCCCCGGACCTTCAGATTATAGCGTTACTATATATCTTCGAGAGATATTATATATCTTCGGGAGTACCATAATTTTCATTATATTAATATGACCAAATATAGAAAATTGCGGTAAGTTCCATCCACCCAAATCCTATTTAATTTCTGTCAAGAGCAACATATAATTTTCCTTTAAAAGACCGGCAATCGAGGATGTAAGATAGACCCCCAAATATCTAAGCTGTCCAGACGCCCAGTGAAACTCATGTGCACTCAAAGTTCTTGGTATACTAATTCTTAATATCTTGCATTTAGTGGTATTCACCTTAAAATTAGATATTAAACTAAACTTTTCCAATTACATTTTTTCTTGTGTAACAGATTGTATAGGATCTGTTAATGAAAGCAGAATGTCATCCGCAAAAACAGAGACCTTCAATCCTCTTCCTTGAAATAAATATATTTTTATCGATTAGTTCTTCCTAATAGCCTATAAGAGAGGTTCCATTGCTAAAACAAAAAGGAGAGGGGACAGCGGGCACCCCTGCCTTGTTCCATTCCAACTAAATTTCTCCCTAAATCTCTTCTCCTCTAATACAGAAAATACATAGTACCAGTCCACCCTGTCAAAGTTTTTCTCTGTATCTATTGCGCCAAGAGCCACAGACTTATGTTCATGGAATTATCTCGTGCTTCTCTTCCTGGTACAAAGCCTCAGGGTGGACCAGACCAGGCAAAATGGGTTTGAGACAAAGCATCAGGATTTTCACATAAAGTTTTAAATCCATATTTATCAAGGACATTGGTATATAACTCCCACGCATCAAAGAGAAATTTCCTTGTTTCAGAATAAGTGTAATTGAAGTTTGTAACATTGGAGGAGGTAATGTTATCCCGGGAACTATTGAATTAAAAGCCTTAAGAAAATATTGTACTTAATAGGGCTGTAACAAATTATAATAAAAAATCGTAAGACCATCTAGGCCTCGGCTCTTTCCTAGGGGAAATTACTTAGGTGTCCTTTCAAGCTCTTGACTGGTAATAGGAACGTACAAAGATTCCAATGATTCGGACAGTATTTTCTCTGTTATATTTGAACTGATATATTTACGTACAAATGCTCTGGTTCCTGGCTGGCTTGGAATGCCTGCGTAATGGATTCTGTTGTCAAATGCTGATTCCCTATATTATCTTTTATTTCCACTATAAACAAAATAAATTAGGGCTTAAAAGTAGCTAGATCAAAATCCTAACTTTTAAAAAAGATTGGTCCTATATCAACCTTATGACTGTAATAGAAAAAAGGTTACTAAGTATAATGCATCCATGTCATGTGCTCACACTATCACAAATTTCAATGGGTTTCATAGGCAATGTCATCAGAAAATTAATTTTGCAAACATAACAAAATGTTCTTTCTCTATAGTTACAAACTAACAAAACTAAAACGTTTTCAGAACATGTATTTCACTGAATACGAGAATTTTTTCTATGACAGGTTATAAGAAAAAAATGTAATAACAGACCTCAGTTTAACTATAATGATTGTATGCATATCGCTAGGTTTCGTCAGGGCTACATTTAGTTAAAAAAATTAATTTTCAATTATGTCTAAAACATAACTTACAGATATAGGTCTGTAAATTGCACAAGTGTTTTTTACTTCAAAAATATATGAAGTAATAGTTAGAAAGAGGACCCCTAACTATATCCTATGGCACCTAATATGGTTAGATTGGGACAACAAGATATATATATTTCTCTAGCTAACTATAGTATTCCTCCTGGTCAGAGCACAAGAAGAACTACAAATTACCCTTTATGTGCAGATTTAGAGGGAAAAACCCATTAACAGGCAGGTTTTTCTAAAATGATACTTCCACATCTGTTTCATGCTCTCTAGACAAATAACCACAAATTGCTAAATGTACTCATTATCAAAAATAAAAATGTAGTAGTCTTTTTTAGGACATGTGGGCTATACTTTACATTCTTACATATCTAACCTAGCTATAATAGAGCTATTTTCTAAGACTAGTTTAAATATTATTGTTAAATAATATTGTTCAATTTTATTTTTTAATGATTAAATACCATTGGTTAAATGTACCATAGTGTACTGTAATGTCTTTGCTTAAATGTTATAAAGATGTTTTTTTAAAAGATGCTAAGAAAATGGATGAAATGTTGTTTTGATGAAAATAAGACTCATTTTCACCCTATATACTCTCCTGTATTAAGGCATTTCAACAAAGAAATAAAGTAATATATTCTCATGTATTATTAAATAAACAGAGTAGTATGAATGAATGATTAATCAGTGGAAGCATATTAAAAAGGAATATAATTTTTAACTTAGTATCCCAAAGTAAATGTAATATCATACCTACCATTTCACCATTTCACAAGAGGCACTGATTGTCTGGATTATACAAAACAAGTCTAATATACAAGCAATAAATATTGTACCTAATGGAAAAATTGCACTTGAGATTAAGATCTGAATAGACCAATGCAAGTGATTTTACATATTTAGAATTTCTCATTGAATTTTAGATTGATAGTCTATTAAAATTAGTTTGAGCTCTTTAGCAGATCAAATAATCAAGCACATATTTTAAGACAAAGAACATCTCTGAGTTGAGAACATTTTCTTAATAAATAATTGTACTTTAAAAACAAGGTAAAATACATTTCTCACATTTCTTATTCCTATTTTACACATTATTACACATAATTTTACATATTTTTACACATTTGTAGACCAACATAAATGTGGAAAATATGATCAGATTTTAGAGATTTTATGACTTACCGGAACAGTGTCACTGGTTGGCATCATAGATTCTTTTAAGTTTTCATTTCCAGGTGCTAAAACATCAGAATCTATAAGATTGTCTATAGGGACATTGTGATGTGGTTTCCTGAAAGTACAGTTATTTTCAGTGGAATCCAAAGCCACACACACATTGTATGTGTATGGCAAAGATAAAGTCCCATCATTAAATTGAGAAAGTATTCTGGGATCCACTTGAGAATACAGATTTGTACTAAAAGATCCAAAGGATGTTGATGATTTTGCTTCTTTGCACTTTGATATAAGAACCAGTATCACAGTTAAAATAAAAAACATGGAAATAAGGCCAAGTGCAATTACTAAATACATTTGTAAGTTGGATGACACATTATCAACTGGAATTTGATAGTTAAGTTTGGGAAGTAACTGTTGAAAGTTATCTCCAACAACAAGGCTTAAAGTAGCTGTAGCTGACAAAGTGGGGACTCCATTGTCCTTTACTAAAACCACTAACTTGTGGTTTAACAAATCCTTCAGTTGGAAGGGACGTGTTGTCCTTATTTCGCCTGTATGTTGATTGATGCTAAAGTAAAAAAGTTCTGATGTTTGTAGTAAGTGATAAGATAGCCAAGCATTATGTCCAGAGTCAACATCAACTGCCACCACCTTAGTTATTAAGGAACCTTCTTCAGTGGTGAAAGAAACAATCTCAAAGGACGGTGAACCACCACTTTCTGGGGAAGGGTATAAAATCTTTGGAGCGTTATCATTCTGATCCATTATATGGAGAATTATTGTTGCATTACTACTTAAAGAAGGAGATCCACTATCATTTGCAGTTACATGAACTACAAACTCCTTGTGCTGCTCATAATCAAATGATCTTTGAGCATAGAAAATTCCAGTTTCTACATTAATAGAAAAATAAGAGGACACTGGTGAATCTTCTGTTTTAATGCTTGATATTGAATAAATAACTTTAGCATTGTCTCCAGTATCAAGATCTGATGCATGTATGCTATATATTGAGGCTCCTGGTAAATTGTTCTCTAGAACATATGCAAAGTAAATAGGCTTCTGAAATAATGGTGGATTATCATTAATATCCAAAATATCCAATCTAATGGTTGCAGTACTAGAAAGTTGAGGGTATCCCCTGTCTGTAGCTAAAATCGTGATGTTATAATATGACAGTTTTTCTCTGTCAAGGAAATTATTGGTAATAATTCTATAATAGCGACTAGAGGATAATACCAACTCTAAAGGAACTGTCTCCATAATTTGACAGTCAACTTCTCCATTTCTTCCAAAATCTTTATCATGAACCTCAATCAATGCTATCACAGTGCCAGGTGTGGTGTCCTCAGGAACAGGACTAGATGATGATCTAATTAATATCAGTGGTGCATTGTCATTTTCATCTATTATTTCTACTAATACCTTACAGTGGGAAACAAATCCACCTCCATCTTGGGCCTGTATAGACATTTCATAATGTTGTGTCTTCTCAAAATCCAAATTTGTCTTAGTTTTTATTTCTCCATTTTCAGGATCAATATTAAACATGTCAAGTATATTTCCCGAAGTACTAAAAGAATATGTGATTTGTGCATGTGATCCTTCATCTTCATCACTTGCACTTACAAAGAGTACAGATGAATTAATTGGAGTAGTTTCATATAAACTTACTTTATATACTTCTTGTTTGAATATTGGAGTGTTATCATTGACATCAGTGATAATTATCTTTATTAAGGTCATACCTGATCTAATAGGATTTCCTCCATCAACTGCTGTTAAAATTACTTCATGGGTATTTTGGGTTTCTCGATCTAATGGTTTCTCTAGAACAAGTTCTGGAAATTTACTGCCATCAGTGCTGGTCTTTTCACTCAGTGTAAAATGATGATTATCACTGAGCTTGTATGATTGTAAAGAATTAATACCAATATCTGGATCTTCTGCATTTTGTAAAACAAATCTTGCTCCTGGTAAAGTAGATTCTATAATTTCTAATTTGATTGTCTTTTGAAAAAAGCTTGGTGGGTTATCATTTATATCCTGAATTTCTATCTTAACCTTAAATACATTTAAAGGGTTTTCAACCACTGCATCTATACTTAGAAAGCAGGTAGCTGCTCTTGCACACAGAGACTCTCTGTCTATCCTATTTTTGATATATATATTTCCATCTTCCAAATTTACAAAGAAATAAGAGTCTGAATTATGTGAAACAATGTGGAATCTTCTGAATATGAGCTGCTCAATGTCTAACCCAAGATCTTTTGCAATATTTGCTACAACAGAATCTTTTCTCATTTCTTCAGCAATGGAATAATGAAGCTGACCTGTGACTAAATGACAAAGCCAAAAAATTGAGAAGGAACATATTACTTGCCATCTGATTCCTTTGTGTTTCTGTGAATCCTGGGTTTTCATCTGAGTCATCCTTAGTGATTGAAATATCAAAATCAGTTTCTTCTTAATTATTTTGTTTTTAATCCGGTAATTCCTAGTATTGTATCCTCTTCTTCTAAGGGAATTAATCCTCAAGCTATGTTCTGTATGTTAAAGAATCCTCAAATGGCTGCATTTATCTTTGCAGGTCTGCAGTATGTCTGCTATTGTTTGGTGTATCAGTTGATCTCTTAAATTCTATATTCCTTTCCTTATTGGTTAAACAGCGGCGCTCAGAGGTGTAAATGTGGAACTGCATGATTGGTAAAATAGTTCCAGAATCAACATTTCTGCTTTCTGTAAAAAAATTCTAAGTAGAAAACTCTTGAACAAATATAGAAAATATATTTATGTAAATTGCCCTTAAGCAGAATATGTGTAATACCACTATGGCATTTGGTTTGAGTGTTAACATGGTTATTCACTTGACAAAATATTGGGATGTGTGTCATAGAAAACTAAGAAAAAAAGTTAACATTTATCTGAGAAACTGCTTTCAATGTGCATTCCAATTTTTATAGCTGAAAAAACAAGTAAAAAAATATAAATGGTGTAATAATATATTTTGAAAAAAACAACCAGCCAATGAGAAACTATATCCTTCACAAAACTATAGCAGTAAAAACCTACTAATTTAGCAACTTGAATTAGTATTTCAATGTGTATCACATTTCTAGAGACACATTATATTTCATAATATGACAAGGAAATCTCGGTAACTGATAATTATACAGTACATTATGAAAAAAACAAACATTGCTATATTCATTCCAACTATTATTGTTTTATATTGTTGTGTACATATTTTTGTAAATAAAATAAGAAAATAAAAATAGGAGATTCATCTGATTATGACACCCTTGAAGGTCCACAACTATTTTATTGTCTTTTTAGCCATGTGTTACAATTCTAAATATATCTAATTTAGGAGAACATAAAAAGTTGCCTTAGAAATAAAAAGGAACATCACCCAGCATAATAATGTTTACCAGTGCATACAGCACACACCATATAATACAATGTAATTATTTGAAATTCTACATGAAGTAAATATTATTTTGTACGAACATGCTTATTGCACAATTTTACTAATGATATTTTTTTACCCATTTTAATAAATGCATCTTATATCATTGTTACTGTTTATTATTTTTGTTAAAGAGACAACAACTACAGCTTATTGCATTTGTTCTGGTGAGTAGAACCATTCCCTTCAGGCTTTTTGCTGTAAACACTGTCTTTTCAGAGAAAATGCAGTGTTTACATTACAGCCTAGTGATAACTCAATTGGCCACTCCTCAAATGGCTGCTAGAGGTACTTCCTTGGTCTGTGCTGCAGAGTAAGCAGCACTGCCATTTAGTGTCTCCATCCTCTGCATGCAGGCACTGAACTATCCTCATAGAGATGCATTGATTCAATGCACCTCTATGAGGAGATGCTGATTGGCCAGGGCTGTGTTTGACTTTTGCTGGCTCTGCCCCGATCTGCCTCCTTGAAAGTCTCAGCCAATCCTATGGGGAAGCACTGTGATTGCCTCAGAACACCACTTCTGATGATGTCAGCAGACAGGGGCAGGTCAGAGGCAGACAGGGGAAGAGCCAGGAGCTGCAGAATTGAATACAAGTAAGATTTTACTGTATTTAGGGAGGCAAGGGGAGATCTGGGGGCTAAATTGTGGTTTGAAGACTATAGGGTCAGGAGTACATGTTTGTGTTCCTGACCCTATAGTGCTCTTTTTAATGTTATTTTCTAATAATGTCGTAACAAGAAAGAGAATGCACACCAGAAATCACAGATAAAAATCAACCTAGTTTAATAAACCAATACTAGGTTCAAGCACAAAGTAACAATAATATATAAAGTGATACAAAAACAGGCACTAAGCATAAGTAATAAACAATAATAGTTTACCAAAATTCTCACAACCCTAATAGGGCAGAAACAGGAATCAAAAGTAACCCCCCAAACGTATAGGCTATAGCCTGTATTAATTAGTTTCACCATACTTTATTTATTGTATTTCCTAATAATGTAACAACATTCACTCAATTTTTGTCACTGTACTTCAATTTTTGCAAAGATGTAAAAATATTTGATACTCATTGAAGTTACTAAATTTCATTTATTTGTTTGTTTATTTTACTGAAATGAACTTTTAGGGATTCTGTACTTACTGCGCTACTATATCTTCTCATGAAAAAGTAAAGCAGAGAATGCATTGGATCTGCAGTGGTTACAGTTTAACAAACACTGATAACCACTTGATAAAGCCCTACTTAGGAAAAACACACTGTGGATTGTTTTAACTTGTATTAATAAAGGTCTATTGGCTATTTTTTTAATTCTTTATTTGTACTTAAACGGCAAAGCAAGTATACATTAACTGTTGGGCTTATGCAGAAGCCAACTAAGTTACAGTTCGTGAGAAAACAATAAACCTTTTGAACAATACGAATCAGAAGTTATAACTCACGCCCATTCCTGGGCCTTATGTGGCTTGCCTCCTATCGAGGGTATTTTTATTTTAATGAGACAAGTATCAGGTTTGTCAATGAACCATACAATCCTTTTTGATCAGCCAAAGGGCTTCTCTGTTCCTTCAAACCAGGCTCATGTCTTTTTGTTCTGTATTTAAAAAACACTCAAATGTTTCTTCAGAGAGTACATCTTTGTAAATGGCTTCAAACACTTTGCTTTGTTTTAAGTGTGTTTATTGGTTGTACACCATAAATCTCAATGCAAACTTATTTGTATTCAAGCATGGAAGTGCCTGCGCAGAGGCGTAATTAGCAATATATGTGTGGGTACGCGAGCAGTTGCCTACGCAGAGGCATATTAATTGAGTCATTGGATTTACAGCAAGTAGATTCATATTCAGTCATGTGCGTTTTGTGACTCTTGCTATGTTAGTGTCTTGTCTTTGTGTTTATGCTATCTGGCGTGGTTCGAGATTATGTTTGTGTATTTATCTTGTGTTGGCTGGTTTATGCGGTTGCTTTGTGTTAGTCGGTATGTGCAGTTGTTCTGTGTAGTTGCATTGAGTTTGTTGGGTTGTATAAGTGTTTTGTGTCAGTTGGTTTGTGTAAGTGCTTTGCGTTAGCTGGTTGTGCAATCGCTTTGTGTTAGCTGTTTGGATAGTTACCTTGTGTTTGCTGGTTTATGCAGGTGTTACGAGTTAGCCAGTCCTTGTGGTTGCTTTGAGTTGGCTGGTTTGTGGAGGTGCTTTATGCTAGTTGTTTTGTGCAGGTACCTTGTGTTAGTCGAGTCGTGTGATTGCTTAGGCACCATCTCATACAGTGCAGTAATTAGGCAGTTAAGCAGGCATTATTAAAACATGTAAAGCTTTTGGTATCAGCTAATAACATAGCACCTTGTCTTTGCTGCTAGGACAGATGCCTATTGATCTGTGCTACCCTGCACTATTTCAGCTGGTAAAGCATTCGGTAATGAATAAAAAACATAGCGTTAAGCCTTTGCTGTCTGGTCTAATGCTCATCAATCTGCCTTACATATTTATAACCAAAAAGGGTTTATTAAGGTAGAAATTTTAACATTTAAGTCACTTCGCTGGAGGGGGCGTAATGGCGCACGGCGTAATGAAGCCGTCTGATGTGGAATTGGTAGCCTTCTTCGCGGCTTTTCTTCGGACTTCCCTCTGGTGTGACCTTCCCATGGCTACCTCTAAATGATGCTGCACTTGGTGGGTCCGTTGTACCCCTCTGAGTCTCTCCGGTTCCCCCGGGTATGACAGTCCTCTCCCTTTCCCCCCCTAGGCAGGTTTCTGTGTCTTTAGGGGGCTCCACCCCGCTGTGGGCAATCGGAGACTGGGGTTGTTCGGCAGTCTCCCCACCTCATAGCCCGCTGGGTACTCGCCTCTAGCACCTCCCCAGCTTCAGCAGGGCCTTCCTGGGGCTCCAGCCCCGTCTTGCCTCACCCTCCTCCAGCCACTTACATGTTGCCGGCACGTGCCCTCCGGCCACCGGTCCGCCGGCGGGCCCACGCTTCACTGCCTCACCGGGCTCACAGAGTTGGGGGCTGTTGTCTCCCGGACCACCACCAAATCCGGGGTTCAGGGCTGGCTCTTCATTGACCCGTCCGCTGCCCAGGGGAGTCCAGTCGTGAATTCCACCACCCCGGGGGTCCAGGTATCCCAGCGCGGGTTTCAGTTGCGTGTGTGTGGGTCGCCTCATGGCGCTATGTGGGTACTGTGTATCCATCTGCCTTTTTAGCTCCGTGTATCGGAGCGTCGCGTACCGGGTGTGCCTCCTCCTCCAGCCTCTGAAGTTCCAACTTTTGGGCCGGGATCACCCCCCCGACCGGGTGGGGGGGGAAGCGGGGCCGGGCCAGATCCCCCGCGCCTTACTTGCGTGCCGTGGGTTCCGCTCATGTAGCGTGGTTCAGGCCTCAGGGGTCGCTGCGTGCGCCGAGGGTTCAATATGTGCTCGATCTTTGCACTCCCCGGTTCCTCTCCACCTGATCTCCCCTCTGGTTACTGTTTTCGGCAGGTATCATGGGTATTTTATGTGTTCCATGCTGTTTTAGGATTTTACTCTGCCGGAGCCGGCGTGAGTTGCGACCGCTCGGCTTGGCGGCCCGGCCCCGCCTTCATACGCCTTTTTTTGGTTTTTATTTATTTTGTTCCCTGGCATCCTGCTTTTCTTCTCCGGTAAGGATCTCACCAAGACTCCCAGCTGGGGGTTATACCACCCACGCTGAATATACTACGCGGGTTATCTGCTTAGGAAATTGTACGTTTTTTTTTTATAATTTATTTATTATTATTTTCTCTTATAGCGTACAATACATACAGAGTATATACAGAGTATATACAATACAAAATAAATACAATAGATAAACAAATACATATAGACTGACAAACATATAACATCACATAGTTGACTCATTGACTCTTTCAACTCTGCACTCAAAATACATAAAATTAGATTAAGTTCCCACTTCTCCGGAGATTTCAAATTATTGCACAATATCGCTTTCCACTATTTAATTCTCAAGAACCTTTATCCATTTCCCTTTTACACTGCATAATAATAGAAGCCTTAATTTGCGGCCATGAGTCAATTGTTGTCTTCTTCCAGTTCTTTGCAATAGACATCTTAAAGGCCATCAAAGCCTGAATCAACAGATCTTTCTTGTCTTTAGTTAATTGCGGAAAGTTTAAATGTAGAAGCAGGTTGTCTGGGGTCCAGATACAAGTAGTATCCAGCAATTTGTTTATATGGCCCAGAAATTGAACCCATGCTTTCTTGATTGGTGGGCACTCCCACCATATATGTAATTCATTTGCTCCCTCCTTTCCACACCTCCAACATCTAGATGTCTCTGTCTTTGAAAATTTCTGGATCTTGTTGGGGGTCATGTACCATCTATTGAGTATTTTAAAATGTGCTTCCCTAATATTTAAACAGTGTATCGTAGAATAAACTGATTGTAGAGCCTTGTACCAATCTTTTATGTCAAATTGTATTAATAGATCTCTTTCCCATTTGCTTTTAGCTATAGGATACACCGGTCCTTTTATGCTTTTCATAACCTCGACAGATCTAGTTAGTATCTTAGTATTTTTCTCCGATCTTATCAGAGCATTTAATTTGGATAATGATAAAGAACTCATATTACTAACGAGGGAACTTTGCAAAAAGCTCTTAATCCTAATATAATTAAACGCTTGTGAGTATGAGATACCATAGGCACTTCGCATCTCAGCAAAGGAATAATCTTCCCATCTACTAATAAATCAGCTATTTTTTTAACGCCACATCTAGTCCATTCGGACGTATCCATATTTTCCATCCATATTTCTAAATTTTTAATCGTCAGCGCGGGTAAAACTTTATTTTTCAGATCTAATTGATTTTCAAGGTGGGACCAAAACTTTAAGAGGGGTCTAGTTATCAAATTATCCGTCATATATCTTTGTACTTCAAATACAAGAGATCCTGGCCTATTCTGGGTTTCCTGTCAGACCATACGTAGTCCCTAAAAATATTATTCACAAGTCTGAGTTGCTGGGGATGAATCTGTAAGGGAATCATCCTCAATAAGTAAACAAACTTAGGGAAAACATATGCCCTAATAAAATTAACCCTTCCCCACCATGATAACTGGAAAGCATTCCATTGTTTCATAGAGTGAGTACATTCTCTGATCAAAGGAATTACATTAGCCTTCATTGTATTCTCTGGATCTTTTACTATATTAATTCCAAGATATACAAATCCCTTTTTTTCCCATTTAAAAGCAAAATATTCTTTTAAATGTTGCAAATCTTTTTCATCCATATAAAAGGGTAATACCATTGTTTTTTGAACATTAAGTTTATAATTTGACAAGTGACTGTATCTTTCAATTACTTGCATTACAGCTGGAACTGACTTGGTTGGGTTGGTAAGGGTTAAAAAAGTATCATCGGCATATTGGCTTATCTTAAAGTCCTTATCTCTCTTTTTAAACCCTGTTATATCCGTATTTGTACGTATTTCATATGCTAGGGGTTCAGCACTTAAGATGTACAATAGTGGTGAGAGAGGGCATCCTTGACGGGTACCATTTGATACCATAAACCATTCTGACTTTATCCCCCCTCCTACTATCCTACTGGAAGGTGAAGAGTAACAGGCCATTATTGCCGAGAGAATCTGGCCTGAAAATCCAAAAGCTTTTAGAGTTGATTGCATAAAATCCCAGCCAACCCTATCGAATGACTTTTCTCCATCTAAAGCCATCGTTAAGAAAGGGCTTTTATTCTCATGGATCTTAGTAAATATATTTAGTATCCTCCTAGTGTGATTGGAGGACACCCTACCCGGTATAAAACCAACCTGATCGTCTGCAATCAGGAAGGAAATTATATTCTTAATTCTTTTAGCAATGATTGCGGCATAAATTTTGTAATCATTATTTAATAAGGCAATTGGACGATAGTTAGTTATTTCTTCTGGATTTTTATTGTTTTTTAGGATAGGAGTAATATTAGCTACCAACATTTCCTTAGGTAATTTGCCAGTATTAATCGCTAAATTATAGCATTCTACCAGTCCCTGGGCCAGTCTAGCCTTTTATATTTAAAAAAAAGAATCTGTGAACCCGTCTGGACCCGGCGCTTTATTTTTTTTCATGGTATCAATAGAGTCCGTAACTTCTTGTAGTGATATCTCTGCATTTAGTTGGTCTAATTGTGACTCATTTAATCTAGGGATATGGATGTTCAAGAAATAGTTGTTTATATCCTCTTGGGATGATGTCACCGATAAATTATATAGATTGTAATAATAATCTCTAAATACTGCTCCTATTTTCTTAGGTTCTAGTATGGTTTAATTGCCCTGTTTTATTTTTGTGATTAATTTATTTTTTTGTTGATTTTTAACTTTATTGGTAAGGATCTTATCCACCTTATTCCCCCTATAGTAATAGTTCATCTTCATAATCTGTAGGTTTCTGTTTATTCTAGATATCAAGATTTCATTAATTTTATTTTCTATAATCCTAATTTGATTCAACATTGTTCTTACAGGAGTAGCGGTGTTTTTTTTTATAACATTCACTCAATTCAATATATGGACTGGACAAGGATTCCTGTCTGTTTTTCTTATCTTTGGCTTCTAGGCTAATTAGATGACCCCTGATAACGCTTTTAAAAGCGCACCATTTTATATCAGCAGACACTTCATCATTGTCATTATCCATCCAATGCATGTCTATCGCCTTGGCAATCTGTTCCCTATTCATTTTAGAGATTAATAGCTTATTATTTAGTTTCCAATCCGGTCTTTGCTTTATAATATTGTTCTTTAATTGTATTTTAACCAGATTATGATCGGACCAAGTGACCGTAATTATATTTGTAGATTGCACATGTTCTAATAAGCTACGATCTCCAAATATTACTAAAACACGTAAAATCTTTCTATGAAGGATGAAAAATCCTCCAGCAATCATAGATCGCTTCATTTTGGATTATATTACGAAATTTTTTCCGCCAAATTAATAGCATTCCTCAAAGGATTTTTAATCTTTTCAGAGCTTCTGTCTAAATTAGGGTCAATAACCAAATTAAAATCACCCATAACTATAGTGCGTCCTTGCTTAATTTTGTCTAATTGTGCAAAGAATTTATGCAAAAACTGAATCGGAGAAGTATTTGGAGCATACATATTTGCAATTGTATATAATTGATCTTCTATTGTACATATAAGAATAATCCATCTACCTGTCTTATCAGTTTTCACGTGCTTTATAGAGAGATTTAATACTGAAGAAAAAAAAAATGGCTACTCCCCTCTTTTTTTTATCTTTTAACGAGGAGCAGGCTGAGATAGGAAAGTCTTTGCAACAAAATTTTGTCTTATCGTCTTCCCGCCAGTGAGTCTCTTGTACTCCGACAACTTGTGCATTTTCTCTTTTTACGCATTCAAATAATAGTCTCCTTTTTTGTGGAGAATTCAGGCCCTGCGCGTTAATCGAAACAACGCTAATCATATATTTCTCATCCTACTTTTTCCTTCTCTTTCCATATTCTATTATCTTTATTTATTTTATACTGTCCTTTTAAGCCTAAGGTCTCCGCAGAGTGGGTATCTCTTTCTCTCTTTACTTCTAGCTTGTTTAATTGAGTTACATGTTTCATAGCAGACTGAGTCGACTTGTGACATACCAAACAACATAAAACATTTACAAAAAACACTAAATATAAAATAAACATCCCTTAAGGAAGTATGGATGGTCCTGTAATAAACCCTCTTTCACAGAACCTCCAAATAGATCCTATTCGGGATCACTATTTTGATGCTGAACCGGCCCCATCAGGAAATATTTTCAATCGTATTATATTGCCTTTAGTCGTAAAGTTATCAAATAAACAGTCCTTGTTATCTAGTTAACATAAGTCATCATTAAAGAAAGGGAGAAAAAAAAATCCTATGAGCCTATTCTGCTATCAGTGTAGTTTAGGTTCTGACCCCTAATCCATTTCCCTCGTCAGAGATCAAATACCTATATATACTCTATCTATTTGTGCTCAACTTATATCTTCAAGATGTCTTTATCAGCCACTTTCATTTCTGTCTATAAACCATTATCAATATCTTGTGATCCTTGTGTTCCATCTTCGTGTGTGATAATTTTTCTCTCATTATTAGTTTTACTTTAAACAAATCTAAAAAATTATCAATTCTTCAATCAATAACTTATACTCTCAACCTAGTGTAAAAAAAACAAAACAAAAAAAAAAATCATATGAACCTATTCTGCTATCAGTGTAGTTTAGTTTCTGGCCCCCAATCCATTTCCCTCGTCAGAGATCAAATATCTATATTTACTCTATCTATTTGTGCTCAACTTATATCTTCAAGATGTCTTTATCAGCCAATTTCATTTCTATCTATAAACCATTATCAATATCTTGTGATCCTTGTGTTCCGTCTTCGTATGTGATAATTTTTCTCTCATTATTAGTTTTACTTTAAACAAATCTAAAAGATTATCAATTCCTCAATCAATAACTTGTACTCTCAACCTAGTGTGAAAAAAAATAAAAAAAATAAAAAAATAATCAACCAGTGAATATCTGTTTCCCTTTACTTTCCTTTTAATTTTTACTCCTTTTTTCCCTTTTTTCCCTTTCCCTGTACTGTACATCATGCTCTTCTCTATTTCTTTTAAGTGATCCAAACTTTATATTATTTAGTGACCTCATTTAACCCCTTAAGGACCAAACTTCTGGAATAAAAGGGAATCATGACATGTCACACATGTCATGTGTCCTTAAGGGGTTAAACAGTTGTCTAATTCTAATTTTGTGTACCAATATTTATTATAATATATCAATACTTCATTAAATCCTTCAATAAACATTATCCCTGCTAATTCCATTAGTGAAAAAATGTCCATTATTAAAAGTCATTGCAGATGTTCCTAGACTCAAGGCTTTCCAATTAATATTTTTTTTATAATGATATCCTTTCTTTTCTTTTCCCTTTTTCCTCTCCTTCTTATCAACTCTGCCTCTCGTCGTTTTCCTTGTAGTGTTAAACCGTCTATAGATATCTTCTCAACTAGCGAGGAAAAAAATAAAATTATAAATTATATCCAGTTATAGTGTGTTGTATATCTTCTCTCCTTCATCCTTTTTCTCCCACCACTGAATCAATGGTCACAGTTCTACTCATAAGAAATTATTATTTTGCAGGGATACCGCCACGAGTATCGAATATTCTTCTGGCATAAAATCTTTGTATATAATGCAAACAGTTTTCTTTTAGCCCTAGTGTAATATGTGATATCTGGAAAAATCCAAATATTAGTGTATGGGTCATTCAACCTTGTGAGTCTAACTGCTTTTAAGACTTGCTCTTTCAGTTTATATGTTGAGCAGCAAATCATTACGTCTCTAGGCTCACTTTGCGCCACAAAATCTGGTTTCCTAATTCTATGGCATCTTTCCAGAAAATTCAGAGGATTTGTCATTTGAATGCCTAATTGCGCAAAAAGCTCCATTATGTGATCTTGCAATATATCATTGTTAATAGATTCTGAGATACCACAGATTCTTAGATTATTACGCCAAGATCGATCTTCAAGATCTGCAATCTTGAGTTCCAATTCAACTATTTTTTGGTTTGCTTTTCTCATATTGTCTTCTGCAGAGACTTGTTGGAATTCCAAAGCTTCTAATTTTTCTTCATTCAACTTAAATTTTTTTTCCAGCTGTGATAACTCCATTTTGAATTCCTTAAAGCCTTCATGAATTTCATTTTTAATCTTATCTAATTGGCGTTCAAAGCAGGTCTCTAGATAACTATGTAATTCTTCGGAGCTGTATTCCTTGGAGGGCAATTTTCTTTTTAGTGGACTCTTTGGAGACAAATTATGAGATTCTTTAAATGAGTGAGATGAGGAGTCAGATGCATTCTGATGGTCTATTTCCTGTTTCTGAGTAGGCACCAGAGCTGGAAAGGAAAGCCGCCTATCAGTCTTGCTTTCTTGTTTCTTTTCTCTGTCTCTCTTCGTAGGCTGTTTATTATCTTGACCTTTCTTTGATGCCATAGCAAAAAAAAAAAAACCTCTTGGTCCTCTTTAATTCAGGATCGCTTGTTATTGCATTAAACAGCATTATACAGCTTATCAGATCTCTTAGACCAAGTTCTTTTAACCAAGTTATTCGTAGAATCTTCCTTCTTCTCTTCCTTTTTCTTTCTCTTCCCTTATCTTTCTGCCAATGCCGCTAAGCCGCTAAGACCCTTCCCCCCCCCTTCTTCCCTTGCTCTTTCTCTTCTCTTTACTGTTATATATATATATTTTACAGGTATACTATGTTCGGCCTTTTAGCAAGGCATGCTGGTTATAGGTGAAAAAGGAGCTATTTACAAAGTCTTTCAGAAATCTTTCAACTTCTGCTCATTCTCTTTCTTTTTCTTTTAATCTTTGAGCAATATAGCCAATCATTTACACCTCCAAATAGGTGTTCATTTACTTCAGCTGAGAAAGTGGTGCTTGTTTTATAAAGGAAAAAAATAATAAAAAAATAAAAATCTCTCTCTTTCCCCTTTCTCTTTCTCTTCCTTTTTCTTCCTTTCCCTTTCCCCCTTTCTTTTCTTTTCCTTTTGCTATAGATATCTTTCCATTGGCTTCAGTGGTCTGAATCTCTGTGCCAGTAGCATAAATTGTGGGTCTTAATACCTCTATACAGCACAAATTTCCGTGCAGGACCCCTCCTTTTTAGCCCTTTTTTTTTTTTTTTTTGCCAGACTGCTCCTGACTCTCGGACTCACTTTTGTAAGGGAAATCAGACCTTCAGACCAGAATCTCCTCACATTCGGCGTTCTTGTTATCTGCCGCCACGTCTCTGGGTCTCTATGTCCTGCCCGTCTCCATGCTCGACTGCGTAGAAATAGAGAGCTTTTCCTGCAAAAGAAAATCTCGCTCCAAGGCACTCCAGATCAGCAGGTACACTGTGGGATTTCAGTGCGGCTTCGGCTCTCCCGCGGCAGTTCAGTCAGCGGTTCATTCCCTTAAGGCGTCAGCATCTCCACGAGGAAGGACGTGCGGTCCCGTGCAGCGTCCTACGTCATCGCTCCACCCCCAGTTCCTGGTCTGTAAGTTTTATATATTATTACTCATGGCTTATTATTTTTATAGAGCGAGCACAATTGTCACCGATACCTGATGACTACAACTTTCATTGACATCCTTTACCACAGCATGCGCATTATACTAGAGCTGGTCTGAGCTCTGTAACATTTGAGTAATACATTGGTATTCTGTTATGCCCTTGTACCTTATTTTAGACTTATTGCACTATTGGAGTACCTTTTTTCTTTTTCTCTCTGTATATACCTACAGGCCCTGAGCATCCAGGTGATTAACAAGCCTAAGGAAGGATAAAGTCTTAATAGTTGTTTAAGAACTTTCACGCACACCTACTACAAAAAACGTATTTTGAGACTGCTGCTATTACCTTTTGGAGACCTGTTTTATTGGTTTTATAGGTTTTACTTACCCGGTTTTATTCATTTTTTAATATCTGTGATTGTCTTATCCTCATATTATCGTATCTGATCTCTTGGCGCACCCTTGTTTTCCTAGTAAAAGACTACCAATATAATTAAAGCAAATACAAATAGTTTCTTATATTGTGGTATTTCCATTATGGACCAGATAGAAACATAGAAACATAGACACATAGAATGTGACGGCAGATAAGAACCATTCGGCCCATCTAGTCTGCCCATTTTCTAAATACTTTCATTAGTCCCTAGCCTTATCTTATAGTTAGGATAGCCGTATGCCTATCCCGCAAGTGCTTAAACTACTTCACTGTGTTAACCTCTACCACTTCAGCTGGAAGGCTATTCCATTCATCCACTACCCTCTCAATAAAGTAATATTATTTTAAAACCTTTGTCCCTATAATTTAAGACTATGTCCTCTTGTTGTGGTAGTTGTTCTTCTTTTAAATATAGTCTCCTCCTTTACTGTGTTGATTCCCTTTATGTATTTAAATGTTTCTATCATATCCCCATGTCTTGTCTTTCCACCAAGCTATACATGTTAAGATCCTTTAACCTTTCATTGTAAGTTTTATGCTGCAATCCATAAACCAGTTTAGTAGCCTTTCTCTGACCTCTCTAAAGTATCAATATCCTTCTGGAGATATGGTCTCCAGTACTGCGTACAATACTCCAAGTGAGGTCTCACCAGTGTTCTGTACAAGGGCATGAGTACTTTCTTCTTTCTACTACTAATACCTCTCCCTATAAAACCAAACATTCTGCTAGCATTTCCTGCTGCTCTATTACATGGTCTGCCTACCTTTAAGTCATCTGAAATAATCACCCCTAAATCCCTTTCCTCAGATGTTGAGATTAGGACTCTATCAAATATTCTGCACTCTGCCCTTGGGTTTTTACATCTAAGATGCATTATCTTGTGCTTATCCACATTAAATATCAGCTGCCACAACTCTGACCATTTTTCTAGTTTACCTAAATCATTAGCCATTTGGCTTATCCCTCCTGGAACATCAACCCTGTTACATATGTTAGTATCATCAGCAAAAAGACATACCTTACCATCAAGATCTTCTGCAATATCACTCATAAAAATATTAAAGAGAATGGGTCCAAGAACAGATCCCTGAGGTACTCCACTGGTGACAAAACCATGCTTCGAATATACTCCATTGACTACAACCCTCTGTTGCCTGTCACTGAGCCACTGTCTTACCCATTCAACAATATTGGAATCCAAACTTAAAGATGACAGCTTATTGATAAGCCTTCTATGTGCAACTGTGCACCACCCTTATCTATTATTTTAGTTACCCATTCAAAAAAATCAATACGATTAGTTTGGCATGATCTCCCTGAAGTAAACCCATGTTGTCTTTAATCTTAAATTTTTTGTGATTTTAGATGTACAACAATCCTATCCTTTAATATTTTCATTAATCTCCCCACTACTGAAGTAAGGCTATAGTTGCCCGACTCCTCCCTACTACCTTTAGATTGTGAAAATAGCAAGATAATGAAATGTTAATAACAGAATGGCTGTACAAAATCTCTAAATATGGATATTTCAATAAATGTAAGAATATGTTCCAGAAATAACAGCTAAATTACAAAGTCTTGACATTTCAACATTAATTTCAACTTTGTGAAATTGATACCATACATATCCTTTCTCTCCACTTACCTGCATACTGGATTTTACATAACTTAGTCTAAAACACATTTATTAAAGGTATGCATGGTGGAAATTTTATTGGTAATCTACAGTCTTATGATAATAGATATTAAAGTATATGGATCAAATAGTCAAATAAATATTTAAAGACAACAATACTTCTGTTAGCAGAAAAAAATCTTAATATGTTACAGTTGCTTATAGATATAGCTATAATACAATTTTCAATTTTTATGGAGTTCCTCATATTTGTAAACTGATAATTAATAATTTAGATGTAAAAAACAACAACATTATATTACAGTATAACTCACCCAAACAAAAACAAAAAAATATGAGGACACTGGTAAATGTTGTGTGTTTATGCTTGATATTGAATAAATAACTTTCGCATTGTCTCCAGTATCAAGATCTGAGGCATGTATGCTATATATTGAGGCTCCTGGTAAATTGTTCTCTAGAACATACATCAAATAAGTAAGCTTCTGAAATAATGGTGGATTGTCATTAATATCTGAAATATCCAATCTAATGGTTGTGGTACTAGAAAGTTGAGGGTATCCCCTGTCTGTAGCTAGAATTGTGATGTTATAACATGCATGTTCTTCTCTGTCAATGAAATTAGTCGTAAGAATTCGATGATAATAATGACCAGAGGACACTAACAATTCCAAAGGCGCCGTTTCCAAAATTTGACAGTCAACTTCTCCATTTTTTCCAGAATCTTTATCATGGACTTCAATCAAAGCAATTACTGTACCAGGTGCAGAATCCTCGGGCACATGATTAGATACAGATCTAATTGATATCATAGGTGTATTGTCATTTTCATCTGTGATTTCAACCAGTACCTTACAGTGAGCAACTAATCCACCCCCATCTTTTGCTTGTATAGACATTTCATAATTCTGTGTGAACTCGAAATCTACATTTATTTTTATTTTATATCACCTTTATAAGGATGGATTTCAAACATTTGAAGTATATTTCCAGATGTTTTGATAAATGAATATCTTATGTGAGCATTGGATCCTTCATCCTTGTCACTTGCAGTTACAGAAAGTATAGTGGAATTAATAGGAATACTTTCACTTACACTGACTTTGTATACTTCTTGAGTAAATACAGGAGTATTATCATTGACATCAATAATAATAATCTCAAATAAGACAGTCCCAGATCTAATGGGATTTCCACCATCCACTGCAGTTAAAATTAATTTATGAATATTTTGAATCTCTCGATCTAGAGGTTTCTCCAAGACAAGTTATGGAAATTTGCTGCCATCAGTGCTGGTCTTTTCACTTAGTGTAAAATATTGATTGTCACTTAGCTTGTATGCTTGTACAGAATTAACACCAAAATCTGGATCTTCTGCATTTTGTAAACCAAATCTTGACCCTGGTAAAGTGGATTCTATGATTTCTAAAGCAATTGTGTCTTGAAAGAACAATGGAGCATTATCATTTATATCCCGAATTTTAATCTTGATATCATAAACATTTAAAGGACTTTCAACCACTGCATCAAAGGTTAGGAAGCAATTAGTTGAAACCCCACACAATATCTCCCTGTCTATCCTGTCTTTTACATTTAAATTTCCATTTTATAGATTGACAAAAAAATATTTTTTCTGAAATGTGTGAAACAATATGAAATCTTCTAAATGAGAGCTGCTTAATATCTAATTCCAGGTCTTTTGCAATATTTGCTATAACGGAGTCTTTTCTCATTTCTTCATCAATGGAATAATGAAGCTGACCAGATACTGAATGACAAAGCCATAAAATAAGAAGGAAAATATTACTTGCCATCTGATTCCTTTGCATTTTTCTGATTCCTTCATCATCGACAAAGCCTTTTGTTGCATCTATAATTTCTTATAGTGTGGATAATTTTCAATCCAAATTGTCTGTATTATTTTCCTTACAAGCAAATAATCAAATATGTACAGCTCTTGTTGTTAAAATCCAAAAATGGCTGTGTTTCTTCTTACAGATTTGCAGTGTGTGTTACTGGTGGAAATATCAGTGGATCTCCAGCTCTGTATTCTTCTCCTTATTGCTCAAACAGCGGTGCTCAGAGGTACAAATGTGGAACTGGGTGACTTTTTTTTACTATCATTTTTAATAGCAATTATATATTCAGTGTGTGTTTTAATAAAAGCAGAATATTTATTTGTTGTTATTGTCAATGTTAGAGAACTTGTCGTTTTTTTTTTGTGCTGAAAAATCTAAGTTTTTGTTCTTATACACATTAAATAAAACAAAATGTATTATTTGATCAGAAATTATGTACAGTAGCAATGTGCAAAAAGCACTTATAGTAAAACAAATGATGAAAATATAAATAATAATGAATATAGCCGTTTACAAAACATGTGTAGGAGTAACCTTTCTCCCCTTACCAATACAAATACACAATAAACCCAACAAGTGAAACACTTATGTGTTAGTGGAGTGCTAATATAGGATTATCTTAATCTTTAAACACAATGGTGCATAGGAAGCTCACAGTAGCAATGCTGGTAAAAGATTATCTTAATAATTGCTGATCTCCTATGATTGTTATGCAGAACAGTGACTAGAATTTACAGAGAATCATATGAAAAATATAACATCCAATGACAAGAAGCTCTTAACTTTTTTAAGGATACCATCATAATCAAACACCTAACATTCTAAAGTATTTGCCACATTACAAGAAATAAGCTGCAAATGTTTTCTCGGATATAGGTTCACAAGAAATAAGCTGCAAACGTTTTCTCGGATATAGGTATGTGCATGAGAGCATTATTCATACAACCATCTATGCAGTTTAAACCACAACAAAAATAATCTGAATCTATAACATTACCATTATTATTATTATTGCCATCTATAAATAATTGCTAGACAAAAAGAAAGCATCCAACATATAAATCTGATCCATGTAATGATTCCTCTCTATGATCTATATGAATGAACTGTGCAAAATACAAAGCATGGTTGAGTTTGTGTACGTGTATACAATTACTAGAATCTTAACTTTCTTTAATATGGATAGATTAATGCTTCCAAATAAAATAATGGTTTCCTACTGCGGGTATATACAGTTGATATAGCCCAGGCATAGGCAACCTTCGGCTCTGCAGATGTTTTGGACTACACCTCCCATGATGCTTTGCCAACATTATGTGTGTAAGAGCATTATGGGGGATGTAGTCCACAACATCTGGAGAGCCGAAGGTTGCCTATCCCTGATATAGCCAATAGATAATTTTCTCATACTTAGTCGATTCAAATATCTTCCCATCTGTAATATATTCTTTGCATTACTTGTTAGTTTACCACAGATAAGGTATATTTGATATAAAACAGTGCTTTTTGAGTCTTAAACCAAAAATAATGTAAATTTAATATAAGGTTGCTATTATAAAAAAATAACATCTTATAAAATGAATTCTAACATACTGGTTGCTGTCCTTCTTTAAAAAACAACAACACATATTATGACACATGTGCCAAATATTGGACCACTAAAGATGTCCAGACCACATAATCTCAATGTATTGGTCTGGGTGCAGTGGTCTTTAAGTTCTAACCCTGCAATATAAAATGTTGTTAGTAGATATGACAATGTTGCAGGATTAAAAATGCCACTAAAGATGTTTCTGCTGTTAGAACTGCAATACGTCAATATTGGTTCTCATGGCTAACCTCCAATAGGACCTCACTGTAGCCATACATGAGCCTTTAGTCCTAAGGCTTCTCTATGGGCAGGATTTAGTTGGACTGTTAGATGTGTCGACGTGAGGCCGTACGATTAGCTTCAGCAACAGGATCTTGACATTGGAAAACATTCTTACAGGCTTACATTCTGAACACTATATCCTTATGAAAACTTAATATCATGTCCAAAGTCTCCATTAAACTGCAATCACATTATTGTAGACGTATCTTAAAAGACCACAGATGTTTGTCAGACTGACTTTGTTTAAGCAACAGTTAAACAATGAGGTCAACTTTAAATAAAGTTTCAGAAATTCCAAACTGTCTCCTTAATATATGCCAATTTTGATTAATTAAATATTTCTAGAAGTGTACTCCCATAACTAATGCATATTACGTACACCTTACTTGTAGGTTGATACTTATTAATTTTCACCTTTGCATTTGAATAAAGTATAACATTTGTAAATAAAAAATAATTTTAAAAATTAATTTAATCTATACATATTTGTTAATTAAAATAAATAAATCCAGTGCTGTCCATTAAAATTCAATCAGTTTTATGAAACATAAATTAGACACAATTCTACCATGCTTGTAATATAAAACTATTTAAGGACATCTTACCTGTTCCGGACTATTAATTGGGAATGTTTCTTTTGCATTTTCATTTACAAGTCCTGAATCATCAGCATCAATAAGATTATCTACAGGGACATGTTGATTTGGTTTAATGACAGCAGGGTCACTTTCAGTAGAATCCAAAGCCACACACACATTGTATGAGTATGGCAGAGCCAAGGTTCCATTGCTATATTGGGAAAATACTCTGGGATCAACTTGCGAATACCAATCAGTATTGCGAGAACCGATAGTTGTCAATGAGTCTTTGCACTTTGATACAATGACTACCATTACTGTTAAAATAAATAGCAAGGATATCAGAGCTAAAGCAATTACTAAATACATTTGTAAATTATTTTGTGAGTCCTCGTCTTTTAATTGGTTGCTGAGTTTAGGAAACTCCTGTTGAAAATTATTTCCAAACATAAAATTTATGGTAACTGATGCTGAGAGGGCAGGTTTTCCATTGTCCTTCACCATAACTATTACTTTATACTTTAACAAATTATTTTCTTGAAACACACGCGTTGTCTGTATTTCACCTGTGTGTTGACTAATGCTAAAGTATGATGGTTCTGATGTTTGTACAAAATAATAAGAGAGCCAAGCATTATGTCCAGAGTCAGCATCCACAGCAACCACTTTAGTTATTAAGACACCTTCTTTAGGTGTTAATGGTACTACCTCAAATAAAGCTGAACCACCACTTTCTGGTGAAGGATATAAAATTCTAGGGGCATTGTCATTTTGATCCACTATATGAATAATTAATACCGCATTGCTGCTGAGAGATGGAGATCCCTTGTCTTCTGCGACTATTTCAATTTGAAAGTCCTTGTGCTGCTCATAATCTAAAGATCTCTGAGCATAGAGAACTCCAGTCTCTATATTGATGGAGAGATAGGAAGATACTGAAAAATCACTGGCGTTAGTACTGGAAATTGAATAAATCACTTTAGAATTGACTCCACTGTCAAGATCTGAAGCATGTACAGTGCATACCGAGGCACCTGGTAAATTATTTTCTAGTACATATGCATGATAAGTAGATTTCCTAAAAATAGGAGCATTGTCATTGATATCTAATATATCCAACCTAAAAGTTTTCATATTGGTTAATGGAGGAGATCCTTTGTCTTTACATATAATTGTTATATTATAACTAGATATCTTTTCTCTGTCCATGACATTTGTTGATGCAATTCTGTAATAACTATCTGATGATAATATTAGTTCAAATGGTACATCCTCTTCAATATGACAATCCACTTCTCCATTTTCTCCAGAATCATGATCATGAATTTCAATCAGAGCTATTACTGTTCCTGGCACCAAATCCTCATTAATTGGAGATGATGATGAAGTAATGGATATTTCAGGAGCGTTGTCATTTTCATCTATAATTTCAATTAAAATCTTGCAGTGGGCAAAAAGACCACCTCCATCTTTTGCTTGCACAGACATTTCATAGTTTCTTGTCATCTCAAAATCCAAATTCCCTTTCGTTTTAATTTCACCATTTGTAGAATTTATATAAAATATATTTTCATAAATTTTGGCAAAAGAATATGTAATCTGTGCGTTTGATCCTTCATCTTTATCACTTGCAGTTACACATAGTACAGTAGAGTTAACTGGGGTATTCTCAACAACATTTACTTTATATACATCTTGAGCAAATGTTGGAATATTATCATTAACATCAATAATAGTTATCTTAATTAATGCAGTGGAAGTCTGAATTGGATTCCCTCCATCCATTGCTGTTAATATTAATTCATGAATATTTTGTGTTTCCCGATCTAAAGGTTTCTCCAGGACAAGTTCTGGAAATTTACTGCCATCAGTGCTAGTCTTTTCACTCAATGAAAAATGTTGATTATCACTGAGTGTGTATGTTTGTACAGAATTTATGCCAATATCTGGATCTTCAGCATTTAGCAAAACATACTTTGATCCTGGTGATGTAAATTCTATAATTTCTAAATTAATGATTTTGTGAATAAATAGTGGAGCATTATCATTTATATCTTGAATTTCAGTCTTTACCTTGAAAACATTCAAAGGATTTGCAACCACTGCATCAAAGGTTAGGAAGCATGGGGCTACAATGCCACACAGTATCTCTCTATCTATTCTGTCTTTAACATGTAAATTTCCATTTTCTAATTTAACATAAAAGTATTTCTCTGAAATACGTGAAACAATATGAAATTTTCTAAATGAGAGCTGATTAATATCTAATCCAAGGTCTTCAGCAATATTAGATATAACAGAGTCTATTTTCATTTCTTCAGCAATGGAATAATGAAGATGCCCAGAGACTGAATGACATAACCATAAAAATAATAAGGAAAATATTACTTGCCATCTTATTCCTTTGTATTTCCATGAATCCTGGGTTTTTATTTCAGCCATTCTCAGAAATCCCCCTGAATAAATTATTTGGCAAGACATAGCTTTTAAATCTCAGAGGTGAATGTATAGTGCTGAATCTACTTCTTTATGGGAATATGATCAGAAATATGGTGTGCTTTTTGTTAGAAATCCAAAAATGTCTGTATTCAGTCTTGCAGATCTGCAGTATGTTTCAGCAAAGAACACGTGAGTGGATCTCCAGCTCTGTATTCTTCTCCTTATTGGTTAAACAGCGGCGCTCAGAGGTATAAATGTGGAATTACACTATTGGAAAAATACTTTTACTGTAACCAATATTTATAGCTGTTTTAGTGCTATATAGTTGTTTAAGTGCTACAAAAGGTACTGAATCTATTTCAATTATGAATATAGTCAGAAAGAGGTATACAGTATAATTTAGATTTGTATTAACAGGTATTGATACATTCGTTTTGCACATTTGTATATAAAAATATGATAAAGCATGTATATAAATATATTTGCCAAAACAAAACATGTTTCTCCCTGTTTTATAGTAAATCAGAAACTCCATAACATTTCACCTTGATAAAATATGCATTAGTACACAAAATATCTTTCAAAGTTTATTAAACATACTAAAGTGAAAGCATAAATCTTTATATAGATATTTTGTTTAAAAATGACATGTTCTCCATTGTGAATTTAACTAGCATTACTAGTCTGACAGTTAAAAAAAAACCAAAAAACAAAAAACTAGATCACTTGCCTATCTAGTAAGTGCTTGCCCTTTAACATTAGCTAAATTAGTAATCTGGTGTGATTTGCTGCTGGGTCATGCATGTTTCCTGTAGACACAGGGTCTATGAATGGTATGGTCAATGTGTTATTCTAGTATTATAGTAGTTCATGCATTTTTGAAAATTATTGGCAACAGTTTACATTGTAGATTAAATTTCAGTAGTATGCTAATGTCAAATGTCTAATGCCTGACTGTGTAATTATATATTTTTTGGAAAACATCTGTGTTATATCGTTTGGTCACCTGAAAATGTGTGGTGGAAACCAAAAAGTCTTCAAATAGTCACTTTGTTTGAAGGCTAGTTATAGTGTAAATAGTGTAAATAGAACAGGAAATAATGTCTACAAGAATTGTACACAGACACAACAATTTCATGAAATGAAGAAAATATATTGTGTATGATCTATATTAAAACCAAAACTCACAAATAGATTTTAAACTTTCAACAGTGTTTGCTCAAAATTAAAATGTTTGCTTAGTTCACATCTGAAAATGACTACTGATAATAAATACAAGAAAAATGACCACATTGAATGCATTGTTAAAAAAAAAAATAACAAAAATCAAACTGAGGGATGTTGTGTTAGTGGTTGTGCTGGCTTTAAGGATTTTCTTACAAATAAAATAACAATTGTCAAAGGAAATATCTTCTTTGGATTTCTTTTTGGCATTTTAGGACTAGTCTTTGCCTAAGCATTCATACAACAGAACTAGCACACATGATATACTGCTTTTCATTATGAATTACATTTTCTTTTAATCTCTTTCACAAAAAATATTTTTCTAATTCTAAAATGTATAGCCTTAATCATGGTAAAGCAAAGTAAAGCAGTTTTCACAACTTAGATTTTTTTAGTTTTACAGTAATTGCAGTTATACATTTTCTCTCCACAAACAATCTAACTATTGGAACTCATTGTAAATTTCTGCACTAAATAGGCTATTACATATCCTTATCAAGATTATCGCTAATACAAGTGTAAAAGGGCATCATTTTTCCATTTCTACTGGCTCGCATTCACACACTATTGAACAATATATAACTTATAAACAATGGAGAATAAAAATAAATAGGATAGACATATATATGTATTAGGTAATGATTAATTACTTTTATGATGAAACTTTCCGTGGTTGTACAATGAGTCCATATAATAGGATGTATAGCTAGTATGATGCAAAATGTTACTTATGATATCATCCAAATTATGTTTCTTCTAAATTAAAATCAGTAAAAAAAAAAAAAAGGGTCAGCAAGGTGATCCAACAGACTCCAACCAGATGAATACTTCAAAGGCAATTTATTCACTCATAAAATCAGGAGGTGTACAAATAGAACAATAAAAACAAATATATATAAAAACAAATATATACAAAAGGACTTCCTCAGGGACCTCTTTCAATAAAAACAACAATTAAATGTACAATAACTAACAAGGCATCCTAAAAACGCTACCAAACAAAAAGTCTTATATAGGGCTAATCCCTTCAAGTCATTGGTGGAATAGTGGGTGTCTTCCCTCTTCCAAACTTTTATTCGCCACGCGGTATCTTCCTCCAGGTGTAGCTACTTCGCCGAGGATTTCAATTTCTTATATAAGGAAGAAACGCGTAGGACCGGTGGCCTTCTTATATTTGTTGTTATTGTTCTATTTGTACACCTCCTGATTTTATGAGTGAATAAATTGCCTTTGAAGTATTTATCTGGTTGGAGTCTGTTGAATCATCTTGCTGACCCTGATACCCCATCAGCTATTAATCGAGGCTATCACTCAAGGAGGGAGACCTAAAAAAAAACCCCATCTACATCGTGGGGAGGCACCCATAAAATGCTTTACCAATTTGGAATTTGTGAGTGCATATAAATCATTATATTATTTTAAAGTATAAAACAAATTTGCACTATGTTTTATCCTCTATTGCAGGTACACTAGCAGAATCCCTTAATTAATTTCCTATCGTCTATACAGTTTTGTTATATGGTTATTAGCTGGGAAATAACCTTGGGAAGCTGTGTACCTATAAATTAAGTTTTTGATATGCTGTTTACACAGATCACTTTGTTCACGGGTGGTTGTGTATATCTGCACTTAAAAAAAAAAAAAAGAAATTGTTGTTATATTTTAGAATTACTAACTTATTTGAATATTACCACTGGCTAGCAAATCTTCTTTCAAACTTTGGTTTCCAAACCCAGAATCTCCAGTGTCAATCAAATTGTCTACAGGGACATTATGGTTTGATGTTAAAAAAGTAAACTTATATTCAGTGGTATCAAGAACCACGCACAGATCGCATGAGTGCAGCAAAGGCACAGTTCCATTGTTATACTGAGAGAACATTCTGGGATCCACTTCAAAATACAGATTTGTACTTGGAGATTTAAGGGAGGGAGGTTTTGCTTCTCTGCATTTTGTTATAATTTTGACCAACATTACAGTTAGAATAAATAAGTGGAAAATCAGAGACAATGTAATAACTAAATACAATTGCAATTTTGGTAAAGAAACTTCATTATTGAATTGGTTCTGTAGTTTAGGAAGCATATGTTAAAACATATTTCCACTAAGAATGCATAAGGTGTTGTTGATAGAGAGGAATCTCCATTGTCCACTAACGTGTGTTTTAAAGCATCATTCTTAATAAATGCATGTGATGTACTTACTAATGCTAGAAAGAGTTGGTTCTGATACTTCTATAAAATGATAAGAAAGCCAAGCATTATGTCCAGAATCAGCATCGACTCCAACCACTTTGGCGATTAAAGAACCTTCTTCAGAAGCCAGATGGACCATCTCAAAAATAGTTGCACCACTATTTTCTGTTAATGGGTGAAGATTTCTTGGTGCGTTGTCATTCTGAACCACTATGTAGATAATTAATGTTGTATTGCAACTTAACGATTGCAAGCCACTGTCTGCAGCCATCACTTGTATTACAAATTCTTTGTGATGCTTGTAATCAAATGATTGTTGAGCATAAATAACTCCATTCTCTTTATTAATGGAAAGATAAGATGGTGCTGGGAAATCATTTGTGTTTGTGCTAGACATTGAATAAATAACTTTAGAATTGCCTCCAAAATCAATATCTGAAGCAAGTAGGCTGTATATTTCTCAGGAGCATTGTTATTTTCATCTAATATTTCTATTAATAGTTTGCAATAGGCAACAAAGCTTCCGCCATCTTTTGTTTGAAATTACATTTCATAATTTCCAAATATGCTTTAGTTTTATTTCACTATTAGTAGGGTGAATATCAAATACATGAAGCACATTTCCAGATATTTTGCATATCAAATATGTGAGCTCTGCATGTGATCCCTCATCTTTTTTTTACTTGCACTTACTTTGAGAGCAGTAGAGTTGATTGGATTACTTTCTTTTGTAAAAGCTTTAAACATCTCTTGAGTAAATATAGGGAGATTATCATTGACATCAGTAATTGCAATCTGGACTACAACAGTGCCAGTGAGAGCTGGGATTCCTCCATCTATAGCCTTTAAAATTAATTTATGTGTCTGGGTCTCTCGATCTAAATGTTTCTCTATGAAGTTCTGGAGTTTTGCTGCCATCAGTGATGGTCATTTCACTCAGTGTAAAATGCTGATTATCACTGAGCTTGTATGTTTGAACAGAATTAATTCCAATATCTAGATCTTCTGCATTTTGTATTCTATAATTTCTAAATGGATTTTGTCATTAAAAAAATATTGGGGGATTATCATTTACATCTTTGATTTCAGTTTGTAGCCTAAAACATTTCAAGGGTTTGCAACCACTGCATGAAAGGTTAGTAAGCAGGGAGCTCTTTATCTATCCTGTTTTTAACATATACATTTCCATTTTGTAAATTTATAGAGAAATATTTCTTGTGGAAAAATACTAAATTGTGTTTAACATCTAATTCAAGATCTTTTGCAATATTAGCTATAACAGAGTCTTTTTACATTTCTTCATCAATGGAATAATGAAGCTGGGCAGATACTGAATGATAAAGCCATGAAAATAAGAAGGAAAATATTACTTGCCATCTGATTCCTCTGTAATTCTGTGAATTCTGCATTTGCATCTCAACCCTCTTATGTGTCTGAAATCTTTAAGAACTATTTCCTTACTGATGTAGAAATATTCACCATTCAGCAGACAGAATCTGAAATTATGAATCCTCTAATTCAGAGAGATATAGCCAGATATATCCTGTGCTCTGTTTGTGGTAAAATCGGGTAATGGCTGTATTTCTTCTTACAGATTTGCAGTGTGTGTTACTGATGGAAATATCAGTGGATCTCCTGCTCTGTATTCTTCTCCTTATTGGTCAAACAGCGGCGCTCAGAGGTATAAATGTGGAATTGCACTAGCTATAGAATGGTTTCTTAAAAAGAATGATGTAAAAGCATGTATTTATTATTCAAATGTATTTTAAAATTTTATTAAATGTAAAATGTAATAATATCCTGTACAATGCGTAGATTGCAATCAATCACTGGTATGACAAATACTCTACTCTTAACTCTACTAACTGTTTCTCAATTCATTGTAATTACATATTTAGAGTACATAAAATATGTTTGTTTTTTAACTGCAACAATGGATTATGGGTGTACAGCAGTGAATGCACTTCGTGAGCATGTAATAAGGATGAGCATGTACATTTTGTGGGTCTTTCTCTTTCATTTTTCTCTTTCATTTATTTTGTTTAACTGCTGCTTTAAAAAACAAAACAAAACAAAAAACTATTTATTTGTCTGAATTCCCTGATTTTTATGGAGGGACATAACATTTTGGGTTAATAATTTGCCCATGTGTTTTAAATGTAGTTGGCCAGATACTAAATAACAAAGTAACAAAACAAAAAAGGAAAATGCTACTTGCCATCTGATTCCTTTATATTTATGAGACTCCTGCATTTTTATCTCAGTCATCTTTATAATCTTAAAGGGATACTATAGGCACCCAGGCAACTTAATTTCAATGAAGTGGTCTGGGTGCCGTATTCCCTCCCCCATGGGGTTTAAAGCCTCTAGTGGTGGTCACTCGGACAGCTACTAGAGGCACTTCATACAAAATAGCAGATTAAAACTCTGCTATTAAAGCAAATGGTCTCATAGACCGTCCTGTGGTTGGGGCCAGGGACCTACATGGCCAACGTGGCAATACAGCATTAGCAATATACACTTCTATTACAAAATCTATAGTTTTTCTTTATATTTCCCTTTTTCATTTCAATGTATAAATTATAGGCCATGGGTGAGGTAAATATACAGTATTCAGCCTTTTAGGAGAACACAATTATATTGTTCTCAGTATGTGAGAGAAATCAAAAATATACATTTTTTGTAGATATGTAGTTTGTGATAGTAATATCAGTTGATCTTCAGCTCTGTATCGTTATTCTTATTGGTTCAACAGTGATGCTCAACCATACAAAACTGGGCACTTTACAACTGTGGAACTACTTTAAACTTAGTGCTATATTTTATCATCCAGGCAAGCAGGATGTGATCTGAGCAGACTAAGAGGTTTATGCCCTAAACTCTGAATTTTAGCATATTTATATATAAATGGCAAAATTTAGGCTGAAGGAGCCTGATTGTGTCTACTGACAATTAGAGTTAATTGAGCACATGGTTCAGTCAAGATGTAGTTAACACGCCAGTTGTACAAACTTACTCTGCTTGAAGTTTAAATCTTTTTGAACAGATATGTCTATGATTAATAAGTCCACTTTCAGAAACAAAAAACAAGACATTAACACTAGCTATGCTCTTTTGTTAGATGCTAAAAAACACTGATTATTTTTGAAAACTATAAAGTGGATACATTTACTGTCCATCGTCTCTATTATCTGATCCACACACTCTATGTATTGAAACTCAGAGTATTCATTTTATGTTTGGAAGAGTAAAGAATATCCTCAGTCAATAAATTCAATTGTTATAAGTTAATACTGTTTGTATGTCCATAGAACTTGTTGGCATATTTCTATAACTATTCAATGGTGATAATAACAACAGTCCCAATTCAGTTTCTCATTTTCACCCATATTTGGATCATAAACGTCACCCGGTGTTTTCACTGTTGCAAATTTCAAATTCTAAGTAAAAGTGGATTTAAATATCTAATAGCTTTTTCTGCTCTTGTTTTAATTAATTGTAATTGTATATAGAGTCTTCTCATAATCTATAAAACTTTTGGTATCTAGACATCTTTTGGTTTTAATTTCAGCATTTGTAAGATGAATAACAAACACTCTAAAATTCTTACCAGACGTAGTGGTGAATTAATTTATGGTCCTGTCTTTAGTGTCTTCATCTTTGTCACTTGCAGTTACACAAAAGAACAGTAGAGGCAATTTATATATTTTCAATTACTTTGCTTACTACACTTTAAAAAAAGAAAAGGGGGTATTGTCATTTTACAATTGGTATCAATAATTATGATCTTAAAACAGTTTTTACGTTTTAATAGGATTCCCACAAGCCAGTACAGCTACAATTATTTCTTGAATTTATGTCTTCCGATCAAAAGTTTTTCTGAGAAAAGTTCTGGAAATGCCATCAGTGCTGGTATAAAAGGCTGATTGTCATTAACCATATATGTTTTACACAATATATAGAAAGATCTTCAGCATTTTATAACATTTACTTGCATTTGCTTTTCATATCATAATCAGTGTATTTCTTTTTTATTTTTTTTGTATTGATTTTTAGGATCAATATCAGTCATGTATATTTTCCAAAGAAATAAATGAATGTGTAATATAAACATTTGATATTTTTTACATGTAATAGTGCAGCTGCATTCATTTCTATGTTTTCTTTTAACCCCTTAAGGACACATGACATGTCTGACATGTCATGATTCCCTTTTATTCCAGAAGTTTGGTCCTTAAGGGGTTAAATCATGTTTACTTCTAGTGTAAATACAGGAATATCATAATTTGCCTTAGTAATAATAAACATAATCCCAAATTTAATTGATCTATCCAGTGGAGTTAATTGTAATTAATAATTGGATTTGATTTTCTAACCTAACAATTTCTATAAGGCAAGTTCTGGAAATGATCTGCCTTCAGTGTAAAAAGCTTGCTTGCTTGCTTGCATTGAGTTAATTCCAATATGTGGATCTTTTAGTTTTTTTTTATTCTGGTATAGTTATTCCATGATTTCTGAATTTCTGTTGTTACACATAATTGCATTTAGATGTTTTTTTAATCCAAAGTTAGAAAGCAGTAATCTCTACTGAATATAGTATCTCTTTCCATCTGTTTTAACGTTTACCTCTCCATTCCATAACCTGACTAACAAATGTTTGACACAGATTAAACAAATATCTGTTTTAGCAAAATTTTCTATAACAGAGTTTTCCCAATTTTTTCCCAATGGAATAATGTAGCTGCCAGAGACTGAATGACAAAGACAAAAAAAAGAAAACCAAATATTACTTGCCATCTGAATCCTTTGTGTTTCTCCAAATCCTTGGTTTTCATTTCAGTGATCCATAATGGCATTCATAATAGCTTCAATTTAGATGTACAGTGGTTTGCAAATATACACACTGTGTTGTGTTAGCGAAAAATGAAAAAAATGGCTGCATTGCTTCATGCTGATCTGCAGTATGCTAGTGATAAAAATATAAGAAGATCTTTAGTTCTCCCTTTCCTTAATGGTGAACAGCGGCGCTCAGAGGCGTAAATGTGGAACTGCACTACTGAGACAATGCAGAATAGTAATGGAATATTTTCTCTTTTGCTTAAAATCAACTAAACACTAACAAAAAAAACCCCACATATAATGCACATATTTAAAATCTCCTATTAAGTATAATAATATATTTTGCTTTATTAAATATGTGTTTTTTATGTTTTTGACAGCAAGTAAATTATGAAGATATTTATATACTTTATATCGAATATGACAGCTAGATATTTTATTATTTTCTAAATTTTAAATAACAGTCAATTGTCATTTTGTTTTTCTATTGCAGTAGTAGGCTAAAGTTGATACATTTCAAAAGAGACAAGAACACAATAGAAGAGATACATGTATGTACTTCGGGCTAAGAAATAAATAAATAAAAGGGATACATAAATGCTTTATCATAGCACTAAGTATGATCACAATATCATACTATATAATTTGTAGAACAGGACTCTATATATACTCCAAATTATAGTGACATAAATTATTCACCACTTATAGGTTTAACCCTAATGTTTGCATTTAAACTAAATAATAGATCAGTTATGGGCAAGAAGGTTAAAAATATAGCAATTTATGCGTAATATAAATTGATCATGTTCTGTCTTTTACAAATACTATGTATTGAGTCTTTTTTGTATATGTACATTTTTTCTTTTTTTTCACAGGAGTAACACTTTCTAGAACAGGGGTAGGCAACCTTTTAGCAGCACTGTGCCGATATAGGATTGTGATGTCCCTTAGCGTGCCGATCCTATTTTTTTAAATTGAGGTGTGTATGCTGCCGTATTCTGCTTGTGTTATTTTTACTGTAATTGCTTTGTATCGTTGTATGAGCTATTAAATTGTATGTGTTCATTAGTAGTTAATGGTATCGTGTATGATACATATGAATGTGGGCTGTGTATGAGGGCTGCTTGTGGAATTGTGGGTGGATGGATATGTCACATTGTGTGTTTGGTAGTGTGTGTATGTGTGAGGGCTGTTTGGGGTATTGCATGTGGGGTTGTGTGCATGTATGTGGATTGTTAGTGGTGTTGCGTTTGTGGGGATTGTGTATATGTTTGTGTGTGGGCTGTTCGTATAATTTGTATGAGGGGAGGGTTATTTTTGTGTATATCTAGCAGTATGGGTGGCTTCCCTAGGTTCCAGTGGGGACCAGGCTGGCCAGGTATAGCTCAAGTATAGGAGCTGCAACAGCAGCGGCAGGCTGCTCTGCTATGGTGTGGATTCCTATTCACAAGTGCTGGGAGGAAGTGATCTGAGATCACTTCCTCTATGTGCTGCAATGCTTAAATTGAGGATTGTCCTTCACCACCTCTTCGTATTAGCAGATATCTGAGGTTTTACTGGGACTCCTGATAGGACAGAGCCTGTTTGGCTCTAGCAGCTTTGAGTGCCGTGCAAAGTCACCTTGAGTGCCGTGCATGGCACTAGTGCCGTAGGTTGCCTACCCCTGTTCTAGAACTTTAGAATTATGTATACTGGTCCACCAATATTTTTCTTCCTGGATTTTTGTATAAAGGTTGGATAGATAAGAGACTATCATTTTGGCTTTCCCAGCTGCACTTCATATAAACCAATTAGTAATATTTTTCTATACCATATATGTGTTATTGTTTAAAGAGTAAAATAATAAAGTTAAAAATATGGTATTATAAAGAAGATATTTGTAAAATATGTAGTGATAAGCCTTGGTAAAGATTGTATGACATTGAGTTGAACTCAAGGTTGTACAATTAAGGCCAAAAGAGAAGAAGGGTGATGGAGTGAAGAGCTGACAGTCAATATGAATGATTCGTAGCAAGGATTGCAGCATTTGTGACAATCCTATATCTGACCAGAAATATATACAGCTGGAACACGTTTTTTTTACAGTTTGAACTCTACTCTATACCTGTGAACACATTGACATTTTTACAGAAAGTAAAAATTAAAATAATTATAATAGCCTTTAGTCTATTAACTCAACAATAAGTATGAGTACATATTATTGAAAATGCATAAATTAAAATATGTCCTTTGAGCATAATATGTCATATATACTGGCAATTAAGATTATAATGAGCCAAAAAAAATGTTAACTACCACGGCTGAGATCAGAAGATCAGTGAAAGAGTCAATCAACGTTCTTAGAGTTTTTTTTCTCAAAGTTCTAAATGCATAAATAACACTAGAGAAATCTGAGAATAGACCCTTTTTTTACAAGGTTTTCTAATTATTCATAAACTGCATAATTTTTTCTAGTAATGCAAGATCCGTTGACTTGAAAACAGAATAAATTCATACTCTCAAGTCTTTGTCATATAATTCACCCAGTGCTATTACTTTACCAAATGCTTAATCTGCAGAGAAAGAAATAGATATTACGATAATAGATAACATTAATGACATTTTCATGCTTATTAATTCTTTTTACACACACACAAAAATTAGGTGAAATGGCGCTAAACAATATGCACATAAAATCCCAGTGCGTCAAAAACCAAACCCGTGTTTTAGTCACCTAAAAACACTTACATATGCGAAATTGGACAAAAGAAAAGGAGGTTCTGCACACACATTGGATGTATAATATACTCTGAAAAATAAATATCTATCATAGGGCAATATGTAAAATCCCAATAACTGTAGAGGACCAGGTTTGCCCCAAATTCATGTCCCTGGTATACAAACGTATTCTCCCAAAAGGACATGAATAAGTTGGCGTAACTTGGGGCAAACTTAGTCCCCATAGCTGTACCACGTATTTGGAGGTAAAAATCATTTTGAATAACTACTTCTGGTTTCAAAATGATTTTTACCTCCAAATACGTGGTACAGCTATGGGGACTAAGTTTGCCCCAAGTTACGCCAACTTATTCATGTCCTTTTGGGAGAATACGTTTGTATAACAGGGACATGAATTTGGGGCAAACTTGATCCTCTACAGAAGATATATAGATGATGTTTTAATAGTATGGAAAGGAACGGAGAAGGATTTTACTACTTTTTTTAATTATCTTAATTGAAATAATTGGGGGATTAAATTGACCCAAAACATCCGCGCCGACTTCTATAGAATTTTTGGACCTCAATATTTTTATTTCCAATAATCAAGTTAAAACTAAAACTTTTTTTAAACAGGTTGATATTAATAGTTTTATTGATATTAAAAGTTGTCACCATGACCCCTGGTTGCAGAACATACCAAAAGGACAATTTTTACACTTGAAACGCAACTGCACGGAACAAAAAGAACAATCTGAATTTTTAAAACAACAATTTTTACAAAAGGGATATAAGGAAGATATACTTGAGAGAAGTCTTAGAAGTGTAGATACTGTTAATAGGTCTGATCTGCTTAAATATAAAGAAAAGAAAGAAACATTAAAATCAAATCAAATTCCCTTTATTTTTAATTATTCAAGCAATATTGGTGTTTTAAAAAAGACTATTGGTAAAAACTGGCACATTCTTAATCAAGAGCATGATATTAAAGAATTCTTGGGGGAAAAACCAAATTTTAAGCAAATTTTAACGTCTAGTTTTATTAATGGTGAAGAAAAACACACATTTATAGAGGACTGGTCCAAAAAACAAAAAGTTTTTTTTTCCATTGTGGAAACTGCAACGCCTGTAAAAGCACTAAAATTAGCAAGAGAAAAAAAGAGACATTTTTATCATGTGTAACTAAGAAACAATATCCCGTACGTTCTTTTATTTCTTGTGAATCAAAAAATGTTATTTATTTACTACAATGTCACTGTGGCTTACAGTATGTAGGGAAAACATCTAGATCATTGAAAGTTTGTGTGAATGAACACATTAGAAATATAAAAAAAGGTTTTCCCAACCACAGCGTGTCTAAACATTTTTTAGAAACCCATCAATCAAATCCAAAAGACTTAGAATTTATGGCTATTCGAAAAGTTTCAACTAATTGGAGAGGAGGAAATGTTGCTTTAAACCTTAGCAAAAAGGAAAGTTTTTGGATCTTTGATATGCAAACTTGACATCCAAGGGGTTTAAGTTTAGATTTTGACATAGGTCCTATTTTATAAAGCTGTTTATTTTTACTAAGTAGTGT